>NC_068567.1:2755794-3410025 GCF_025698545.1 Gossypium raimondii | reverse complement strand
CTTTGCCAACAACCTTGGGTTTAAAAAAAAGGACGCTCTTCCCGAATGTACCAAAGTTTTAACAGAAATGGGTTACTTTGAACTTCAAAAAGAACTTGGAAGCGAAGCTGTTTGAGGAAATATGTTGTGTAAGTTGGACTTTTTCCATGAATTGGATAATTATGATTATCCTTATGTATATTCATAATTTATTCAATTGTCTACTAATAAACTCATGAAAGGAAAAAAACCCTACTTTATTAGCTTTTTAAAACTATAAACCTTCAAAAGTAGCCGAAGAGATCTTTTAAATTAAAATTTCAATAAATAAATATATATTTGTATCAAATTTTAAATATATTTTAATTTAAAAGGATATTTTAATCGATCACAGTTTTAGGGTCAGGTCTTTTATTACAAAAAAAAATTCAAATTAAAATTGTAATAAATATATCATCCTTAGCATCCTCCTTCCCTCGAGACCAACAATAGGTAGTACGAGAATATTCACTTGTTCACGTATTTCGGTTTGATCTTAGGCCTTGACTCACTCTCCGTGGACGAACCTTGCGGAGGAACCCTTGGGTTTTCAAGGCTTTAGATTCTCACTAATGTTTATGTTACACAAGCCGACATTCTTGCTTTCGTTTCGTCTATTCCTACTCTGGCGAGTGCTTCCCCTAAGATAGAACACTCCCCTACCAATGCATTTTTACATCCCATAGCTTCAGCAGTTCGCTTAGCCCCATTCGCCTTCAGCGCGTTCACATTATAGTTTTTTGCCAGTAATATTCATTTTAAGCATTTGTTTTCACATTTGATAAATTATTCTTTTAGTCCTTGCTTTTTAAAATTATATTAGATAATTCTTTATACTACCAAATTTTAATCTCACATTGTCTAATGAACACTCTTATATAAATAAATGTAAATTTCTTCACTATTTTCATAATTTTTTAAAATTTCTTCTTTGAAGAAATTGATAAGAAGGAACTTATAGTTTAAAATTATTTATATATAATAAATATTATATAAAAGAGAGAATAATATTTCTATTGGGTCAAAAATATTCTAAAATAACCATTTAATTTTTGTTTTATTATTTTCAGTCTAAAAGTTTTTAATAAACATCCTTAATATATTTTTAAAAATATACTAGAACTACTATTTTCATACTAATTAGAGAATATACTTGTAAGTTACTTTTTCACCATTATCATTAAAAATTAATTTTAATCTCGCATTGATAAGAGAACACTACTATACTATCGTATTAATACAACACATTTAGTCACCAAAAATCAGTAAATGATTATGTGCAGATATTATATATAACAAATATGAATTAATGAAATCTTTATATATGCACTAAATTCTAGTATGTGTAAATATATATAATACTTATCAGATTGTTTGACTGGGGCTATCTCTTCATGGGAACTCTATGAAACAATCAAAAGTGGGCATGGATTGTGGGCTAACTATAGAATATAGATGGCTCATGGGGGATATAAATTTTAGGGATAATTTTAAATTTAGTTCTCAATAGTTATATTTTTCGTCAATTTGATTATTTTTCTTTTTAGTTAAATTTTGTTCTTAATCATTCAAAAGAGCCAAATCATTTTTTAACGAAAATATTGATTAACTTTAAATTTTAACTATATTGAAATGACAACTGATACTTCATGTTGACACGATATCATTTGTTATATATGTCAAGTCACAAATAATTTAAAATTATAATATAAAAAATCAAAAATAATTCAACTCTTTCTAAAATGTTGATAGTCAAATTTGACTCTTTTAAAAGGTTAAGAGTCAAATTTAACTAAAAAAGAAATTAAATTAACAAAATATGTAAATGTTAATAACTAAATTTATCATTATGTTAATAACAGTTTACATGTTAATTTTTATATTTCAGTAAATTATAATAACTAAATTATGATAAATTAATGTAAAATGATTTTTTATTTTTGTAAAATAAGAAAATCAAAATCAAACCAATATATTCTCTTTTAGTTTTCCTATTGATCATAATAGTTGAAAAAAAGAACAAAACCAGATGTAACGAATTTCTTTCTTGGATAGGCCATGAATTAGGGTTTTGAACCTACTTTTGATCCCATGAAAAAACTATTCAAAAGAGTGTTGAGCCTCATTTCTCTGCGACGACAATAGTAGTGTTACATTAGGCACTAAAATGTAATTATAAAAACTAAAAATTCTATCGCATATTCGTGTAAAAATTATGTATTTATAATATAAATATATATTTAAAAATAACATATGGTAAATAATGAAATGTTGATGATATAGGTGAAATCATGTGTTCTATCACATGTGTATGCATATATTAAATTATTTTTAATTATATATAAAAGTATGAAAATATAAAATACCTTATAATAATATAAATTGTTCAAAATGTAATTTTAATATTTTTCTCGACTGAATCGGTATTAAAATAGTGGTATAAATAAAAGGTATCCATAAAAATATATATTTTACCTTTGTATTTTAGTGAAGTATGGGATTTAATTTCTTTACTTAAAAATTTGAAGGATTGAGAAGGGAGAAGTTGGGATAGACTCAAAGTTAAGGCATAAAGCCTTAATATAGTAGGGTTTAGGGGCATAGTTTTATCCCATGTTAATGTGGGAATTTAACTAGTGAATTAAAGGATTTTTAGATGGGTATTTACTTTTAGTATGGTGTGTTTAGTTTTATATTTGTCTCATGTCGTTATGGTATTATTATATTATTTAATTTTATAATCACTACTATTTTTACATTAATTACAAGTAAATATACCGTCCATCCAAAGGAGCCCTAAATAACAATCCATAAAAGCACCTATTTAGACTTATTTGATGATATAAACACATTGCACTACCTAATATTTCCTATAACCATCCGAAGTTGGTTCGAGGCTTTGAGTAGGCACAAAGAAAAATTTCTATCATTTCCCCTTTAAACATGGCCCATTACGAGGCAGTCACATCGACCAAACAGCCTTAGGACCCCTTTGAATGCATGTTTAGTGTCATTGTGGTGTGTTTAGCACCATTTTTCTTCGATTACCGTGCAAATCTTTGGATGATCTAAGTCTAGTGTGCTTTAGACACTGGGGGTTGAATTTCTCACTGAAGGTAAATAGGTTCAATTACTTCACTGGACCCTCATTTTACAAATTTATTCTCTCTTCTTTTTTTTTTTATTCATTTCTATTTCAAATAATGTGTATATATATAATGTCTTTTTATAGTATTTTTCATTTGTTTCAAATAATCATTAAAAATTTATTAAAATTTATTTACCATTTAATATGTAAGAAATAATTAAAATATTCATATAAATATTAAATATATAATAGAATATAAATATAAATTTAATAATTATAAAAGTAAACATCTAATAAATAATTTAAATTAATTATATAATTAATTAAAATATTTATAATAAAATATCGGAAGATATATTTTAAATTTTATTAAATGAACTTATAAATTCACATATTTTTAATAATTTTGTAAAAGTAAAATAATTTAAAAAATTATATTATATATTATTTCTAATCTAATGTTCTTCATAGTCATTTTTTATTCTCACCTCACCACTATTAAAAACAATAATAAAAGTTATTATATATTTATTTTAATTAAAAAATAAATAAATAAAGGTTATTTTTGTAAAACAATTCTTCATGTAATTTTGCTCCCACTAGAGCATAAAGCATGAGCCAAAATTGAGGGGTGTAGTGCAATTCAACTATTCCACCACACTTCATATGTGTAAAAAGGGAGTTATTTCACTGTTTAAAAAGCATATACCCTATTGATTCCATCTTATCATGGGTGAAATCGTATCCAAAGGGAGCCTTAATCACTTCATGTGCACTTGTTTTAATCAAGTTGTCGAAACTATTTTTGTGAAAACAAAAATTTAGTTGTCGATATTAAAAAAAACAAAAATTGGAGTCGCCACCGATCCTGGATTGAGGTGTGATCGGCTCACCATAAAAACGATTTTGGTCTGCGAAATTTGAGAAAACAGGTTCGGGAGTCAGTTACGCATGAGGAAGGGTTAGCACCCTCGTAACGCCCAAAAATCGGTACCAAATTGATTATTTAATGTATTAGTGTCGAAGGTTAAAAATATATTTTTTAAAAAAACTCAAATGATGAAATCTGAAAAGGATAATCAATTGTTCAAGTCATGCGAAGAAATTGAGACCCAATACGTTAGGGTACAACTTCTTAAAATCCCCGAATTTTGAATATCACTTTTGCTTTATAAGTAAATCTTCATTTCGAGAAAGCAATTATGTCATGCCCAATACGTTAGGACATAACAAATTAAGTTCCCAAAAATGATTTTTACTTATATATTTTAAATAACGAATATTTTCGGTTATTTGGAATTAACAAAGAAAATCGAAACCCAATACGTTAGGGCTCAATTTTCCTCAAAAATCCCTAACTTGGAATATCGTTTTTATTTTGAAAACCTTTGAATCATAAAAAATAATTTTAATTTTGACAAAATCAAAATGTATTTTCTTTAAAAAGTATAATAAAATGCTAATGTACACATAAAACCAATACTTTAATTTTAAATTATATGCATACAAAAGTTATGAAAATAAAATATAAAATATGCATAGGTATCTAAAAAATGGAAATAAATAAATGTAAATAAAAAAAGTAAATACATATTAATAAATTATGAAAATATGTATATATATATAGGAAAAATGCAGAAAACATATTTATTATGATTTTAAATAGTGTATGTATATATATATATTATAAAGAATGTATATATATTTGGACTATAAAATATACATAAAACAAACTATACAAATATTATAAAACAGAAATATATGTACGTATATATATGTATATAAAACTAAGAAGAATAAAATAATAGTAAAATATATAAGATATGTATATGAATTTAAAACACTTAAAATATATGCACATATATTATATGATATCTATGCGTATATACATATATATTGAAATAATAAAATAACACAATCAAAAAAATATAAAGTTTATATAAAAAATATAGGCGTAATATATTGGTAATTTAAAAAAGATTTGAAAAAGATATATTTTAAAAAGTGTCGAATAATGTTGGTATAAGTGTATACATATTATAAAAAAAATATATGTTTGGATTATAAGATATAGAAAATATATAAATATTATAAAATACGAATATATACTCATACATATGTATATAAAGCTAAGAAAAATAAAGGAATAATAAAACATAGGATACGTATATAATATATAAACTATAAAAATAAAATAATATGATAGTAAAATATATACGTACTACATATATATTTAAAACATTTATAATATATATATATTAACTTATATACGCACATATACAGATACAATAATAATAACATAGTAATAATTAAAAATAGATAAAAATAATAATAATAACATATTAAAAATAATCTAAAAAAAACAAATTAAGGACTAAATTAAAATATCAAACAGAAATGGAGAGCTAAATTTGAAAATAAAAACAATAAAGGGGGTAGATTAAAACAGGTGCAATAGATAAAGGACCAAAAGTGAAATTTTCCAACTCGGCCTAAAGCACTGCGCACTTTCGGATCAATTTGAAACAAAATTAAAAATGCATGGTGAAATTTAAAAGAAATAAATAAGTTAATTTTAAAACACCATAAATCATGAGGACTAATCGCAAGAATAGTCCACTTTTTAAGAAACGCGGATCTTTCTCGGGTCGGATCAGGTTGCATGCGGGCACAATCAATACGACGCCGTTTTGGGGGCCACTGAAACAGGCTCTAAACGACGTCGTTTTACGACCTATATATGCATAATTTTGAAACCCTAAAATCATTTTCCCTCAGCCCCTCTTCTGGTGCGCCGCAAATTCTCTCAAAGTCCCCTTCTCTGCCGCTCCAACTCCGACCAGACAACGGCGAAAAGAAGCCTTCAATCGCCTCCAAAAAACGGTAAGCCCTCCTATTTTCCCCTTATCCCTTTTTGTTATTCAAAGAAATCAAAGAAAAACAAGATAAAAGAATAAAAACAGTAAAAAGAAGCAAGGAAAAGAAACCCGAATTCGTCACCTTCAAAATGTTTTTTTTCTCTGGTATTTCTTTTTCAGTTTTTAGTAAACAATTTGCTAACCCATTTACAGATTCGAAAATCGCTTTAAACGTACCCAAAATTTACAAAAACTCTTTTCCTCTTTTGTTTTTTTTTTCTCTCTACCCCCATTGATCAATCCCTCTGTTTTTGATTTATTGCAGGTGGAATCGGCATTATGCGGAGTTGCTGATCGTGGGTGAAGCGACGTGGGTGAAGCGACGTGGGTGATGGGTAGTTGCTGCAACGTGGGAACGTGCGGCGCTGAGGCTACCTGCTGCTTTAGGGCTTCTGTTACCTTAGGCCAATTGGGCCTTGTAATTGGGTTAGGTTGTAATTTGGGCTTTGGGTCAGTTTTAGTGAGTATAGTTGGGCCCCGGGCACTAATTGGGTATTACACAAGTCATATTGATGCACTTAATGAGTCCCATACTTAACATAATTCGACATTCAGGAAGGAAGAGTCTATAAGTTGAAAGATAAAAGAGCACATCTTAAACCAACCCCCCCCGCTCTTTCTATCTATACATATAGTTAATAGTCATGTAGAAAGCAATGTGGGTGTTTTGTGTAAAATCATCATTTCATTCCCAAGCCTCAGTATTACGAATCTCAGAAATCATTAAGCATGATGGATATGCAGATAGTGACAGTTTATCCAATCTCATCTCCCAACCAGAGCAGCTTTAGAATCCATCCATCCTTATGAATCCCAAGTCAACCACTTTCTTCACTAACACATCCACAAATGCCCAAAATCTCAGCTTCAACCCACAACAGATGGCATTAAAAGGGTGATCATTAACACTGCCTCCCCAGCCATAGTGACCATGCAGATGCAGTCAGCCACCACACCTTCCACACCCTTCGATATTTACTTGTTTGATGCCATAGTAACACATGTCTTCTTTTCTTGTGGTTATTAGTAAATCAATCTATTATCAAATCGATTTACAAAGTAGCCATAATTTAGGAATCACGATTAATTTAGAAGACAAGAAACCACCAACACTTAACCGGTGAGCAAAATTTGATCCACTTAACAAACCTGTTCATTTAAGTGGTTTTATTGGTCTAATCAATTATGGTCTCGATTAAATTATTATTAAAATTCTGAGCTGATAAACTTAACAGACTTAATATATGCTATTTTTATTTATTTTAAATGTATTTATTATATATAATATGATCTAGATATATATATATTTTATAACATTATAGAAGAAAAAAAAAAAGTAGGTTAATCAACTTAATCAAGAAATCGATTCAGTTGGTTAAGCGACCGTCGATGAATTCAATTAAAGTTGGAGATAATTGACTAAATTAAATTTGAGAAACGAATTGAACTAATGGAAAAAAAAATCGAAAACTTAATAACAAAGATGTTTAGTGCATTGGATTTTGAGGGATGCTGCTATTCCTATGCTATGGAATACTTAGAGCAACTCCTGTGTCAATCACTTCCGTTCCTCTTGTTAGAGCATCTGTAGCACTCATAGCTACAACTCTTAACTCGATTATTTCTTAATAATTGTTGTACCTCACAAGTTACATTAATTTGTTGACCAGCGGTATCTCGACCCTTAACTACTAGAGCGTTGTAAATATTATGCATCTTGCCCGAGGGAAAGGCTACATCCAATATTGGACCGATGATTTGAGAAATACGCCCCAGATTTCTCCTGTTGTTACTTTCTTTTTGAATAATTTCATTATAGATTTTGATCATATCTGCTCTTTTTGAAATAATGTTTAGAACTACTCATAATCCCTCATCAACACATAAATAGAAAGATAATGTACTTCAACATACTCAAACCCAACCAATTTTATATATAGTTTTAATGGTAATGATAGTGATAATAGTAATAATAATAAATGCAACATTAAAGATACTTTCTTTCGTCAACTAAGTCATTGGTGATTCAAGTCATTAGTTGACATCTAATCTTGAGTTTCAACATTGATCATCCCAATCCTATATGTCGGCTTTATTGATTCAGGACCCTTTTGAATGGATATGCCTTTACTTGTGGTTAGTGTAAAAACAATGATAACGGTGAGATTAAATACTGTAATAATACTGTACCATTAGACAAAAAAACTAAATGCACCGCACTAGAAGTAAACATCCATCCAAGAGAACCATAGTCAATTAAAATTCATTCACAAACTTAACTTAATATATATGATTTTGATTTATTTTTAATATATTTATAAATATATTTAAATACATTTTCATAATATATAAAAAATAAATTGGTTAATCGAGCACCGTTAAGTCAATTCAATTAGGTTGGGTAAGCCTACCCAATCAATCATTTAGATTATTATTGGAGATTGTTGGTTAAGTACATTAAATTCAAAAAGCTGATCGAATTGATTGAAAAGATGGAAAACTCACACCTATATTCTTAGTGGCAAAGATGTTTGGGGCATGGTGGTGAAGCTTTTAAGTGAGTGATCTTATTTATATATAAATATATGAGTATATATAGTGTATGTGTGTGCATGCACTTTACATTGATCCTCTAATAAATTCTGACTTAGATTTGTGTAACACAATTGCCAAGATCTACAGTGGAAGTCGACATATCCTTCTTACTAGCAGGATTCTTGATGGCACATCAACAGACTTTCCACCGAGGAAATAGTACACTGAAATAGAATGTCAACAACATTTTAAAAAGTATTGTGACAAACTTCCTAACGATTTGAACATCATCAGGGAAAGAACACAAGAGACTAAAATGCAGATCAGCATACATACAGCATAAGCCTGAATGCACCATCCTTTGCAACAGAAGAAAACCATTAAAAACAAAGGACTTATTGATTGAATCCAGGAAAAAATAGACAAGCTCCAGCTTCAAGGATCATTTTTAAATCCAAAAAATAACATACAACCTGAGCCTGTCATGCAAGAATTATATAGTAATTTATATTATGAAAAATGCAAGCTCCATGTGTGGTACCTTGCTTGGTCACTAGATGTCAGATAGCTAAAACTGTTAACTTGTATAAATATATGTAACAAGATAGGGCATCTATGAACAAACGGGGTTAAAAAAGACTCCATTTATAATTAATATCTGGTGAGTGACACTTAGCACAAAACTGAAGCAAAAACTATGATGCCAGTACACACTACAATCTCTTCCAATTTCTGTCTTTTCTTCCTGATCAAACTGGCCTCTATGATGCCAGTACACACTACAATCTCTTCCAATTTCAGTCTTTTCTTTTTGATCAAACTGGCCTCTTCAACAGTTGTGGTGAAACCAAACATATCCACTGTGTAGAAAGAAACAAGTTGTCAAAACTCGGAAGAACGGACAATTACAGTTAGGGCAAGACAGCAGTAAAATGATGTCCTTGGAGCAAATTCAGCATGTTTTGCTGCACGCCTCAAAATTCTACTAAACAAATTTAGGTGGATTATTACAATGAATTATGAAATAAACAAAATAATGAAATTTGTAAATTGGCTTAAATTCTAAACCAATTCAAGTGTTGAAATATAGAATCATATTCAAAGCCCAGACAAATTGGATTTAGATTACAACCAAAGTAGAAAAGAAAACCTAATTCAAGCGGTGCAATTATTAAAACCCAAAAAAAGAAAAACATAAGGAACTCAAACTGACCAGAAGATTGAGGATGGTTGGAAGATCACTTGCTATTGTCATTTTTGTTAGTGTCGGAGTCATTTTTGTTCTTGTCGGAGTTGAAAGAGGGGAGGGGATTAGAGCCTTTGATGACCCAACCGAGGGCAAAAAAGGAAACCCCAGCAAGAATAGCGGTGCCCCAGGCGTGAGAGTACCAACGACTGTACTGCCGGATGGCGTACCTCCATTGATCTCGTAGGGTAGAAGGGTCAGGGTTAGTGAGGTCGGGTGGGTTGGGGAAACGGACCCTTTGATGGGCCGAGAAATCAGAGGCGGCGTTGCTTTCGATTTCTGGGATTGATTTATTAGGAGAAGAAGGGAGGTTTTGATGGGACTGAGGCTTCTGATTTTCTGACATGGTTACTGCTTAGAAAAGCAAAATCTTTGTTTGAAACAAACATTAAAGATTCCAATTTATCTTCCACGCTTCTAAACTAGACGTGTGGCCGGGATGGCCTCAGAAAAAAAATTTTAGCCTGCCTCCTAGGCTTGGGCCTGTCTGGCCCGAAATATAGGCTTAAAATTTTATTTTAGTTCGGTTCGAAAAAAAATTTTAATCTCGAACTAGGCCTGATCCGACCCTTTTTTAATAAACATTAAAAATTTATTAAAAAAATATTTTAAAAATAAAAAAATATATATTTATTATATTTGGGCCGGGCCAAGCTTTTTCTAAACGGGCCTCGTTTTTTGCCCAAATCCTATATTTTTACTCGAATCCTCTCATATTTCGGGCCGGGCATACCTCTATTATAAACCAGCGGTTAATTTTTTATTTTTTATTTTTTCAGGTTAAATTATAAAAATAGTGACTTTTATTTATCTCAGATTATATTTTAGTCACTTATATTTGAAATGTTACGTTTTAATCACTTACATTATCGTTTTGTTACGAAGTGGTCACTCTACCGTTAAACTCTGTTACCTCTCTAACGAAAGTCCTACGTGGTAGTCCAAATGGGTTTTAAATATTAACTTAGATGTCTAGTTGCTAGGATGAAAATAGGTTTTTAATTAAATAAATTTAATTTGGATTGCCACGTAGGACCGCCATTAGATAGGTAATGAAGCTTAACGATAAAGTGACCACTTCGTAACAGAATGATAACGTAAGTGACTAAAGCGTAACATTTCAAATATAAGTGACTAAAATATAATCCGAGTCAAACAAAAGTGACTATTTTTATAATTTACCTTTTCTTAAATAAGTGCAAAATATTTAAGACGTTGGATTACCTTTCGGCTAATTTTGTATGCCAACACTCTTAAATTCGATTTTTATGTGTAAAAGAGAAATAGATTGCATATAATAAGACTATCCTCATCAATTGGTGATCTGTTTTATTAGCATTCTGACAAGTTCATAAAAAGACAATTGTTACTTCAACTCCAAACAACCATCCAAAAATAATTCATATACAGATATATAAAATGATGCGAGTTCCGAACATTAACTACTTCCAAGTAATTGACACCACCAGAAAATATTTTTAATTCCAAGAATGCCCCGTGGTGCCCCTTAAAAATGCACCATACTCATCCGTTACATTAGGATGCTTCTTGAACTATATATTTGATAATTTAGTTTTGTAAATGTTTTTATATATTTAAATTACTACCATGTATTAAATTTACACTATTTCATAATACATATTTACTTCACCGTAAGAATAGAATAAATATTTATAATTTTATAAAAACAAACATAATATAAAATATCATGTAATATTTTCAAGTAAGTTGAGTCTGGACGAAAATTGAAATTGAAGTCGAGGACAAAAATATCAAATAAAAATCAAGATGTGAGGAGTTAATAGAGGTGCATGAAAATAGGGCAGGAGTAGAGGCATATCTGATTAGTAATTGTTTTTTTTAACCTATTTGATTAATAATTGTTGAATTTATTATAAATTAAAGATGTTCATAGGTCGAGTTGAACCTATACATGATATTAATATATTTTATTTTTTTAAGTTGGTCTAAAATATGAGCCTAAAAATTTGACCGGTCTAAAATATGGGACCTAAAAATTTAACCAAACTCGCTTATATATATTTGCAAGAAACTAATCTAATCCCATTTTTTGGTCGAGACATGTTTTTATTCAAACACATCATCAAGACATCATTCTTTGCATGGTTTATGATTTGGAAGCTTCTCAAGAATTCATTGAGTTCACCATCTTTTCCCTTATTTTACGTTTTGTAAGGGATGTAAATACATGATAGGTTATAAAGTGAAAATTCTTTTAATTTCTTCCAATATCCTATTATAATAGGTGAAAAATGTTTTAATAAATTTTTTAAAAAAATATTGAATAAAAATAGTTCATTCTGATACTAAAATTATGTGTTTATTTTAATTATAGAAATAAATTTATAAAGGAAGATTACAATGTAAAAAATCATTTTAAAAATATTGAAAAGAAGTTCATTTATATATGAAATTTATATGTTGATTTTATTATGAAAATAAATTTATAAAGGAGAATAATCCCACCAAAAATTGGAGAAAATCTAGGTGTTTTTCAGATGGGGTTTTTCGAGAAGTTTACTATATCAACAACCTTGAGTAAAAAAAAAAGAGTAATTTCTCATAAATATACAATAATTTGAGCATTATGAAAATTTTGTATGCAAACTCTACTTTTATGGGTAACAATTGAGTAATAATGGAAATAATTTTAGCATGGATTATTTTTTTATAAAGCTATAAAATTTTAAAAATTACACTGTGACTTTTTAATTATATAAAGTGTTAATAATTATAAATATTAAAGTAAAATGTTAATAAAAATATATATCAAAATTTAAATATATTTTATTAAAATTAAATATTTTAAGCTAAAAGAATATTTTGTCAATCCTTTTAATCGCTTTAGTTAGAGTTGAGCATTTCATAAATATATATAGAAGATAGACTTGTGTAAGTTGTACACTTATATTTTTATAGCCATTTGATCTTGTTGTGTAGATTGTACACTCATATCATTTATAACCATTTGTACGCTTATATAATTTATAGTCGTTTGATCGTTTTATGTACACTTATTTATAACCGTTTGATTGTAAAAATTTGACCTATCAATAAAAAGACACACTTATACCATTTGAAACCCTTTAATTGTAAAAACTTGACCTATCAATAAAGAGGCACGCTGATACCATTTGTAATTGTTTTGATCGTTAAGACTTGATCAATAAAGAGATACCTCATTGGTATATACTTAAGTTGCATCTTTGGTTGTTATAAGAACAACGTAGACCTATATGGATAAAATTCTCTAACTAAGATCATACATTAATGTAATTAAAATCTCAATATTTGATACCAAACACAAGTGACTAAATTTGAGTATCAACATCTCCTCAACCTTCTTAGTTAGATCAAATTTAATCATTAAACATCAAATCCAACATAAATCAATTTTCTAAAAAAGTTATTATATTAAAATTTTTATTTAACATGAATAGGAAAATAAGAAAATAATATTTTGGTCAATCAAAATATTTCATTTTATCATGTTTGTATCTCATTATATATAAAGAATGGAAAATGCTATGACAATGAAAAAAACTGAAAAAAGAACACAAAAACAAGGTGAATATCCAATAACAAAAGATAGAAGTGATAACACCATTGATTTGAATTTACAATACAATCCATTTGAGAACCATTCAACAAGCCAATACTTATTTTAGGCCAGATTTTCCCTAAAACCCAGCCTAATTGAAAATAAAATAGAAAACCATCTCTATGAATAAAGCTAAACTGCTTTAATTTAGACATTCAAAGCAATCTTTTGAGCAGCAAGTGCTTCAGCTTCAAGTGTTGGCTCATACAATAGTGTAGTTTCTGCCAGCAATGCTGTCACAACATACGGGTCCATGTTTGATGCCGGACGCCGATCCTCCAAGTAACCTACAAACAAACAATGAAATAATAAACATAAGTCTTTAGTTCATTTAGTTCGTGTAACTCATCGGGACGTTTGTTTGTCGGTCCGGTTTTTCTTAAGCTCACAAGTTCATTAATCATTCATCTGGTTGTTAGAAGGCAGAATTTTGATTGATGATAGTACCTTTTCCATTCTTCTCAGTGTCACGCCCGACTCGGATTGAGCAACCGCGATTAGCCACTCCCTACAATTTCGATCATGAAAAATGTTATAAATATTAACGAAAGCATACAAAGTGTCAATGGCTTCCATCACAAGGCAAAGATATCTCATGAAACATACCCATGAAAACGTGTTGATGCTGGCCGTTTCATGCTTTCCGGTCAGTCTTCTTTCGTTTCCTTCACCATAGGCACTGATATGCTCCTTGTGGCGAAGCGACAAATTCAGGATTGCTTTCTTTATAACTTCGAAGCCTCCATCTTCCCTCATGCTCTTAGTACTGTGTTACAAAATTCGTATTGTTGTAATTCAAGGTGATACCATATAAGTTTTACCAAAATAATACTTTAAGAAAAAAGTTACCTGTAATTGGTGTGGCATCCAGCACCATTCCAGTCACCCTAGCAATAGGAAAATGAATTGAGAAAACACACTGATGGACTAACAGTAAGAACCCGGCATTGCGAAATGTTATGTTACCTCTATTGGTTTAGGATCGAGGGAGAGTACAACACCGGCTTGTTCAGTGATTCTCTGTAAGAATATAGTAGAGTATCGGTAAGTTATCAGATTAATTAACATATGATTAATGTTAAAACTGTTTTCCACTGCTTGAATTCATTTAAATGAAGAAATACCTCGAGAATGTATCTAGAACACCAGATATGATCTCCAGCTTCGATACCAACACTCGGACCAACTTGATACTCCCACTGCATGGTAATTTAAGGAATCAAATGGTGATAACTAATGAACAAACAAGCATGGATGTAATGATACTTCATTTTCGATAGCAAGGTGAGGACTCGAAAGCAGCAGACCTGGCCTGGCATAACCTCCCCGTTGGTACCACTAATGTTAATGCCGGCATACAAGCAAGCCTTGTAATGAGCATCTGAGATGTCACGCCCGAATGACTTGTCAGCACCAGCTGCACAGTAATAAGGACCCTGCATTTGGAATCAAACAACCATGTTATTACATGGATTTACAAACCATTACAACCGTTTTACTGTCGTATAAAATCGAGTCATGTAATTACCTGAGGACCAGGGTAGCCTCCAACAGGCCATCCCAAAGGCCATTTCACATTTTGTTGAAGTAAAGTGTACTCTTGCTCAATACCAAACCTAAACAGAAAGGTACAATAACATGAGGGCATTTCCTTCGTATAAGATAAATGAAATAAAATGATTCGTACCATGGTACTTCATCGACCACCTTCTTGTTACTGAAAATCTCAGCGGCTCGGTGGCGCTTGTTTGTGGGAATAGGCTCACCAGCTGGTGTGTATGCATCACAAATTACCTTTGTAAAACACAAAAGTAAACATTAATCACACCATAAAATTTACTTACTAAACTTTCAACAATTAATACTTACAAGCCTTGGATAGTACTTACCAAGATATTGTTACCTCCTCGGAAAGGGTCCTTAAAGATTGCTTGAGGGCTGGATGAAGTTTTTAAGTCAAAATGGTGTTTTGATGATAACAAGCAATAAATAATGTTTTACATTTCAAAAGGGCTTACTATAAGATAACTTCACTATCTTCACCGGGTGCTTGTCCAGTACTTGATCCATCATAGTTCCACTTGGGAAGCTCAGAGGGATGTTTAACTGGCTTTGATATTGTCTACAAATTGTAAGAAGGACCAAAGAAACATAATAAAAAAACCAAACACCAGATTGAGAATCATACAAGTTTAGTTTTAGTAGTTTTTTTCTTACCCTGGACTTGCTACGCATATCGAGTCCACTGCCTCCTATCCTGTTTCAAGGCAGAAACAGCAGATATTGAGGAAAAGTGCCACCTTTAATCTAACATTTGAACATAGATATGTGTAAGTGTTACTTGAAACATAGATAAATGTGTTAGCAAAGATGATGTACCAAACGTATTCAGCAATGATCTTGTCGGTGTATGGAGTGACGTCCATGTTTAGTAAGTTCTCTAGCCTGTTGACAGTGCTGTTTTCAGACAAGGCAACCACTTTAAACTTGCCAGAGCTTTTAGCAGCTCCTTTCTTGTTCTGTTTCAGTACCAGAGAACTCCACATTTTTGTTGCAATGGGACTTCCATAGGTTGAGGTCTTTGGTAGTGTCATTTGCCATTGAGTTGAGGGTGCTAAAAGCTGTGCCATTTTCCCCTTCTCCCAACTGAAAGATATCAAATAAAGTATAAAAAAGACCTTAATTCTCAATATATTATACAAAAGAAAGAAAAAAGTAGAAAATTTGAAGGTCAAGAACTATAATTTTACTACTGAAAATACACTAAGGTGTTCAAATATAACTGCAATGGCATAGAATCAATGTTTGAATTCAGATTACAGAAGAAGAAAAGGCCTAATTTTCAACCAAGATGGTATACATATATACATGCATATATGCATATATACATATTAAGGTTAATCCAATTAGTTCATGTAGTCATCATTAAAAGGTGGCATTCAAAAAGTGTGGAGTTAGAACCATCTTCAACTCTCCTATTCCTATGTCCTTTATACCAAAAAAAATGAAATGAACAATGGAAAGTACATAAAAGACCACTTTTTTAGGTTAAATTTTGCCGCTAGTCCTTGTACTTTATGAAAGTTGTAGATTTAGTCCCTATACTTTTTCAAAATTTAAAATTTCAGTCCTCACCAAACAATAACTATTAAATTTATTAAGTTAAATTCAACTATTTCCAAAATCTGACACAGCAAACATATGGACTTAAAATAACTATTATCATTTATGTCAATATTGAATTTTCAAAATTCAAAAAGTATAGGGACTTAAAATGATCCAATGGAGAATATGGATTAGTTCTACAACCGTATGCATAGTACAATACTAGTAATTGAATTTAACTTAACAAATTTAACTGTTACAATTGGTCAAGAATAAAATTTCAATATTCAAAAGGTACAGGGACTAATAGCAGAATTTAACTTTTTTTACCTGTTCAACTCTACCAAATTATCATGGTCAGATCAAATCGTGGGCCACAAGGATTATCTTAACTTTTAGAACCTAGCTTGTTTTAGTTTCAAGCAGTCTTAATACTACATTATTTAGCAAATAAGTAGTAAAAAGAAAAGAATCTATATTCACAATCTTCAGCTTAATAGATATGGTGCTGCTGATCCAAAGCTCCAAATCCCAACCACTTATGCTTTATCCATAGGAAAAACTCCATTGGTTCTCGTTTTTCAATGGCTAGTGGGGGACCAGTCAAGTTACAGCCCTTCTAAAAAGGTTCACATAAGAAAACACTTTAGATTTATAGGTTGAAACCTTATTGGGCAAAGATGAACCCATGGTTGAGTTTATCTGGTTCAAGCTCCAACAAGTCTGGGTTCAAAAGAAAGAATCTAAAAGAGAACTTATAATGTCACTTTGATACATATACCAACTTCACATATAGAATATAGTTTCATGTTATCATAAAGTCATTAACCTTAAGTGCATAATGTGAAGCACAAGATAATCAAGCAAAAAAAAACACTGAGATAAAAAGAAAACTGACCTGGGAAGTGCCTGTAAAATGGCTTGAAAAAGGAACCAGAAAAATGGGGTATTGAGGGGATTGGCTGTAAGGGAGAAAGGAAGGAGACAAAGTGGAAGAGAGTGAGGTGAAAATTTTATATTATAAGTATAAAATAAGTTGATAGAGAGGAGTTGTTGGCCTTTGAAGAACAGATAGGGATATGCTATGAGTGGAGGAAAATAGATTTTGGGACCCTTTAGTGCCACCAAGAGAAAAAGTTTAAATTAATGGCCATACTTCAAAATTTTTAGATAGAAAATGGGGAGCTTCTGTCATTCATGTAATATATTATTAGATTTTGACTTCAGAAACAGAAGCTCTAATTAAATCCAAATGAAGCTGTTCATATACACCAAGAGAAAATTAAGTATAACGGTATACAATATTAATTTATTTTAAAATTTTTATTAAATATAATTTTTTATTGATTTATAAACACGTAATGATGAATAATATTAACTTAATTAAGAATAGATAAATATATATATATTGATATAATATAAATATACGAATGTTTTTAAATTATATATATGAAATGAATGGTGGAGTGTGATAACTCTGATAGCGGAAATTATTTTAGCTAGCGGTGTTGCAAATAGTAGAATATTGGAGTTGCGATTGATTCATCATTTCTTGAGTCGTGATTGGAGGGTACGTTTTCAACATATTCCCGGGAACCACAATCAAACTATTGATCATAGGGCTAAAATTACAAGTTTTTACTGAAGCCTCGATTTCGGCAAAAAAATTACTCAAATCGGATATTGACTACTTAACTGATATTATTTAATAGTAAATTATTTTAATGTAATCACTTTTTTGTTGTTTCTTTATAAAAAATGAATTATGGTAAGATAAAATACATGAAAATGAGAATTATTAGATCTAAATTGTTGATTATGTTTTATTTAATTATAGAAACTCCAATCATTAACCATGAAAAAGGGCATTGAGAAGCAATTATTGTGTTGGTAGATTAAGAGAATGGCCTGTGACACTTTTAGGACCAGTAGATAGATGAAGAATCTTTTATGTATATGCAGATCTGTGTTTAAATTTTTTTATATAGAAAATTCTAAAGTTTTTTTTGAATTATAATAATAAAGTAAAACTCAAATAATAAATACGATTAATGTAACTCAAATTCAGATCACATCATTTAAATTTGAAAACACTTTAATAAAAGTAAATTTAGGGTCATGCATTTGTTGGTTTGTTTAAACCAAAAATCAAGTCTATTACCTTTTCCAAGAAGCTAGAGCTTTTTTGGGGGGTTTTAATAACATGGTACATATTAATTTCTGGATTTTGAAAAATCAACATTTGTACTTTGAATTCAAAGCAAGACAGTTTTCTCACCTACCTTTAATTTCATAAGTCAAATTTTAGTTGGGAGTATAGATGGAAAATTATTTTATGGAACCTTGTTATTATATTATTTATAGTTTTTTTTAATTATTTAATAATATTTTATTTTTTTGTCATTGACATATAATTTGGATAATTCTTTTACTTTAAATTTCGAACTTCAAACCTTGAACCAGAGTTTGAGATTCGAGATCAAAGTTCGAGGTTGAAGATAAAAGAAATTACCAAAATTATATGTCAATAACATAAAAAATTTGCTAAAATGTCATTAAATAATTGGAAAAGGACCATAGTGGTGGAAGAGTCCATATATTACAAATAAATAAATTTAAGATAAAAATGGTTGTAATTTTTTCAATTTAAAAATTTTAGTTTTGATTAAAGGTAAATATTATTTTTTAAAAGGGATAAATTTAAAATTATATATGAATTTTGATTGAATGTGCAATTTGATACATGAACTTGATGATTTTTTGTTTTAAATCATTTTATACATTTAAATAAATACATCAGTTTTTTTCATAATAAATAAATATAATTAGTTGTGTAAGTCGTATGTAAACTTAAAATGGTGTTATATTAATAATTATGTTAGTAGTTTTATGAAAATTGAACCATATCAAAAATTAATGTATAATATTTCATACCAGATCAAAATTTATATGTAGTTTTGAAATTTATTCTTTTTTTTTTTGGTTAAATCTCACTTGGTAGTAGAGCTGTCCATGGGCCGGGCCGGGTCCGGGAAAAAATTTTGGCCTGACTCTTAGGCCTGAGCCCAGCCCGGCCCGAAATATGGGCCTGAAATTTTACCCAGGCCCGGCCCAGGAAAAAATAATAAGCCCAAGCCTGGCCCGGCCCGATTTTTAATAAACACAAAAAAATATTTTAAAAATAAAAAAATAAAAATATTTTTAAAGTATTTTAAAATTAAAAAATAAAAATAAAAAATATATATTTATTATATTCGGGCCGGGCCGGGCCCGGGCCAAAAAAGTTGAGCCCGAGCCCGGCCCATTTTTTAAACGGGCCTCATTTTTTTGCCCAAGCCCATATTTCGGGCCTATATTTTTACCCGAACCCTCCCATATTTCGGGCGGGCCGTCGGGCCGGGCCGGGCCGTCCGGCCCATGGACAGGTCTACTTGGTAGACATATTTAATCATTTTCATTTTCATTAAATTAATCAAATTAAAGTACATAAACAAAATTTAAAATTATTTATGGATCATAAATTAATAACAAAATCAAAAATTTTAAAAATAAGAGTAGACCCTAAAATTGATAAGTCAACCTAATCTCAAATCAATCAGGTACATACCCAATTGTAAGGTATGAGATTTAAATATTATATAGCAAAGCATGAAATTTTTAGTGGGGTCTATATGGATTTAGACTCTCTAACTTTAATAATTAACTTTAAGGTATAGTTCTGCTTAGTTTTACATCAATTGATACTAAAACTAGCTATCGTATCTTTAATTGTGATCACTCAATGTGAGTAATGATGTTGGTATTATAATATCCATCTGGAATTAAAATAAATTAGTGTGAATATTAAAACTGTAAAAGCATGATAAATTATTTTTACGATATAATTTAAAGATTAGTACTCACATACACGGTAGGGATATAATCATATCATATACACATACATTATATCTAAGAACTCAAATAAAAATCTTATAATTTGTTCCTTAAAACTCAAGTTTAAATGAATTATACGAAGAAACATCTTTTAACCATTAAACTAATCACGAAAATTAAAGCCCAACCTTGTAGATAAAAATGGAGATAAGGGTCAAATATTTTTATAATCTAGGTTTTGGCTCATTGGTGAAATTTAAAATTTTATGTAAATGTATGGATTCGAGTTTTATTTTAGATAAATGTGTGACTTCTCATAATTAGTCATGGTTAATTAAATAGCTATTTAATTCCGTGCTTCTAATGATTTTAGATTTGTTTGTTGGGTATTTTATTCTATTAATGATGAATAAAATAATAATTAGTTTTTTCAAAGTTTAAAATATTTTTATTTTCTAAATGATGCTAAATTATTAGAAAATAAGATTAAACCTACTGAATAAACTCAAATAAGTTTAAAATTTATTATTTAACCCTACACATCAACATTTTTTTGAATAATCTCATTATATGTTTTGATTATATCTGTTCTTTTAAAAATATTGCTTAGAACTACCAACCTATAAATATGAGGATAATAATACCTACGTCTTCCTACATTGATAACAATATCCATGCCAATTGAGTTAAGACTCAATCTGCAAGTAACAAATTCAGCTCTATATCACCAACCTATATAATTGGATTGAAAATTTGTAGATTGATGGCGGATTTAGATGGGCGGTGCGTATAGCTGTGGTTAGTATAAAAATAACAATAGCAGTAAAATTATATATTATAATGATATTATAGCATGAGACAAAAAAAACTAAATGTACCGAACTACACTACACCACCTATCCAATGTAGGGAATTGAATTGTGAGGGTAAGATGATGAAGGCCTACTTTCCTTAGCCCAAGAAATACCAAAATCCATGAACAGATGAAAACTAACACTAAAACCAAAAACCAAACCTTTGATTTTCATTTTCTTCGAGAAAGGAAACTTCAAGCAAGGTTCCTTGCTTTGCTTCCATTATTTAAAAGTGCGTGCCAATCAAATATATCACTTTTTTTTTTTTTAATTTCTTTAACTTTTTTCAACTTTGCCGTCACGCTTTCATCAAACAAAAAGAAGCAGCCTTATTCATTTCTCTCAATTTCCCCCTTTTCATTTTTTGAATTTGCAAATTTTATCAATCTTGTTTGAAAATTCGCTTCGATATCTCGAATTCCAAGTTATTTTCATTTGGAATTTAATCTATTTCCGTATTTGGTTATTGATATTCTCTTCCGATTTCGAAGTTTTCTTAATCAAATTAGGGTTCTTAATTGCCGATTCGAATTTACGAGAATTCGATCGATAAAACCCTGATTCAGTTCCTACCCATTTCAATTCCGACCAAAACAAGGAAAACCTGGTTTTCGATTTCTAAAAGGAAAAAGAAGACTCGTACTTCAAAAATCTCGGTTACCTTTCCCGAAAACCCTTTTTCTGGTTTTAATTCCCAATTAATCCAAAAGAATTGTAAACATTCACCGATTACCCGTTTCGATTTCGTTTTCAACCTAAAATAATAATACCCAGATCGTCAAGATCCCGAATTTAGCCTTCCGCAGTTAATGGGCACAATTAGCTTCCACGGAGAACTTCCTAAACCCTCTACTTCTTCTTCCCCTACTTCTTCTTCAACCTCATCTACGTCTCGGACTGAGACGGTGAATGGGTCCCATGAGTTCAAGATCAAGGGCTATTCCCTTGCCAAAGGCATGGGAGTGGGTAAATACATGGCTTCCGATGCGTTTATGGTGGGGGGATATGAATGGGCCATTTATTTTTACCCGGATGGAAAGAGCGCTGAAGATAATGCTACCTACGTTTCTCTTTTTATTGCTTTGGCAAGTGAAGGAACGGATGTAAGAGCGCTCTTTGAGTTGACCCTTTTGGACCAGAGTGGGAAAGATCGTCACAAGGTGCATAGCCATTTTGGGAGGATGCTTGAGAGCGGGCCTTATACACTTAAGTATCGTGGGAGCATGTGGTGAGTTTGGTTGTGATGTTTCCATGTGTTGTAGTACTACTTATATTGCCTTTTTCTTATATTTTGTTTCTGCCTTGATAATTTGAATTGGGACTGGAAAATTTGAAGTAGATAATTATTGTTGAAAGTTTTCATTGAGATTAAGTTACGCACTTGCAGTTACATCTATAAGGCGAGTTTTGGAATTTCAATTTCAGTTGTTTTATCTGCCTATAGTCTCGGGAAACCTAATGAATTATTGAGGGGGAACTAGGTTGAAATGAAGTTAAGTTGCATGCTGGCTTCCTTGGTAGGTTCTAGATAGGAAGATCTAGACTTTTACATTGAATTATTATGGTTTGTTTCAACTCTAGAACGATTTTTTTTTTTTAAATCAAAATAAATTTATTAATCTGTTGTTGGAAGAACTATTAATGTATGAATAAACCAAACGCTTATCAGTGCATTCACCTTTTAGTGGTCTTATTTCTGATTCTTTCTTTTTTTTTTTTTTTGCAATCTGGAATATTGTGGAACTATTTGCTGAACCAATCAAATATTTGTAAACAGTCATTTTCTACCTTGCTATGGTGGTCTATTGTAGTAACTCAGTAATTTTGATTCATGCCTCTTCGGTATCATTTTGTGTTAGAACATCATTAAATGGTTGGCATGTCCTTTGTTGCAGGGGTTATAAACGCTTTTTCAAAAGAACTCTTCTAGAGACGTCAGACTACCTTAAAGATGATTGCCTGTCAATTCGCTGTTGTGTTGGTGTAGTTAAGTCCCATACAGAGGGACCTAAAATTTATTCTATTACAGTTCCACCTTCTGATATTGGTCAGCATTTTGGGAAGCTACTAGAAAGTGGGAAGGGAGCTGATGTGAAATTTGAAGTTGATGGGGAAATATTTGATGCCCACAAGTTGGTCCTTGCTGCCCGCTCACCTGTATTCAGGGCACAACTTTTTGGTCCATTGAAGGACCAGAACACGCAGTCCATTAGAGTAGAAGATATGGAAGCTCCTGTGTTCAAGGTTCTCATCCTTCCTTGATCTAATCTTATTTTCATATTATTCCTTTCATCCCTTTTTCTGGTCTATTGAGCAAGTTCGTAATCTTGCTGAAAACTAGATTGGCTTTTAACTTTACAGATGCTTAGGATTTTTATTTGCATTGAAGCTTCAGTTAGTTCTGTTCTTTGTGATAATTTCTTTTTGTACGTTTGTCTTTCCTTCTATTTTTAGTGTTTGGAACTAGGATGATGTTTAGCCTACCATTCTCTTTCTCCAGCTCTTTTGTTAGCTTTTGGGAGTTCATAAAGATCAAATTAAATTTGAATGAAATGAAGAATGTGGTTAATATCAGTACCTAAGAAGCAACAAATAACCAGAATTGTTGGAAGTTTTTTTTTCTTTACTTAGCACTCTTTTGCTGCAGTGCTGTCTAGTTATTAGAAATTTTACATGTAGATGGTGAGGTGAAGGCTCATTGGAATGCAACTTGGCTCATTAGAATGCTACCTGACTTTTCGTTGCCATTGCTAGTGTGTCTTTAGTTCCCATGGATAGTAAATAGAGCTCAAGCATCACAATCTTCGTTTTCTCTTGCGCAAGCTTAAGGGTAATAGGTATCAAGAAAGAGAAGGTTGTTTTCACTGAGGTAGATGTCTTATTGTGAATTTTGCTAGAGTGAATTGGTTTTATTGTATGTACGATTCTGGTTCAGGGTTTGTGATCTTGTGCGAAAATTGTCTTTCTGATGGCATATCATAAATCTCAGAGTTTATTAAATTTTTACCTTGTCTTACAATTAGAAGCACAAATTATTGTGATTAGGAGCCAAACATGATGGTTGTTTCTGAACTTTCTCCAAGCTGTTCTGTGTCTCTTAGGAACTTATAATGTGTGTTCGTAATGAGCATGTTTTTGGATGGTATGGCAAGGTTCATAGGAAGAGGTAGGTCTGTTGGTTCTTTTTGTTAGTTGAGTAATTGTGGTGCCATACAGGATGACTTATACAGGAGTCTACATCGGGATTCCTCTCCTGTGGCGGTGCTCCTGTACATAATTCTTCCTAACCTCGGTTAAGGTTTACTGTCCTCTTTTGCTTCCTTTCTAATTGCCTCTTCTTTTTGCACAACCTATTGAAATAGTGGAATACTATCAAGTATAATTTAAGCTGACATGGATTTCATGATCATATACTCTAAAGTGTTTTGATGAAATTTCTCAGCTGTCTGCAGCAGTGCTTCTGCTAGATGCATTGAGGATCCTGCTTTTGGATGAGTGAATCCTGCTGTTTACTTGTAACATCGGGCACTGATTGTCCTAAGTGTTAGATATTTCCTCACATTAATGTCTTTTAATTTCTAAATGTTGCTTAATGTGCATGATAGTGGATAAAATGCAATGAAACATATGGAGTTGGAATATGGAAGCTTGATACAGATGACGACATGGCTTCCTTCTACTTGGTGCACATGGAGTTGGAATATGGAAGCAGATCCATGTCATGAGATTATTGGCCCTGCTTTGGTCTCACCTTATAATGAACCAATGTTCAACTCTGTCTTTTCTTTCTAACTAAACATTAACATAGCATTCTCTGATCTTTAAATTTTCCTAGGCATAATAAAAATTTGCGGAGCCTCTTGTGAGGATTCCCAAGGTGACTTGGTAAGTGTTCTATAGTATCCATCTTCTTATTACCGTGGTTGAATGTTTGCAGGCGTTGCTCCATTTCATTTACTGGGATGCCTTGCCAGACATGGAAGAGCTCATGGGTTCAACTTCTAAATGGGCTTCTACGCTTGTAGCTCAGCATCTGCTTGCCGCTGCTGACCGTTATGCGCTTGAGAGAATGAGATTGCTTTGTGAGGCTAAACTTTGTGAGGGTGTTACAATAAACACAGTTGCAACTACATTAGCCTTGGCAGAACAGCACAACTGTTTGCATTTGAAAGGTGTATGCTTAAAATTCATTGCATTGCCAGAGAATTTAAAAGGTAAGGACTGTGGAAACCAATTATTTTAGATTCACTAATAATATGCTTAGAGAATTCTAAACATAACTAAAATGCATAACAGTTTCACCCCATTATGTCACATTCTAATTGAATCTTATAAGCTACTTTGTGGACTATTCACTAATGTGTGGAGCACCACTTTGTTTTTGGCGAGTAAAAAGGATTCCTATGGTGTACAATTTTAACTGTTGGATCCACATTGCTTCACTGCTGCCTGCACCTATTAGGCTTTTCTTGGTAGGAAGTATGAGTATGGTATGGATGGATTCTTTTTAATCCAATGGCAATCATGTCCCTACTTCATTGCTTGATCATCACACTATTATACCCTTAATATTTTCCATCTTTCTATGTTTCTACCAAGAATCTTAGGCTTTTCTTGCTAGGGTGACAAAAATAGAAAGATTTTTTCCCGTCAGTCTGCCTGGTAGGAAAGAAAATTGAGAGAAAAAACAATTTTGTTTTCATGCTTAGCTTGGTAGTGTTGAAAAATGAGAAACTAAATTAAAATTCTAAAGGAAATACATGATCGCATAAATATGCACCCTTAACTTGCATCTCTCTAATTCTCTCATTTTTTTCAATTTGGAAAAATAGTATTTTTAATTTATTGTTACATATCATGGATGATATTTTTACCTAAAAAGAGGTACCTTTTTAATTAATTTTATATACCTAGGACATTGTGAGTAATGACAAAATTGTTGCATTGGTTTCAGCTGTGATGCAAACAGATGGATTTGAGTATTTGAAGGAAAGCTGCCCGGGTGTTCTTACTGAACTGCTGCAATATGTTGCGAAAATCGGGGAGCATTCTGTTATTTCTTGTGGATATCGGAAAGAAGGATCGTTGGATGGTTCTGATGTTAATGGTCGGCGTGTCAAACCAAGGCTTCAGTGATTTAGGGAATAACATGTAACTCATCCTTTGATTAGTAAGAAAGACTAATAAAAGAGAGCAATGTAGCAGTAGACATTTTTGGCTTGTACTAACTTTGGTGAATATACGAGAGTTTAAAAGTCAAATGGCTCATTTGTTTCTCATACCATACCCAATTCCTGAGTTCAGCCTATTGACCTCGTTGTGAAGATTTATCTCAGAATGCAAAAGATCAAACAAACCACACTACCTAAATGAGTTGAACATTTGTTTAGATATTTCCCTTACGAATATTTTCAACTTCATTGCAAATGCATGTTTTTAACGGGTACATTATGTAAATATTACAGCGCAAAAATGATTTGTTGCTTTGGTGGAAGTGCAAAACTAAGAAACGTAATAAAATTCAAGTGATAGGCATCTCTTTTTCCTTAACAAATCAAAGCAGGTTACTGGGATTGCTTCCGAAGCACCGGTAATGATGTAATAATGTCTGTAACAAATAGAGAAGCATAATATGTTTCCTTTTAGGACCAAATATTAGATAATAATACAACCAGAACATCATATAAAAAACAGAAAGCCAAGTCGGAGGGATAAGGGTGTTAATAAAGAATAAATAAAGTAGAGAACCAACTTCATAAGTTACAGAGTTCACTTTTGCCTTTTCCTCAAGTCTCTAACTTTCCCATATCTTATGAAGGATAAGTAGGCACAGTTTCATCTCTTTGAAATTAGTGCTATAAATTACAATGCATAGCTTCGCTTGTAACTTGTCTGAGCTTTCCTCAACCAGAAGTAGGAAGAGCAATTTGGGAGTAAATCCTCACCGGCCTTTTTTGTTGGCCATTTGTAGTTGATATTAGGTCAATACCACTGACTTCTTGATCCACCTTGGGCAGCAGCAACTTTCCTAGCCATGTACTGGGGTTTTGGCTGCAATTCATTTTCTTCATCATCTTTACAGACAGGATTTCTCCGTGGATATGAACAATTTGTGGCAGTATACTGAGTTGGAACTGAAGGATTCCGAGCCATTCTTCGCTGTTCAAGAGCCTCACCTGCGGCTACTGCCCCACAATTGTTGTATCGCAATACTGATCCAACTACTTTCCCAGGTCTGGCAGCACCTGCTGTATTCATTATAATAAGTTAGTATGAGTTGGTGGTGTTTAGAAGATGGAACAATAAAGAGATGAGCAGTTTAAATAAAATAGTAGGATATTTGCTCTCTCCATCTAGTAAATTTAATCCATGCTACTGAAACTTGCATAACAAACAAACGTATGCCTTAAAATGTGTAACATGTCTACATTGTAACGATTGTATTTCTGTAGCAATTTCAAGCTGGTTATTGGTTTATGCATTTTATTAAATACCGATGAAACTGGAGAAATAAAATTTCAGCTACGTATAGCATGTTGATAACCCCGGTTTATGGACCTCGAAGTCATACACCATCTTAAACTTGCCACTCAAAAAGAAAATCCCCCATGAACATCAAATTCTGAACACATTATCATCTCGAACACAACCACAAGTACAAAATTAAATCAAATAATTCATTCATATTACTTTGCTATGTTACTGCAAAAAGTTAGTGTAGGAGCTATTTCCATCCAGAGATTTAGATGAAATAAAGATAATATGGCTTCTAAAATCAGAAGCAAGACAGTTATTATAACCATTTACCGATATCAGTGAGATGCATGCATAGCAATAGATATCGAGGAAGAGATATAAACCAAGAGAAAAAAAAGTGAATAAATTTGGGGAGCGATAAGACCAATCTATACTGATTGAGAAAAACATTCATACCTTGGATGCTTTGAGGAACTTGAGGGGGAAGCCTTGACATAGGGATTGGAAAGCTTCTCTCTGTTTGGGGTTTCTCAGTTTCCTTGATGGAACATTTAGATAAGTTATCTGTCACATCTGTTGAGTTTTGTACTGAATTATCTGAATATAACACACATGGCCTGCACACATTTTCAACAGGGAACTGGTCAGTATAAAAATATACAAGGTGGATAATGGTGTGAAAATGTTTATTTTGCTTCCTATGAAGATTACAAAGGTTAAGGGACTAAAAAGTTTTGGATAGATTGGTTTTGATGGGTGTTCATTTAATAGAATTATATTGGTAAAAATGCAGAATTGTAGCAACTGGGATGCAACACAGGACATTGCCCACCAGCAGGCAAATTAATTGAAAACAGTACCTTGGCAAAGATGCATGTTGTCTCTCAAGTGGAGCTGCAGTCGTACCATTTCCATAGTGCTCCTCAAGGAAGGCAAACTGCTTCTTGAAATGGTCAACCGCACTGCAATCAGAAACACACATACAAGTTACAGCCTATTCAATTAGGAGATTCAGAATTGTAAAACAACAAATCTTCAGAACAAGACACATTAAAACAACATAGCAGCAAAACAAAATAGCGGAGCTTAGTTAAAATCTGATTTCAACTTCCAAGAACAGCCTAAATATAAAGGAATATCTGTAAAAGTAGGTATTTTAGAGGAACCTATTGATTCCAGAGTAAGGATGGCATACTGACAGCTTCATCCAAACAAGTGGAATCAGATTGCATCAATGGAGGTTTTGGATTCTTTTCATGCATATAATGGCTATGTTCGATTTGAAGGAAAGTTCATCAAACTAACATAGATGAGCACCTAATGTCAAGGCAAAAGTCCATTGATTCCAAACTGGAATGGCATAAACATATAGCTTCTTCCCAACAGAAATCTTCTTTCATAATTTCATGCATATAATGGCTAAAGTTCTCTCTTACAGATAACCATGCAACAGAAATCTCTTTAACACTAAAGAACACGGAAAGACCGCATTCATAGTAGAACAAATAAATGAAGGCTGGTTGGAAAAAATATCAAGGATAGATCCCAAAACACAAAGAATTGTTTGATATGATGATGACATACATAGTCAAAGATAACAAAAAAGTAGTTAGTTTAGAACATTACCTTGGATACATGAAGCCAGTTGGCTCTGATCCTTCCAGATACTCTTTCAACATTTTAGGATGATACTCAAGAATTTCACGGTATATGAGCTCCCTAACATCTTCCTTTGTAATCCTACGTCTCTCAAACTCAAATTCCATCTTGGTAACTGGTTGTGCGGAAGGCTCCCTTTCAACTTTGGCCAAGCCCTTGAAATATGGATCAGCTAGGGCCTGTCAGCAAGGAACAAAATATCCATGTTAGAAGCAGACCATACATTCTAAAAAAGTAGACATACAGCAACAAACATATACCTCTTCAGCACTAGGTCGATCCTTGGGTTCAAAAGCAAGCATCCTTTCTAACAAACGAACAGCAAGAGGATCTGCATTAGGGAACTTGTGGGAGAGAGGAATTGGCTTTTTCTTTCGCATGCTGCTCAAGTATCTCCGAGCTTTCTCATTACGCACCTGATCAGATAATATACATATCTTAGCAAAGAACTGAATGGCTTTGGCTTAAAATAAAACAACGTAAATAAATGTAGATGGATGCTAATATACCCTAGCAATGGCTTCAGCAGATGGTGTTCCCAAAAGATCAGTCATCAGATCCAATTGATGGACAACATTTTTTCCAGGAAACAGAGGTTTCCCTGTTAGAAGTTCAGCAAAGATGCACCCAATGCTCCATATATCTATTGCTGGGGTATACTGAAAGAAGAAGAGAGAGAAAAAAAGAAGAAGAAGTGAATATAGACATAAAGGTTCACAGACACATTTGAAGAGCAAAAAACACCATTTAAGGGTAATAGATGCTAGAAATGTTCTTGAAGAAAGAAAAAAGAAAATAAAGAATCCCTATGCCAGAGCATCTACAAAGACCAACTATAGCATGTTGGACAAAGCATAATAGCATAAAAACCATGGCTTCAGCTAAAGTAAGTGGTTAGAATGCCAAATTGTGCTTCCATGAGAAACAAACATAACACGCTCAATGTATTCACTGGAAAGACTTCATATGTGTCTTTGGTTTAAGTTGCCTTTGGTAAGATCAACAGAATATAATGAAATATGTGCATCTTGGATTTATCTATAATGTGCTTTCCTGCCAACTGCATGAGGTACTAACTTGAGAAATGCTCCTCTAAAAACGGTATTAAACCTTAAATCCATGCATGAGCACTATGCAAAACAGGATCTTTTTCCCCCTCACTTTGGAGACCATTTTGTGAAGTGGAGGGATAGGAAAGTTAGCACCCATTTAGAAGATGAAAACAATCCCTCACATCAATCAACAAGAGAAGGGAGAAAAGAGCAAGCTACTTTCAATAAAATAAAATACACCAACTATGTTAGCACCTTGGAGAAAAAGGATCCACACAATTCCGGAGCCCTGTACCATCTTGTTGCAACATAGTCCTGAACAGAAAGCAGGGAAAATATTTAATTCAAAACCAAGAAACAAGCTTCTACTGCTGCAATTTGTATGTATAACTACTTCCTGAATGCAGCATCATGTGAAAAGAACCAACCGTCCAGAATATTGCAGTGGGGGTGTCATTAAAAGCTACTCTTGCAAGTCCAAAATCACAGATCTTCAGTTTGCAATCAGCATTGGCTAAGATATTTTTCGGCTTTAGATCCCGATGAAAAACATTAGCTGCAAGAACAAAAACATTTAAAACAAGGATACCAGAAGCAACCAAAAAGAACTTGAAATAGCTTCAATATATGTGCATCTTCAAAATGTTTTCTACATTGAATAACCTGTGTGAATGTATTTCAGGCCCCGAAGAAGCTGATAAAGAAAAAACTGGTAGTGTTCTGGGGTCAAATCATCATTTGCTTTGATAACCTGGTGTAAATCAGATTCCATAAGTTCAAATACCACATATATATCTTTAAATTCCCTTCTTGAAGGAGGCAACAATATGTGCTTGATCTCAACAATGTCTGGATGACGTAGGAGCCTGAGAAGTTTAATCTCTCTGAGGATTCGGGTGGCGTCAGATACATGTTCAAATATATCATTGATTTTCTTAATAGCAACCTTTTCTCCAGTATGAGTGTCATACGCTGAACAAACAACACCATAGCTTCCTTTTCCAATTACCTCCTCTATTCTATACCTGCTTCCCTCACCATATTCAGTGAAAAAATCTACATCCGCAGCTGACTGCATGGTGAAGGCAAAGCATATAGTATTATCAATGTTACATTCAAGGTTTACATCATATAAATAGCATGTTTTACATAAAAAGACAAAGGATCAATACCGTCCTATGCCAACACAGCGGGACTAAAACAGATAAACATGATTGCTAACTCAATTTAGAGTCATATTCCACATATCTAGACATTTGACAGTCAATTTTAAGGCCGTATGGTAAAAGATCCCTTGTAATAAAGTACATAAGCTTTATGTAATGAAGTACATAAACTTTATGTAATAAAGTACATAAACTTTATCACAAGTGAGTAAAAAATACATGCAATAGAAGACAACTGAATCAATCACAACAAGGACTTGTATTATTTCAAGGATAAACAAATTATTCCCATGCAAGGAATTTAGTTTCTACAACAACACTTCAAGGATTGACAAAAATCAGAAGCAAATAAAAAAAAAAGGAAATCAGAAATCATAACCTATCACTAGTGTTAGTCAACCTCCACGCCATTAAACCAAGTAGCCAACCACCATAAGGGCAGCTACAACATGAGAAACAATAACAGTAATCCTACGCTATCTATAACATCCAAAATGAAACAAAGAGGCAAAGCAACGATCAGTCTACAAGAGCTGTGACATAGAAGATGGAACATGGCAAGCTGTTCCTTGAATCTCAGCCAAATACAGAGCTGTATTTGCAATCAAGTCAACCCTTCAATACAACTTAAAATACAGAAATTACAAGGATCATAAAAAGACAGATTCATTGACTAATAATCCAAGCAAGCCCAAAATAGTATGCTCCCATTAATACATATTATTCAAAAAGAGAAAAGAAAATCAAATCTCACTTCTTTAGATCTTACATAGAAGTTAAATATAGAAACTGTAAAAAGAAAAAAGAAAAAAAGGTTACCTTTCTTCTCTGATCAGGCTGCATCTTAGCATCAAAACTTTGGAAACAAAACAATTGGCATCAAACAGGAAGCCCCCAAAGTAATAGGAGAAACCAAGTTCACTTTGCAGTTAAAACCCAAATCAAAAGATCACAAAATATTAAAGGTCAAGTAATGCCAAGACCAAATTCCTAGAAAAAACCAAAAAAAAAATATACCCAGATTTCAGAACAGTTCAAAAAAGGGAAAAAATTAACCAAAAAAGCATCAAGATCAACAATCAAAACAGCCTTACTAAAAATCGCCCAAAGAAATAGCTTGAGAGCAAAAGTTCCAAGTTCAAACAACACTCAATATTCAGCTACTTCAAGATTTTGAGGATAAAGTTAACAACTTTTAACTAATAACATAGAAGAAAAAAATGAAAAAAAATCTTTGATTGTTTTTTTTTTTTCAAAGGCAAGAAACACTATAAGGCCAAAAGATGTTGGTTTTGTGGCAGATGAGCCTAAAAAACAAATTGAGCTAGAAAATGAGAGTCACTTGGAGAAGAATCTATACCAGGCGATTAACACTATAAAAACACTATAAAAACAAGAAAAAAATAATTAATTTATAAATCTTATAGAAGATAGATAAAGTTTGGATTTTTTTTCTTATTTTGTTTTTTGGGAGTGGAAAAAAAAGGGGGGGGTTTGGGTTCGAGGCAATGTTTTTAGACCTCAAAATCAAAGAGAAGAAAAATTAAAAGGGACAGATCAAAGAAGAAGTGGAAATCAAAGAGTGCTGTGCTTCAAGTTGAAGGCTTTTTCTTTCTTTCTTTTTTTTTTTTGATGTGTATAAGAAAGTGAAGGGCCCAACTGGAATTATATAAATTGAAAATAACATAATTAAAGCAACTTAACGTGGGATTTAAAAGTATAACATAATCATTCTTATACTTAAATGACATTTTGCCACTTATCTTTGATAATATTTTCAATTTACTTTTGTTCATAATTTTTTACCTTAAACCTTTTGCTCATAATTTTTTAAAAATCATTCGGATAAATATTATTATTTATTTATTTATAATGTCTCTATAATTTATAAATGAGAGAATGATGCGTTTTAACATACTTGAATCTATATAATTTATTATTAATAATAATAAACATGCTAATTAAATTAAAACTCAATCAGTAAATTTAATTTAGATTTAATTGAACATAATCTTATATTTAATTTATTTAAGTAAATGTTTATCTATTGGATAGCTCATTTGTTTTATTCAATTAATTAATTTCTTTTAAAAATTATAATGGTAGGATGAAGTTTTAATTTCACAAACATATTTAAATTATTATTAATTTAATTTAATTTTTAAATACTAATAAACAACGTATGATCATTTTAATTTTATTAGTGAAAGTATAAAATTTCATTTTTATTTATATTTTTAAAAACTTAAATTATTTATTAAGAGTTCTATTATGTGAAAAAATATGTTTTTCATAAAATTATATTTTAATTATTTTATTTGACAAAAATTAAATGATGAATGAAAATAAATTCATCAAGATTAGATCTTTAATCCTAGTTTAACTCACATTCCAAATATCATTCTATAGATTTGGATTTAGCTTTATCCACTTCTATTGTTATTAAAATATTAAGGTTAATTTATTTGGCAAGTCTTTAATGAAAATTAAGTTAGTCATTTTAATTTTTTGTACATAAGTTAATAATTTTATAATAAAATGAAATAATTAATATTTATATATTTAATTTTGAAAAAAGTAATAAGTAAACTTGATAATTATCTTGAAAGTTTTAAAAAATATACATATTTTATGTATGCTCTTTTTGAGCATAACCTAGCAATAAATAAAAGGATAATACGCTTAACGCACTTAAATTCACGTCCTTCTGCATTGGAAACAATCTCCATGCCAATCAAATTAAAACTCAATCAGCTTCAATAATATGTTTTACAATACAATATATTCGCTTCAAAATTAAATGTATAATATTTTTTTAAGAAATATATAAGAATTAAATCACTTTATTTTATAGTCAAAATAATTGGTTTGCTCCAATAATTATTTATTAATTATTCAAAACATAAAACCCTCATAATAAAATTTATTATTTGAAAAATATTTTAATATTTTCAATTAAATTAGTATTTGATCAAATCGTGTGACACGGAATTAATTAAATATTTAATAATAGTATAGATACTACTTAAAATCCTCAAAATATTTCAATTGTAAATATTATAATATTAATATTTTATATTTTAATTGGATTAGTCGATTATTTTAATATAATAAAATTTTAATACAATGGAAATAAAATAACTTTTTATGACCTAAAAGTTAAGATATTGAATAAAAAATAATACTTTTCAAGAGTATGAATATTTTAATCTTTTAAATAATGAATATTGCTATAACATATTTTAAATGTATGAAATATTAATTAAATAATATTCAATAATTAAATAATTCTCAAAGTTGTAGTATTTCGTAACAGATATTTTTAATATTTTAATAATTAATCTAATATGTAAAATAATCAAGATATTTTTAATATTTTAATAATTAATCTAATATGTAAAATATTTTAATATTTTCAATTAAATAAGTATTGATATATAGTTTTTGAATTTTTAATCAAATCATTACAATAAATATATCAATACAATTATATTATATTAAAGTAAAATTTTTGTTTAGGTTCTGATTATATCTGATTTTTTTTACACAATAGCTAAAACTACTCATAGCCCCTCCTATGCAACTCATAAATAAGAGTATAATGCACTTTTGTATACACGAACCCACGTCCTCCTAAATTGGCAAAAATGCCCATGTCAGTCGAACTAAAACCCAATCAGCCAAACCAAATTAAAACTTAAATATAATATTTTAAATATTATTAATTCTATTACATAATTTTTAAAACTATATATTATATTCGTATTATTTTTTATATTCTTATAACAGCTAAATTAACTTAATATGCTAAAAAAAATTTTAGGTCGTTTTTAGAGAAAGTGCGTGAAAACACATTTAAGTGGGTGCACTTTTACGCACTTTATTTAAAATCGATCTATTTCCTTAAATTCTCAAAAAATCGAACTTATTTTACCAATTAATATTTATTTCGACATATTTAACTAATTTAACCACCTATAATTATATATTTTATTGCTATGTGGATCCAAAATAATTCTAAAAATCCAAAGATTATAATAATAGGATAATTAATTGGATTAACTGTCATTGTGGTGTTTTAAAATGGAAATGGGAGGCTAAGTCCCAAAGTAGAGCACGTGGTGTGTTTTTTCCCGAACGCAATTCAACGATATGATTATGCATATAATGCCTAACACTGTTACAGCTCAATGCCTCTCCCACCCCTAACATTTCTTTTTTTATTTTTATTTATTGGTCGGTCCCAATAATTTTATCTTATTTTCTTTATATTACACCTGTCTAAAAGTTATGTACATCTATTCAGGTTCAAGTAATTTTATTTTAATAACAAATAATATTTTTCCGTCCGATAAGTGCTTTAACCATCGTTTTCTAAATGAAGATAATCTTTTTATATTTTATTATTTTTGGAATAATAAAATTAATTTTAAATTTTGTTAAACTGTATTTTGGTCTCATTAGAAAAATTGTTTATAAATTAAATTGAATTATGACTAAAAAATAAAAAAACCTTTATGGAAAGCCGAGTCTAAGCCGGCTCAATAGGCCATATTTTATATTTATTATTTACTATTTAAAAATTAATAAAATTGTTCTAATTGGACCTACAAATATTCAATATGAGAAAGAAAAATCCAACTCTTTTTCATTCCTTTATTAAAGTTCCAACTCCGCTTGGCTTACATATTATTTTAAAAGTTAAAGAACATTAAAACTGATTAATTTTTACCTAATTTTTAATTAAATTTAAATAATATTATTAAAGCATGGTATAAAAAATTTTCCCTACCATCATTGTGTTAAAATTTTGAATTATTTGCATTTTTGAATTATTCCTAAATTAACTTAAAAATTTGAATTTGTTTATTATTCATAAAATATTTGAGTATTATTATCAAAATTAAATATTATTATTCATTGAATCCATAAAACTTTTAAATTTATATTTTTAATCATTTTTCGAATATGTTAAAATTTAAAATTAATTATTTCTAGGTCTATCGAATACCCAAATTCAATACATTATCCAGATAAAAAAATAAATTCGAGTAATAAATTTTAAATATATTTACTCATTCGAATCTGCAACAAATAATAATTTTAATATACAAATTGAATATTATTCGAATTTGCAATATACGAATTGAAATATTATCTGAATCGGTAAAAAGTAAATATGATATATGCAAATATTTAAAACCACAATTCAAATTGATATCAGTAGGAATAATCAATAGGGCAAAATTCGTAAGTGCTAAACAACAAGAGAGTATGGTAGTTTCAACTCATAACATACAACATATAGAGTTACTTTAGGGGAAATTGTCATGTGCACACTATATTCATATACGCTATGAATTTCAAGCACTGAGAGGGTACCTCTAGGCCCTGAATATTAAAAATACATTACTTTTCAATAATACTTAAATAATAAAATAATTTTGTCCGAATCTATATTATATATTAAGTATTTATATGAGTTAGTGTCACGAGTAAATTGGACAACAAATTAGTTAAATGATAGTGAAAATAGTATTGTTTTACAAAATAAATTTTATTAATTTTAAAAGTAAATAGCACATTTAAATTGGAGGTAAATATCAAATTTATACATGAAATTTGGTCTAATTTGTAATTTGATATATGAACGTTGATTTAGTGCAATTATACTCAATTTTGATTCAATTATAGACATTCAAAGAAATGAATACATACATTTATTTTGCATATTGAAGTAATATAATTGTTTGTGTACGTAACATATTAACGTAAAATGGTGTTAATTCGATAATGTTATTAGTGATTTTGTGAAAGTTGAATCAAATCAAAGTTTTATGTATAAAATCGAGTTTATTCATGAATCAAATTAGCCCTTGATTATTAAATAGATCAATTTAATTCCTATACTATTAAAAAGATCAAATAAGACCATTTGTACTAGAATTAATTTTTGCTGTATAAGAATATTTTAAATTTTTTTTCAACTACAGTTAAATTCTAAAGAAAAGATTTTATTTACAAAACTATAAAAACTTTAAAAATTAACTCGGTTAAACAATAAATGACATTTTTATACAATAAATATTAAATCTATTCCAATTTAATTTTATTTGAATCTGTTTAATAATACAGAAACTATATTAATCCATTTAATAGTAGTGCGATTAATTTGATCAGGTCTTTATAACCTATCGGCTACATTCACCTATAAAATGTTACTGAAATGGCATTAGATGTAATTATCTTTTATAGTAAGGGCAACGTATAAGCAAAAGTGAGAATATGAAAAAAAAAAAAAAAAACACATTACCCAAATAAATAAATAAAATGGAAATAGATTGAACCACATACATATTACATATCGAAAGAAATAATAATAATAATAAAATATTAGAAAGGGTAGCCAAGTCCACGCGCTTTCACCTTGCTACAGCAATTACGCATGTGGGACCCAGAAATGACAGGCAGCGGTGTATGCTTGGATCGGTGACCGAGCGTGTCCACCACTTACCATCGTAAGCACCGTGGGGTCTTACCTCCCTTCCTATGGGAAATGTGAGCTGTGACAACCGCACAAGTAGATTCATGTTTGAAAATAACATGATGGTTGATTAAAAGGACCAAAATTTAATACATAATTTAGATATTATGTTTTAAATAATATATTCGAAAAAAAAATGTTTTAAATAAGGAATATTTAAGATATAATATTAGAAAGGGTCTAATTTCCACTTTAAATATAATGCAAATGTGTTATAAGATAAATTATTTTGATAAGACATATTTCAAATACGATTCCAGAATAAAAAAATTATAAATTATAATATTTAAATGTAAATACATTATTTCTTCAAAATTTTCATTTTAAAAAATTGATTATAAATAAATTCTATTTGTATTAAAAAAGAATTTTTGAATTTATTTTAAATAAATTTGAAATTGTGCTATTCGAGTTTAATTAAGTAGACTTGTTGAAGAATAAGGAGTAGAATAAACCCCTTTGATACATGATTATCGACTCCAACCATAGTAAAATTAGAGGCAGATTCGACCCTAGGGATAATCTGGGAATGCGACCGCCTAGAGCCCAGGGCTAGAAAGAGCCCGATTTTTTTTCTTCAATTTAACGTAAGAAAAAAAATCTTTAACTTTTTAAGTCTTCTGATTGACGTTTCATTGCAGGCAGAAAAATAAAACATTTTATTTTATTGTATTACATTTTATATTTTTTTTAAAAAGACCTCGATTTATTGTTTCACTTAAGGTTCCAAAAATATGAAGAACAGACCTGATTTGAGGCTTAAAGTTTATGAGTAATAAAATGGAGCACCTAATAACGTATATTCACAGACCAAGAACTACGAGATCGCCCCTTTCAATTTGGGGTGATAGAGGGATCGTATCATTCGAGCCTTTTTTTTCATGCTTTTTCCGGAGGTCCAGAAAAAGCTGCAATCAATAGGGCTTTCCTAATCCTCCCTTATTGAAAGGAAGAATGTGAAATTCTTTTTCCATTCCGCACGAATCAGGAGATTAGATCTAGCCGTAAGAAAAATACTTGGATGATAAATAGTTCAATTCTTGGCCTTTGGCCCCTTAATCCCTACGAATACCCCCTATCAGTGCAATGAAGATTCCATGATTTTTGACAAGCCATTTGATTGGGAGAAAAAATCAAAGTTATCTTTGTAGTATTGTGGAAATAATCTGCCAAAACTTTCACACAAAAACAGTTAACTTTCTCTTTATTTATTATTATTATTTTCAAGGTGAAGTTAGAAATTTTATATGGGAAATCAGATTATTGGGGTCGACATTAAAAACTTTATGGTGAGAGATTTAAATTGAATCATTTTGAGAAAAATGTATTTTATTTTTCATTTAACTAAGAAGTTAAAGAGCATAAATTGAATAATTAATTTTTGGAAGGGCTATAAATGAAAATTTTCCATTTACCAAGAGGTTAAAGGAATTAAGGAAATGAAATTAGAGCCAAAGGAGTAAAATTCGTTCTTGCTTTGGTTTTTGAGAGGAGAAAGAGAGAAAGTCGAGCTTTACGGATGAACCGTTCATTCTATAAACCAATTATCTATGGTCCATGGATGGTGCGGATGATAGACCAAAGATGGTAAAATTATGCAAATTACATTTTAACCCTTTTGGAATTTTTTATTTAATGGTTATTAAGTTTATATTAAATTTGTACTCAATTGAGCCCCGTCGTTAACTAGAATAATCAATTAAGCCTTTCCATTAACGGTTTTTGTCATTGACTATGCTGACCATTAGAATAAATTGATAAACCAATCAGATGATAACATGTGACAACTTCTGATTTAACTAATATTTTTTCATAAAAATATTTAAAAATTATAAAAAAATATAGAAAATTATCAAAATTATAAAAAATTACAAAAATACAAAAAAATCAGAAAATTTATTAAATATTAAAAATAAAAAGATCAAAAAGATATAAATTTATAAATATTATAAAATATAAAAATTCTAATGAAATTTAATTTAATTTTATAAAATTAATAAAACATATTTAAAATTTTATAAAAACATATTAAAAATATAAAAAAGCCATAAAAGTTATAAAAAAAAGGATTAACATAGAAAAATTATAAAAAAAATCATAAAAATTTTGAATTGGACCGGATCCTTCGTTTGGACCGATTAGACCGAAATTGCAAGGGTATTGATCCAGAAAAAGCTATTAGGCTAGTTGACTTGAAAACCGGATGGTTGAACTGATTTTTTTATGTTTGATAATTTTCGTTTTTAATGTTTTATTTAAATGAACTGTACGAATCAGTTGATTTGGCAAACAGATGACCTAACCGGTTCGACCACGGTCCGATTCTGAAAACCTTAGTTAGAATATTTCATTCCATATGCTAATAGTTGGATAATGAAATTTTGGTTTCATAACAAATATTAAAAGATAAAAAATCAATTCAACTGCTTGGTTTTAGGTTAACTGGTCTAATGGTTTTCTTCGAACCAGTGCCCTTGTTGATTTCGGGCTAACCGATTCAATTCAAGTTTTTATGATTCTTTTTATAAGTTTATATAAATTTTAATAATTTTAATAAATTTTAGGGATAAATCTCAAAACTATACAGAAACTTTGATTTGATGTGCAATTGTATACATGACCTTTAATTTGGTGCAATTATATATGTGAAACTCTAATTGTGATTCAAATGTATACTTGAAACTTTAATTTTGATTTAATCATACACATTTAAAGAAATAAATACATTAATTTATTTTTATATTGGATAAATATAATTGTGTTAATAATTTACAAGAATTGGATCAAATCAAAATTCCATGTATAAAATTACACAAAATTAAAATTCATGTGTACAATTGCACATTAAACGTAGTTCATGTATAGTTTTGGTATTTATCCTAAATTATATTATTTCTTAAGAATTCTAATATTTTTATTTTAATATTTTAAATAGGTTCAATTAATTTTATAATTTTAATAATTTTATATCATTTTTAATTTTTTATAAATTTTTCTAATTTCTCTTATTTTTAATGATTTTTAATATTTTATGAGAAAATATTAGATTAAATTAAAAGTCATCACATGTGATTATCTGATTGGTCCATCAATTTATTTTAATGATCAACATAATAAATAACGAAAACTATTAAAAAAGGACTTAATTAATTATTTTAATTGACCGCAAAGAAAATGACTTATTTAATTTTTTTTTCTTAAACACAGATAAAAGAGAATTTAGATAAAGAAGTATTTTTGTTTTTGTTAATTTAGCTAAAAAGATTATTTGTAAGTTAGTTGTTTGCAGTTAGTCCCCGCGTTATTTTAAGCAAATATGATATTCCACCCATTTGTTGGCACTCATAGTCTCCGCCCCTTGTGCAACGGTCTCTCTCTCTCAATCCCAAATACCCAAATTCTATCTCCACTAATCTTCTTTTGGGTTTTTCAATATTCTCCCTAATCTATGTACCCTTTTCATTTCCATGCTCAAAATTCATGCCTAAATCTCAAGTTTTTCAACAATGGAAGAGGTAACCAGTTTCTGCTCTGCATTTTTTGTTTGTTTGTTTTTTTTAACATCTGTTTTGCATGTTTTTATTGTTATTATGCCAAGGATGAAATTTGAACATTTTGGTTGTTTTGAAATATACCCTTTTTCTCCTGCAATGTTTTCTGTCATTTTTGATGAATTTTTTAACCCTTTTTGTTTTCTTGTTCCTCATTGATTCTGTTGTATTGTGTTTTTCAGCTTCATTCTTTGTGTGGTTTCAACACGTTGGATTTGAAAAAACAATGAGGAATGGGGGAAAGATGACTAGTAAGGAGATTTTCTCTTGAGACTAATTGTTGAAGATGATTTGTTTGTTTATTTGTCTTGAGGGTTTTTGAATGAAGATTTTGTCAGCTTTGGACTTGGTTTAATTAGAACGATTATTGATGTTACTCTATGAAGAAAATTTGTGTAGCATCTCTTATGTTTTTCTCATTCTTGGTGCCAATCAAGTTGGTTTTCGAGATAAAGCATTCGGTGCTGTCAAGTCCCGTGGTAATTGAGTGCTGTCTAGCATTCAGTACTTTGAGTTATTGGTATGATTCAGTTGGTTTATGGAAATAAGCATGCGCTGTCTACGGAATTTATAAGTGTTTGAGGCACAACTACTATTGGATCTTTGGGAAACTAAAGTAGGATTTATATAGATTTGATCTGTCGGAATTGTTCACAGTAGCCGTAATAAGTAGGTTTGATCGGAACCATGGCAAGCGATTCAAGCCTGAAGTCATACCATGGTAAAGAAACGGTTGTGTCAAGTGGCAGAAGCTCTACAGATGGGGATACAAATAATATTTGTGTGCAGACAGGTGAGGAGTTTTCAACGGAGTTTTTAAGGCATACTGGTGCTTTAAGAAGAATAGCAGTGACAATGGATGCAGACCATAGCCAACCAAGGCAAGCAGGTTTTAGTAACAATCAGAACTGTTGGCAGGTTTACAAGGATCTTAAAGGCAGTCCAGAGTCAAGAAGGAAGGAATCCGAATATGGTTCAAATGTTCCAAATTTTGTTCCGGGATTGGGATGTATAGCTGAAGTAGATAGTTACCATGATCATTTTAGCAGATATAACTGGCAAATTGGTGGTTTTGATGGACAAAAATTTGTTCAGCATTCGGATGCAAGTTACATTGATCAATTGACACCAAGGCTGACCGTCTCTCCAGTCTGTGTCGTAGAGTCCCCTCAATCGGGTCGCTCAAATAGTGCAGGAGTTACAGAGGGTACTTTTGCGAGTAAAATGAAATTTCTTTGCAGTTTTGGGGGAAGAATATTACCAAGGCCAAATGATGGGAAGCTTAGGTATGTAGGTGGAGAGACACGGATCATATCGATTAAGAAAAACTTAACATGGGAAGAACTTGCAAGGAAGACAACTGCAATTTGCAACCAACCTCATACTATTAAGTACCAGCTCCCCGGTGAGGATCTGGATGCTCTAATATCTGTTTGTTCGGATGAGGATCTTCATCATATGATCGAGGAATATCACGAGCTGGAAAGAAATGGTGGTTACCAGAGACTGCGGCTATTTCTCGTGCCATTAAAGGAACATGAGAGGCACAATTCTTTGGAAGGAAGGAGTACTCCACGGCAGCATGACATTGATTATCAGTATGTTTTTGCTGTTAATGGCATGCTGGATACAAGTGGGCAGCATTTAGCAAGCCAAACAAACCAGTTTGGAAATGCTTCAGATTATAGTCATAGTTTTCATATAGACTCTCCTACGTCTGCTCATGCTTTCGACCATAAGGACTATACTCCGAGTTCACCTAATACTGCAAGAATGTTCTCACATCCAACTGCTAAATTTTTACCTAATCTTCATATACCAAGCAAATCATTTAATCATTCTCCCCCTCTATCTCCAGTTCAAGGTAATCAAGGAAATCCTACTAAGTCCAATTTGCAATTTAAGGTAGATACATCGTGTTTTGACCATAGCAATGAAGGCATCAATAGATTTGTTATGGGAACTCATCCAGGTGGTAATTCCTACTACATGGATGCCACTGGATATCATAGTAATCATCCTCATGTTCCTCTTCCACTTGTGAACCACCAGAACCATAATCAACATTTATTAGAAAGTATTCTGAGTAACAAATCTCGTGAAAAGCATTTTCATAATCGAAGCCCGAGTGGAGAATTTAGTCACCAGAGACTGCATCATCAAAATATGACAGGCCCTGACCAAACTAATCTTATGGAAAGGGCACTTTCTGACTCACAGTTACAAGGACATGATGAGAGGTACAATTCCTTGTTGAAAGGAGTTCTGCCACAAGCTCAGTGTAATAGTCCAAGAGAAAAATCACTGTCTCTAGCATTGTATAACGATTCTTCCAATCTAGAAATGTACACTCGAAGAAACTTTGAAGTCGCTTCACACAATAGCTCCATCACAGATAAGAATGTGCCTAGTGCTACTCCTCTTACGGAAGACTTAGCTAGCTCTGCAGACTCATTGTTCTCTTTACCAGTCATCGTAGCCCCTAATTCAGCAGATATGATGGATCTCCTCCCTGGTTATCAATCAAACACAAGAAAACCAGAATTACATATCACAAACCAAAGTACCACCAGGGATGGGCAATGTGCCATGACTGAATTGGTGAGCGGTCAACCTGTTGCACATGGATCTTCTAAACTACAACCTGTTACACCTCACAATTTAGTTGACAAAGAACCCTCTATATCAGTCTCTGTAAGTATAGCTCCACTTACTTGGAAATTCTTTCACTACAATGTTGAACTTTCATAAGAATGATCCTCTTGTTTCTGAAACTTTCTCAGAATTTGACCACAGACAGTGCTTCAAGTAGGCAGGCATTTCTCCATCGTGCTGAACCTGCTAATTGTCCCAACCACAAGTCAGCAGAGGTAACGGATACCCTATACTTATATGAAAGGTCGAATTTCGAAGATATGACAAGTGTCCAATCACAGCCTTCAGTTAATCCATATGATTGCAAGGTGATAGAATCGGCTGTTATTATTGAAGATGTTACTAGTAATACACCTGCTGACATCCCCTCGTCTTCGACTGTTGTGCCACATATTCAACATGTGACCAGTGGTGAAACTCAAACTGCTAGAGGATCAAAGGAAGAAAAAAAATCTACTCGTAAGGTAGCATATTTCGTCATCTAGATGGTTCCAAAATGCATGATGTCATACTTTACATTAAATTTCAGCTACCTCCTCTTATTTCTTATAGGATAAGAAGAGTGGTAGAAAAACTGCAGATGGTTCTATTATTGATGCAAAAAAGGTTGAAATTGAAGCTGGAATCCATGGTTTACAGGTCCGATCTACTCGTGCATGTAACTGCAATAAAACCTCGAGCTTTTCTTCTTTATCGATTTGCCTGAGCATCTGTAAATGAATTCCAACGAACCTAATTATCAAAAGAAACACATTCAATTGAAACTTATGCAACAGCTAACCTTTTGCATTGAAAGGAACTTTTTCCTTATATACATTTCTTATCCTTTAGTTTATGTTTCTCTATTGTAATTTGTAAAATTATATTTGGAGGATCGTGCTCCATATCTAACTTGGATACAAGTGTCAAACACGGATATACGAACAAGATTCATCGTTTCAATAACACAAACTATAACATCCTTTAAGGAGGGATTCATGTTGGTTCCTACCTGTGTAAGATCTTACTAGTATCAGTGGATCATGAAGCTTTCATCATATAAAGCTTTTGATTATTTCAAATGTGTTGAACATCATTGATTAGATTCTTAATCTCACATTGGCTTTCCTAAAAGTTTTCCTGTTACATCCTTTTGAAAAGGAACTTGCAATATTTGTTTAATTTACTGTTATACATACTGATTCGTACATATATGCAGATTATAAAGAATGCAGACATTGAAGAACTTCAAGAGCTAGGATCTGGTACATTTGGAACTGTTTATTATGCAAAATGGAGAGGAACAGAAGTTGCTGTTAAGAGAATCAAAGAAGGTTGCTTTTCAGGCAGGCCATCAGAGCAAGAGCGGTTGGTGGGTCTTTTATTAGGGCTATATATATTCTTAATTCTTTTCATTTGTTATAGTTTTATAAACATAGTTGTCAAAAACATTAATGACATTGTTTAACATTTAGAACAGTCCACGGGCTAAATAAAGTGGGGACTAAAATGGATTGGAACATCTCCGACTCTTGATTTTTTGTGAAGTACTCTTGCAGAGTCCTTTGTCTAATTCACATGTGGACAGTGAGAATTGGGATATGTACATGAAAAATTTTAGAAAAACTGAAAGAAACCATCTTACACACGAGTCCAAGTAAAGCAGTATTGTTTGGGGGAAAGGTTTCTGTTGTTTTCAGTTTTCCTAACTGGAAATTTTGTACAGACAAATGAATTTTGGAGAGAAGCACAAATTGTATCAAAACTTCATCACCCAAATGTGGTCTCGTTTTATGGGGTTGTCACTGATGGACCTGGAGGAACTATGGCAACAGTTACAGAATATATGGTGAATGGATCATTGAGGAATGCCCTACTGAAGAAAGATAGGTGAGGAAGTCATTACACTTTTGTTTCCATTTCTTGCGTAAATAGGTTTATGGACTTCAAATCTCATCCTGCAGGGCACTTGATCGTCGTAGAAAGGTTGTTCTTGCACTGGATGCAGCTTTTGGCATGGAATACTTGCATTCCAAAAATATTGTTCATTTCGATTTGAAATGTGACAATCTGCTTATCAATTTGAAGGATTCTCAAAGGCCCATTTGCAAGGTAATTAGTAGCATACTTGAATCAAAGATATACCTAAGTTTTTCTATAAGTTCCAGGTACTATCTTGTGATTAGTATATGGGAAACTGAATCAAATCATCACTTAATCCACCATTTGAGCAACATTGAATTAACCTGATGATGTGCAGGTTGGAGATTTTGGGTTGTCAAGAATCAAGCGCAACACTCTCGTATCCGGAGGAGTGCGTGGAACTCTTCCATGGATGGCACCAGAGTTATTGAATGGCAGTAGTACCCGGGTTTCGGAGAAGGTTTGTAACTTAGAATCGTGCATTTTATATACACACAAATGGAGGAATGAATAACTTATTCGAAGAAGAATAAATAAGATCATTATGTGCTTGTTCATTGCTTTTGCAGGTTGATGTTTTCTCATTTGGTATTGCATTATGGGAAATCTTGACGGGAGAAGAGCCATATGCAAGTATGCATTGTGGTGCAATCATTGGTATACTTTTGATAACTATACATCCTCAATACTTCAGGCTAAATATTATACAGCAGTATCTTGCTTACAACTAGCTTTTGCACCAGTGAAACTCGATTTCGTTAGATACTTCAATATCTCGAAATTGGGGCCTAGTTCACTTTAGTTCATACAATCTACTCGAGTCATGCAACTACCTTTAAAAGGTGATATCTATTAAGTGTGACGTTCAAATTCCAGCATCTATAACTCTTTCCCTATCTCTCTATGTCTCAGCCACATTCATGATTTTTTACAAGATGTTATCATGCTAGCATTGACAAATAATTAGTTTTCTGAACTGTGAATGAAGGTGGAATTGTAAACAATACGCTGAGGCCTCCTATACCGGAACGTTGTGATCCAGAATGGAGAAAGTTAATGGAAGAGTGTTGGTTGTTTGAGCCAGCAAGCAGGCCATCATTTACAGAGATAACAAATAGGTTGCGCCAAATGTCTGCGGCATTGCAACCCAAACGGCGTACTCCAATTAGATGAAAAACAAATGGAAATCTCCCTTGTAAGTCATACATACGTACATACAGACAGGCAGATAGAAAAAGAAAAAAGAAACAAAGAGAGAGTATAGATTCATGGATATAAAGAGAACTTACAAAATTCCCTTTAACTTTTTGAAGTCAATCTGTTTGTAAATTTTATATTTATAACTAGCTAGAGACTGCTCTTTGGGGAAACTATAAACCCTGGCAAGCAAGTGGTAAGGATTCTTCTTTGTTTCGAGCCAACAATATACACGAAGGGATCTACTTACACTAATATGAAGCATAAAAAATATGAAGTAAATTGAAAACAAAATGTTTGTATACATAACAAAATTCTGTAGAAAAAAGACTGAAATAACAGACAGATAAAATCAAATAACAACCAAAACAAATTAATTTATCGAAAAGATGGAAGTTTAAATGTAATAGAAAAGTCTTATAATAATTGGAACACATCATGTATGGTTAATACGCCCTCATAGTTCGATCAAAGGCTACCCATTGTAGGGTATATGGTAAAGAAACCAAATGCTCAATTTCATGAAATTTTATATAAGAACTTAAGGATTTGAAATTTACTAAGGGCCCCTTTGGATGGACGATGAATTTCGGTACGATATATTTAGTTTTCTTTTTGTCTCACACTATAATATTGTTACAGTATCTAATCTCACTGCCACTGCTATTTTTATACCAACCGCAAGTAAACGCCCTGTCAATCCAAACCCACCTTAAATCAATGGTGGCTCAAGTGATGGAGAAAAAGTCACATTGCATTGAGGTTGTAATTTTTTTTGTAATATTTTTCATGCTCGTTTTACAGTTCACGTTGAGGGTTCATGATTGCCCGATCAATAATACCATCTCCAAGGTTCGAATCTGAGCCCTTAAAATTGTAATGTACCTTATTATTACACCCAATCACTTGTTGGCGAGGTTGTAAATTTTTGTTAACTAGTAGTTATTCAATGAGTTTACTTCAAAGCAACACGAAAAAATTGTCAAATTTTAATATATATTAATATTATAAAGAAAAGTTATACGACTTAAATGGTATATTTTTAAAGAAAGGTAGACTTTTAATAAATCCTTTGGAAGTCACTCAAATGTAAGTAGTATGAGATTGAGTATATAGAAAAATGAATATTCATTATTTTAAATAATTGTGTTTTGGCAAACAAGAATTTCAAATAATTGAAATTAAATAATTGCTTCCTAAATGAATATATAAAAGCGGGTTGTCTTTTAAAAAGAAATTATAAAAAAATAGTTTTAGGAATTTGGGTAAATTGTAAGGTTTTTCACAATTGATTTTAGGGTTCAAAAGTTGGGAAAAATAATGGTGATAAAGGGCATAATTATACCCATAAATCTATGTCATATTCAACTAATTTCACTAAATTCCACATCATTTTTTATTTTCCACCTCAATCTATACTCATAAATCCATGTCATATTTAAAAATATAAAAGAAAAACAAGTCGGCACTTAAAAGCACAATTAGCATTTTCTTTACCTTTTTGCTATAAACCAAAGGTACAGCGATTAAAATGTTGCTTTCCAAAATGTAGAGGACTAAAATGAACTTCTTGGTATTGAAGAGGGGCCCCTTCCATACTTGTACCCAAAAATAGTTGCTTTCAACAAAAATAACTGACATAAAACATTGAATTGCATTGTATGGCATGTTGTTACTTTCTACACAATAGCTTACACTGAAAGATTATGAATTTATGATCCTCCATTAGCACTTCAAAAGCCATCTCTGCTCCGAATGTGGTTCCGAGTTTATTCGCTCATCAAGCATACCGATCCTTTCCCTACAGTTAGATTCAGTATTAAGTCAAATCTGCAAGCAACGCACGGCAAAAGATAACATCCAATGACAAATTCAATGGCCGCGGATTATTCCAATTAAATCATCTTTCTATTGGATCCTGGAAAAACAGGCAATTTTTCTTCAGGAAGTTCGAGGAATCGGTGAAGTAACAAAAGGTTTTGAGGTGTCGATTGAGAGAAAATATACCTGTCTCTGATGAATATCTGTTTAAGATTTTTTACATTCATCCATATAGCGCTGGAACACTCCTGTTCAAGTGATAGATGATTTGCAAACCGGGCATGATGTTTTCCTGCTCAGCCATGGATCGATACACTGCCACATCGACGAAATAACAAACAAACATAAAGAAAACAAATTTGTTAACATCCTGAGATAAGCAAATTGAAAGCAATCTGTGAAAACGGAAAGACGAAGTAGCATTGCCAAGATAAAGAAGGGCATTACATTCTTGTGAAATTTATGTAGACAAGGAAGATGGCGAATGGTTTCTCCAATGGCAGGAGTTTCAAGGCATATGGCACAAGCTTCTTCGAAATTATCAGTCTGCATTTATTAAAAAAAGTAGTAGCAATTAGATCTGGATAATAAAACATAAGCATTGGACAGTGTATTCCGAAGAAAACAGATGAGAAAACAAAAGTTAAAACACCTATCTATATGGTGTTTTCTCACATATATACCTGTACTTTGGAAAGTGGCAAACTGTTAATCTGATTAATAGATGCACCACCATGCTGATGATTGTTATCATCAAGGGCCAACAGCATTTCGTAATCATTTCTGCAAGACAACAGGAAGTAGACAAGATATAAGAAATTTGGGTAAACAAAAGTGTGATAAAACATAAGGAAAGATAAATTACAGGAGATAAAGATGAATTATTGAAATTAAAAGCTATGGAAAGCTCATTAGTTACTTTATACCAATCCGGGACACCATAAACAAAACAAAATGACAATGATATTCTACAAAACCACGTTATAGTTTCTTTCAAGGGTGCTAGTTTAAAAAAATTGGTTGGTCTACACACGATCAGAATGAAGCTGAGATGACTTTACACAGAGGGTTGTGAACCATTTTGGATGTTATTACTTGACCTGTTGTAAGGTGTTATTTGATTTGCTAGTTACCATGATAGAAACATCACCCAGAATCAAAGTATAGTTGTTTATTTCAAGTGTAATCAATGTTTCCAACCTCTACATAGTTGCAAGACTTTAAACTAAAATCATCTTTATTTTCACCATGTCAGAGCCAATAATGGAGAACCACTCTAAGTGGGCAATTATTCCATATGCAATAGATATATTCAATCAAAACAGAAAGGCATCCAACTACATAGGCAACATGAAATGTGGGTTCTAATAACCAATTTTACAGCAATACCATAGTGGAGCCAAATCTGGATAACTTTTCATAAAAAATTCTGCATTAAGTGTCAAGACTGCATTTAGCTTATGCAGACCATACATTTGCCATTCCAGCAAACAACGGCATCATTGCAACTTCTAACTAAATGGTGTACCAAATGCATGATACGATCATTCAATATGGTCCACACATATCCAGTTCTAAAAATAACTATAATAGAGAAATTCTTACTCATTAAAATCACGCTGAATTTGGAAGATGTGACTAGCCATTCCCATGTCATCAGAATCTCCAATTGCAGCCTCCATGGCTTCCAGTATATCAAGTCTCTGTATCCGGAATCCATAAATCAGTTATTATCGAAAACAAAGAAAAATGGGAAATATAGGATACGCCAAAAGGGGGAGTTTTACCATATCTAAGTCCATGTCTAAAGGAAATTGAAAATTCCTTGTCCTAGATGGTGCCATCCGAGGTTGATTCAATATTCGATTCCTTAACCTTGAAACTCTAGCCGAAGTAGGGAAATGAGTCTGCACTCCTCTCCTATTTGAAGAATTCTGAAAGTTCCGCAATGGAGGCTGCATACGAGACTGCCTTGTTGAGACTCTCTGCAAAAGAAGTAAAGAATAATATTACAGAATGAACTTATACAAATCCAAAAAGAAAAATATCAACTTCATATGGTTGAAGAAAAATGAATACAAAGTACATAACACGAAAAAAGATATTTATTTAACATTATATATAGTGGCCATAAAATAAAACCTGCAAGGAAGGGATATTGGTGTCAAAGAAAGTTCAAAACTTAAAATACAACGTGCAATGATCAAGAAAACATAACTTTTAATATTATAAATGAAACCGAGGGACAAATAACCGCTTAGGAACCAACCAAAATAATTGGCAAACACAAGATTGAATGTGTTGGTACTAGAATAGACAAGATACCAAGATTAATTTAATTATCAATGCGCAAAAAAAAAAAAAAATCAAAGATGCTGATGAGCACTTGAGTCTCAACATGCAAACAATGATTTATGCCACATATCAAGATTACATTATTCGAGTACAAAACCCATGATTTACAGTTAACGTGCAGACAGTAAATAGAAGCATATGCCAAACCAGATAAAAGCAGACATACATCACGCGCACAGCCAAAAAATTTTGGTCACTACAAAAGATCCACAGTAATTGGTCACTTAAATGGCCGCATATAGAGAGCTGCACTACCGCTAAGCTTGCCCATTGTTTCCTTCAATGTAGTGGCATTTCATCAAAGAGTCTTGACAAAGCTCTCTTTGTGGGATGTGGGATCTCATACCCCTTTTACTAAAACATTTTGGTATTCTTCTGAGGTGCTAAGACTAAAAAGAATCCAATCCTAGGTACAACCAATTTTACCACCTAAGCTAGCAGGCACTAGAGTTTCAAGACGAGTATGATAAATGTGTTCACAAGCTCAATCAAATAACTTTAAATCAAGCTCAGCTTTTAATAATTATCAGAATCAAACATGCAAAAAACTTAAATAATAACGAACTAAAGAACCTTTACTGACATCAAATTTTGTATATGACCCGGACCATTTCCCACGCTGGGATATAGCGACAACTTTACTAAATCCAATTCAGGCATGTTTCAACTAGTTTAAACACAAACCTAGCAGCTATAGTAAACCTTCAACCATAAAGGAATTCATGATGTACAGTCAATTTCATGCAGTCAGTGTAGGCTCTCTAGTTATCATCAACTCAAAATAAGAAACATATTCAAGCTTACTAACATGATCTGGCTCATGGAGAGTCCGAAAAGTAGGATGGAGTGCATCTTCCTCCTGCTGAAGTGTCCATGCAATGTTTTCATCAATCTGTTAAACATTTAAAGCTAAGGCATGTGAGTAACCAAGTCACAATTAAAGAAGGGAGAAAAGCATCAAATCGCCTCATAAAACATAGGGACCTCATGATATAATTGTTCTTGGAGTTCCCGGGCCAACTTTTCATCCGCTTCAAGTTGTCTAGCCTTAGCCTCTGCATCCTCATCATTCACAGAGTCCGCATTATTGGCATTTATCCCTCTCATTTCAGGTGAGTTGTCAAGATCCAAGACATCCAGGTGTTCCGCAATATGAAAACTAGATGACCTTGAATTAGATGATTCCCTAGATGAACCAAGAAACACAATGTCTGAGTCATTACGAGTGACCCTAGAGCTTTCACCATTATTTCTTGAGGTTAATCCATGTTTCATTTTCCTTTTAGGCAGCATGTTTGCATGAGAAGATTCACTTATTTGGTCGACTTTTGAGACCACAGGAGCTGTCTCAGTTGCGTAAAAAATTTCAGGAGAATCACATAGAATCACGGTCTTTCCTCTACTAGCATTATTTCTTTTCACAACTCCATTATCATTTCGTTGACTCACTTGACATCCAACATTATTAAACCTATGTAAATGATGTCCAGTTGCATCGTCTACATTCTTTGAAAAGTTGTGAGTACTTCTCCATCCACCTTTTTCTTCAAAGCATGCATCTCTATTCACATCACCAAAACCACTAGCTTCTCCATTATTACTCATAGGGCTGCAGCAGGAAAAGCACACAGTTAATAGTACAGATCCTTTTAGCTAGAATTAAGGATAGATAAATATTAATCAACCAAGATTCTCTTGACATCAATATAATATATTCTGAATGAAAAAAAAAAAAACCTAGCCTTTTTGTCACATGCTATTCCAAAGGTTCTCGTAGAGATTGTACTTGTCTCTTTAGCAAAAGTTTTTTACAGAATAAAAGAAACCAATACATAATAGGAAGAAACATCTAATAGACAATAGGAAAGGAAATCAAGCTAGAGAGCAACACTTTAAATTTACCTGCTAGACAAATTAATAAAATTGATATCATGCTCCTTAGGTGTGTGAGGATGGGAAACTCTTTTTCCTTTACCACTATTATTATCTTCAGTAACTATCTCGCTAAGCATACAAGGACTGCTGCTAACCACATTGTCAAAATTTTGCTCAGCTCTAAAGTTGCTTTGCGATTGTTCGTTTTGTTTAGCCCTGATGGCTATATTATGGGGGGAGATGCAGCCATTTCGGACCAATCTTCTTTTCCCAACTGCTCTTGGTGAGACAACAGAATGATGAGATGCAGGAAATTGCTTTTCTACTCTAAGTGGGGAACCATGAGAAAGATCCACCCCTTTTCCATTACTCATAACTGAACCTATACTTCTAAGTTCAACTTCAACTTTTTCCTTTCCCTTGCACCTAGTTCTGGATAGGTAAGAACCACCATTTCTTGGCACCTGACCTTCTTTTCTTCCTTCAGTTAAGCAGTTTTCAGACGCACTTTGTAGAAATTCCATTTCAGGTATTTGATTGTGCATTCTCTGTTCAGCTAAATCTAGAAAGGTGTGATCTTCTTGGAATCCAGATGATTTAGAAGGTAATTTAGAGCAAGGAGCCTTTCCTTTATCCTTCTCTTGCTCTCGAAGGCAATTTCGGCTTCTCGCCGTTGCTGTTTTCCTAAATAAAGGAGCATTTTCTTGAGTGCACTCTGGTGGGGATAAGAAAATGGTGTTTTTCGGACGCTCAATTTCATCAGTACTTCCAGAAAGCTTCAGAGGGTTTACATAATGCTTCCTATTGTGCCCATTCGTGGGAAGCAGCCTACCTCTGCCCCTTTGCCTATCCAAAGATTCTTCACCTGTGGTACTAGAACCTCCCACATGACCAGCTACTGATAAATTGCTTTCTTTGTCAATAAAATTCCCTCCATTCACTTGATGTGAAGATAATCTGTCAGGAGTGTCAGGTATGTCTACTATTGAATCAATGTCCATGTCCTCCATTTTCTGTATTACAACAAACATATAAGTCAATCACTCGCTAGAAACTTCATCTTTACATGATAGTAATATAAGAGCAACGTTATCTGCCAAACATATAAGACATCAAATTGTCTTGCTGATGACTAACGCTACAGCACTATACAACAGACGAAAGTAAGTTTTTCATAAAGATTTCTTACTTACAGAAGCAAACTCACTCAATATCTATAGCTCAAAATTACATAAACCGGGTCCCATTTAATATATAAACTTTGAACACACCAAACATTCACATAACAAGAAAAGATGGAATCAAAGAAGCATGGTGTTATACAATGAATGCAAAACAGGGGAAAAAAATTAAAACTTGATAGGAAAGATCAAAAAGCATAAATGAAAAATAAAAAGAGACAATATTTATATTAATCGTTACTATGATGCATAAATCCTTGAAAAACAAACCTTTCTTAATTATTATACCCAGGAAATAATTATTCAAATAGTCGCTTGATCATAATAAAATAAAATAATCTATCAATAAAATAAAATAAATCCTAAAAATAAAAATATTAGTTAAATTTCAAGAAAATTCTAATTCTAATAATATTAAATATAAATTCCTTTGAATTACCTTATACTAATAAAACAAAAAGAATCCATATCGTTATAGATAATTAATCGTACCATTTAAAAAAAATCCAGTATTGAGAGTGATTTAAAAAAAAAGAATAATCAAGAATTAAAAGAAGATAAAACAAAACAAAACAATAGAGCATCACAAAAGGCAACAAAAACAAAATCAAGGAAAAATCGTTACCAGATTTTGATTTCGCGATGATTGGAATCGGAAAAATCGACCTAAAATACAAAGAATTTGAATCCTTGAAATCCCTAAGAAGGCAATGCCATCAACGCTTCTGAGAAAGTCTCACGCCTCGCCTCGCCTCTGCAACTTTTGTTTTTGTTCCTCATTCAATTTTCAGGGTCTGGGGCAATTTGGATACCCCGGTTCGGGTCGGATCTAGATTTGGAGCCCTATAAGAGTTGGGCTTTCCAGTGTTTCTGGATGGGTCTTGTTTTATTTATTTATTGGGCCAATCTCAAAAGACTTTTATTAATATAGGGCTGAGTAGCAGAGAATGAGTCCACCACTAATTGGGTATTCTTTTATTCTATTATTTATAAAAGAAAAACTTAAATTATATAATATTTTAAATCAATTAACCTAAATTTATATTTTAAAGAATATTTTTTGGGTACATTTTAGGTGAAGGAGAATGATAACAAGAGGGTTAAAACCATTGTCCCTGGATATTAATTTTAATTTTAATTTTATAAAGATTATGCATGATATTATAAGAATCAGACAAGTGGTCAAATAGATTAGATTATTAATTTTTAGTTTAATCGATTGAACTGTTAATTTAGCTTGGACTCAAAAGTTTAAACCAGTAGAGTTGGAAAGTGATTACGTACTGTTAATTGATGTTATTTAGAATGGTTTAGCAGCAATGAATAATGTAGATGAAATCAAAATGATCCATGATTGGTGCTGATTAAAGGATTGGCAAGTTAAATTCCGTCATGTTCAGAGAGATAACAACAGGGTTACAAATTGTCAAGCCAAGGAAGCTGGAAATGGAATAGATTAGGAGACAATAGACAATAATTTCGTTATTTATTTAGGTATGGCCTAATTTCTTTTTCCAAAAAAAAAAGTAAAAAATAAATATTAATAAATAATAATATAAACATAAATATTCTTATTATAAATTATAACAACAAAATTAAACATTTAAACTAATTAAATCTGGTTCAAACAAATTTTAATCAATTTTTACTCAATCGAATTTTTATCAGTTCAGCTGATTTTATATCGATTCAATCCTCCTCGGGTTTTATGGTACCGGTTGGACCATTAATTCTTTATTCAAATTCTGGCATATCTGACTAGGCATCTAATGTCAAAGTTACACTATCGTTTAAAATTAAACCAGACGTTGAATAGGAAGCAGTAGCTGAAAGTTCGATCGCATCATCAATATCAGAATCTTCATCGGCGCATTGTTCAATGGCATTAGCTTCTTCTGGTGATCTAATCCACTCCAGCTGTAGTGCAGCTTGTTTCATGGTGGGTCTTTTCTTCTGGAGCGTACATTAAAGTTTGATCAAGAACATCAAATAATGAATCCTTTTGCATTGAAAGCAGAAAAAAGGTTACCAAGCTTCTCACTTCTTCCTCTGATTGTGTTGAAAAAACGGGTTTTTGTCCTGTCAAGAGTTCAACAAGAACAACTCCGAAACTATATACATCACTCGTTTCAGTAAATTGGTTTGATCGAAAATACTCGGGATCTAAGTAACCAAAAGTTCCTTGTACTCGAGTAGTTACATGAGTTTCCTCCAATGCAATTGACTTCGAGGTTCCGAAATCAGACACCTTTGCTCTGTATTTATCATCCAAAAGTATGTTGCTAGATTTGATGTCTCGATGATAAATAGGGATGGAAGCAGCTGAATGCAAGTAGGATAAGGCGTTAGCAGTTTCACAGCAATTCGTAAACGCATTTCCCTTGTCAATGTGAAGTCTTCATTTGGCTCATGAACGAGTTGATACAGTGTTCCATTTGGGATGAACTCATAAACCAGCAAAGGAACTTCTGTTTCTAGGCAACATCCTAAAAGCTTAACCACATTTCTATGGTTAATTTGTGATAAAATTATCACCTCATTATGAACTGTTCAAGCCTCATTTCATCCAACATATTCTCTTCAACCAATTTAGGCTTCTTAATTGCCACAATGCTTCCATCCGTTAGCATTCCTTTATAAACAATTCCTTGGCCACCTCGACCAAGGATTCGATTCTCATTGTAGTGATCTGTCGCCTTTTCCAACTCATTTGAAGCAAACAACTGTATTTTCTCTACATTACATCCATTGTTGGACAATTGTTGTTGCAGCAGTAAGCCTCCATTCCGTTTAAAGTATTTTTGCTTCAACTTGATATACTTTCTTCTGTTTAGTACTTTGTGCAAACACCATGCACCAACTACAGCAAATGTTGTCCCAATACAAGCACTGCAACCTATATGTTATGGGAAGAATAATTTATCAAATAAGAAAAACTTTAAATATAAAGTAACATAATTCATATTTTCTACTCATAAGAAAGCGAATTAATTGTCACTTGAGCAAGTAAGTTCGAGCACTCTTAAACACACATCATCACCTTATTTAACGGTTCTGGAGAGTTACGAGTATTGATAGAAATTATTGAAAATAAAAAGAAAGAAGTTAACAAATACCTATAATTATCGGAAAATACTGTGATTTTTCAGACATTTTTTCCGTCGCAAAGTCTACTATATGGGATGGCTTGCACATATCTTTTTCATTTGTTCATATCCATGAGGACATGATGATTGTGAAGAACAATTGCTGTCAAGAGAATCGATACAAAGCATATAACAATACCTATATGTTATATCGCAATGTTCACCTGATTCTGCAACTTAAATGAATAAAACAAAGTTAGATCCATATATAATACATCTTAATTATGGTTTAAAGATATCTAGTTCCTTTTTTGACGAAAGAAGATAATACGATACCTTTGCATATATCAGTAGAAATGTTTATGTTGCCATTGTTACCCCAAGTGAAAACACATAGGTAGCTTAGGCTCAAGCTTGTCCAACAGTATTCACGATCCTGGCTGCAAAAATGGTTTAAACCACCTATAAACTTACACAACCCACGTTTTGGTGTGGCCCATTGCAGTGTTGCGGGAACGTGCGTCACTGTCCAAGTGTCATTGCTGTTTGAATTTATTGTCTTAAGTGAATAAAGATACCGGTGGTCAACAATAAAAGCAGAACTGAAATAAGTGTCTCCATCAGTGTCTCCATCTTCCTTTCGGCAATTGAAATAAGTTATCGAATTGTTGATGGTAGCTGTGCCTTGCAGAACTGAAACATTAAGCAATTGCAGGTTGATGCTACTCGTATAAAGCTTTGGCCCGTCAATAGTTTCATTGTAAGTTACTCTCTAAACCATTCATTCATGTAACACCCGATTTCTATTCCAAATGGATATGGACTATCAAAATTCCCACATCTTCTAACACAACCGAGTTGCAAGTAAGGTAGTGTTCCTTCTAGGCACTGTGCGGCTGCATAAAGATAAAGAATAAACCACGACCATAAAGAGCCTTATATTAAGAGTCAGATAGCATTTACTTATTTACTAAAAAATAGACAAATTAATCATTGGACAAGGAGCAATTTGATCCTTGTGTTAAAAAGTTAATCAATTTTTACTTTTATAGTGCTTTTACCAAGGAATCACCAATAATTAATTAATTAAAATGATATTTAATGTATACTATATTTTCATTTAAGCACTTTATTTTAGTATACATAATATTATCAATATATTCCAGGCATTGCTGCAACAATAATTTTTGTAGAAGTGATGATAGTAAGTAAACAGTTACGTACCTTCCAAATCATATAGATTCCACTCCAGAACTGCAGGGACATGCGTCGTATCGATGCTTATATCGGAGAAATTTACAGTATCCGCTGTAGAAACATCCTTAGACCGTGACATACGGAAGTCAATGTAAGTTATGAAAGCAGATGTGCATCTCTTTCTCCCTGGATTAATAACCTTCGCGGCGCTTGCCGTATAGGAAATGAGATTTCCAGAAATTAGGGAATAACAACCACTGAACTCGGAAGTCTGGCCGCTACATCTTTTTTGTAGGCAGATAGCGATTTGATTTGGTACTTTTCAAACGTTTTACAAATTACTCCAATATGCTAACAATGTTATTTTTTTATGAACTAACAAAAATAATCAATATATATAATGTATTTTTTGTGTTTTATATGTTCAATTACTTTTAGTTATAAAAGCAGATATTACTTGAACTCGGGTTAAGAGAGTGCCTTACATTAATATACTCAATATTTCTAAGCATTTGCATATATTTGGAAGATTATACCACAAATCCATATAAATATATATATATATGTTTGTGTGTGTTAGATACATGCATCAAATACATCTTTCATGTTAATGGAGATTTCTTTTGAAAACATAGAACTCCATAGCTTTTGCTATCCTACATTCGAGTTGGGAAGCTATTCTACCAAATGTTTCACACTTTTCACCATCGACAAGTTTAATCCATTCAAAGTGCAAATTAAATTTGTTCAACTTATATATATCGAACTCTTGCAACAAAGGGTGCAAACGAAAGCATACAAGTAAAATGAAGCAGCTTACACATCTGAAACCAAGAAAAGTAGTATAATCCAAAATGGCATACCAGTCCTGCAATCCCCATCAGGATACCCAACCTCCAAATGAAAACGGATCACGGTAAGTGTACCTCCAATCTATCAACACATTATTTTTTCCTCGATTGAACCCACTCGGGTTCCGACAAGCATGACTATGCATCTAATGTCAAAGTTACACTATCATTCAGAATTAAACCAGACGTTGAACAGGAATCCGTAGCTGAAAGTTCAATCGGATCATCTATATCAGAATCTTCAACGGCACATTGTTCGATGGCATCAGCTTCTGCTGGTGATCTAATCCATTCCAGCTCCAATGCAACTTGTTTCATGGTAGGTCTTTTCTTTCCGTTAAGATTCAAGCATCTTTTTGCTAGCTTAGCAAATGCTTCGATCTCTGTTTTTGGACCGTCCTTAACAGTTCGATCAAGAACCTCAAATAACGAATCATTCTGCATTGAAAGTAGAAAAAGGGCCACCAAGCTTCTCACTTCATCCTCCGATTGTGTTGAGAAAACGGGTTTTTGTCCTGTTAAGACTTCAACAAGAACAACTCCAAAACTATATACATCACTCTTTTCAGTAAATTGACTTGATCGAAAATACTCGGGATCTAAGTATCCGAAAGTTCCTTGTACTCGAGTGGTTACATGAGTTTTCTCCAAGGCAATTGATTTAGAAGTTCCGAAATCCGACACCTTTGCTCTGTATTTATCATCCAAAAGTATGTTGCTAGATTTGATGTCTCGGTGATAAATAGGAACGGAAGCAGCTGAATGCAAGTAGGATAAAGCATTAGCGATTTCACTTGTAATTCGTAAACGCATTTCCCAGTTCAAAGGAAACTCTTCATTCGGCTCATGAATGAGTTGATACAGTGTTCCATTTGAGATGAACTCATAAACCAACAAAGGAACTTTTGTTTCTAGGCAACATCCTAAAAGCTTGACCACATTTCTATGGTTAATTTGTGATAAAAGTATCACCTCATTTATGAATTGTTCAAGATTCTTTTCATCTAATATCTTCTCTTCCATCAATATAGGTTTTTTAATCGCCACAATGCTTCCATCCGTTAACATTCCTTTATAAACAGTTCCTTGGCCGCCTCGACCAAGAATTCGATTATCATTATAGTAATCTGTCGCCTTTTCTAACACATTTGAAGCAAACACATGTATGTTCTCAACATTACCATCATTGTTGGAGAATCGTTGTTGCAGTAGTAAACCTCCGTTCCGCTTAAAGTATTTATGCTTCAATTTGATATCTTTTCTTCTTTCTAGAACTTTGTACAAACGCCATGTACCAAGCAGAGCAAATACCGTCCCAATGCTAGTGCTGCAACCTATGCATATAATGGGAAATATAATATTGTTAAGAAAAAACTTAAAAATATACAGTAACATGATTCATATTACTAAATAAATAACCATGCATGGCTTGAGTTTTAACTTGGCATAGCGATTTTAGTATAAAATCGTAAATTTATTGAAGCCATATCTCTTTCTGTCATTAAAAAATAAAAGAAAAATAAAATTAACACATACCTATAATGATCGAAAGTTTCTGTGAATTTTTCTTCGAAAAGAATGATGGATCATAGGATATGCGCATGCACATATCTCTTTCATCCGAGTATTCATATCCATCAGGACATGATGTTGATGATGAACAATTGCTTCCGAAAGCATCCACACAAAGCATATAACAATACTTGTATTCTTTATGGCAATGACTTTCATCTAATCCTGCAAACATTTACGAAATGAATAAAATAAAGTCGGATTTATATATAACAGAAATACCAATTAAATAAAAGTTTATAGTGAGTGATATATCTAATTTTCTTTTCTTTTGTGCAAGTTTTCCTTATCCAATCCTAAACAAAAAATGCTATAGTAATGCTTAATATGGAAAGGTCAAGTAGCAAAACCATGTGTAATGGAGCCCATCGAAATGAAACCGGAGACTTATATGTATTAATACAATACCTTGGCATGAATCAGTAAAAAGATATTCGTCGACATTAATATACGTTGTGCAAACACATAGATAGCTTTGGCTTAAGTTTTTCCAACTGTATGTACGACCCTCGTAAAAAAATGTGTCTCAACCACTTGTGAAACACAACCCACGCTTTGGTGTGGACCATTGCAATGTTGTGGGAACGTGCGTCAACGTAGTTTTCTTCGAACTTATTGGCTCAAGTGAATCGAGATACCGGTGGTCAACCATAAAAGCAGATCCACAACTCTTGGTGTCATTACTAGGATAAATCTCTTTCATGTTTGCAGCAAAGGAACTTAGATCGGAAGGAAGATCCGTAGAGCAGCTAATATCGGAGGCTAGAAAATTGGCACAAATGGGTTGCATGCAGGCACGAACAGGATATTCATCCTTTAGACTATAAGAAAAAGTAGTCAAACTACCGCAACCTACGGACATGAATATATTGTACTCAGTTGAGAATAAAAACGGGGTTCCTTTTAAATTGATACTAACCCCATCAGTGTCTCCATCTTCCTTTAGGCAATTGGAATAAGTTATCGAATTGTTGATGGTAGCCGTGCCTTGCAAAACTGAAACATTAAGCAATTGCAGGTTGATGCTACTTATATAAAGCTTTGACCCGTCAATAGTTTCATTGCAAGTTACTCTAAACCATTCATGCATGTAACACCCATCTTCTATTCCAAATGGATATGGAATATCAACTTTCCCACATCTTCTAAGACATCCATTAAACCTGTTAGCTAGTGCGCACAGTTCAGCTGCATAGACATAATGAACGAAGCACCCATTAATTAATCAATTAATAATAAAAATAAAATTATCGAATTTCTGTTCAATATATTATATTTTCAATTAGGCAATATCTTTTTAACTTATTTATTGTGGTATATACATAATATTTTCAATATGTATTCCCGGGATTGATGCAATAAGGAATTTTGTAATAGTGATAGTAGGAAATGATTACCTCCCAAATCGCACGGGTTCCATTCCAACACTGCAGGAACATGCGTTGTGCGGATGCTTATACCGCGGAAAAAATCCGATACAGCAACATCCTTCATCTCGCTTAAATACGAAACCGAGTAGTTATTGTAATTTATGAAAACAGATTTGCATCTGTTGCTCTCCGGCCCCGTGTTAATGACCTCCGTCACGCTTGCTGTATAGGAAATGATATCTTCAGAAATTGGGGCATAACATGTTGTAAAAGTTGTGCCACGTCTTCGATAAAGACTGAACTCAGACGTCTGGTCGCTACATCTTTGTTGTAGGCAGCTAGCGATTGGATCAGTTAGATTGTCGTGAAAAATAGCAGCCAAATAGCCGCAGCCTACTGATCCGAGTCTGTTAAATCTGCTTGAGAAGAAAAATGGACTGCCTTGTAGGTTGACACTAGCACTAGAAGTGGTGCCATTGTTACCTTTATTGTCACAATTTAGATAAATTACCGGATTGTTGACGAAGACGATGTCGCCAGACTTTGGAAAATGGTGTAGTAGCTCCAAATTGATTCGACTGATGAAAGGCTTTGGTCCATTGGTGGTTTGGTTGCAAGTTACTCTAAACCACGGATTGTAATAACAACCAGTTCTTATTCCGAACGGGTACCGGATAACAACACTCCCACATGTTTCATGACAGTCAGAACTGGCTGCTCGTATTAGCCATGGTAGCTGCAGCATGAAGTAAAACAACATGCAAATGCCCATTCTCTCTCTTAATTTCTCTCACTTTTGGTTGTTTATGAAGATTTTTGTTGGGTCAATATATATATATGGTGTAGGAGAGTGGCATATAGCAAATCGAATGTTCAAAGAAATTTCGTAGCTCTTGCGTTGTGTAGACCCAGTTTCAGTAGGTTTATTCCCCAAGTAGGGTCAGGGGCAGTCAATTTCTAACCCATGTTTTTTGACACGATGCAAATTTTATCATAATGCATATTTATAAAAATATTCATATTTATATAAATTTATTAAATTATTAATATTGATATAAAAAATACAAAACTTTATATAAGATTAGAAAAAAAATGATACAAATATAAAAAAATTGAATTTATAATAATCTTTAGGAAAATAAAGATTTATTAATGTCATCAAATTATATTATTAATAAAATAGGTCTGAATATGAATAAAAATCATGTATGACTTTCCTTTTAATAGTCAAATTCGGAATATCAATATGGGATTCATGTTTGACTCAATATTTTCCATTAAAATTACGTAATGGAAGTGATAAAAGCTCAATGATGTAATTTGATTGAATTAATGAAAATTAGCCCAGTTTGAGTATTCCTCCCTTCATTTTCCCCTTTCTTTTTAGAAGCACAAGTCTTTTGAGTTTATAGCAGTGGAAATTGTGATAAAAGATAATGGTGACATTACAGTTAATCATGGACCCGTGCAGGTTAGGTTTCGAGATTATGTTGTTCTTTACTGTAAACCACGAATTGTGATAGCAACCAGTTCTTAATCCAAATGGGTACTGAATACGAACCCTCCCACATCACATGTTTCATTACAATCAGAACTGGCTGCTTGTATTAGCCATGGTAGCTGTAGGATCAAGCAAAACGCCAGGCAAATGCCTATTCCCTCTCTCACTTTTGATTCTTTATGAAGATTATGTTGAGTCGTTAAGTCAATAAATATAAGCTGGAGGAGACCGGAGTACAGCAAAATCAAGTTCAAAGAAATTTCTTAGCTCTTGCATGGTTAGGCCCAGTGTTCTAGTAATTACTTTCGGCTTAAAAGCATGCACTAGTAGTCTACCCCTTTCACTACGTTTACCCCTCAATTATTACACCACTTTCAGCAAAACCAATATATGACCTCCTGGTATACCAAGATAATAAAACTAAAGATTTAAGGCTTCACTGGTATGATTTTGGCTATCTCAGGAAATATACTATGGGTTATTTTCAATTTTTTAATAAATTTATTTCTTCTTTTTTAGAACTTTTTGTCAAAGCTGACATGGATTTTCAATATACATCCTCCAATGAAAACTAACCACAGTTTTTGTCAAGATGATAAGATTTTCGAATGACCAATATTAGTGTAGTTCATAAAATACTCAATATTGTACCTGGATATACAATTTCAAATTTATTACTATTTTTAAAATATTTATACATGTAAAAATAGTTCAGTTAATATGGAAATATTAATTTTAAATCTATTACGTTGAATAACATGATAAAATGAATATATTTTATTTTTAAAAGTAATCATAGAAAAAGTTAAAGATAAAATTATTAAAAATAGTTTAAAATCAATACAGAAGGAAACACAACAACACAACCAAAACAGCCAATACAAACAATGCCAGTATAGAATTAACCAATTTGTTTCAAAATTAAATGTTAAGTGACTTAATTTCTTATTTTTCTTTGACTGAATTACTCCTCACTGCAATTTTGTCAACATGCCAACATTAATCCATTTGTTTCAAAATTAAATGTAAATCGACTTAATTGCTTATTTTTATTTCAGGAGGAATTAAATGTAAAAAGGAGTAAATCACTTAATAGCTCTTTTTTATTTCAGAATGACTAAATCACTACTAAGCTTTTAAGACCACGCCACCAAGGAAGTTTAACCAAATTGTACCTTTGCATATCCCAACTCTTTTTCTTTTTCTTTTATGAAGACTTGGGAAAGCAAACAAATTGAAAGCTTGTCTAGAAAGAAAAGTCATTGCAAACCCTAAATGAGAAACAAAATTACAGAAATGAAAGATTTGATGCCTACTACAACAAAATTGCAGTTCTAGAGCTAGGAGGACACCTAAACCCACCTGCAAAATTCCTCATGCATCGACAATGCCATGCATCAATTCCGGTCCATTTTCACTCTGTTTTAATCCGGTTGGCTATTATTGCCTCTATTCATCTGTTACACACCCCACTGAAGCTGGCTGCACATTCTTAATGTACTGAAAGTGGAAAAACATATGTTCATTTAGCAACCTACTATTGATAACATAAGCAATACATGGTTCCGATGCAAGATTATCAAGCACTACCTTATGTAAGACACCTCTGTTAGCCTTGTAAGGAGGTGGACTCCACTTCTTTCTCCGCTCATTCAGTTCAGCATCTGTCAGCTCTACGTTTATGGCCCTCTTTTGAACATCTATGCTGATGAAGTCCCCATTTTGAACAAGACCGATGGGGCCACCTTCCTATAAAAGCAAATCCAATATCCAGCATCTAGATATATTAGGGGAGCAGAGCAATTCTATATGATAAAGACAAATAACCAGAAAATAATCCGGGGCATACTGGTCCCAGTAAAATCTATGTTACTCAACCTCGGGGTTGAGAGCCATTAAGGTGTGCCTAACACTGATATACTCCATTTTTTTTAAAGCATTTGCATATAAACGGATGATTATACCCCAAATCCATATCTAAATATGTGTTGGATACATGCATCAAATACATCTTTTATGTTATTGAGATTCATTTGGGAAACATAGAACTCCAGAGCTTTTGCTATCCTACATTTGAGTTGAGAAGCTATTCTGTCAAATGTTTCACACTTTCCATCATTGACCAGTTTTATTCCATTGAAAGTACAAATTAAATTTGTTAACTCTTTGTTTATTTTAAAATTTTCAGAACTTTGATTTTGTCAGGGATGCAGGATAAGGCATATTTTTATAGCTAAGAAAGTAATACATAAAAGATAACACAGACTAAAATGCACAGTTTTAAACTTTCATTGGAATGCAAAAATATCTTGCTATTCGAGTGAGAAATTACTGCACCTGTGCTTCAGGGCATATGTGTCCTACAACAAATCCATGTGAACCTCCAGAAAACCTACCATCAGTGAGCAATGCAACATCCTGCAGTATTCACTTGCAGTGTTTGAATCAAATACCATTTTGAAAGGCACAATAATCACATCGGCAATTACAAAGATCCAATTCAAGTTGAAAGTAAACTGTAGAGACAGTAAAAGGAATGCTCCAAAAGGTACAGGTTTTGCAACGTTTTACAGACCAATTCAACTAATTGTGCTTCTAAAATCACAGAATTGAGATCTTGCATTTTTGGAAAAAATATAGAATAGCATCTCAGCAGATTAACAAAAAAATGTAGGTCACTGGTGGAAGCCACCAGGACTTCAAATCACAATACCTTCCCAAGACCTGCTCCCATTATAGCACTTGTTGGTGTCAACATTTCAGGCATGCCTGGTCCCCCCTTCGGTCCCTCCCCTCTAATGACTACTACTTTTCCCTGGAAATTTACAAAGCATAAAATATTTAGAGCTTAGCCAATACAAATATATATACAAGGAATGCACATTCAAACTTGCATTCTTGACTGAAAGGTAAACAAACAAAGCTTATGATGAAGAACATATGTGCAATAAGAAACCCTCAACCTTGCCACTTTAAGACGATCAACTTAAGCACGCAAATAAAACTCAGGGTCTCATAGTCATAGTAAACTTTTTTTCTTTTTTATAACTTGTATGTATCAAAAAGAGAAGAGAAAAATCCTGCAACAGAGTCAAACTCACAGCGTAAAAGTAAAATCCACATCAGAAACAGAATGCAATTAAAACTTCTCACTCAATTGCTAATATAAAACTCAGCACATGGAGATTCCCATTCCTAACTAATTATATAAAAATACTATGCTGCTTGACTCACATACCTTAAAACTTGAAGGATTTTCAGAGATGGCAGCTAGCATAGCTTCCTCTCCTTCAAAGACAAGTGCAGGTCCTAAAGAACAATTTTTGCAATCATTACATATGGAGGTAGACTAGATTCTGAATTATAAAATGTTCTGGCAGTACAATTAACATGAAGCACAAAGTTAAAATTAGAAAGGAAGGAAGAGTAAAAAGGGAACCAGAGAAATAGAGTCCTTCTTTTCCAGTAATTTTTGCTACAGAACCCTCAGGTGCAAGATTCCCTCTTAATATTTGGATGTGCCCTGTTTTCTTGATGGGATTTGACACCGGTCTTATGATATCCTGGAAACGAATTTTGAAGATTGATCAGACTAATTGCATCTTCCATTCAACAAATCTCGATTTTAATAAGTAGAAGGAGCCTAGCCTATTTTTGGTGAAAAATAATCAATACAACCAACCTGTCCATCAGGAAAACGAGGGTAGCTTTGTGCATTTTCTGCCATTGTCTTCCCGGTCACTAGAGTGGAATTATCATTGTATCAAAAATATTGAATATTTAAGCTCCGATATTGCAATAAACAAAGAAATGTAGTAGAATCCAAACCGGCATACCAGTCATGCAATCCCCATCTAGATACCCATGCTCCAAAAGAAAACGAATCACGGCAGGTGTTCCTCCAATCTATCAAAACATTATTTTTTCCCATGTGTTGAAAAGATAGAATAGACAACATATACCAGGAAAGCTATTAGAGTTATGATCCATAAGCTCTGGAGGAAAAATGAAACTTGAAAGAAACGAATAATTTAGAAGATAAGCAGTTATTTATACCTTGTGTACATCCTCCATGACATATTTGCCACTGGGCTTCAAATCAGCCAGAAAAGGAACCTCATCACTAACCTTCTGAAAATCATCAAGAGTCAATTCTAGACCAACAGACCTGCCATGATAATTCCACAACTCATTTCCACAAAATTCCAATAATTTTGAGACCCAAGGGATATCTGGCATAAAGTCTTACCTTGCTATGGCAATTAAATGTAACACAGCATTGGTTGATCCACCTAGGGCCATGACAATAACCATTGCATTACGTAAAGATTTCTGGGTGATAATATCCCGGGGTTTTAAATCCATTTTCAACAATTCTAGTAGATACTTCCCAGCTAAACGGCATTCATCCAATTTTAATGGGTCTTCAGCAGGTATTGAAGAGCTTGTCAGGTAGAAAATGAAAATGTAAGAAAAAACGGCAGAATGCCAAATTCACAATCAAAATGATCCTGTGCCAGCATAGTTGTACCTGTAAGGAAGAGACATTCCCATAGCTTCAATTGCAGAAGCCATGGTGTTTGCAGTATACATCCCCCCACAGGCTCCTGCTCCAGGGCATGAGTTAAGGATAACATTCTTTCTCTGCTCATCACTTATTGATCCACTTACATACTCTCCATAACACTGCATGGCCAATCAAAAAATAAAAAGTTACAAGGTTATCAAAATACTGGTATTTTCAGATAAATCATGCCATAAAGGTTAATCTTCACATATTAGCATATGGTAGAAATTTTAATGATGTTGCTTGATCTTGACAAACTTCAAACAGTCAGTTGGCCTTATTTTAATCCTCAAAGTCATAAAAACAGGGAAGAAGAACAAGAGTGAAAAGCAAAAAGCAAACTCTGCCCCTCAAGGGTGAGTACCACTTCAGTTCAGAGACAGAGTAAAACCAAAATAAATGTAACAAGAAAGAGCCTCAAAGTTTCACTGTGTTAGCACTAGAGATGAACTAACTGAACTCACAATCTACAAACTCTGTCAATACTTCAATTCTCAAGCAGAATTTTGGAGTAATAGCAAATAGAAAGATGTGACATTAGTTATTACCAGCAAATGCAAGAGTTATCCTTATTCAATAAAATAACTTCCAAAGACAAGGTAAATAGAGCGTCACCAATTACAAAACAAAAAATAAAGTATAAAAGTAGGCACTTATCTGATATACACCACCATGAGGTTGATTGTACACAAACACAGTGTCCACGTACAACAACTCCTCCAATTCTAGAAATGGAGATTTAACTTTATATGTTTTATTTTAGTCTTAGGTTGTAATGCCTTCATATGTACTTACCAAAAAAACCATAGGTCATAGAAAACACTGCATGTATTTATCTAAGTGTAATTATCTACATAAAAGAACATCATATCCTCGTAATTTCCCAAGTTCCACACACTAATCCAAGAAATTTTATTGCAATTGTCACTCCTAAAATCAAAGAATTAACAGACACCAAGGATCTGAAAAATGTTAACTTGAGAGAGGCACAGCAACTCCGAAACCAAGCAAAATATCCAGCTAATATGAAGGTATAAAGAGAAAGAGGAAATAAACTAGCATAAGAACATTCCTATGGCATATCATTGTGCTTACCTGGAAGGCAGATACTATATCGTATGTATTGCCTTGAAAATGACCGGGCTGCAAAAAAAGAAGTATAAAAATAAATAACTCATTGAAATGAAAATGTGATGACAATGAAAGGGAGAACCAGAGCAACAGATTGTACAAATTTCATTTAACAAATATGATTGCGTGATGGCCTAATATATTTCTGTTTAGAACTTAGAATGTTTAGACTTAATTTTCATATAACCTATAACAAAATTGCCAGTACACCCACATGGTATACTAAGCCAGGTGCATACATTTTTTTAATGGTGGGTATGCATTGATTAGAAAATTCATGCATATATAATATATATACTGGAACTTAGAAAGAAAACAAGCATTCATTTGGATGAATGCTTTCCACTTTGAAACCAATCCTTGTGGACTTATCTAATGTAACAAGGGTGAAATGTGAATTTGTTTTAAGAATTTTAAAGAGCAGCATTGATTTACCAAAGAACACTTGCAATAGAAAGTTATAGGAGCAAAACTAATAGACATAAAGCCTAAATGAGGCTTTTGCAACTGAAGAAAAAACAGCAGTTGATCAACAACAGTTAAAGTAGACAAAGCAAAGCAGCAAACCTTGATGGTTCCACCATAAACCATAAGACTTGGCCGATTGAGCCTCCCCATTGCAATAATTGTACCTGGCATCTAAAGAACTAGCTAACATAAGATTGAGATGGTTGTAAAATTGTTAAAAAAACCAACATATTTCACATTATAATTTATAATTGTTGAATTTTTCTTGAAACACAAAAGAAATAAAAATAAAAATAAACAATACCACTACTACATTTGGATAATAAAGCTTACATTTTTATCACAACCAGGAATAGAGATATTCCCATCATACCACTGAGCACTCATAACAGTTTCAATACTATCAGCAATCAAATCCCTTGACTGCAAACTGAAGCACATCCCTCTCGTCCCCATCGAAATCCCATCGCTGACCCCGACCGTATTGAATCTAAACCCAATCATCCCGGCCTCCTCAACGCCCCGTTTCACTTCCTCCGATAGCTTCAACAAATGCATGTTGCACGTGTTCCCCTCGTACCAGACCGACGATATTCCCACCTGGGGTTTTGACATGTCATCTTCCGATAATCCGACACCGTACAACATGGCCTGGGACGCGCCTTGTGACTTTGGCTCCGTTATTCTCGAGCTGTATTTGTTGAGCTTTACGGCTGAGGGAGAGGGAGGGTCTGCTGTTACTGTTGCTTGGGATTGTGCGGTAACGCGAAGACATTGGAGGCGGTTGGGAATAGCGGTGGCTGGCTTTGTGGCGGGGAGGACGGTGGTTCGGGAAGATAGAAATGTGGCTTGCATGGCTGCGGCGGCGGAAGTGAGGGTTTAAGTTGGGGATTAGGAAAGCTGCAACCCTTTTGCTTTACTGCTTGTAAAAAGTGACTGTGCTAGGCACATATCATGCTCGTGCTTTACACTTCATCTATAACGTATAATCAACAAACAAACAAACAAATTGGACCCAGAAAGAAACAACAAAACAAACAAAAAAGTTTGGCTCCTACCCTTATTTTGGGGGTTAAATTCTATATTAGTCCCTGTAATTTGCAAAAGTTGTGATTAAAATTTGCTATTAATCTCTATACTTTTCGAATTGATCAATTTTAACCCTATACTTCTCAAATTTTAATATTTTAACCCTAAATCATGACTAAACTAGAGGTGATCATGGGTTGGGCTACCCGACCAGGCCCGACGGCCCCACGAAAAATAGGAGGGTTTGGGTAAAAATATAGGCCTGAAATATGGGTTTAGGTAAAAAACGAGGCATGTTTAGAAAACCGGTCGGGCCTTAGGTAAAACTTTTTTGGCCCGGCCCGGCGCGAATTATATATTAAATATTTTTTTTTTATTTTTAATCAAATATACCTCTAATTCTGGTTGGTTGATTATATTTTGCAGGTTTTTGATGCTATTTTGGTGTTGTAAAATTTAATATGGGCCGGTCCAAACTGGGCTCGAGCTTAGTAATTTTTTTTGGGCTGGCCTTGGACAAATTTTTAGGCCTATATTTTGGGTCGGGCCTAGAAAACGGGCTTAAAATTTTGTCTGGGCCCGGCTTGACCTATGATCACCTCTAGACCCAACCAGTATAGTTAAATGTCATGTATTATACATATAATTGTAGTTTTGGCCCATATTCTCTAATTGGATCCTTTTTAAGTCATTGTACTTTTCGAATTTTAAATTTTAATCTTGACAAGAATAATTATCATTAATTCATTAACTAAAATTTTTTAGTGAGTAATATGTGGAAATAACAAGCTGACGTGGCATTACACATATCATAATATGTTTGTTGCATCAGATTTTGGAAATAACAAAACTTAGCTAAATGAACTTAGCAATTATCATTTGGCGAGAATTAAAATTTTAAAATTTGGAAAATACAAAAACTAAAAATGATCAAATTAAAGTATATGAACTGAATCCATAATTTTCGCAAAGTACGGGGAGCAATAACGAATTTTAACCTTACTTTTTGTTCATTGTTATCTAAATACAATTTTAATCACCATTTACAAGTTCGATTTTGACAATTCATTGATAAATTTACACCTTTGAAGGGTGATAATTAGCATATTATTAGACAAAATCTCAACTCCGCATTACTCTATTACGATCAAGAATCTGTTTTGTTTTACGAATTTGAAGCTCTCGAAAAGTTTGAAAATTCTCGATCCAGCCACGACATCCTAAATCAAGCTCTTCTGCTTTTTCTTAAATTAATGAAGTAAAATTTCAACAAAGACATGAAATAACTTAAAAATATATATAAGAAATAAAATAATAATTTATTTAAAATATAAATAAATACGTGAAATAAAAAATATTATGAATTAAAGAACTGTAATATAAATATAACTATTTATTGCTTGCTATAATATTGTATATATACGGTTAGATATTGAATTTGATCCACATGTGACAGATGCCATGAATTTTTTTTTTGTATTTTAAAGGTTCAATTACTTTTAGCTTAGTTTAACTTAATTTAACTCAATTAATTTCTTTTATTTTGGGTTTTAAAACTCTTTTTCTTATTCAATATCCATTTATTAAGCATAGCTCAAAGCTCAATTTTTTAATACAGTTAGGCCATGCTTTAAGCATGTAATCCTTCTTGAATCATTCTTGTCATTAATAGTGTATTATTTAGCGAAACATAAGAAACTCCAAATAAATGTAATCATTCATGCCATTAAATTCATGTCATTTGCCACTTGTTGATCACACATCAGTTATTTTTGTCCCCTCATAAAAAAAACTAAAGTTGTTAACGTTTTCGGATAATTTGTATAGCATTTGACAAGTTCAAGTATTAAATTAGACCAAAAAAAACCCTAGGTACTGAATTAATAAAACGGGCTAAGTTTAGATGCCAAATTGGACAAAAAAATTTAGGTACTAAATTGGATAAAAAAATTAAGTACCAAATTAGAAAAAAAAATGTCAAGTTCAAATACCAAATATTATATACTAAAATAAAATATACTAATTCTAGCTTTTTTACTCATGCAATGCACGAACTTACTTTGTATATTAATCCTAAAAGCCATTGAGATGTATCAAAATTTGAATCTAATAATAAATTAATTAATAAATAAATAATTCAAATAATTTAATGTGTACATATGGTAATATTAATTATAATTAAAAAATATTTTCCTTTAATTAATAATATTGTAAAGTAGTACATATAGATATAGATATAGTCTATATATTGTGAATACTATAATATTTATAGTTAATTAAAGTTGTTTATAAAATCTAAGTTTAGGAATGGAATGTTTATTATAAAGGAATAATAGTTAAATAAGAGTTAGTTTTAAAATATTTATAAATATTTTAAATTACTATAATATTGGAGTATCAATATATAGTGTATTAAAAAATAGCTTATTAAGGACGCAATTTGATACGGGTGTATAGTACAAGCCCTAATTGTGTAAAATGGAGGTTAACAATTATAGGCACCTAAACTATAAGATAAGTAAGCCGCTTCCCACCATATAAGTGCACGGCGAGCCCATGCCAAAGGTTTGGTTAAGATATGTCAGATTCTACCAAATATACAAATGGAACTTAATCATATCCTCCAATTATATCTTTCAAATCGTCCACATTAACAATTCATCTTTCGCCTCCAAAGGGCGATTTTAGTAAATAACCAAACATAACACTTGAGCTAAAAGTCAAGTTGGTAAGTTTTCTTACATCTCCCCCTCCCAGAGCCTAGACATTGTATACGCCCCTAAAATAAAGAGCCTTGAATACTAGAAGAAAAGTACCTATACCTAGCAAAATTAAGTGAATACCCAAATTGTGGTCATTTTATTTCTATCTTTCCATACATAACCGAAAAACGGAAAAGATTCTTCAAGAGTTTCATGTCCCAGAAGTGCATGATAAATACCGCCAAAGCTATTTTTTTTTTGTTTTTTTAACATTAATTTCATTTCATAATAGGTTTTTATAATATCTGCTCTTTTTAATACAATGCCTAGAACTATCTATTGTCCTTCCTCACCCTTAATAAATAGGAGGATAATGCACTTCAACGCACTCGAATTCACGTCCTTCTGTATTGGCAACAATACCAATACCAATTGAGCTAAGACAATTGCTCATGTTAATGTTCATATTCATATTTATCGAATATTAGTTTTATTTATTTATTCTTTTCGTAAATAAAAGGATATGATACGAAATCAGTGTATCAAATTACATTAATTATATTAAAATCAGTTAAATAAATTGTTTTCGAATGTTTTGATACTTTATCAGTTTTAGTAGTGGATATGATAGGCATAAATGCAATTTTCATTAAAGCTTGCATGAAGGGGTTTTTTTCTTCTTTCGATTTCAGTATTTGACAAATTAAAGATTTCTAATCCAAAAACTTTCTTTAATTCGGATTGTCATCATCAACACATAAATATGAGGGATTGTTTTATAAATATGTTAATGTGCAGCATAAATTATGTTATTTAAAAAGGAATAATTGTTTTATACTCGTGTCCATAATTAAAACGATAAAAAATTTGAACTCCATATGATGGTCTGATGGTCAAGGGTGTTCATCGCCTTAGATGAAGTTTGGGCTCGAGTAATGCTAGTCGCATTTATTGTTCAAGTTTTACCTTAATATTATAAATCACTAATTCACTAAAAAAATAAAAATTTTGAAATATAAAAATGGTTTTAGAGTTTTTATTTAATGTGGTTTATTTAAAACTTTGTTTAAAAACACATGTAATTTCTTATTAATGTATGTATTATTATGAATTTTCACTTGAAATAAAGTTAACATGGTATTAAGGTATCTAGGATAAAATTTTTTATAATGGTAATTTTTTAACATTTGGCACATTATTTTGTAGGGTTTTTTTCATACAACGGAGAATATTATTATAAGTGAGAGTAATAGGGAGTTGCTTGTGATAGAGGGAGATTCAAATTCTATCGCTTTAGGGTGGGTTTGGATGGGTGGTGGGGTGCGGTGCGGTACGGTACGGTACGTTTAGCTTACTTTTTGTCTCACGCTACAGTATTATTACAGTATCTAATCTCGCCGCCACCACTGTTTTTACACTAAACACCACCCATCCAAACTCACCATTAGATTTGTTGATATTACAATTGATTGTTGTTGATTTTTGGAACTTAGGTTTTCTACTTCCTATGGTTGGTTTTTGTTCCATATAATGTAGGTTAATAATGATCAAGCTTGTTGTGTTGTATTAGTTTTGTTTAACAAATTATTAATGGAGGAGACTGTTGAAAAATATGGAAAGACCAGAGAACTGCTTGAGGGAGTGATAAACATTATTTGTGAGTGTATTTGATTGTAAAACCTTTGTGTTGTGGTTTTACATGCTAAGTTAACATGGATGAATTTAGTGGTGAGAGCTCTAGTCTTCAAAAGTACAAGAGTAAGGAAATTGTCACCAGGGTATGATAAATTTAGGGTCACTTGTTGTAAATGTTTGAAGATAATGGATACTTCTCATTAAACTAAGCTCTATAAATATAGGAAAACCAAATTGTGTAAACAATCTTTTTGTCCCCTATTTTTTTTTTCATGTTATTGCAGTGTATGAAGGAGTGCCCACTTCCTTAACCACTCCTTTCAAACACCTAGCTAGCTTGTTTCTCAACAAGTGTTTCGATCTACCATTTAATATTAGAGTATGTCACTTAATGTAGCTACTGGATATCCTTAATGTTTCTAGATTCAAGCTATGGAAGGTCCATCTACTTCTCGGCCTCCTATCCTAAAGGTTAGTAATTATGCATATTGAAAAGCACGCATGAAGGCGTACATGAAGTCCATTGATAAAAAGGCTTAACGGGCTGTACTAACTGGATATGAGAGCTACCCAAAATGGATACTGAAAATGGAAGGGTTAGTAGCTAGAAGTTCAGTAGACCGTTGAGGAAGAAAAACTAGTCAATACAAACTCCAAACCTCTGTATGTCATTTTCTGTGGAGTTGGCATGCAAAAATTTAAGAAGATCACCAAATGCAATGTAACTAAACTGTCTTGGAGACTGCTCATGAAATAACATATATTGTAAAGCAGTAAAAAGATCCACGTGTCACCATAACAAACTATCCATATCAACTTTTTCTATTAAACCTTATAATATATTTATATATGATTATCGCAAGTAAATTTCAAATAAATCATTGTTATTTTAGTAATAATGTTGAAATAATTAACATTAATAATTTAATTTTTATACAATATTTAAAATTATTCATAATTCCTCCTTAATCCTTAAATTAAAATACACTTAGAAACTGTGTTTTGACTCAATCAAGACTCATTCTTTTTGTCTCCAACAACCTAAGTTTGATGATGCATATAACCCATATATGATATATAGTATTGACTTAGTTTGCTGATGCAATAACTTCTGAATGGTTCAAATTTGACTGTGAGTCCACAATGTTTTCTTATTCTAATTAAAATATGGCATTATTGAAATGTAGAAAGACTGGAAGACAAGAATGCAGTAATCACCCAAAATGTGTTAATAGTGGGAGGACTGCATGTAAATACATTACAAAATCCGACAGAACTTGTGTCTGTCACCCATATATATCAACCCAATATTTGACCATTTAAAATAGGGGAAAAAAAACACAATGAACCCTAAAATAATCATATCCCCATGCTCCCAAATTTGACTACTCCCGAAGATATATAGATTAACAGTTTGGAAATGATACAATCATACCCCCATTGCTTTCACATTTTGACTTAGTCCAAAAGATATAGATTAACACCTTTTCATAGTTTTAGAATTGAGTATTTGTTGAGATGTTAGGATGGTAATTCTGTTTGATTTGAATATTTGCGAATATTTAATTTAGATATGGTAGATCTGAATATTTTGTCCATGATCAATTAAGAGCCAATGTGGGTAGATATTTTAAATATCTATTATTTGAATTTATATTACGTATTAGACAAAGAAATGTAGATTCAAATATCCTAATTCTTGTATACAAAATGTGTATGAATAAATTTAGTGTCTCTGGATTCGAGTTTTCTTTCAAAACCAATATTATTATCTTAAAACAATTATATCTTAAACAAAATATATATATATATATTAGCCGATTGAATCTTAACTTAATTAGTATGGATATGGTTGTCAATGCAGAAGGATGTGGGTTCGAGTGCGCTGAAACGCATTATCCTCCTATTTATGGGTTAGGTGGGGTTATAGATAGTTTTAGGCTTTATGTCAAAAATAGTAAAATATAAAAAAGATTATCCTCGAAATTTTATGTTATCTTAAGCAAGTTTGGTTTTGAGTTACTTTTTATAATTTTAAATTTTGGTATTATTAAAATGTAATATTATGGGCTTAAGATAATTTTGTGAATAAATGTGGGAATGTTATATATAATATAATATCCCTGAATATAAGAGAGTATATAAATTTATATATATTTAAAAAGTATTATTTTAAAATATTAAGTTTGAGAGTTTATTATTTGGATTTTTTAGTTAAAATATGAAAATATTAAATTTACTTTTTAAAAGAATTTTAGTATTGTTTTCAAAATAAAACTTACAAATTAATTTTGAATTTACAAATGCTTTCGAAATTAGTATTTTTTCTCAATAATACATAAATAATTATAAAACTAATACAACTCCCAAATATTTAATATTTAAAGAAAATCATTATAAACTCTTTGTATTTAATATTTATTTTTGTATTATTGATATAAAAAAAAGTTGAAGAGGGGTTGTACCTGTTTTTTCATTTAAAACAGCAATTGGTTGAGTTTTAGCTCGATTGATCTGAGTATTGTTGTTAATATAGAAAAAAGTGGATTCGAGTGCGCTGAAGCGCGTTATTCTCCTATTTATGAATTGAGAAGGGATTATGAGTAGTTCTAGATATTATCTAAAAAGATAAATATGATAAAAAAAAACTATAACGAGATTGATAGAAAAAAAGGTAAAAAAAAAGGCATAGAGATGGGGGGCAAAATCAGGCACTGACAAGGTTCAATGTTTTAACTATTTCAACCGTATCAACTACTCTGCTGAGTGACAGCTGCCAATGCCTTATGGGCATTCATCTTCTTATCATAAACTGCAATGAGACACTTGTTCATGTTTTTCACCTTGAAACACTAGAAGATTCATTTGGTTTGTTGCCATAAATGGGGGAATCCAAAAATAATAAATTCTATGGGGACACATATGAATTATAATTTTTTTTTGAGTTAAAGAGTAATTTTATTATTATATTAATTTATAATTTTATAAATTTTAAAGTTATTAAAACACATATTTACTTCTCCCACTCATGATTAATACATATTTAGATATTCATGATTAATCATTTACAAGCATTGAACTGAACAACTAATTCGATAACTAAATCTTTTCAACCTAACAAACTAATTCATCAGAATAAATTTGAAAGAAAACCCATACATAAACACAACTGAATTTGAATCAGAGTACTTTAAGTTCCAAAGCTTCGATCTTTGTCAACACAACTAAGGCCTCGTTTACATGGATATAATGACAACATAGGGGTTTGTTTACAACATAATGATAAAGAGTTTAATATTTTAGACTATTTTAATAAATTACCGACAATTTAATGGAACAGTAGGTAAAGATTTTTGTTAGTACCCAAAGATTAAGATTCAAACCCCATTGTTATTATCTCAAGTTAAATTCTGTTTTTAGTGTTCGTACTATGCATAAGTTGTGAATTTAGTACTTTTACTTTAATTTGGTAATTTTAATTCTTATACTTTTTGGATTTTAAAATTTTAGTCGTGAACAAATGGTAGTTATTAAATTCATTAAGTTACATTATTCTATTTTCAAATTTTGATGCGGCAAATATATTGTCACATATGTATTGCCATGCCGGTTTGTTATTTTCACATATTACTCACAAAAAATTAGTTAATAGATTAAACGTTTGTCGTTTGTATTAATCTTGAAATTTTGAATTTTGAAAAATAGGGTAACTAAGAATGATCTAGTTGGAGAACATAGACTAAATTTACAACTTTATGCATAACACATAGCGATAATGAATTTAACCGAACAGATTTAATTATTACCATTTGGTTAGGACTAAAATTGATAAATTAGAAAAGTACAATGACTAAAACTGATTAAATTAAAATATAAAAATTCAGGGTCTAATAAACAAATTTGTAATATATGCACGCAAAAGAGTTGTAAATATCTAGAGGAATTCTAAAGGAGTAGGTAGGGATTTGGATTCCCCTTAAAATTGGAAAAAAAGTACGTTTCGGTCTATTTCAAATATTGATGACTTTAATTTAAGTGATTTTAATATGAATTTGTAGTTTTGATTTAAAAATTTATATATTTTTTATATTCTAAAAAGTTTATATATATATATATATAGATTGAGTCTTAACTCGACTGGTATGAGTATTGTTGCTAATATAAGAGGACGTGGATTCAAGTGCGCTGAAGCGTATTATCCTCCTATTTATGGGTTGAGGAGGGACTATGGGTAATTCTAGATATTGTGTCAGAAAGAACAATAATGATCAAAATCTATAATGAGATTATTCAAAAAAAAAGTTTATATCTTTATACTGCCTTTAATATAACAATTTTACTTCTCCTGCTAAACATTTTCTTATCATATACTTGAATCCAATCATTATTTATCAATTAGGTAACGATGTTATGATACGTTTATTTAAAGTCATTATTGACATACCATCTTAAGTTTGAATCTAAATCAAATCGGATCTTGACACGTATTCAAACCATATAACTATATCTCTTACATTTATTATTTTTATAAAAAAAGTAGAATAACTTATTTGTCCCTCCAACTTTATAAAAAATATTTTAGCCCTTCATTTATATTTGTTAAATCATTGTATATGCTAACTTTATTGATGTGGCATCCATGTATATGCCACGTCAACAGTTAATTTTAAAATTAAAAATATTTTATATGTTTTATAATATTTTATACTTCTTTTAATATTGTTAATATTTTTAGAATTTTAAATATTTAAAATAATTAATTCTTGACATGACCACACAAGAGTCCACGTGTATGTCATATCAATCAAGTTAACAAACGTTAACTTTTCTATCTATTTGTGAGTAATTTGACAAATAATCCAAATTCAAAAATTAAAATAAATAAAATAAATAATAACTAAAATAAGTTTTTGTAAAGTTGAACGGCCGTATAAATCATTATTACCTAAAAATTCTAAACCAAATCTAAAACATAGACACAACACACCATTTAACATCATTAAGGATGAAATAAGTAGAGATTCCAATTCTGCTTTGGTAATGAGCAATGGATTCTTCAAGATAATAAACTTGTAAACAAAATTATTAAGACAATACGAGATATAAGAACTAATTTACTGTTGATGGAAAGTCCCATCCAGATGACATCATCTTAATGTTGATTATTTGAGGAGGATTTATTTTTCATAAAAAAAAAAAGTGTGAGCAAAGGAACATTGCATTAAGTGGATTCAAACCGACACAATAAAAGAACGTACAAAATTAAAAGACATGAAGCAAAAATATCTTCTTTAACGTAAATAATGTTCACTAAAAGTAAAAAAAAAAACGGTAAATAATTAAATTACGTAAGTTTTTCAAAATTAAAAACATGCAGCAAAGGAACATTCCTTTTGTCGGTTTAAGGTTTATTCCACTCCATAAATAAAGAAATAAATTTTTATTTTTCAGCAGTTTAATGTCGTAAGAAATTGTAAAAATATTACCCTTGGCACTGTGAGAAAACTTCAAAGCTCCCTTCATTTTATTTTCCAAAACCTTGTTCATGGATAGTAAAAAAATACAAAATTAAAAAAAATTATGTAAATATTTCCTTTTTTTACCCTTTTTTACAGTTTGGATTTGGCTTTTGTGTCGAAATCAATCAGCTTTTTAGGTGGTATTTCAAAAGATCAGAATCTTTTACAGCAGTAAAAAAAAAAGTAAGTTCTCTTCTTTATGAATTTGATTATTTCTTGAGAATTTTTTTTTCTTTTTTCTTTATGCATTTCGAATTCCTTTCCTATTATTTAGAAAAAAACTTAATGAATTCATGAAAGACTTATTAAGTTCAGGGAGGCTAAGGTATCATTGTAGTTAGTATCGTATCGTTCCTAAATTCGTATCAATTAATCTATATTTCGTTTTGGTTAAACTTTCGGTGTGTTTCGGTTCATTTCGGTCAATATCAATTTATACTGGTACGTACTAACTCGTACCGGTTCGGATAAATTTTTTATATTTTAAACCGAATTTTAAAAATAATTACCTTAATTATTTCAATTTTTATAATTCCATTTAAAATTAGTAATTATTAAATTAAATTATTGAACTTAATTAATAATTTTATAGTTTATATTTACATATAAATATATTTATATAGATATAGATATATTTGAAATATATTTGCACATATATAATATATAATTTATTAAGAAATAACAATTATACTTTAATATATATAATAAAATTATTTTAAAACTTGCAAAAATAAAAAAAAGAATATATTTTTAAAAATTAATTAATTGTTGATGTAAATCCACGTGGCAGTCCACGTGTATGTCTACGTCAACAAAGTTAACGCTCATTAACTTTTATATTCATTTTGGAGTGACTTGATAAAAAAAATGCAAGTTCAAGAATTAAAAGAGACAAAAATAAATAAATAAAGGGCTAAATTGACTTTTTTTTATAAAATTGAAGGGTTAAATAAAACATTATACCTTATATGAAATAAAAAAGTAAATGAAATTATGGGTTAACTAGAAGGGTTGGAATGCTTTTTTTTTTTTTTTTATGTTTAAAATTTGGGTAAACTCCAAAAATAGTCATTTTTTTGTTTGCCTCAAATTACATTTTAGTCACTTATGTTTGAAATGTTACATTTTAGTCACTTACATGATCTTTTTGTTACAAAGTGATCACTCTACCGTTAAACTCCGTTACCTCCCTAACGGTAGCCCTACATGGCAGTTCAAATGGGTTTTAAATGCCAACTTGGATGTCCAGTTGTTGGAATGAAAACAAGTTTTTAATTAAATAAATTTAATTTGGATTGTCACGTAGGACATCCAAGTTGACATTTAAAATCTATTTGGACTGCTCAGGGAGGTAAGGGAACTTAACGGTAGAGTGATCACTTCGTAACAAACGATAACGTAAGTGATTAAAACGTAACATTTCAAACATAAATAACTAAAATATAATATGAGGTAAACAAATGTGACTATTTTTATAATGTACCCTTAAAATTTAGAAAATAAAATACATGCTTTAAATGCTTTTGCTTTCAAGGATTTAAAGCTTTAGTTGAAGAAAGAAGGAAAAGGTAGATGGTTAACTCAAATAAATTAGTATCATTTTCATGCATTGGCTACCTAAATACAAAAAATGTGGTATCAGTGTGATCCAATGGCTACCCTTCATTGCCTGGTGCCCAATGAATTCTAGCCCTTGATCTTGTCTGGGAAATCAATATACCTACTCCTTGATGTGCTACTTGACATTTTTTGGGACTAATTTATTAATTTTGTAAGATTCCATTATAAATATTAATTTCTATGTATTTATGTTATTACAAAATGTTTGAGTTTAAATTTACAAATAATATTAAAAATAAAAATATTTATCTATAATAAAATATATGGTTTAAAACTAATTAATTATAATAACACATGAAATATGTACAATACTAAATGAAAAGTTAGATTAAATTGCGAGTAAAACGAAAATTGAAACATATAAATACATCAAATTAACAATACTAAATGTATTACAATTGTTTATCATGATGTTGTCATCGATTATCATATTGATATAAAATGTATAAAACGCATTAAAATGAAGTTTTAATTGAGTGATATATTTAAGGTTTTACTAATTCAATTGGCGCAAGTTAAGATCCTACTCTATACATAACTCTATTATTATTTTTAAATAAAAGACTAAATTACCTCTAAATAGTATGATTTATTTTAATTACGAAATGACATTTACGTAATTTTCTTAGTTGAGTTGGTAACTTGATTGAAAATAACACTAACTCACTCAAGAAATCACTTAATAAATAGTATAGATAACAATAATAATCCTAATAATATCTAGATAGATATCTTAGTCCAAAAGAATATAGATAGATATTTATAAATTTTAAATAATATTTTTAAATTTTAAATTTTCTTTTCTTTTCTGTTTCTCTACTCTTCAACAAAACATCAAAAATAAAATTAGAAAAACATGGACCACACATGCTACTTACTTCAAGTCTTCAATTAATATATGTTAGGTTAAAATATGCCTATATAGTACTTGTAATTTTTGAAAGTTAGGAATTTAGTTATTGTATTTGAATTTTTAGAAGTTTAGTCATTTTATTTTTCAGATTTTAAATTTCAGGTCCAATTATTAATATTATTAAAATATTTTTGTTAAATTCTGTTAGTTGCAACATGTTTTTAAAATTACATGGTTACGAATAAGTAGTTTTTTATTTCAAAATATCACAACAATAAATTTAACAAAAAATAACATTATTAATAGTTGAACCTGAATTTTAAAATTTAAAAAGTAGAGAAGCTAATTCTAATTTTTATAAAGTACGAGACTATAAGCACATTTTAACCAATATGTTATATACCGGAATAAATCCACTTACATTAATAATTATATTTCTTGTAAAAAAACTTAATAATTTTATATTTTTAAATAACTTTTCATATAATTATAACTAAAAAAATAGATAAATATATGAGAGATAGAAGAGAAATTATTCATAAATGTGTCATGGCGGACAATATTTTAATAATGTAACCTTTAAATTTATTAATATAATTTTACTTTTTATTTACAATAAATTTTGAATCTCGATGTCGATCTAGAATATTATATATTTTACTATATAGTTAATAGTTAAATTCTGTTTACATAAATAATTAAGTAATTTTAATTTACTCAGAAATTATATATCATTCACTACTAATAGTTTATTTTTCTCTACCGTTTTAATTAATACATTTATTTTAATTATTTTACTAATATTTTTCATTTTATGCTCATAATGAAAGAAAAAAAAGAAAAATTAGAACACGGTAATATTAAAAGTATAAATGAAAATAAAAATTCTTCAAATGTATGAAATATACCATAATTGCCGATTGAGTCTTAGTTCGATTGTCATTGGCATTGTTGCCAGTGCAGGAGGTCGTGGGTCTGAGGACACTAAAGTATATTATCCTCCTATTTAAGGGCTGGGCAAAAATTATGTGTAAAAGAAAAATAAAATCTACCATAATTAGTTAATAAATATATGTATTTAATTACACCAACTCAATTAAAATTAAAAAAAAACCATTAAATTAATCATTTGTTTTTAAAAACAATGTCTAACCTTCTTGAATGATATTTTCTTTTTTTTTAGATAAAGAAAACTAGTCTACTTTTTATCTAAAAGTCCCAATAATTTAAATGCACAATTTCCTAAAAATAATATAAAACTAAGAGTCCCCAAAATAATATCTTGTTGCCATATTAATTAACTCAGTTGCATAGTTAGATATGATTTGAATTTTTTAAATTTATATGATTGAATTAGTATCATAAATTAAATAAAATTAATTTAAACTTTAATAATTTTTAAAAAAATTTATATACGGTCTTACTTAAACCTAACATATTAAAATTTTAAAACTCTAATTTTGTTATTTCAACCAAAAAAATTGATCGGTTAAATTTTTGTTACCTGCATTTGTATCTCAATAAATTCGAATTTGGAATCGCATGAATGCATTCTATAAGACTAATACGAACGTTAATCGCTTTATAAAGTACACTTGTCAATATATAAAAATTCCATTTTGTATTTAAAACATTAATTCTCAATTCATTTTTTTTCAACACTAATGACAAGCAAATAACCACAGATAGCTAAACTGTGGTATGGTAATTTGCTGCTTTTCTTTATCGTTGTAACGCTGGGCTTTATTTGAATGTTGGGTTATTATTGTCTTATTAGTCTGCTGTTTTTCTTGGATAAATTATGTTAGAGGTCAATCAATTATGAAAAGTTATAAAATAGTCATCCAGTTATTTAAATTTATTTATTTTATCACTAACTAACTAACAAGAAAATGAAAGCACTAAAAAATTTAATATAATTAGGTGATAAAAAAAACAATTAAATACTCGAATGACCATTTTATAATTTTTTATAATTAAATGATTAAAAAACATAATTAAATAACTATTTATACAATTTACCCATTTTTAATTCTGTTGTAATGCTGTTCCTACTTTTTATTGATGAGTTTCTGGACTTAGGTGTTAGGGGGGGTTTGTTTTGAGATTCATCTAATTCGTGTGGAGTGGTTGGTAGGTTGTATGGTGCTGATCATTTTAGTTATTTTACTGTTTTCTTTTTTTTTAAGAAATAATTTTTTAATGCATCGACGTCCGTGCCTTCTGATTCCACAAATCAATTTTAAATAGAAATTCATTACAAGTTGGTCCAATGTAGTCGTCACTTCCCAAAAAGATAATATTTATATTAAAAGATTTTAATTACGTCCCGATTTAACGACTGAGTCCTAATTTGATTAATATAGATATTATTGTCAATATTAGAGAACGTGAGTTTGAGTATACTGAAGCACATTATTCTCTTATTTATGTGTTAAGAAAGGATTATGGTTAGTTTTAAGTATTGTACTAAAAAGAACAGATACACTTAATTTCTCGATTGATTTCGAATCGAACATAAAAATATTTTGATTATTTAATTTTTATTGGTATTTAGAAAAGAATTATTTGATTTTAAGAAATGATATCATTAACATTGTATGAAAATTTTCACCTTTAAAAATTAATAAATTAAAAAATAAAATGATTGTTTGGCATAAATGTTAAGCGGAGAGGGATCGATAGCTGCACCAAACTCCAATGACACGTGCCTGCTAGTCTCAACAAAGTGAGTCGTAGCATCGTTTACGCACGTGAGTCTCAGCTACCTCTCTTCTTCATCTTATTTATAGGAACCAAACTCTTTATCGAACTTCAATCAAAACATTTCTTCTTATCACCCTTAGCCACCACCACAACCGCCGTCAGTTCCTCCGTTGCTGTGTTCTAACTCTTGGGTTGTTTTTCTTTTTCCTTTTGTTGAAGCTTTAAAAAAAATGGTGACAGTGGAGGAAGTTCGTAAGGCACAACGCGCCGAAGGGCCGGCCACAGTGTTGGCGATCGGTACGTCGACTCCACCGAATTGTGTGGATCAGAGCACGTACCCTGATTACTATTTCCGTATCACAAATAGTGAGCACAAGACTGAGCTGAAAGAGAAATTCAAGCGCATGTGTAAGTTTTCCTTTTATTATCTTTTTTCCTAGAATATATATATTTGTTGAAGAAATTTAGCTTATTTTATGAGATTTTAAGGTCGTTATTGGTGTTTCGTATGTCATTTTTGCATGAAATGCGCATGGCTTTATATAATTTTCATGCAAAAATCTTTAGAAATAAAAAGGTAAAATTTTGTTCATTTCTTATTTGGGACGAATTTTTTAATTAGGGTTAAATTCTGCTGTCAGTCCCCGTGATCTTTGTGGATTTAAAATTTAATTTCTTTACTTTTTTTTAAAGAACTTTAGTTTTTTTTACATAAGGTTGTTCGTTAAATTGAATTTTGTGATTTTTAAAAAATAAAATATTTACTCATATCATCAATTTAAATTTATGTGAAAATCAAGAAAAAATAAAATATTGTGTAGCATCACGATTTTAATCTTTGTTTTTTGATACAATGCGTCCTCCTGTATTGGCAACAATGTGATGTCAACTGAGCTAAGACTCGATTGGCTTCATTTTGTTTTTCTATAACATTACAATTCACGATTTAAAATAAAAACTTTACATAATTAGGTAAAAGTATTATGAAAATTCATGTGTACTAAGAGTTAGATTACATTTTTGCTCCCTCTACTAAAATAGATAAATTAGTCATTAAATGTTAGATCAAATAACAAATTAGTCTTTTTAGATCAAATAACAAATTAGTCTTTTCTCTGAAAAGTTTCATTCATTTGTACAATTAAAAACTAGTGTGACTAATAGAATAACCAAATGGTGACACGTGACATGCCAGGTGCAGCTCATTCTAACCTCCATAGATTAATTTACCCATTTTTTTAAATAGAATCAATTGTTGTATTTGTATAATAATATTATAATAAAATAATACATTAATTATTTTTAGAAAAACTTTAAGATACTTCATAATGAAAACTGTAAGATGCTTCATAATAATAGTTTAATAAGACTTTAAAATTATGTTTCATAAAATATACTGCTTGGTTCTCTTCGACCTTTTATTTATTTATTTTAGAAATATAAAATTTTATGTAATATTTTTAGTATATATATTAAAATATATTAATATTATATATATGTAAATATGATATATATGCTATATCATAAATTATAATAGATTAATTTTTTCTTAAAATTTTATTTATCGGTGCTAAATTTTAGCTTTATTCTGGGTATATTTTATAATATTAAATTACAAAATTATTAGGAATTTTTTTATGCAAAACCTTAAAAAGTCTTTTTCCTTTGTGCCTTTTGTCATTTTCAGTCGGTTATGAAAAAGATGGACATAAAAAAACTTATTATTATAAAAAAGGACAAGAAATATTTATTGCTTTAGAGTTTAGTCCACTAAGAATAAAAATCATGCTTGCATGTAAACTGAACCGGCAGGTCAGCCGGCAACCAACCACAAAGAGTAAAAAGTAAAAAAAATAAATAAATAAAAAAATTGTTGGGTTAATTTTTAATAATTTCGATGTATTTATACGTATATTTATATTGGGTTGGTATTTAAATTTTGTAGGCGAAAAATCAATGATCAAAAAGCGTTACATGTATCTAACAGAAGAGATTTTGAAAGAGAACCCCAATGTATGTGAATACATGGCACCATCACTTGATGCAAGACAAGATATGGTGGTAGTTGAGGTACCAAAGCTAGGCAAAGAAGCCGCCACCAAGGCTATTAAGGAATGGGGTCAGCCCAAATCCAAGATCACCCACCTCGTGTTTTGCACCACCAGTGGTGTCGACATGCCCGGTGCCGATTACCAGCTCACTAAGCTTTTGGGCCTTCGCCCGTCGGTTAAGCGTCTCATGATGTATCAACAAGGTTGTTTCGCTGGTGGTACTGTGCTCCGTGTGGCCAAGGACTTGGCCGAGAACAACAAGGGCGCTCGCGTGCTTGTTGTTTGCTCGGAAATCACCGCGGTTACTTTCCGTGGGCCGAGTGATACTCACTTGGATAGTTTAGTTGGCCAAGCGTTGTTCGGTGATGGTGCTGCTGCTGTTATAGTAGGTGCGGATCCATTGCCTGAAATCGAGAAGCCTATGTTTGAACTCGTCTCGGCGGCCCAAACGATCTTGCCAGACAGCGATGGTGCCATTGACGGTCACCTTCGTGAAGTTGGACTTACATTTCACCTTCTCAAGGATGTTCCCGGCCTAATTTCAAAGAACATTGAAAAGAGCCTAGCTGAGGCATTTCAACCTTTGGGCATTTCGGATTGGAACTCGCTCTTTTGGATCGCTCACCCCGGTGGTCCAGCCATATTGGATCAGGTTGAGGCGAAGCTAGCCCTTAAACCCGAAAAACTCCGAGCCACGAGGCACGTGCTTTCAGAATATGGGAACATGTCAAGTGCTTGTGTGCTGTTCATATTGGATGAGATGAGGAAGAAATCAAAGGAAGATGGACTTGGAACCACGGGTGAAGGGCTCGAGTGGGGTGTCCTGTTTGGTTTCGGACCAGGGCTCACTGTTGAGACCGTGGTGCTTCATAGTATCTCTGCTTAAACAAGGTTCTAATGTTCATGTTGGCTAGCCCAGGCTGCACTACCATTTGCTTTGCATTTTTCTTTATTTTATTTTCCTTTTTATTTCTGAAATTTGGGATTTGTATGGTTATTTGAAAGAGAGTAAAGCTCTCATATATGGTGTTTAACGCCTGTAGAATTTATGTACCACCTTATATTTTATGGTAATAATAAATTGCCTTTTTTTTAGTTGAAAGTATTTGAGAGGTGTTCATTAAAATTAATTTAATTTTTCTATTATTAAAAAAATCAAATAAGATCAAATCAGAATTAATTTAACATTTTACTGTTTTTTTAAATACCATTTATTGTTTATCAAAGTTAATATTTTAAAGTTTTTATAATTTTATATTTTCAAGATATTTTTACACAAGAATAAATATGTTTGTCGAACCCTCCTTTTCAAATTTAAAGTATATGTTCCCACGTGAATCTCAGCAATAACTTGTTCTAGTATTGCATATTAATTGTTTTGAACTAAAAAAAACTTTTTTTGGTGGAATAGTTGTAATATCTTTGCTCTCATTAATTACGTACAAGCCCATATAACATTAAAAAGTAGATGCCCATGACATGTACTAGTAGGATGAACCAAATCCTTATTGACTTTGATGTTTCCATTAAAAAGAGTTTGTGATGTCTTTATAAATACTCCGTCGGTATAAAAAATTCATAATGTTAGTTGTGCTCTCGATTCTCAAATGGATTGCCGCCAAAAATATCTACAGATTCTCCCAACTCAATTAAGTCATCATGAGTGGGCCTCCGATTATAATGTTAACTCTAGTATAGTTTGAAATTAATTAACTTCTTAATAATATAGGGACTGTCAATTTAATAATAGAATAACAAATTTAATCATATTCCTATAATATAGGAACCTGTATATATGACCATGAAATATATGTGGTAATATTGCTTGACAAGTCTCTGTATTATTGGCTTAAGAGCAAATTAGTGAATAATTTGCTCTGCATTTAATATTGATTGAATGTCAAAAATGTTAATTTGTAGTGTTTTAAAGTGACTGGAAATTGAGTAAATATTTAATTATTGTGCTTAAAAGAAAAAATTTAAAAATAAGAAAGATCGTAAAAATTAAAATATATATTTAAAATGTTTTAAATATTATTTAAAATTAAAGAATTATTAAAATTTTCCAAAGTTTCAAAAAGTAACAAAATTTCCAAATTCTATAAACAATTCAAAAATATTAAAAGTATATAAATTATAAAAAGAAAAATATTATTAAAATTTATTAAAAACAGTAAATATAAAATTACAATTTTTTAAAAAGCATGAAAAATTCTATAGAAGAAAATATTTTATTCTTTTCTAAAAAGATTTTATTATTGACAAACTTTTTCATAAATGGTATCACATAACTTTTAAATTTAATATTTCAATTAAAAAGTCCAAAAATCATAAAATTGAAAAATTAAAATTGAAAAACTTAAAATTATTTAAAATTAAAAACTGAATAAAATTTCTAAATTTATGGGAAAGTATTTGAAATTATAAAAATTCCAAAAATTAAAAATAAAAAAACATTTTATTTTGTCAAAATCTCGGATAATTTTCTCTTGTACTAACAAAAATTGAAAGTTAGGAGAAACACTTTAAAACTAGAAAATTGTCCCTTTAAGTTTTTAAAAATTTTAAAATTTTAAATTAATAAAATAAAGTTATATTTTAATCTCAAAAATAATTTAATCTTTTAAAAATTATAAAAATAAATTATTAAAAATTAAAATTTAATTTCAACTGTACAACAATTTTTTTTGAATTTTTCAAAAAACTTTAATAAATTTTTTCAGATGAGACTACTAGATTCTATAATAGATTTGAAAAGATTGAAAAGCTGGCTGCTGGATTTGCTTCTTTAAATGAAGCCCCATAACTTTTGTAGCTGAAGTTGGAAAAAACTGCAGCAAGTAGTCCTTCTTCATCAATGGTAGCAAGGTTTGGATAAAGAAATGTTGGTTAAAAAATTACGAAAGTTATTTATCATTGAAGTGAACAGTAAAATGTGGGGTTGCCAACATTTCAAGCCACACTATCTATAAAAACAATATTTTATTTAAAATGAGTGTCGCCAATATGTCAGGCGATACCTTTTTTCACTCGCTATTGCTTTTTTTTTTATAATTTTATATTTTATATGTTTATAAATTAATTTTATTTCATAAAGAATAGTCGAGTTGTTTTGGTTTTATAATTTTGTTTTTTATATTTTATAATTATAATTTTTTAATATTTAAAATAATGATTGAGTTAAAATTGCAAATGAAACATATTGATTATTTTAGAAATAGAATTAACTTGATAAAATGTGTAAAATATTAGGGTTAAATTTATTATTATATCAATTAAAAGAAGATCACATCGGCATTCTGTTTGGTGACAAATTTATTTTAATAGTTAAGTGACTAGAATTGAAAATTTACCTAACGATAGTGATGAAATTAATAAAATAAAAAAATTCGGTGATCAAAATAAAACTCGCTAAAAAATTGAGTGACTATTTAGGTAGTTTACCGAATATTTTTATGTCAATTTTACCAAAGTTTATCAACTTCGTCATTATTCTGAATATTCTAAATTTTATAATTATAAAATATTGAAAAGTTATAAAATTATGAAAATAAAATAATAGAAGATTTTATTAAATAAAATAAAATTGTAAAAACTATAAAATATAAATATAAAACTAAAAATGTATATATGATTTGTTTTATTTTTATTAAAATATTTTTATACATGTTGGCCACATCATCTTTTATTAATCATTTTAATTCATTCTTATAAATAATATTTTTCCATCTCAATTTTGTAAACATTTATTTTCATATTATTTAAATAAAAAACCCAAGAAATGTAACCATATGTTTTTATATAAGATTAATTAGCATATTATCTATCTATCTATATATATATATATATATATATATATATATTATTTACATTTTGGTTACTCAACTTTAAAAAGTTACAAAATGATCACTGAACTATTCAAATTTTTTATTTAAGTCATTGAACTATTAAAATTATTATTGTATGACCTTCTTTATTCACACCGCATACACTAATCGAACTTTTCTTCCCTTCTCATTTAATCAAAATTACTCAAATATATTTTTTTGTATGGCTTGATTTTTATATCGCATCCAACTTTTGTTGGTGATTTTTACCACGTGTTATAATATTTTACAAAATACTAAAAGTTATGTTGAATAAAAAATAGAATAAAATTTTAAAAATTATAAAATATAAGATCCCAACATTATGTTTGGATTAAATTTATTAAAGGAAAAAAGAGGAAAGAAAAAATAAAAAAGAAGAGAGGGAAGCTAAGGAAAGTAAATGATTATATATCATCTTGTTTTAATAGTGAAAATTAGTAAAGGAAATGAAAATTTATAATTATGACCAGTTTATAAAATTATTTTAAAAAGAAAGGGAGGTAAAAAATATATTTTATGACTTAAAATTTTTTTGGTAAATTATAAAAATAGTCACTTTTGTCTACCTCATATTATATTTTAGTCACTTGCGTTATCGTTTTGTTACGAAGTGGTCACTCTACCGTTACCTCCCTAATGGCAGTCCTACGTGGCTGTCTAAATGGGTTTTAAATGCTAACCTGGATGTTCAGTTGTTGAGATGAAAATAAGTTTTTAATTAAATAAATTTAGTTTGGACTGCCACGTAAGACATTCAAGTTGGCATTTAAAATCCATTTGGACTGCCACACAGGACCGCTGTTAGGGAGGTAACGGAGCTTAACAGTAAAGTGACCACTTCGTAACAAAACGATAATGTAAGTGACTAAAACATAACATTTCAAACATAAGTGACTAAAATGTAATCTGAAGTAAATAAAAGTGACTATTTTTATAATTTACCCTATTTTTTTGGTTTTCCTTTCCCTAGCTTCCCTCTCAAATTGGGATAAGTTAAATTAAAAATTTATTCTAAACAAAGGAAAGAATAATCTTTTTCCTTACTTTCCTTTTATTTCCCTTGCCTACACCAATCCAACCAAAGGGTTAGAGTTTAACAAGTCCTTCACTCCTCGTTAAGCCTCATCAATAGAAAATTTGTCTTTTTTTTTTTTTTTAAGAAAATACTATCATTAATAGAAACCATGAATAATCCCAAAAGAAGAGAGATACAAACTTTCAATAACAGCAACATTAGAAGAATTCAAAAGCTACCTAGACTTGTTCATAGTCAGGGCTTCCTGCCCAGGCCTGAAAGCCCACTTGAAATTTAGAAGGGTTTTGGCAATATATTAAGCCTGAAAATGTGCTTGAATACAAAAATTAGTCCCGTTTAAAATATGGACTAGGCTCAGGCTTGAATATTCAAGCCCTGAGCCCGACTCGTTTTAAGTTTATAATACTTTATATTATGCTATTTTTTTTATATTATATAATCCAGAACACATTAAAAAAACCTATACTAAATCTATAATACTATTCTAATTTAAACACTAAAATAATGTTAAGATGACTATATAAAAGAATTCAATAAAAAATGTATAAAATTATTAAATATTAAAATAAAACAAAATAAATATTTTTTTAAATAAAAAATAATATGAGCGAATTTAAAATGGGCTTGGATTAGTCTTTTCCAAATATGGGCGGGTTTAAGCAAAATTTTAGGCCCAAATTTTGGGTCAGATTGGGCTTGGGCAAGCATATAGTATGTTAATATCATGCTTAGACTTAGCCCGAACCCGACCTGACCCAGTCCATGAGGCATCTCTAGATGTATCACCTTGATTAAATTGTTGGAAATTACATTCTAGCCAAGGTCAAATTTGAGTAGGGTGAGCAAAACTTGATTCGACGTGAAAAATCGAAAAAAATTTGAATTTCGAGTTAATCAAATTGAATTATTCGAGTTATTCAGTTTTTTGAGTCAACTCGAATAAGTAATTCAATTTTTCAAGTTCGAGTCGAGTTGAATTTTACAAATTGAATAATTCGAATAATTCAAATAACTCAAATGACAAATTCAGATAAATACCCATTTGATCCCTAATAATTTTAAAAATGAGCAAATTGATCCATTCCAACAAAAAATATAAAACAATTCAAAATAATTTTCAAAAATTCAAAATATTTATAAAAAACTTCCAAAATTTCGTAATTTTTAATAATTATAAAAATTAAAAATTCTAAAGAATATATGAAAATGTTTAAATTTTTAAAAAATCTAAAATAATAATTTTGAGGATCTAAACAAATAAATCATAAATTCAAATTTATTATAATAAATTATCTTATCTGTTTCCTTATTTTACTTTGAAAGAGTTCTTAAATGTATGGTTTCAAATTTACGTGCTCTAATATGAAATTAATTATATTGTAATAAGATTTTAATTTTACATGTTTAATTTTTTTAATTTAACTTGAACAATTTCACTCGATTCAACTCTACTTTGATTTATTTCACTGGACTCAATTTGAATAAAATATGGCTTGTTAATTCAATTAGCTCGAATTTTTTTCACTTGATTCGACTGAACGCTTACCCCTAAATTTGAGGGGGAAGCAGGAGCCTTGTCCCCTCCCCCACCCTCAAGTGGAAAAATACTATTTCAATATCCTATAAGATGATTAAGTTAAAAATTAGTACATAATAAAATTACACTTTGACCCCTAAAAATGAAAAAAATTATATTCAATCCCTTAAAAATGATGAAATAATAAATTACTACATTATAAAATTATATTTTGATCTCTCAAAAATTTATTATTCAATTTCGGCCCCCTAATAGATGAGCGTTGGTCAACAAAAAAACCACTATTAAGAGCTCTAAAAAATTCACTGCATCAGTGATGTTCAAAATATCAAATCTAAGATGACATATCATCTTTATCATCATTTCGGATTCTATTTTTACAAACACCATCACTATATTCTATCATAATAAGCCCCCTCCTCTCTAGTGACACTGTTACCATGGAAAGTCTCATCCATAAGCCAGAAACATGACTAAAAATTAAAACCACAATATTGTGAACTGAAATTAAAAATTAAAGAAAATACTATTAAAAAAGCCGCGGCTAACAACCAGCTCGAGGGTAGCAGCGGTGATTAAATCTTGGGAGATGGGGTTAGTAAAACTTTTAAAAAATTTAGGAGTTAAATTAGGGTTTTTTTTAAAGCATGGGGTCTAATAAAATTTATGTGTGGGATTAATGAGGACTTTCAAAAAATTTAACCAAAATTTTCTAAAAAATTCAAGAAAAAAAATGAAAAGTTGCAAAAATTTTCAAAGGATTGGCCTCAAACTCGAGAGTCGATGCGACTACCAAATCCGTATGACGTTAGGAGAGAGGTACTACAAAGTACACTAATTTAATTACATTTGCTACTGAAAAGATTAATTAAATTTGGCAGTTTCTGAATTAATTAACCCTTTTTCTAAAGCTTAAAATATTAAGCCAAATAAATATTTTATTACTAACCAATCATTTAAACTTTGTGTGCTCAACGACAACATAAAATTCATTTAATACTTTCTTTATTTTCACGGAAGAAAAAACCCAAATGGAATAGGAAAGCAAGTTCCCCACTATTCTTGGCCAACATACAGCTGCAGCCTTGCCACCTCTGGTCGTCTTTTTATTATCATTTAAAAAAAAATATTAATTTATATTTATAGTGAGTGAAAAAATATATAAAAATGAAATAGTAAAAATTATAATGTTTTGTGCTCAAGTATAGTATAATATTTAAAGCATTATTTTTGAAACAAAGAAAAACGTAAAAGATAAAGAATTTATTCTTTTAATTTTCTTCTCTCTTGTATTAAATTCAAAATATCTACCTTTTTTGAAAAAATCCTTCCTCTACTCTGTACAAGGAGGAGTAACTTGGGTACTTCTGCTTTTCTGTTTTTGATTTCTTTTTCTTCTTTAAACCTTACTTAATATTTCATTTTTTTTGTTAGGTTTTCTTGAAAGGTGGGGTTTTTGTTTTCTTTCTTATATAGAAATTCTTTTCTTTGATTATTGTCCCATCATTTTTTTTTGCTTTTAACTTCTTTACCATATTCCCCACCTGGGTTTTTTTGGGTATTATTATTAGTATTATTATTTTAAATTTTGTTCCACACACCCACATGCATGTTCTTCAGTTTGTCTGATCTGGATTGGATCACAAGGTGTTATTTTTTTTCCTACCTTGAAGAAGTGTAAAGAGAGGAATAGAAAGGGAGGTTTCTTTGGTGGGGTTAGTTGCTTGAAGTTTCTCTTCTTTCTTTTTTAGGAGCAATCTTTGATTGGTTAGAAGAATGAAGAAATAAAGAACCAGGTAGGACTTCCCCCCCCCCCCCCCAAAGTTCATATCTTTTTGATCTCTATTTTGGGTCCACAAAAGGTTCTTTTGTTGTTTCACTTCTTGTTTATGTTATGATAGTTACAAGTAACTGTGTAATATTGAATTTCTATGTGGGTGGGACTTGGGGTTTTGGTTGGTTTTTGGCCACAATTACATTTGCTTATTAATTGTTCTTTTTTATTATTCTCATTTGTTTGAATTTGTTGGTTTGTAGGGATGAATAATCTACTTATGTGCTTGTATTGTTGCTGGATTTTTAAGTAGAAATTGAGTGTTGTAATACTGAATGATTGAAAATTGTTTTAATTGGAACAGCAGTCTTGGGGTTGATAGCATTTGTTTGAATTTGTTAGTGTGGAGGGATGAATAATCTACTTCTGTGCTTGTATTGTTGCTGGATTTTAAGTCGAAATCAAGTATTCTAATGTTGAATGATTGAATTGTGTTTAAATAGGCAAAAGCAGTCTTGGGGTTGATAGCATATTTGGACCCCTTTGCCATGGCTGGTATTGATGTTTCTAAGTATGCACATAGTCCCGTGCATGTGGCTGTTGCAACGAGGGATTATGGTAGTCTCAGGAGGATACTTGAGGCTCTCCCACGTCTTGGTAACCCTGATGAGATTCAAACTGAAGCAGCCTCATTGGCCGAGGAAGAAAAGGCTGAAGAGATTGCTGCTGTGATTGATAGGCGTGATGTTCCTAATCGGGATACCCCTCTTCATTTGGCTGTTAAAGTTGGTGATGAAACTGCAACTAAAATGCTTATGGCTGCCGGTGCTGATTGGAGCTTGCAAAATGAACAAGGATGGAGTGCACTCCAAGAAGCAATTTGTAATAGGGAAGAGTCTATTGCGATGATTATTGTTCGGGATTACCAGCCATTGGCATGGGCAAAATGGTGTAGGAGGTTGCCTCGTTTGGTGGGAACTATGCGAAGGATGAGAGACTTTTACATGGAAATCACATTCCATTTTGAGAGTTCTGTGATACCTTTTATTTCCCGAATTGCTCCTTCTGATACATATAAAATTTGGAAGACGGGTGCGAATTTGAGGGCTGATATGACTTTGGCCGGATTTGATGGTTTCAGAATTCAGCGTTCAGATCAGAGTATTCTTTTCCTTGGTGATGGTTCTGAGGATGGTAAGGTTCCTCCTGGATCACTTTGTATGATCTCACATAAGGATAAAGAGGTGATGAATGCTTTGGATGGTGCTGGTTCTCAAGCAACTGATGAAGAGGTTCGAAAAGAAGTGGTTGCAATGTCTCAGACTAGTATATTCAGGCCTGGAATAGATGTGACACAGGCAGTTCTTTTGCCACAATTGACTTGGAGGCGACAAGAGAAAACAGAAATGGTGGGTGCCTGGAAAGCTAATGTGTATGATATGCACAACGTTGTTGTTAGCATCAAATCAAGGAGGGTGCCTGGGGCCATGACAGATGATGAGTTTTTGGGAACTTCCAATGAAAACGAAGCAGCGAGTGAAGAGCTTGATGAGATTTTGACAGAAGAAGAAAGGAGACAACTCGAAGTTGCTCTTAAATTGGATTCTTCAGAAATGTCCAATGAGAGTGAAGATGGCATTATTGGACATCAGCATAGCGGTTATGAGTCTCGGGAAATTCCTATCGAGGAAACCAACGGTTTTAAAAATGGGGAGACTAAGCAGGAAAAGAAAGGATGGTTTGGTGGATGGAGGAAAAAGGAGACAAAGCATGAAGTGCAGAGGAAGGTTGTGCCACCTAGAAGTTCTTTCCTTGTTGATGAAAAGGTGAGTGACTTACTAGGAGACTCTCCATCAAGGAGTCAGATAAAACCTGGTAGACATTCTGTGGAGATTGTGGCAACAGATGATCATAGGAGGATAAGAGATTTGAGAATATCTACTTCTATGAGTTCTGAGAGTAGTAATCGGCGTAAAGATAGTAGCCGGGAGAACGAGTATAAGAAAGGATTGAGGCCTATTCTTTGGCTTTCTCCGAACTTCCCACTGCAAATTGAAGAACTCTTGCCTTTGCTAGATATTCTTGCCAACAAGGTCAAAGCAATTCGGCGGTTGAGAGAACTGCTCACGACAAAGCTTCCTGCAGGAACCTTCCCAGTAAAGGTTTGTTGTTCTTTTACCGACTGATTAGGCCCTGTTATTATCCTGTTATATCATATGAACTCTCAATAATGACTTCTGTTCTTGTGCCTAAAACATAATATGTTTTTCTGGGAAGGCGTTACCCTCTAGACAGATTTGTGGGTTTTTCGAATTTTAGTCATTAGCTACACACCTGTTGATGATTTTTGGCATTTATTTTGAGGTTCGTTTGTTACCCGAATATTTTGTGATCTATTACATTAGAGCGCATTGGACTTTTTCTCGACTTCTTTAGGATTTAAGACTAGGATTTTGGTATCTTTATGCCTGGTATATGATCCATTCCCTCCCTTCCATCTATGGATGCATAGGCTTGCCTGGTGAAATGGAGGTATAGTTTCATTCTTAAATATTGATCGTGCCAATTTACTGTACTCATTCCTCAGGTTTGGGGCTTTCTGCAAAAAATAAAAGAAAAAAAGGATGGTGGTTAAATAAACTAGTTGCTACTGCTTTTATTTTCATATGCCATGCATAATTCTCTTTTAAAGGTTTTGACTTGAATGAGTTCTCATGGTTGTATGTAGGTTGCTATCCCTGTCGTTCCAACAATCAGAGTATTGGTTACTTTCACGAAGTTTGAAGAACTACCACCCGTGGATGAGTTCTCGACACCCCCTTCAAGCCCCACTGCCGGCCAAGAAAGCCCTGCTGTGACACAATCCTCGGGTTCTTGGTTTCAGTGGATAAAGACTCCATACCAACGACCTAGCTCTTCCAATCATAGCTACAATAAGATAGAAAATCTTCAAGATCCGTTTGCAATACCGCCCAATTATACTTGGATTACAGCTGAAGCAAAGAAAAAGAAGATGCAAGAGAAGAGCAAATCAAAGAAAGGTAAGGGTCAGAATCATTGAAGTCAGGCTATGATCCCGACGTATAACAAGTTCCAGCTTTCCAAAAGGAACTCCAGCAGGTACCAAACGGGAAATAGTGTTTCATTAAATCCATTGAAATGAAAATAGGGAAATAGATAATTGGAGCTGTGCTCCATGAAGTATGGATGTTCCCTTCCCTTCTATCACAGGAAAATTCGATTGTGGGGGCATAAAACAGGTGGAAAGAAATGTGATTTGGTTGGCATTTGGTAGGATGTTACAATCTTTGGATTACTGATTTATATATTTTACTTGTGACTAACTTTTGGCTACATACAGTTACCTATTTCTGGCACTGATATTGTTAGTAGCCATCGAAAAATCTAATACGAATGACTCGTTATTCACTAGAGTTCTTGGCCATAATAGTTATGTAGGATAGGTGGCTGAGTTATTCTGTAACCACTTAGAATTCCTTTTAGTTCACCTTGTGCAATGTGTCTTTTTCTTTATCTGTATTTGTTCCATTGCAAAGCAAATTCTCTTATGTTCTGATGATTAATGATTGATGGAGCTCTACTTGAATATGGAAACTGTTTAAGAATACCCTTTTGGTGAAAACTTTAATATTTATGAATGACATGGAGTACAACTTAAAGATAGTGGACTTCAATGTACTAGATCTTGTGGCATTTACTGGATAAGTATCATGGAAGCCCTTACCTTAGGAGTTGAATTGTGTTTTGTTTTATCTACTTAAAAATAAGTAAATTAGTTTTTGTACATTAGATTAAAAAGCAAATTAGTTTTTTTTAAATTTATCTTTTTACTATTAAAAATTAGTCTATGTACATCGGCATGATATATACGTAGCATGCCATGTGTAATTGTCTTTAGTTATTTCGTTAGTTCTATCAGTTTTAATAGTAAAGATAATGAAATTAAAAAAATAATTTATATCAGTTTTAATAGTAAAGATAATGAAATTAAAAAAATAATTTATTCTTTAATTTAATATATAGAGAATAATTTATTAATTTTTGAGTAAATTGGCTTTCATGATGCTTCTGGGGTCGCATTTACCAATGAAAACCCTATTGACTAATAATATTGCATAAAAGAAACTATGAAAACCATGGGGATTGATTATGCTGCTGTTTGGTAATGTGACCATCCAAAATAACATGAAGACAAGTTTATTAGTTTAATATTTCTGTATGAAAAGTAAAAGGTGCCAACATTTCAATCAAATATTAAAAGCATCTTAGCAATCATGTTTTTATGTTAGTGCAGCAGAGGCTTGTGCGTTTATGCTATGATTGTGGTAATAAGCAAAGATTTTTGATTAACTTTTGTCTTTTTGGGGTCCTACAAGGATCTGCAAACCCCCCCATCGCTAGCATTGACCAGCTTTGTTCAAATTGGAAACTTGGGATTTTCAGGGAAAATTTGCAGTTCCAAGCCCATTGCTATTTGTCAAGATCATACATAGCAACTAGAATAACATTCAAACTTTCAAAGATTTTTCGTTGTTAATTGAAGATTTTGATGCAAAGGAAAGGGAAAGTTTTTAAGAACTTTAATGGCATGCAGTTAATTAATTCCTATATGATTTTGAACTCGTTTGATCACTAGATTCACTTACCAAAGGGATGACTTTAAGTAACAAACATGCTCCTAAAGAGAAGAAATGCATGCACCAGTTTTTGAAATAATCATGACCCAATTTCCTTTAGTTCTGCAGCCAACAGACCCCAATGGAGAGGGGGCCCTGCCCCTCTCCTCATGCCTCATATTTAAAAGACATTGATTGAACAATGAAGACTCTAGTGGGCAACCATTTTTAATGCATTCCGTAACAGTAAAAAGAAAAAAAACCTACCTACTTCACAAATCTGTCTGCAATAATGCATCCCTTATGGTTAATCAGTTTTTGGAGCACTGTCAAATATGATGCAGGCACTTTCACTGCATTATGATTCATCTTTGCATATCTGAACTCTGCAAATTTGGCTAACTAATTATGAATAATCAAGCAACAATAGTTCTATACAATTTTCATAAATTAGTTCATCTTTGAATGGACTTTACCTACTTGGGAATGTTGTTGCTTCATTGAATTGCACAAACACAAGAGTTCCTAACTCCTCCTAGCTCTCCATCATCTGACACACTTTTATGGCAAAAAATATGTCAGAAACATACAAAGTTGGTTTAAGACTATGCTCTCTTTTCATTTACTAAAGTATCAACCCATATTCAACATCTATATCTGATATATATTTTGAACATAGGACGAGGCTAGGATCCCCCCGATATATGAAAAAAAAGTGACCATATCTGACATTCATTCTCGAGTCTAGATAACATTAGTTGAATCTTAAACTATGAAATATAATGCTAACAAACATCCTAAGAACACTTCTTGGGGTAGTGCTATTTCTCAAAGAATTGACTATAAGGCCTTTGGCTAGCCTAATGGTAATCTCAGCTATGAAAGTGAGATTAATTCCTTATATATAGAAGAAAATATAAAGGCTTAGCTACGTGTGGATGATGTTTACCTTGGTTCAAACTCTTGAACATGAGCAATATCTTTACCATGAGCATCAGGCCAACTAACTTTCCTCCTTTGAGTCTTTAACTGGTTTTCTTCATCAGTAGCAGTAGCTTTCTTGAGATTGCTCTTGAGAGTGGGAATTAGTTCCATGTGAGGCCCATTAGTCCCACTACTACTGCAGTTGCCACCATTGGTGACCCTAATTTCATGGCCTAATTGTAACTCATCATCATTACCAACTTCTTCCATGACCCCATCTTTGATACTCTTTCCCACACTTGACCACTTCTTCTTGATGTTAATCTCTTCACCTTTGGTATCCAAATTCCTTGATGGTACATAGCATGAGCACACTAGAGCAGTGCACCTGTTCTGCGCCGACGCCGCCAGGAGTACTATACCTCCCCCTTCCAAAACAAACCTTAGATCCCCTTTCCCTTTCTAAACTGGTGAAGAAACCGCTTCATATATATATATATATGCCATTTGATTTTACTAGTATACTTTGCTTTTTTACATAGAAGATAATTGGTAAAAGTATCATAAAAGCCCTTGTACTAATAGTTGGATTACATTTTGCTCCCTCACTCAAAAAAGGGGCAAATTAGTCCCTGTACATTAGATGAAAGAGCAAATTAGTCTTTTTGTTAAAAATTTCATCCACTTTGACTATTAAAAATTGGTCCTTGTAGAATGAGGCACGATGTACGTCACATGTAACTGTTTGGTTATTCTGTTAGCAAAACCAGTTTTTAATAGTAGAATTGAAAGAAATTTTTAATAGAAAGGACTAGTTTGCTCTTTGATTTAACGCACATGAACTAATTTAGTTATTTTTTAAATAAAGAAGACAAAATACAAATTAACTCTTAGTACAAGTGCTTGGTGTTTTTACAGAAGATGCATAGGACTAGGAATAGGAAATTGTTAGGAAAAGATGGGATGAATAGTTGGATATAGCAACTCCGGATTTAAGTTGGAAATCGTAATATTACATTATAATCATTGTGGTGAATATCTTAAAGTTGTATTCTTTTGCTTTTAGCCTCACCACTCATTACTGAGATGAAAATGGGGTGAAAAAAAGAAAGAAAAAAGAGGGGATTAGAGTACTCATCAACCCCCAACTTTTGACTGTTTATATGTGGGGGAGGATTTGGGTTTTCATTGTTTCTTATAGTTATGAGATGGAGATAGGCATCTAAGCTTTTATTCGTTGCTTTTTGCTCATTTGTTTTGCTTTTTCATGGCATGAGAGCCAGCAATCAATAAGTGGTAAAGAGGGGAAATTATTATAGTTTCACAGGACATTATTATAGAAAAATGGAATAAACACAAAATTATATTTTCTTTACTAGGTCTTGTGTATATATATTATGTCGAGTAGATTTGTATAAACCTCGGGTTATTTGCTCAAAATTAAAGTTATTTGAATTGAATTGAATTGGTCAGTTAGACCGATTAAATTGAGAATAAGTTTGTATACTAATTTAAATATAAAGATTAAATTGATCTCTGAGTAAACGGTTCAAAATTGGTAAATTCAAAATCGGAATAAATTATTGATTTATATATAGACACAGTCGACTTGTGAACATTTATATAGATCTTAATTTTAAAATGTAATTTACTTTCAAGGAATAACTTAATACAATTGATCCAATTGACTAAACAATGACGTCAAAGTCTTATTTCCTATTTAATCATTAATCAAATATTTTATTTATCATCAAATATCGTAAAACTCGAATTCGTGGTCAAATTGGTCATATTATCCATTCTCAATCAACTTATTTAACACTGGTTAAATAAAAAAAAACCATAAAGATTAAAAAAAATGTTTTTCTTACTAGTTCAATTGTCTTTTTATTTTATTTTATTTTGATTTTCGATTTTAGGATTTCACATTTCTTCAGAGAGGAGAATAGGGTTGCTAATAGTTTGACTTCAATGGCGATCTCAAGGCCGTTGGGTAGATATATTTTCATGCAATCGTTGGATGAAGTGCTCCAATTACTACATAATGACTACTCTGAAATGACTTGACCTTGCTTAGTGTAGTTATGGTTTATTCCTTCTCCTTGTAATATATATATATATATATATATATATATATATATATATATATATATTCAATTTTATTAAATGTGTAAATGGAAGTTGGTGCATTTATAATGCCTAGTGAAACATTAATCTTCCTAGTGTGTGGCTTCTATGTGCATAAAATCCAACATTATAAACTACACCATATGTTCCACATCAATCCTCAATATCCTCATGTAATGTATTTTGGTCCAATACGTTTTTTTACTCAAATAACTAAGAAATATGTTTTAAAAATCCTACTTTTAGCTCTTCATCATCCTGGAATTATTATTTGTTGAATTTATTACTACTTATTTTTATTTAATTTTTCCTAAAACAATATATCACCCATACCTAAATTCTTTTCTCTTACACAAGAAAGAACAGTGCAATTGACATAGTCATTTTGGTTTGACACATACAAAATGCAATTTAATCGATATAATTATTTCAGATTTGGTTTTAAATGTGATAGTATCAAATTCAATTTTAATGGTGCTTTCAAAGAGAAATTTAGATTCAAATTTTAGAGATAAAATTGTTGAGAGTGATAATCACGAACTATAAATAGAATACTTTCGTGAGAAGCTAATGGACATGGACATGGAGATACCATTATTCCAAAAAAAAAATCGTTTTTTAATGGAAATCATGTTTTAATGGAAAAAGTTGCTATTTATTCAATTGCTGGTTGAGAAAAGAAAAGGAAAATTTTTGTTAATAAATTAAATGATTTTCAACACGGTTCTCTTTAATGAATAAATGGTTAAATAATTTCTTACTCCCTTGCTTAAAGCTTGACCATTTGTTCATTTTCTTTATAAAGTAAATATTTCTCTATAAATATTTAATTTCTTAATAAGGTAAGCAACGAGAAAAAGAAAAAAAAGAAAAAAAAATCAAATGGTAGAATTCTAAAAGCTTGAATTCACTATTTCTTACATGCCTTATTGAATAATTAGATTATTGTGGGTTAACCTTCGCTTAAGCTTTTAGATAAGATGGGTGTTTTTACTTGGATGGTTGTGCCTCTTTTGTATTTTTTGCTACTTTTATGGATGGTCATGTAATTGCTGATATTCTTAATGCTGATGAAAATGAACAAAATTTACTTCAGCATCTAGATTTGTCCAAAGAAATGGTAGAAAATGAAAGAAATAGGAGGTCTTTAACATTTTTGCCTTTAGTTGGTTTAGGTGCCATTGATGCAGCTGGTGCTGGTGTTGCTGCTTTAAAAGGTGCTTCTGCTTTAAAAAGAGCCGTACATCAACATCGTGTAGCAGGAGGTGATGGTAAAGGTGTTGGATTTGGAGGTAATATAGGAGGACAATGAGGGTTTGGTGGAAAAGGTGGTGGAAGTGGTAGCGGCAATGTTGCTGGTGGAGTAGGAGGGCAATGAGGGTTTGGAGGAAACAGTGGTGGAAGTGGTAGTGCTAATTTTGCTGGTGGAGTAGGAGGACAATGGGGGTTTGGTGGAAAAGGTGGTGGAAGTAGTAACGCTAATGTTGCTGGTGGAGTAGGAGGGCAGGGAGGGTTTGGAGGAAACAGTGGTGGAAGTGGTAGTGCTAATTTTGCTGGTGGAGTAGGAGGACAAGGGGGTTTGGTAGAAAAGGTGGTGGAAGTAGTAACGCTAATGTTGCTGGTGGAGTAGAAGGGCAAGGAGGGTTTGGTGGAAAAGGTGGTGGAAGTGGTAGTGCTACTGTTGTTGATGGAGCAGGAGGGCAATGGGGTTTTGGTGGAAAAGGTGGTGGAAGTGGTAGTGCTAATGTTGCTGGTAGAGTAGGAGGGCAATGAGGGTTTGGTGGAAACGGTGGTGGAAGTGGTAGCACTAATGTTGCTGGTGGAGTAGGAGGGCAAGGAGGGTTAGGTGGAAAAGGTGGTGGAAGTGGTAGTGCTAATGTTGTTGGTGAATTAGGAGGGAAAGGAGAGTTTGGTGGAAAAGGTGGTGGAACTGGTAGCGCTAAGGTTGATGGTGGAGTAGGAGGGCAAGGAGGGTTTGGTGGAAAAGGTGGTGGAAGTGGTAGCGTAAGTGGTAGTGCAAGTGGTAGCGCTAATTTTGCTGGTGGAGTAGGAGGGCAAGGAGGGTTTGGTGGAAAAGGAGGTGGAAGTGGTAGTGCTAATGTAGCTAGTAGAGTAGGAGGGCAAGGAGGGTTTGGTGGAAAAGGTGGTAAAAGTGGCAGTGCTAATGTAGCTGGTGAAGTAGGAAGGCAAGGAGGGTTTGGTGGAAAAGGTGGTGGAAGTGGTAGCGCTAATGTTGCTAGTGGAGTAAGAGGACAAGGAGGGCTTGGTGGAAAAGGTGGTGGAAGTGGTAGCGCTAATGTTGCTGGTGGAATAGAAGGGAAAGGAGGATTTGGCGGAGAAAGTAGCACTAGTGTTGTTGGTGGGGCAAAAGGGCAAGGTGGAGGTGTTGGTAGTGGTGGTGTTGATGGTGGATCAGGGGGTAATGGTGGTGGTGGCTTGCATTTTGGTGGTAAATTTCATTTTGGTTTAAGAGGACGATGAGGGTTTAGTGGAGGTAACTGATGCACATGGCAAACAATGATATTTAATTACTGAATTCTAGTTATATATCCTTATGAATAACAACATTTGGTTATTTGTGTTTCACTTATTTTTATTCGGTGAAACCTTAAATAAGAGATTTTGTTAATCTTCACATGCTATGCATAAGAAGTTTTTACTGTATTTTTCTAATATCTTTGTGAATCTTTGTTATAGAGAATATAACTTGTACTTTTTTTTTGTAATGCTATTTTGGGGGACTACTAGATGAAACTTGGGAAAAGTCATAGAGTCAACACAATCTTTTTTGTTAGACATAATCGATCACCTACATATTTAATCATTTTAATAATGTGAGAATAAATTAATATTTCACACTCCATGCACTCATAAAGAAACACTCATTCATGAACAAAATAAGTGCTATCTAATCTATATAATACCTATACTAGTCCCCTCAATGTATAAGCAACCTGGCTAATATACTAGATCAATTACAATCAATTTTCCATCAAAATAGCAGGATAATAAGCTCCGAGAATACCTTTAATAAGTTTTAAATAAGTCTCGAATCTTCAGGATAAGTTCCCGTTATTTGTTCGGTTCAATCCAATCTCCTCAAAATATGGAAATTGATTTCCTTGATCTAATCCCAACGGATCTTAAAGATATGTTCCTATAACAGGTTTGGACATCATAATGGGCTTGCACACATCCAAGATATCAACAAAGATTTCAGCCTAGGGTTTTTGTTATGAAAATTTTCCAACTCCATATAAGGTAAGTTTATGAGGTTGAGCAACACTAAACACTAGTGGGCATTGCTCCTGGTCACTCTTTATATATTGCGTCAACGACCTTTAATTTTTAAAAAATAATAATATTGATGTTGATTTTAGTGAGTTGGGTTGATTGAGTGTGAGTGAGTTGGGGTGATCTTCAAAAGGAGAAAAGGGTCAATGGACACTAGAGTTTGATTTTTGGTGTGCCTTTCGATTTTTATGTTAGTACCGATACAAATGATATAAAGCAAGAGATATGGTTTTAGTCAAAGGGTCAACATACCTTGCTAAGAATTGCATATGAGTATTTATAGGCTCCCTATTCCATTCCCGCATTTGCTTAAGCTGGTGCCTAAAACTAACAACTTTGTGCATGGCTTATTTTATATATTTAGGATTGTTAGACCCCTTAATGATTTTGTGCATGTTGATTGAGTTAGAAAGGGAACTTGTGGTGTTGAGATCTAGTGCCCTTAGTGTAATTATATTGTCAAATGTACTTGTAACTTTTGAACAAATTGATTTAATAAAATTCCATCTTTCTCATTAATATCTTTTGTATAATGTACTTAATGGATTTTGCAAGCAAAATGAAAGAAAATACTAGCACATTGATTATCTAATGTTTAACTAATATTAAGTTGCAATATATGGTTGATCATAATGCGATAAGACAACTTATATTAGTAAATAATCTAAATGGTTTATAGTATAATCGAAATTGAGTAAGTCGATTAAAAGACTATTATGTCATCTATCAAGTCCAAATAGGAAGATACCTTGTCTTGGGTATTGAAGCAGATGAATCCTGAAAGATAGAGACTTAGATGTGATTGTTTGGATTGACAGAACATTGGATAGGACCCAAGTAGAGTAAATATAGATTTATTCACTTGTGACACTCATTATCTGACTTACCTCAATACTGAGTAATTGAAGGACTATGTGTTCACAACTTGTATATTTTGATGTATTAAAAACTCGATTTCAATTAGTAATAGAGTTGAAAGTTGGTGTGTTGGGCATACGACTTTTGTTTGATATAACTTCACTTACAATAGTGGAATTCATAGCTCAATAAATAGTAAATGACATCCTCTCATTGACATTACATGATAGATGGAAAAGTAACGTGACCACAAGTCATTGTTTAAAGGCGAATGATTCAATTACTGTATGTTAGTAATTATTTTTTCATGGAAGAAGTTTTAATGGTTTGCATGAGATAAAATAGGATCATGTTGGGAGAACGAATTTTATTCCAAAGAGATTAAGGATGTCTTATGAGGGCAACACACATATGACAAAGTTATTGGGCAAACACTCAATGAAGTAACTTTCGTAATGGTATATTATGGGGAGAGCTTAGTCATGATACTTTAGTGGAATGACTGCATGACTAAATAATGTTGTAATTAATTGAAAAAGAGTTAGAAATTAATTACAATTATTTGAACCCTAATTATATATATCCGATTGGTCCTTTTGCTAGCTCGGCATATCCTTGATGGCTTGCATTTGAATTGATGATGTGAATATATGAAAATGATATATTAGAGAAATAGATTTCATTTATCACTATTCGCAGTGAATGTATTTTCTCGCCCTAAATAAGAGATGCATTAGAGATTAAATTAATTTCTTCAAATTATTATTTAATTAAATAATTGAAGTTTGAAGTGAAAATTAAATTAGTTAGTCATCATAGTTTCATAGAATAAGGTAAATAAATTTATTTACTCATAGATTTTAATACTGATAAAGTCGTCATGATTTTCATGAGATTAGAATCGGGTCGATAAAATAATATAATTAAGCTAATTAATTAAATTAATTGAATAAATAATATTTTGACAATTAGAAAATTGTTTGTTGGATTGGAAAAATTATGAGTTGATCTAAAGATAAGATAACAAATATAATTGTACCTAATACATGACGAGATCCAAGTAAGCCTAATATATAATAGTGGGTGACGCTTAGTTCTAGAAAGGGGTTGTCGCCGCACACTGTATGTACACCTTGTAGGAGTAATTTTATAATTAAAATATTAGTTTTTGATCACACATTGTTGGATTGAAACTCTAGCAAGTCGAGGTCGAGATTAGTGGGGAAGATCGAAATGTTGCATGTTATAAATGACTTATTCCACTTATTTAGAAAAAAAATAAATATTTCAAGTAAAATATTAATTGCTATAAATATCACAAATACTCAATTTTAGAAAGAAAAAAAACTTCCACTTTGTAATAAAACTGTTTTCTGAACTGTTTTTTCCAAGAATGTGGGAGAAGGACAAAATGCTTCGTGAAGATGCATTTGTACTCTGTTAGGGAAATTCCTTTATACCCTTGGTTGGCTTTTTATCATTTGACTAGTCTGCATAATGAGTTGTTTTTGCATTTTTGGGTTTGAGCTTGTGCTTGTTACTCTGTGTTAGAGCCCATCAAGTGTTTTGCATAAATAATAGTCCCCCATTTGAAGTGGCTTGTAGAAGACCAATAATAAATGTTGCTATTGAGTATTGTGAGAGTTGGCACCTTTTCAATGGTGACTGACACACTAGCCTTGGGGATAATGTGCAATAATGAGGGGAAGAGTGATCATTGTAGAGTGGCACCACATGTTTGGGATGTTTAGTGGTGTTGTAGTTATAAATTTTATTTGCAAATATTTTCTTCTTTTTACTACAATTTTCTCTTTAGAAGATACCTCTTTCATGGACACTCCTTTCTCATGTTTTGAAATGTTTCTGTGATTTTTTTCATTCCTTGTAGCTTCTTCTTTTCTTGGTTTCTTTCTTCTTGAGTTGAAAATGTAAAGTGTGATGAGAAAGGGTACCACTAGGGTCATTCTCCTTCAGTTGCTGCTGGTGTTATTCCCCCATTCTGTAGATATGTATAGTTTGGAGTGAAAGGTAGAGACTGTAGTAGGGTTCTAAGAGGGATGAAAAAATCATTTGTTCTTTTATTGACAAATTTTTAGGGAAGGTTTTCACTTACACCTTCAGCCATTCTTTTATGAGTGCTGAATTTGGATAGTCTAAAAACAATTTTACCTAAGGACTGGGCCATATTAGTGAGCTACTTTACTCGTTGTTGCGAAAACAAATGGAATCCTTTTGTGTGGGTTATCCCCCAACTTATTCTCTTGTAAGTTGAAGTCGAGTTGTTGGTACTACCTGCAAACATAGCATGTAAGGATGTTTGTAGGGATGAACGATTATGACTGGATGGATAAAGCAACGTATTTTGTTGGAAAACATGGTCGTGCACCAAGATTGTAAATATGCAATTAAATATGTGAGTATGAAGTAAATTATTTGCAAGTATATAGATCAAATTGTAATATCGTTAACCTACAACGAAATGCGTGAAAGAGTATTGTACTTAAGAGATTACTAAATTAATTACCTAAAAATAATTACAATTGAGTTACAAATTAGTAGTGCTGCTGGTTCAAAATTGAAATAACAATAAATGAAATTAAATTAACTAACCCCTAAACTAATCTATCACAATTTCCTTCCTACTCCTAGTTTCAACGATATGAGCTCCAAGCTTAGAATCGATTGAATTCCTAATTATCAATTAAGCCACTAATTACCTTTAATTGAGTGATTTACCACCCTTAACTGGGAGTACCCTTTCGGTCTCACACTTAACATGTAAAAAATTCACTTCTTAATAAAAATGATAAGAAACAGCTCGAGATAGATTATAGAAATATCCTAAATTTTTACTTATTTTACATCTCTTGGTATATTAAATTTAATTACTTTAGTTAAACCAATAAAAAAATTAAAGTTTCTTTGTATTTCAAAAAAAAAAAGGTTTTTGCCTACTACTTACTGTTTAATTTCTCATGATTCATTTTTGGTACATAAGTTAATATGTAATGTTGGTATAGTAATACCATTTTATTTGATTTTGTATACCTTAGAAGGAAAAGGAAAGGAAAAGGAAAAGTAAAAAGGCTTAATTGCATTGAAAGGATTCATATACTAATAAAATTCAATGTTATTAAATGTGTAAATGGGAGTCTGTGCATTTATAATGCCTAGTGAAACATTAATCTTCCAAGTGATTGGCTTCTATGTGCATAAAATCCAACATTATAACTACACCATTTGTTCCACATTAATCCTCAATATCCTTATGTAATGTGTTTTGGTCCAATACGTTTTTTTACTCAAATAACTAAGGATTATGTTTTCAAAAATCCTACTTTTAGCTCATCATGGAATTATTATTTGTTGAAATTATTACTAATTCTTTTTATTTAATTTTTCCTAAAACAGTATGTCACCCATACCTAAATTCTTTTCTCTTACACAAGAAATAATAGTGCAATTGACATAGTCATTTTGGTTTGACACATACAAAATGTAATTTAATCGATATAATTATTTCATATTTGGTTTTAAATGTGATAGTATCAAATTTGGTTTTAATGGTACTTTCAAGGAGAGAATTTAGATTCAAATTTTGGAGATAAAATTGTTGGGAGTGATAATCACGAAGTATGAATGGATTACTCTTTGTGAGTAGCTAATGGGCATGGAGATACCATTATTCCAAAAAAAAAAATGATTTTATTCGAAATCATGTTTTTAATGGAAAAAGTTGCTATTTATTCAATTGCTGGTTGAGAAAATGAAGGGGAAAAAATTTCGTTAATAAGTTGAATAATTTACATTATGGGTTCTTTTTACTGAATGAATGGTTAAACGATTTCTTACTCCCATGCTTAAAGCTCGACCATTTGTTAATTTTCTTTATAAAGTCAATATTTCTCTATAAATATTTAATTTCTTAATAAGGTAAGCAACGAGAAAAAGAAAAAAAAGGAAAAAAAAATCAAATGGCAGAATTCTAAAAGCTTGAATTCACAATTTCTTACATGCCTTATTGTATAATCAGATTATTGTAGTTTAACCTTCGGTTAAGCTTTTAGATAAGATGGGTGTTTTTACTTGGATGGTTGTGCCTCTTGTATTTTATGCTTATTTTATGGATGGTTATGTAATTGCTGATATTCTTAATGTTGATGAAAATGAGCATAATTTACTTCAGCATCCGGATTTGTCCAAAGAAATGGCAGAAAATAAAAGAAATAGGAGGTCTTTAACATTTTTACCTCTAGTTGGTTTAGGTGCCGTTGGTGCAGCTGCTACTGGTGCTGCTGCTTTAAAAGGTGCTTCTGCTTTAAAAAGAGCCGTACACCAACATCATGTAGTAGAAGGTGGTGGTAAAGGTGTTGGAGTTGGAGGAAAAATAGGAGGACAAGTAGAGTTTGGTGGAAAAGGTAGTGGAATTGGTAGTGGTAATATTGCTGGTGGTAAAAGTGTTGGATTTGGAGGTAATATAGGAGGACAAGGAGAATTTGGTGGAAAAGGTAGTGGAAGTGGTAGCAGTAATATTGCTAGTGATAAAAGTATTGGATTTGGAGGTAATATAGAAGGACAAGGAGGGTTTGGTGGAAAAGGTGGTGGAAGTGGTAGCAGTAATATTGCTGGTGGAGTAGGAGGGCAAGGAGGGTTTGAAGGAAAAGGTGGTGGAAGTGGTAGTGCTAATGTTGTTGGTGGAGTAGGAGGACAAGGAGGGTTTGTTGGAAAAGGTGATGGAAGTGGTAGCGCTAATGTTGCTGGTGGAGTAGGAGGGCAAGGAGGGTTTGGTGGAAAAGGTGGTGGAAGTGGTAGCCCTAATGTTGCTGGTGGAGTAGGAGGGCAAGGAGGGTTTGGTGGGAAAGGTGGTGGAAGTGGAAGTGGTAGTGCTAATGTTGATGGTCGATTTGGATGGAAAGGAGAGTTTGGTGGAAAACGTGGTGGAAGTGGTAGCGCTAATGTTGCTGGTGGAGTAGGAGGGCAAGGATGGTTTGGTGGAAAAGGTGGTGGAAGTGGTAGCCCTAATGTTGCTGGTGGAGTAGGAGGGCAAGGAGGGTTTGGTGGGAAAGGTGGTGGAAGTGGAAGTGGTAGTGCTAATGTTGATGGTGGATTTAGAGGGAAAGGAGAGTTTGGTGGAAAAGGTGGTGGAACTAGTAGCACTAATTTTGCTGGTGGATTTGTAGGGCAAGGAGGGTTTAAAGGAAAAGGTGGTGGAACTGGTAGCGCAAGTGATAGTGCTAATGTTGCTGGTGGAGTAGGAGGGCAAGGAGGGTTTAAAGGAAAAGGTGGTGGAACTGGTAGCGCAAGTGATAGTGCTAATGTTGCTGGTGGAGTAGAAGGGCAAGGAGGGTTTGGTGGAAAAGGTGGTGGAAGTGGTAGCGCTAATGTTGTTGGTGGAGTTGGAGGGCAAGGAGGGTTTGGTGGAAAAGGTGGTGCAAGTGGTAGCGCTAATTTTGCTGGTGGAGTAGGAGGGCAAGGAGGGTTTGGTGGAAAAGGTGGTGGAAGTAGCAGTGCTAATGTTGCTGGTGGAATAAAAGGGAAAGGAGGGTTTGGTGGAAGTGGTAGCACTAATGTTATAGGTGGAGTAAGAGGACAAGGTGGGTTTGATGGAAAAGGTGGTGGAAGTGGTAGCGCTAATGTTGCTGGTGGAGCAGGAGGGGAAGGAGGGTTTAGTGGAAAAGGTGGTGGAAGTGGTACCGCTAATGTTGCTGGTGGAGCAAGAGGGGAAGGAGGGTTTAGTGGAAAAGGTGGTGGAAGTGGTAGCGGTAACTTGCATTTTGGTGGAAGTGGTAAGTTTCATTTTGGTTTAGGACGAGGAGGAGGGTTTGGTGGAGGCAATTGATGCATATTACAAACAAAGATATTTAATTATTGAATTATAGTTACATTTCCTTCTAAGTAACAATTGTTGGTTATTTGTGTTTCACTTATTTTATTCAGTGAAACCTTAAATGAGAGATTTTGTTAATCCTCGCATGTTATGCCATAAGAGGTTTGTACTATGTACTTTCCTAATATTAATGTTAATCTTTGTTATAGAGAACAAAATGAGAATAACTTAAAATCTTAAAAATTGGGTTTAAGAGTTCAATTGCATATGAGAAAAGTGTTTATGTTCTTACAATACCCATTATCAAGATGATTCCAAATAAAATGTGTTATCCATAATTTTAAGTAATGAAATCAAATTCCACATATAATAAATATTTCCTCAAATCAAAAGTATTATTTTTAAATTTTTTTATGAATGAAATGAAATATTGAAGGAATATAAGGGTGTATTCTATGGAAAATTTCATTCCATTCATCTAGTATATTCTTTTGCAATTAATAAGCTTGTAGTGCTCTCTCGACACCTCGATGGTGAGCTAATATATTTTTATTGCTTGGGAATATTGCCATTGAATGAATTGAAATAATATTTGTATGCAAATTAAGCAATGCCACTATTAGTGTCTACTGCGTTAGGAAATATTGAAGAACAAATAAGAACACAACAATTTATTTACATAATTTAGTTTCTCCAAGTTTGTAGTTCCTAGAGAGACAATCCATTATCTTAACAATTTGTACAATAAGTGGTTACGAGCTTTAGCATTCGCTATATTAGAAACCTCACTTTTTCACCTAAGATCTACATCACTCTCCTCTATGTTTTCCTCAGGAAACTTCGACTAAAAATAAAGTAAACCACTTGATTTCACACTCTTTCATGATCAAAATAAGTGCTCTCTAATCTATATAACACATATACTAGTCTCTTGAATGCGTAAGAAACTTTTCTAGTATACTAGATCAATTATAATCAATCTTCCATCAAAATAGCAGGATAATAAGCTCTGAGAATATCTTCAATAAGTTCTATATAAGTCTTGAATCTTCAAGTATTGTTCCTATAGTTTGTTCGATTCAATATAATCTCCTCAAAATAGGGAAGTTGATTTCTTGGATCCAATCCCAACCAATCTTTAAGATATTTTCATATAATATGTTTGGATATGATAGACGTGCTAGCACACATCCAAGGTATCAGTAATGATTTAATCCCATGATTTTTGTTTTGAAAATTTTCCAATTCCATATATGGTAAGTTTAATGGTTGAGCAGTGCTAGACATTAGTGGGCACTGCTCCTTTTCACTCCTCATAAATTTTCTCAACAACCTTTAATTTTTAAAATTAATAATCTTGATGTCAACTTTTTAGGTTAAGAAGGGATTGGTGGAAAAGGTGGAGTAAGAGGGCAATGAGGGTTTGGTGGAAAAAAAGGGAGGAAGTGGGAGTACTAATTTTGCTGGGTGGAGTAAGAGGGCAAGTAGGGTTTGGTGGAGGTGGTGCTATTGGTGCAAGTGGTGGTGGAACAAGAGGACAAGCATGGTTTGGTAGAAATATTAGTGGAAGTGGTTGTACTAGTGTTTTTGGTGAATAGGTGTGTAACAACCCAATTTTTAGTGGTGTCGAAAAACATGGTTTTGGGATCTCATTTTTATAAACCGAACCCATAAATATTAAATAGGAATATTTTCAGAGTTAGTGTATAGATGAATTGGAATTTGAATTAGTAATTTAATTGTAATTGTGATTAATTAGTGTATAGATGAATTGGAATTTGAATTAGTAATTTAATTGCAATTGTGATGAATTAAGACCTAAGGACTAAATTGTAAATGTTTAATTGCTATAGATTTTAATTAGAATAAGGATAAAGGATTTATATAGCAATTACCCAAAGGTTTAAAATGAAAAATGAACCTATTTTAAATGGATGATAGTGGGATGTGATGTGAATTATCATTAGTTTAAGTTAATTAAGGGTTATGGATTAATTAATTAAAGTAAATTAATTAAGTTTAATTAAATTAATTTAAGTATAAACGATAAAATTGGTGAAAAAGTTGATAAAAGCATCATTTTTCCTTTTTCAACCTACTATGATAGGAGAAGAAAAGAATATCTTTATTTTACATTTTGGCTATTAATTAGATAAGAATTTCAAGTCCTTTTCTTGTAATACTTATAAATTCTTATAGATTTGTGAACATAAGGGCTTGATTTATCTAGCCCATGTACCAATTGTAAAACTTTTAAAGTTTTGAAAGTGTTGATTGTCAAGAATTAAATGATTTAGGTGTTAAATTGATAAAAATTTAGCCTAGTTTTAGAAAAAAGACTAAACTGTAAAGCTTAACGGTGAGTTTTTCACATTAGGGACCAAATTGAATAAAAGACAAAAATATTATGAAATTTTAGTAGGAATAGAAAATAAATGGTCCCTAATTAATATAAGTGAAATTGGATTTTAATAAAAGGCTTTGGATTGAAAGTTTTGCTTGTTTTGGTTTTAGGGACGATATTGAATAATTTGCAAAATATGCATATATTGATAATTGATTGTGAATTTGATGTATAATGATAGGGTGATATGTTTTATTATTATTCGTAGCTAATGTTGACATGGATTCATTGAGAGGGAAAGGAAAAGCGAAAAAAGTCGACGGGTAGCCAAAATTTCTAGTTTGTACATTTATAACTTAAGTCGCATGAATAGTTTGCATTTTCATGTTAATTTCATGTGGGAGTACCAAGGTAAGTAAATGGTGATAATATAGGTTATTAAATTGAGCTCGAATGCGAATTTTTGGAATAGAGGACTAAACTAAGTAAATTGCGAAATAACATGAATTGCAAGAAAAATGATATGTACTATGATTTGGGTAGAAATGTATTGAATGATATGAAATATATGTGATATGATAATGAATTAGATTGTGATGGTGAAAATGATTGGAAATTGATATGTGTACTAAAATGTAAATGGAATTGAATATTGATACTTTATTATCTAATCGGGTGGATTCGAATATAGTTAACACGTCATAGGATTGGTTTGTGTACAAATTATGTGCCAGGATGCACTTTATGTGTCATGATGTCCTATTATTGCATTAATAACGTAACACCCTACACCCGGCCTAGACGTTATGGTCAAATCTTAAGGTATTACGCTTCCTGTTTAGAAACCCAAATTAAAATATAGTTTTGAAAATTGTGTGATCTGAAGATATTATTTTTGGCAATAGTCTTACATGTTTTTTTAAAAAAAAATCACGCTCAAAACTTATTTATTTTACGAAAAATCACTTAATTTAATACTTAATGTTGCGAAAAAATTTTGGAGTTGATAATTTGAAAACAATGATTTTAATAAGTGAAAACATATTATTTTACCGATTATTGAAAACAAAATCCACCAAAAAATCCAAAAACTAAAGAAATAAGTCCAAAACATTTATACAATCTAGAATTAAGCTTAAAATTATAACTTGTTCTTTTTAATTAACCAGAATCTAATTCGAGCTCCTGCACATCGCCCAATTGGAAGTTTACTAATTACCTGAGAAGACGAAATTTATTGGGTGAGCTAACAAAGCTCAGTGTGCAACTCAGCCTACATACAAAAGCAGATAATAGATAGTCAAATAGAAATCAATAATTGAGCAGACACGGATGGCATGATTATGTCGATGCAATATTTTTTAGAAAAACACAATGCATATTTTTAGAAAACATTCCTACCCAACTCAGCTACACATCAAATAGAGTTCCCTAGTACTCGTCCAACCAAAACACACCAATAGATAGTTGTGGAACAATGGCACTAGAGTAGCAGATAAATATGCCAGAACATATATGGGTGGTCGAGCCACCATAATTGCAGTCAAGCTGCTAGATTAACGGATATATGGTTATACCACTAGATAGTGTAGATCTTTAAAACTTCCTCCTTACAATATCATCGTTACCCCATGCAATGTGACATGGCTTGCAGACTCAGAATCGGAATAGTAAGCATGTTGAACATGCAATCATATATTTAACAGAAATCAGTAGGCATGGAATTTCATGCTTTGCAGAATAGGTATGTCCGACTTCAATAACAACAAATCAATTAAATCAGAATAGCCACAAAGTCGCATGCTATGAGAATTGGAAGAAAACATAACTAATCAATAATCGTATATACTTAGCTAATAAGAAACATGCTAACGATGCTCACAGAAGTAGCACATACAGAAGCAAAATATCAAATTTCATATTTAAAAGTCATACATATCACATTACAGATCCTACGAAGTGGCTAACCTCGAATTGCACTTCAACTATGGCCCTAACCAAAATCTACAGAAAATGATGCTCATGTGGCCCACATGGCCTAGCACACACCCTATGGCCCACACAGCCTACTTAGCCTAGCTTATGTGACCCACACAGCCATGTGGCATCGATAGTGAGTTTTTTGATTTTGCCTTGTTCATTAATTTTCAAGATTATCATCATACAGCTGACTATTTCTGAAACACGACGTTACAACACACTTTCAGATCCTAAAACAACAATCAAAATAACTAATTAGCAACCATATCAAATCCGGATTAATCACTCAGCCTTTACTCGATTAGAGTATTCGATCACAGCCGTTAGGGCTTGTCTACCATAGCAACAACATACCCAACAAGTCCTTAAACTGTAGTATAAGATTTCTTACCCAAAGGCGCAACACTAACACTCAATTCACCGACGGAGTGTCTGTCACAAAATCTCCACCTAATAGAACATAAAACAATTAGATCACCCGATTGGCCAATTAATCAAAATCATATATCTATCACCCTTGGAGAGAACACGAAAACAAAATTCCTAAATGAAATACGTGGAACTTACCAATGATAAATCGACCGTAATGAAATGTCAAAAGAGCAGGGGACAGCCAAAAGAACTCTAGGATTAGCAATAATGTAATCAAAGGTAAGAGGAAAGTAGAAAAGAGAAGGAAAAATGACAGAAGGGATTTTTTCCCAGGAGTCAGTATAGCAAAATGGAAATAAATGAACATGGGAGAAGAGGAGAAAGAATAGGGACGACAGAATGAGAGAAGTGGGAGAGAGAAAATCGTGAGGGATTGTTTTGGGGAGAAAAATTAGGAGATTATCTCTCCAGTCGCACAAACTCCTTCCTTGATATCATCAAATTAGGTTGTTTTGAATTCAAAATCTGACTCAAACAATGAGCATAATGAGCATGGACAACACAGCAAAGAGGAGCAAAAAATAATTTCATTTTTTTCACGCCACAAGATTCATGAGACCAATTGATAAGCTAAAATTTTATCACTAAACCAACAGGCTTATCCTTGTTAACAAACTAACAAGAATAAAAAGATAACCCTTACAAGCCAAGTCAAATATGGATTCAAAAATTAATAAAAAAATTTTGAAGGAAAGAGAATTGAACACAAGACCTCAAACACATAACTAAAACACTTCACTACTAAACCAAATCAAATTACTTCACAGATTCCTACAACATTTATCCCAAAAACAAGACGTGACCACTCTCGACTTACTAACTAAATTTTTGCTAATCCGATTTTTGAGATGTGACAAATAAGATAGAAAATTTCAAATTAAGAAACTATCCTAAGCAACTAGTCCCATCACCGAAACATGAAACTTCTATTAGTGTAAATCGACGTCCCATTTTGAAAATAATTTTCTATTAAGATTGAAACATTGATAGTTGGCTAGATGATTCAGATTTCACTTAATCATTTCTACTCAAACAATCACATTTTCCAATTTTAATTAATTATTATTGCCATTATTTTACCACCTATTTTTACCGAAGCAATTTTCTAAATAAAATTTCAATCTACTTATGATCAAAACATGCATCAAATCCTAAGAATTCATCCGAGTTTGATGGTTTTATAAATTACTCCCCAGCCTGAAGAATCTTATTAATATCATCCTTGAACAAATAACCAATTATTTTAGTCTCAACTTAAGATTTTAACTATACACAAATATGACTACAAATGATTATTATTTTAACAACTCACATGATATATTAAAGTAATAAGGTAAACATTTGATACTTTTTTTAATTCTACAATCAAAATTTTAAATTTATCATGTGTTCTATTTATTTTTTAATTTTTACTACACCTTATATACATTTTAAATCAACCCAACCTTACCTATGGAACTTTTAAATTTCACTAGCATTGAACCAAATATTTTCCCAAACAATAAATACACAAATATATAAACCAATAAGCTCGAGTAAATATATAATGTATTTGAAATGGATAAATATATATACCCCAGGATCTGTAGGCTAAGATTCAATCTAGATAAAGCCAAAGTGCCTAAAAATGAAAAAGTTGGGTTGCTGGTGGTGGTGGGACGAACTGCTTCCTTTATTGGATCGATTCACTATTGTCGAATCAAATTGAATTTGGTTCACCTAAATCCAGTCGGCTCAGACTGACTCGGGAAGCTTCACCCAAAGCTTCAAAATAGTGCATTTAGCACCTCAGAAGAAAATTAGAAAACCTCCTTTGGCTAATATGCTAAATGAGACACCAAAATGATCCACTTTTCCTCCGACTCCTCCTCATTCTTTCGAACAAGATGACGAAACTTGAGACTAATATTTCGAACAAGATGACTCTGATCTAGCTTTGGTGACCACTTGATCGTCTTGGTTTCTAATATGCTTCCCTCATCATCTATTGTCCTCTTTGGACCGCCAGGACTTGAATGAAGACTACGATTGACTCCAATGAAGCATTGGTCGAAAGTAGTGGTTTCTTTGTCTCCCCTTTTCATTTTTCTTCCTTAGATACTAACTTTGGTTTTTTTTTAATTCCATCTCTTCCTCTGTTGCAGGTTTAGGTTCCGGGGATTGTGGGTTATACGGGTTGCAATGATATAGGTAGGGGTGTTCATTTGGTTAACCGACCGACCTTTCAAAATCTTTAACGGTTAACCGAACCGAAATTTTTTTGGTTAATTCGGTCGGTTAACCGAAAACCAAAAATTATATTTTTTTATTTTTGGTTAAAAATTAACCGAATTAACCGAATTACCTAAATTAACCGAATTGAATCCCTACATAATTAAATTATTTTTAGACTTTTAGACTTTAGTTTTAGTTTTAGTTTTAGAATTTTATTTTTATTTATTAAATTATTTGTAATTTTTATGATTGGGTTGGGTTGAATACTTGGGTTTGGATTGGGTTTAGGTGAATAGTGGGCCTATTTATATATTATAATTTTATTTATTAATTTTTTCGGTTAAACCCAAAAAAATCGGTTAACCGACCGGTTTCGAACCGAATTAACTGTTAACTGAAAAATTAAAAAATAATTAACTGACCCCCGACCGAAAAAATTCGGTTAACCGACCGATTAACCGAATTCGGTCGGTTAACTGAATTTTTTCGGTTTTACCCGAATTTTGCACACCCCTAGATATAGGCTTGTAACCCCCCAAAATTCTTTAGTTTCTGGATTTATATTTGTGTTAAGTAAGGTGATCTTATTTAGTGGTTAAGTATTATGTTTATATGACCGAAGTTCTGCCTTTTAACCCTTTTTCTTGAATTTTGGTATTTTTATTTCATCACCTACTTGTCAATGTTAAGGTTATCTTTAATATTTTGTGAACGGTTGGTAAGAACGAGCTTATTGGTTTGATGGTTAAGCATTTTCCATTGCTGATTAAATTCAAATTTTTAGTGGTCGGATAGGATAATAAATTATCAGATTTGTTAGGAATGAGTAAGTTAATATTTTATTTTTTTTTGAAAAAAAGGAAAATATCCCTAAAATTACTCCCCAAGTTTACTGTCGAACTCCCCACAATTGTCATTCTCTGCATTTTCTTTTTTCCATTTTTATTTGTTGTTCCCCCCACTCCAACATTTTTCTTTTTGTCTTTTTCCTATTTTTTCAATTTTTGAAATTTCACTATTTTCGATTCCTTTGGCCGTTGTTTGTTTTTGCCATACCTCAGTTGTGTTCTCTGATTCTATACTGTTGTCTTCTGCACCATGCTTTTGAGTGTGTAGTTCGTATTTCTACCTTTGTGTAAGTATCAAATATCGTTCCTTTGTAATACTATTTTTTTTATCTCTTTTCATGTGCAAGATAGGTGATTTTGGTTATTCAATGTCTTCATTTCAATTCTTTCCGCGGATCTTTTAGGTGACGATTGTGGAACGAGTAACCCTCCGATGAATTAGGTGCTAGTTGTTCATTTTTTCTTCGAGGTAAATGACCAATTGCCTTTGTTACGGGTTGATTCTTCTTGTTAAGGCTGAATGTCTAACGCTTGTGGCTAAATTAATGATTTGGATTTGAAATTTCGTTGCTAATCAGCTTGTTTTGAATGCTAGTTTTAGGGTTTGGAAGTGTGCCATAGTGTCATTTTTCAAAATCATTAGGTGTGTGACCTAACCCTACAAGATTTATGTGTGTGGCGTTAACTCAAAATTTCATAAAATAGTGAAAAATTGAAACTGTTGATGTCACACAGCTGTGTGAGCCACACGGTCGTGTGTTTGGTTGTGTACCAGGTTGTGTGGGCCACAAGTCTGGTCCGTTAGTGTGTGTGGGCTACAAGAACATGTGGGCTTGTTTTGAGTAGATTTTGTTGGGCCTTGCTTGGGCCGAATGTGGGAAATTTTGGAATCTGATTTATGAGTATCCTGTCAGTATGTTTGACCATGTTAAGCCGTAACTCTGTATGTTTGTATATTGTTATAAGTATGTTTTCGATCAATAAGACTCAGGGAAAGGTAAAATATTATGCTTATGTTCTATTAACTTTTATGTATGAGTACATATGGCGATATGCTTATTATGATTTTGCATATGTATTGGGGTGGGATATGATTATGTGATGAAGGAAGTCCAATTCTGGCAGTTTATCTGCACTATAATTCTGGCGGTATACCTGCACTATATATTTTGCCAGCACAGCTACATATTATGGTGCGATGAATGGATGAGTTCTTGTAGTCCTATTTGGTGTGATTGGTTTGACGGAGTTGGTGTGTAATGGATGGGGGTATAATTTTCTGTATGACATTGCTGTGCTAAGCATGTTATAATTTTTGTTTTGTTTGTTTTGATATGTGCATATGTGCATAGTTATGTAATTTGATTATGTTTATTTGTTTCTGACTGCGGGCCAAAGCACACACTGAGCTTTATAGCTCACCCCATTTGTTTAATAATTTCAGGTAATCCTTGAACTTAGGATCTAAAGGCGAACTATATTTGTGGTTTTGGGATTTACAAAGTATTTAGTTATTTAAAATTCAGCATGATTTCTGACAATTAAAAATTAAGCTCTCAATTTTCAAAGTTAAACAAGTCTAAGAATTTTTTCGCTACGAAATTTTAATCGGGAATATACATTTTTACAAAGTAAGTAAATAAAGTCAATTGCATGGCATTTTAATTAAATTGTGTTTTATAAGATGACATTTCAAAACCCTCTTTCACACCTTTCGACTATCAAATTTTCTTACCAAAAGATTAAAGCAATTTTTTATAAAAATTTTTACTTTAGAATAAGTATGTTTTGAAAACAAACGATCTAAGTTTTGATATAATAATGTAACTTTCAAGATCCAACCATAACATTTAGGCTGGGTTTGGGGTGTTATAAGGCTAGTTTCTATTGTAGGTCTAGGTGGTTTAAGGACTTGGGGTTGAGCAGTGTTATGGAGGTTGATGGAAGGTGATAGTGCTTGAGTGGTGATGGTTGTTTGTGTAATAGAGATGAAAATGAAGGCTACAATTGGGGGATTTGCGGGTTCAATAGTGAGTAATGGGTGAGTTGAATAGTTGAGGATTTGGCTAATGGAGAGAGGGTCAAAGGTGAAGGGTTTTGTCTTCAGATGAGCTTGGAGATGGTGGAGATTAGTAGTGTTGTGAGTGGTGGCTTAAGGTGGTGTTGAAGTTGGTGCTGGGCATAGTGATGGCAGGGATGATTGTGGTGTATGGTTGGAAAGGATAAGGTGTGGGGATTTAAGGTTTTAAGGATGATAGATGTGAAAGTATTGAAAGGTTGATAATGATGAAGGTGAAAGTGATGATGGATTGAGATGATAAGTACCTCGCCTATTTAGGTATTATTACCTTTACTTCACTATGTCAATACTTCATTGATGATGTCCTCACTAAACGCAGTATTTTGCCAAGGTCGGGTCTCATGGACATATGTATGCATAACATGTGAAGCACTCTTTGATCTACCTCATCAATGATAGGTGTTGGATCTTCCTTTGCATAACTCATATGTGCGACATTGTCTAGTCCCATCGCCACCTATTTAGAAAGGTACTATGGTTCCTAAGTGGCAAGACCCAAGTCTAAGATATGTTCGACCTTACCTATAAGTACTTGTCTTTAGTCTTTGGAAGGGGCCTCCTGCTTCTCTATTTGTCCTTTATCCTTCACTAAGTCTAACAAAACCAAAAATATAACCTTTATTTTGTGGCTCTCAATACACTCTCCACTATTTGAACCGCCACTTCTTCCTTCTACCTTATATTCTCTTAACAATTTGGCACAATGAGCATGGATTGACATGACCTTTCTAGATTAGAATGTCCCCGAAGATTCGAATATTACTACATATCCTTCTACCTAGCATGTTGACTAAACTAGTAACTTGTAAATAGCTTACCATCCATTTATTGATGTTTATGGAAGCTGGTATCACCAACAACCTTGGCATACCGCCAACATTGACTCTTTTCCCACCAAATATTCGTCTAGTACCCGTATCTATTGAATAAGCCACCCAAAATTCTCACTCCAACCTTAACCCCTATTTGCAACAAGTTTTGGAATTATAGAAGCAAATGAGGGCCCCGAGTGGTCAAGTGCTCTAACAGAATTTAAGACACGAGCAACAATACCAATATTACCAAGACCAACTTCAACAAAATAATAAGACAATAAGGGAACCAATTAAGGGTAGGTCAATGCCCTTTTTCTCCTTTACCTCTTCAATTTCAAAATTAGCAGGATGAAGCTATTTTTTCTGTAAATGCTAAATTTTTTAGGCATAACTGTAACAACCCGGTTTTGACCCTAATCGGAACAGTGGTTTCGGGACCACAAATCCGAGTTTGAAAAATATTTTAATATTATTTTATGTGTTTATTATGTGTGAATTTATTTGTGTGAAAATTTCGTGTGAAATTTTATCGTTTGTGTGCTCGATTTTATAAAAGGACTTAATCGCGTAAAATGCAAAAGTGGCTAGCAATTTGTTAAAGTGCTATATTGCCATGGCTTTTATAATGTGGGTCCTTATGTTGATATTATAACATTGAAATTTTGAGTGGACTTTTATGGACATGGTTAGTTAATTATTAAAGTAAAATCATTAAGGTTAGTTTTGTAAATTAGTTAAATATGTTAATATAATAAAACATAAAATAAAAGCCATGCATGTTATTATTTTTTTGGCCGAATGTGAGAAGAAAAGAAAGTCATTTACCTTGTTAAGGTTTCGGCACTTTCAAGTTTGGATTAAGGTATGGATTTAGTTCAGTTTTTGATAATTTTTATGTTTTTGAGATCATTGCTTTGAATACTTTAAAACCCATGTCTTAATTTTGTGAATTGTTGATGATTTTGAAATGTGCCATTGATTAATGCTTGAACATTGTGATGGTTGATGATGAAAAATGAAAGAAATGTGATAGATTAACATGTTTTGTTTTTGAATTTTTAGTGAATTTGAGAAATTAGAGCTAAATTGTGAAAATGAATTTTTGAGGGATTAAAATATGAAATAAATGAAATGTGTGGATTTGTATGAAGACAAGGAATATTCGGCCCTAGCTTAGTGTGGGCAAATTTTGTGTATTTTGTGTTTTGTGCAAAAAGGACTAAAATGCAAAAAGTGCAAAATATTAGGGGCAAAATGGTAATTTGCCCATTTATGTATTTTTGGACTTAATTGAATGTTTTGATGAATAAAAAGGTTAAATTTGATTATGTTTAGATCAAGAAACGAAGAAAACGGATTTGGATCGGGGAAAACGAAAGTAATTGAATAGTCGATCGTGTCCGCTAATATCCGAGGTAAGTTGACTAGCTATTTAATGTTAATAATTCAATATATATATATCTATGTGTATGAATATCTAATGTATTTTTATGTTAAGGTATAAAAAAATATACTTTGATTAATTAAGTTGATATATGGATGGCTTATATGTGTACACTTATATTCGGCGATATTAATATAAGTCTAATTAAGCTTTGGGATTAAATGTAGTTAAGAATGGTGCATAGATGGATATAATTATATATACGTATATCTATATGTTTGAAACTTCATTTGGAAATATTTGATGATATGAGGGCTATAATTGCAAAAACAATTTTCGAATATGTATATCTATAATTAAGTATAATCTTTGAGTTTGATTAAGGGTATATATTGTATATACTTAAATAATTTTGAATGAATGTCTCTGTGTGAATTGAAGAATATATATATGTATATTTTGAATAAGTTCGAACATATTTCAAAGTTTAAATGTTAAGTATATTTATATATATGGAAATATCGAATAGGTAATAATATACATATATAGTTATTTCAGTATAAGTGTAAGTATATGTAAAGTTTTGTATTAAATTTAGTTAAGTAGCAGGATATAAATATGTGTGAGTGCTTATGAAATTATTAAATGTTTGAGCTGAATTAAAGATAAGATTTACAAAATCTTCATTGATTGATTATGGTGTACTACGAATATGTGATTGTTGTAAAGAATTATTTGAGAAAGTACTTTGTATATGTGAAATGAAACTTTCAAGTTTAAAACCTAGCAGGCTTAAGGCCGGTGAAATAATTCGGACTTTAAGTCTAGTAGGCTAAGTGCCGGTGATCTGAGTCAGGTTATCAACCTAGCAGGCTGATCTGAACCAGGTTATAAACCTAGGAGGCTAAGTGCCGGTGATTTGAATCAGGCTATAAGCCTAGCAGGCTAAGTGCCGATGAATATGTTAAATTAAGTGATTATATGCAATTGATATATATATATATATAAAAATATATAAATGATTGTGGGTTTTATATAATGGATAAGTATATGAACATTTATTTATATGTATTTGATGAGCATATAAATGTTTGGATCTCGTGTTTAGTGAATATACACATATATCAATTGTTATGGAAATTGTTGAATATACATGTATGCATTCGGCACATGTGGATTAGAAATAAACATGTGCATTTGTTTCATGTAGATGATAAGTAAAAATATAAGCTTTTGACATATGTATTTGAAAGATCATAGATATGCATTCGATGAAATGCAAATGATAAGTATATTAGAAATCAATATATGCAATTAATGATTATGTCTGTAACTTGATTATAAGCATATAATGTTTATACATATGTTCGTTTATATGTATTTTAGATATGCTATAAACTTACTAAGCGATAAAAGCTTACTTTGATTGTTTTTGTCCATTTGTTTTATAGATTTTGGAGTCACGTTACGAGCTCGAGGATCATCAGCATAGTCTATCACACTATCGACTTCTTTTGGTATTTTGTTAAAGTTGAACTCGATCTTATGGCATGTATAGGCTTGAGTATGTTTTTGGTTAGTTTTGGATTATAAAATATAAATAGCCATTCGAAAATGGTTTAATTTCCATGTTTGTGACCAGTTTGGTTTAAAAACGGCTTGTTCATGATCATTTTGTTTAAATTGGGTTTTATGTGTTTTCGAATGTGTGCTTTGTTTAGTAATGCCTCGTAACTCTAATCCGGCGACGGACGCGGGTCGGGGTGTTACAGTAACCCTTGCTTAGAATACCAACCAAAGAAAGTCAATATTTAACAACACTTGTTGTAACACACCTCGCCCGACCTGATCACCGAGTCTGAGCTACAGGATGCCACATTCATTGTCGGAGCAACTACCGTCAATTATACAATAAATATCATTCAAACATGCAATTATATGATAAACACATTTACACACTACACCAAAACAGGCTTTTAGCGGCATTTAAACAAAAAATGCCTCAAAAGATAGAGTTTTAGCGGCGCTTAACAAAAAATGCAGCAATAAATGGTTATTAGTGGCGCTAGAAAAACAAACGCAGCAATAGGCCTTCATTAGCGGTGTTTTCTTTAAAACGCCACAAATTTTTTTTGCAAAACGGCTTCGTTTTTTGGTTATTTTATTACTTTTAGTGGCGCTTATTAAAAAACGCCACAAAAGATTGGGATATAGTGACGTTTTGAGAGAATTGCCGGTAAAGATAAGTAATTTGATAAAAAAATTTGAGCAAAACGAAACCGTTTTATTGTTTCCTTTTATTGCTTTAGTGGCGCATTGTAAAAAAAGGCGCAAAAGATTGGGATTTGGCGGTGCTTATTAAGAAACGCCGCTATAGATCACTAATTTGTGGAGTTTCTTTTAAAAACGCCGTAACAAAACTAAGCAAAACGGCTTCGTTTTATTTCAGTATATTGCTTTAGTGGCGCTTTAAAATAAACGGCACAACAAGTCGTGGGATTAGCGGCGCTTGACCGAAAAGCGCCGCAAATATTTCAGCAATACGATATCGTCTGCTTTTCTTCTTTGGTGGAATGTTCGTTAAAACGACGCCGCTTTTGATTGTCTCAAAAATGCCGCAAAAAAAGAAATAAAATTTTAGGTTTTAGGAATTAATATTTAAGTTTTATCGTATACGGTTTGGGGTTTTAGGGTTTGTGGCACAATATTTATTATTTTAGGATTACAGTTTTGTGTTCTGGGCTTAGAGTTTAGGTTTTGGGGTTTAAGGTTTAGAGTTAACATTTTAGCGTTATTATCGGGTTAGTGTTTACGGCTTATAAGATAATGAAATTTACTGTGTTAGGGATTGATGTTTATGTTTTACGATTTAGCGTTAATGATTTAAGGGTTACGATGCAAGGTTTCAATGTTTCAGATTTATGGTTTATACGAGTTTAATATATATATGTTATATATGATGAAACAGTTTAATATTGTATACGAGCATTCGTTTGTTTTCTAAAATAGAGCTTAAATTTAAAATTGTAAGACATTATTGGGATAGTGTCAATAATTTATAAATTTGAATGTTGGTAGTATTTAAATAATACATATATACTTACATAAAATGGAAAATATTTATTAAGATTTGTACAATAAAAATAATATGTTAAATCTGTGTCATATTTTTAAGCTATTTTAATTGAAATAAAATTAATAATTTCATATTAATGCATCAATTTAAAATAATGTCATAACATTTATCCAATTTTAAAATCTATTAAAAATAAAAATACTTATAAATAATGACATATAAAAGATTATAAAAACTGAATAATTAGTGGCGTTTTAACTTAAAACGCCGCAATAGATAGGATTTAGCGGCGCTTAAACAGAAAATGCCGCTATAGAACAGGAATTTGCGGCGCTTCTTGTAAAAACGCCGCAAATAATATAGCAAAACGACTTCGTTTTCCTTTCAGTATATTCCTTTAGTGGCGTTTTGTTATAAAACGCTGCACATAGTTCTGCAATACGACATCGTCTGCTGTTCTTCTTTGGTGGAAAGTTCGATAAAACGATGCCGCTTTTGATTGGTTCTAGTCGTATTAGCGGCGTTTTTAGCAAAAACGCCGCAAAAAAAGAAATAATATATTAGTGTTTAGGGATTAATATTTATAAATAATCGTATACGGTTTGGGGTTTTAGGGTTCATTGCACAATGTTTATTATTTTAGGATTACAATTTTGACAACATGGGTTTAGAGTTTAGGTTTAGGGCTCGGGGATTGGGGTTTAAGGTTTAGAGTTTACATTTTAGTGTTAATATCAGGTTAAGGTTTACGGCTTGTAAGATAATGAAATTTACTGTTTTAGGGCTTGATGTTTATGGTTTACGGTTTAGTGTTAATGATTTAAGGGTTACGATGTATGGTTTTTGCGTTTCAGATTTAGGGTTTATACGACTTATGGTTTAGGGTTTACTGTTGTGGGTTTTAGTGTTTAATTACTATTTTGATACAAAAGTCAAAAAAATTTCAAATACTTTATGTTTTGGACTTCTTATTATGTCATTATTAGGTTTAGAACTGACAGGATATAAAACATATATATATATATATATGCATGGTACGATATCATATATATATATATATATGTTATATATGATGAAACAATTTAATATTGTATATGAGCGTTATCGAGTTGCTAAAATAGAGCATAAATTTAAAATTGTAAGACATTATTGGAATAACGTCAATAATTAATAAATTTGAATGTTGATAGTATTTAAATAATACATACTTATATAAAATTAAAAAATTTATTAAGATTTGTACAATAAAAATAATATGTTAAATCACGTGTCATATTTTTAAATAATATAATTGAAATAAAAGTAATAATTTCATATTAATGCATCAATTTAAAATAATGTCATAACATTTATCCAATTTTAAAATTTATTAAAAATAAAAATACTTATAAATAAAGAAATATAAAATATTATAAAAATTGAATAATTAGTGGCGTTTTAACTTAAAACGCTGCAATAGATAGGATTTAGCGGCGCTTAAACAGAAAACGCCGCTATAGAACAGGAATTTGCGGCGCTTCTTGTAAAAATGCCGCAAATAATATAGCAAAACCACTTCGTTTTCCTTTCAGTATATTCCTTTAGTGGCGTTTTGTTATAAAACGCAGCAAATATATTTATAAATTTTAATATTGATAGTATTTAAATTGATAGTATTTATAAATTTGAATATTTATAAATTTATTAAATATTTATAATTCAAAATAATATATTAAATCTGTACCATATTTTTAAATAATATTATTGAAATAAAATTAATAATTTCATATTAATGTTTCAATTTAAAAGAATGTCATAACATTTATCCAATTTAAAAATCTATTAAAAATCAAAATACTTGTAAATAAGGTGAATATTTAGTGGCGTTTGTAACCAAAACGCCGCAAATTCTAATTTAATAATTGAACAAAACGGCGTCGTTTCATTGACGAGTTTAGGGTTCAGTGGCATTTTTTCTCAAAGCGCCGCAAAATCTGTAAGATTAGTGGTGTTTTCCTTTGAGCGCCACAAAAATATTAAAAACTAAACGGCGTCGTTTTGATGGGATATCAGTTTTGGGGTATATCCCCGCACCCAGCCCCAAATCCCCTTCTTCAGTCAAATCCCTAAGTGTTTCAGCAGTATCTCCGATTTCCCCTCATTCGTTTTCTTCATCTCTTTCATATTTCTGTTTGGGTGTTTCACTTTCTTGCAAAAAAACCATTAAAAAGTCTTCATACATTCTATTTGTTGAAAACATTTAACATTATTTGCGGCAAAGAAGAGGGAGAACGTCGAGGAACATCATTTAAGGTTCGAATGTCAGATTCTGCATTCTGTGTATTTATACATTAGGTTTTGTCGTATTTTTTTATTTTGATTTTGCTTTGTTATTGGTTGGTGATACTGGAATTAAAAAAAAATTATTCTCTATGTTTAGGGTTTTGCGGTCTTCGACTGTTTTGTTCATCCTCCTGAAGGTACATTACTGCTTCGATTGTTCATTTATTTTGTGAATGGTTTCATTGGTTAGGAACTGATTTTAAATTGTTTGTGTTTAGGGTTTCATTTCAATGCATTTCATTGCTTTCATTTTAGTTTTCTTCATCGTTCTGAAGGTACAGAACTCATGCTTTCATTTAATTTCATTGCTTTCATTATCAGTGTAACGGGTTAAATGGCTTGGACTAAATGTTAAGATTCCATTTATTCTCTGTTGGTGTCGGTGAAATCATTTGGTACTGTTTTTTTAGTATGAAATTTTGATGCCTAGTTTAGGGTTTAATTTATTAATTTATAAAATTGTTCTGTTAAATGTGGTGCAGCCGATTACATTTCCAGGTAATGAATTGGATTTTTAAGTTGAATTTTATTACGCCATGTTGTTTTTTAGTATGATTTTTAAGTTCGATATATATACTCTTTGTTTGTTTGTTATAATTGTCTTTCATCCATTTTGAATTATTGTTTTGAGTGATTATGACATTTTTTAATCTTAATTTTCATGTGGATTAAATCCAACCTCTAATTGATTTTACTACTTAACTGGGGTTTGTCTATTTCCATATGTTTTTCTCAGTTACAAGTTATCACTATTTCTTAATTTAATAATGTGTGTTAAAATATAATGTTGGGTTCCACTTTCATTTTGTGGTTTGTAAACTATGAATTCGGTTTGTAAACTTTCGATTTATGGTTTGTAATCTGATTCATAATCTGTCCGTTTACAATTTGCTTAAATCACAAGATGTACCTCATGTGTTAGGTTTTATTTATTTGAAATGAAATATTTTACTTAATTGGTAACAGTTTGCAATGCTTAGAAAATGAACACAGAATTTTCATAGTCTCTCTAGCATGTTAATATTTTCCAGCAGCAACTTAGAAAGGAATATGGTTTGCTACATTCGTGCAAAAAAACGCAATCATTCGTGCCAAAAACGCAATAAATTTTGGACAGAAATATTATATAGTAAATGTTAAAATTTATATTCTTTTTATATATTACATATATTAATATGGATATATAACCTATATTTCAATTTTTGTAATAATAACATTTTAAATTTAAAAAATAATTGTAAATGATAATTTAATATCTATTAAAACCAATATTTTTAATATATCACCCCATATATGGTATGGGTATATAACCTATATTTAAAACTTATTACTATAAAATTTATAAGTTTTCTAAATAATTATAATTATTGTTTTAATATCTATATAAGTTTTCTAAATAAGTTTTCTAAATTTATTAGTATTAAATTTATAAGTTTTCTAAATAAGTGTTCTAAATTTATTAATAATAAAATTTATTAGTATTAATTTTATAAGTTTTCTAAATAATTATATATTTTAAAACTTATATATTTTATAATATATATTGTTTTAATATACATAACCAAAATAACACAAATTTAACAATCATATGATAACTTATATATAATTTTACATAATACATAACTTACACAATCATTTGCTTACGTAATACCAAAAAAAAAATGTTATAAACTCATAACTTACATAATAACTTATATATAAGCTTGCATAACTTACATAATAACTTACATAACTTATATATAAGAACATAATAAATTACATAATACATAATAATATAATACATAACTTATATATAAGCTTGCATAACTTACATAATAACACATAACTTATATATAATAACATAATAAATTACATAATACATAATAACATACTACATAACTTATATATAAGATTGCATAACTTACATAATAACTTACATAACTTACATAACTTACATAATACACCACTTACATTCTACACAACTTACATAACATATACATAATCTGAACTTACATAAAATACAACTTACATATCTTACATAATACATAACTTACATAATACAACACTTACACAACTTAAATAACTTGCATAATGCATAACCTACATAACTTATATAACTTTCACAAAATACAACTTACATATTTTACTTAAAACTTATATAATACATAACTTACATAATACAACACTTACACAACTTAAATAACTTGCATAATACATAGCCTACATAACTTATATAACTTACATGATACAACACTTACATAACTTACATAGCTTACATAATACATAACTTAAATAACTTATATAATACATAACTTACATAATTTACTTAATACATAAATATATATCATATCATAACTCATTTAATTTTAAATATAAGTGAACAACTTACGTACCCTTGTATTTTCTGGTGAAAATCAGACTTCAACAATTAAGAAATGGACCGGTCTTGGATTAATTTGTCAAGGGTAAGCAACAGTTATCGAAATGGAGTTCAGAGTTTTCTAAATTTTTCATTTCAACATGCAAGCCAAGAGAACATGATTCTTTGCCTGTGTAACAAGTGTGTCAACATAAACTGGCATTATCGTGAAGTTGTATACTAGCATTTAATTGTTGATGGGTTTGTTCGGGGTTATAAAAAATGACTTTTTCATGGAGAATGCCCACCTAGTACTTCTTCTTCAATGATGGACGTATCTTATCCTGGTCCTGCTTACCATCAATCCGTTGCAGGGGATGACATGGAAGGTATGTTGCGGGATGCATTTAATATGCACAGCCATGGTTTTCAGTCGTTCCCAGCTGACTTTGTGGCATCTGATGATTGTAATGTTGGTGTAAATGCTTTTACCGAGCCGGGAATAGGTGTACCTCATGAAGAGCCGAATGGAGAAGCGACGAAGTTCTACGCACTACTTAATGAGATGAACAAAGTACTATATGAGGGATCAAAATTCTTAAAAATGTTTTTCTGTATTCGCCTTTTCCAGTTAAAATGTTTAGGAGGGTGGACCGAGAACTCTTTAACAATGCTGTTAGAGTTTTTGAGGAATATGTTTCCGTTTGCAAAAATCCCTCAATCATGCAAAGATATGAAGAAAATGATAAAAGATTTAGGTCTTGGGTACAACAAAATCCATAGTTGCCCGAATGACTGCATGTTGTATTGGGGCGATCGGAGAAACCAATAGTGCTGTCATGTATGCGGCCAATCACGTTGGGTAAATAAAAACACAAAAGATGGGAACGACGATGAAAATGATGCACAACCAAGAAAGAAGCTAGTCAAGATTTTACGGTATTTTTCACTGATACCAAGGCTTCAAAGGCTTTTCATGTCGTCGAAGACAGCGGAGTCAATGACGTGGCACCATGATGGATGAACTGATGATGGATTATTAAGGCATCCGGCAGATTCTTTAGCTTGGAAATCATTTGACAATAAATTTCCAAGCTTTGCAAGCGATCCTAGAAGTGTGAGGCTTGGCCTAGCATCTGATGGATTTAATCCTTATAAGATCATGAGTACTGTGTACAGTACTTGGCCAGTAGCGCTTGTTCCTTACAATATGCTTCCATGGATTTACCTGAAGCAATCTTCCCTTATCTTATCTATGATTATCCCTAGAGAGAAAGGGCCCGGGAATGATATCGACATTTATTTACAGCCACTTATTGAAGAGTTAAAACAATTATGGGCTGGTGTCGAGACATACGATGTGCTGAGAAAGGAGAACTTTAATTTACGTGTAGCTTTGATGTGGACCATTAATGACTTCCCCGCTTATACCAATTTATCCGGTTGGAGTACCAAGGGTCGTTATGTGTGTCCTTGTTGTGCTGCACAAACATGTTCACAATGGTTATACAATGGGAAGAAGTTCTCTTACATGGGGCACCGTCGGTGGTTATTGGAAAATCATAGATTTAGATTTCAGAGTTCAGCATTTGACGGTACTGAAGAGTTCAGAGAAGCTCCTTCGCAGACAAGTGGATCTGAAATCTTGTTAATGTTGTAAGATATGAATTTCAGTTATGGGAAGATGAACCTACTGGCAAACACGCAAAGAAATAGAAGATCAAATGATGAAGCTGATGATGACTCCGATAAAGAGGATGATCCTAATGAGGCGGACTTGTGGAAAAAAAATAAGTATTTTTTTAGTTGCCTTATTGGGAGCATCACCTTTTACGACACAATCTTGATGTTATGCATATTGAGAAAAATGTCTGCGAGAATATTGTCGGTACAATTTTGAATGTAGACGGAAAATTAAAAGACAATCTTCAGAGTCGACTTAATTTAGTTCACATGGGAATTTGACCTGATCTTCATCCGAATCTACTTTCGAATGGGAAATATTGGTTGTCGCCTTCTATTTTCTCAATGTCGAAGACGGATAAAGAAGTGTTTTGCATGGTGTTGAAGGATATAAAGGTTCCGATGCGTATGCATCAAATATATCTCGATGTGTTAGTGTTAAAGATCGAAGACTATATTCACTAAAATCACATGACTATCACAACTTGATGCAAGATTTACTTCCAGTTGCTCTACGATGTTGTATTTCGAAGAAGGTGACGTCTTGTATAATTGAACTATCCAATATAATGAAAGCTATATGTGGCAAAGTTTTGGATGTTCAAGAACTTCAGAAGGTACAAGATCGAGCCGCTTTGACTTTATGCAACATGGAAAAAATCTTCCCACCTTCCTTCTTCACAATTATGGTTCACTTGGTAATCCATCTCTCGCATGAACTAATTCTTGGTGGACCCGTTTTCTATTGATGGATATATCCCATAGAAATGTGTTAATTACAATTTTTAAAATTTTCCTTCATTCACCTATATGCCTTTAATTACAACTTTTGATAATGTTGTATATCGTGTTTAGGTTCCTATCCAAATTAAAGTCTTACTGCCGCAACAAGCGTTATCCAGAAGGATCGATTGCTGAAGGCTACTTGGCAGAGGAATGTATGACCTTCTGTTCAAGATATTTGGAAGATGTTGAAACAAGGTTGAACATACCAAATAGAAATGCTGGACTCACGGATCATAACTTCGCCGATACTTATTTGTTCCAAAGTTTTGGAGAACCAATCGGCAAAGTTAAAATTGCAGAATTAGATGATTTATCGTGGGTACAAGCACATCGATATGTTCTGTTTCACCATGAATCAATGGAACCTTTACGCAAGTAAGTTGTAAAAAATTGATAAATATTCATCAATTAAAAATTGTTTATATTCTAACAAACTAAACATATTTTTAACATAGTGAGTACAAACAAATATTGAGATCTCGTTCGTGCTCCCGAAGAACACAACATCGAGATATCAATAAGTTGTTCACAGAATCTTTTCATGAATGGTTAAGCCAAACGGTATGCAATTGGAGCTTTCATTGACAAATAATAATGTTTTCTCATAACATTTTTAATTACTCAGTTTACTTTCCATTCAATAGGTTTGGAGTGGGAAGAACATCACCGACGAAGTTAAATGGCTTTCCCAAGGTCCAAATCGGGTGGTTAAAAGATATAGTGCATTCCTCATCAACAGATTCAGATTTCATACAAAATATCGCGAGAGATTGAGGAGAACGCAAAATTGTGGAATAGTTGTTAATTCCTCAATTACAAGTTATGCTAATGCTAGGGACAATAATCCTGTCGAGGGAAATATGGAATATTTTGGACTTCTTACTGACATAATTGAGTTGGATTACTACGGCAAATGGAAAGTTGTCTTATTTTGAGGTGATTGGGCCGATGTTAATACTGCTCGTGGAATTAAGCATGATCAATTTGGTTTCACAGTGGTGAACTTCGCTCGATTGATTCATACAGGACAACAATTGATTGTTGAACCGTATGTATTTTCTTCTCAAGTCAAACAAGTTTTTTACTCAAAAGATCCAACTGATGAGGGTTGGTACGTTGTACTCCGTAACATCCCTAGAGATTTGTTTGACATGGGCAGTGGAAGTAGAGATGGCATTGATGACAGAACACAAACTTTGCCCTTTCCAGAACAAAACTTAAATGAAAACATACCTAGTACTAGTACACAATTTCAATGGGTCCGCCAGGATACGGATGAAGATATTTACGAATTATAATGTAGTAAGCTTTTACGATTATTTAATTATATGTAATATCATAATATAAATATTGGTCTTATTATATATTTCAACTATTTTATATGTCCTATTATTGTTGTAATTGTATACTAAGTTTTCAACTATTTTATTTGTATTGCAGATAAAATGCCTAGAAGAAAAGTGTGAGGGCTAAGCATTGTTCAAGGTACTCTAAGCTCGGCGGAAACAAACAGCACTGAACAACAGACTGCTATTGGATCTTCGAATGTTCCGATTACACCTGAGGAACCTATAGAAGTTCAAAGTAATCTAACATTTAATTTACATGCGTGTTGACTTATTGTTTATTTATTTTTAAAATTCTTATATTACAATATAACATTTTTCAGCTGAAAGTGGTGGGATGCGGAGAGTTCGAGGACGTACGTTACTGAGGGATTTATACGAGCTAGATCTAGTCGAGCGTGTCAATGTATACAGTAATAGCTTTGGTCAGCCTGTTGGATCAGAAGCTCACCTTTTAGTAGGATACTTGGGCATTCTAGCACGAAATGCAAATATGTCGCCAATTAACTACGAGTCATGGCATTAAATGCCCGAGAGTAACAAGAACCAAGCTCTCGATAACATTAAGGTAACAAAACGTTAATGTCATTTATAATACTTGGGTTTAAGTTTCATTTATATTTACTTTCTTAACTTGTGTTTTTTGTAGGTGAGATTTGCTCTAGAGGTCTCCGATGCTTATGTAAAGAAGGCATTGGGAAAAAGATGGAGAGACCATAAGAGCACTTTAAAGAAAGACTACTTTAAGGCAAAAACAACACTCGACGAGAAATTACAAAATGTCCCACCGGGAAAGCTGAGGTACCAGTGGGAAGAGGTCGTTAGATTTTGGACTTCGAAGAAAGGACAGGTATGTGTTACTACAAAAATCTTGTAATTATTTTGGTTTATAGTATTTACTAATTAACGTACTAATAATTTCATAACGTAGGATCGTGAACGAGTTGGAAAAATTAGTAGGCAGAAACAAAAATTCACTCACACAGCTGGGTCGAAAAGTTTTGCTTGTGTAGCTTAGGCCGAGGTATTTTGAATTTTTTAATACCATCAGATATTTATTACTTTCTATCAAATGATATTTTTACTACTGTATTGTAGGAGTTGTCGTCCGGTCAAAAAGTTAGACGCCTTCAACTTTTTGACATTACACATAGGAAGAAAGATGGAAACCCTATGACTCCTGAAGCTGCAGAAATTATGGTACGTTTGCTTAATACAATTTGACTTGTTTTAATTATTTTTAGTGTTTATTTTCTAATGTTTTATTTCATTTCTTGTAATGAAAATATTGTTAATTTATGTTGCATTTGCTTTTTTAATATATATTGTGTTCCTAACTATGTGATTTATTTATTAGGAAAAACTAAAGGATAAAAAGGCGGAGTACGAAGAGATGCCTTCCAGTGATAGTTCTGTTCATATTGACGACATTGATAACCGGATTATCACTGAAGTTTTGGGTCCTAAAAGGTATGGTCGAGTTCGATTTCAAGGATCTTTTGTTAACCCATCCCAATATTTTGGATCCAGCTCGTAACAATACATGCCTTTAGGGAGTCAGACTCAAGCTGAAGTTCAGAGGTTAAGAGACCAGATGGCTCAGATGCAAGCGACAATAGTTGAGCAAATTACACAACTTAAAGCGGAGACAGCATCGAGAGAAGCTGAGATTGAAAAAAGATATGAAGAACTCTAGCTACAATTTAAAGCAGATGCAGCAGCGAGAGAAGCTGAGGTTCAACGAAAGTATGAAGAACTCCACTTGCAGCTTAAAGCAGATGCGACAGCGAGAGAAGCAGAGCAGCGTAGAAAGTACGATGAACTCCAGCAGTAGCTTCAGAATATGATGAAGATGTTTCAGCAACAACCGCCGTCTTAGACTATCGTGTAAATATTTTTATCATTTTGAATTTTAATTATCATTTTAACTTTTAACATTTTTGTAAGAATAACACGAATTTTATTTTATTTCTTGATATTTATTATATATTATTCATTTAATTTCTAATATTATATAGATTTATTACTTTCGGTTGGTTTAGATTTGGTTTTTTCTGATTTGTTTTTACAGGAGGGCTGAAAATATAGAAAATTTTCTTTTACAAATCTGCCAAAATTAGTGGCGTTCTTAAAAAAAATGCCACTAAAAGTCATGGTCTTTAGCGGCGTTTGTAAAAAAAACGCCGCTAAAGGTCATGGTCTTTAGCGGCGTTTGTGGGAAAAGCGCCGCTAAAGGTCATGGTCTATAGCGGCGTTTGTGGGATAAGCGCCCCTAAAGGTCATGGTCTTTAGCGGCGTTTGTAGGAAAAGCGCTGCTAAAGGTCATGGTATTTAGCGACGTTTGTAGGAAAAGCGCCGCTAAAGGTCATGGTCTTTAGTGGCGTTTGTGGTATAAGCGCAACTAAAGGTCATGGTCTTTAGTGGCGTTTGTGGTATAAGTGCCGCTAAAGGTCATGACCTTTAGCGGCGTTTATTTCTAAAAACGCCGCTAAAGTTAGCGACGCTATCATTAGCGGCATTTTTGGCTTTAAAAAGCGCCGCTAAAAGCCTGCTTTGGTGTAGTGACATTATGATACACAATCAAATCTGAGCCTTAATTGAGCTTATGAAAGCTTTTTTGTTGACCCAAGCATGAAATAGGATCAAATTAAAAAGTTTTAAAACTTTAGGGCAGACATCATGACACCACTTCCTCCACGTTTTGACGTTGCCAAAACAATATGTCACGTCGTGACCTTAGGCCACTCGACGTTGCAACATAACTCATTGTCGGTTGACGTTGTGACAAGAAAGATAACTTATCTGGACAATGACTTTATTTTTGGCAAAGTTTAAGTCATTTGGTACCTATTTCAAAAATCTCATCAAACCTACACATCCTGCTCAACAATTCACCATTTTTACTTGAATTAAACCATACCAAAACATGTCAAAATAAATCTGTAACAGCCCGATTTTAGGTCTAGATGGAATAGTGATTTCGGGACCACAAATCCGACAAGGAAAAATTTATTTTAAAATTATGACATGGGTTGCATTATGATAGGAAGGTTGCATGAAAATAATGATATGAACATTTTATCGATTTAGTGATTAATTAAGGAAAGGACCTATTTGTATAAAATGTAGAATTTGAATTCTAGAAGCTAGAAGGGTTAATTAGCTATGAAATTTTAATACCCCGAAAATTACTACAGTAAGAAAGTAAGATAATATCCTTGATATGGTGAAATAAGGAAATAAAGTGATAAAAAGGTAATTGAGTTATGTCAACATTGGAAAGTATATTATGACATATTAATTCAAGAAAGGATTAAATTGCAAAAGTGAGAAAAGTTTTGTTACCCAAGAGTAAATACTCAAAATTTGAGGGGTTAAAGTGTAAATATGAAAATTTGAAGGACCAATAGTGTAAATATTTTAAGGGTGGAATAATCTAGAAACTAAGGAAGATGGATGAATTGGGACCAAATTGAATAGATGAAGAATTATGAGGGATTAAATTGTAATTTTACCAAATTAAGTGATGACTCAAGGATGGAATTTTAAAAGATCTAGAGGGCAAAATGGTCAATTAGAAGAAAGAGAAATCTAGAAAATAATGATGATGTTGGAGATATTTTAGATTAAATAAATGAATATTAGTTTATTAATATTTTAATTTGATTTTTAAATGATATTTTATTATTTTATTATTATTTTATTTAGTGTATATATATGGAAGAAAAGATGAAGAATCATCATCTTCTTCCCCATGCAACTAACGTATGACAAGAAAAGAAAGAGAAAACTTTCTTTTCTTTACAATTTGGTCCTTTACCAAAAATTCACCATTTTCACTTAGAAACTAAAAGAATTTCCATATTCATCAATAGAGAAAGATAACAAGGAGACTATGGGGAGCTAGAATATCAAGTTAGATTCAAGAAATAGAAGTTGGAGGAGGAGAAAATCAAGTTAAAGATTGAAATCAATGGCATAAGGTAAGAACATCAAGATTTTATATACTTTTGAGTTTGATATTATTGAAAAGTAGGAAATTAATGTTAAGGTAGAGTTTCATTATATAAGGTTCTATATTATTATGTTAGTAACGGAAATAAGAGAAAGTGATGGAAAATATTGAAGAGAAAGGAAAGGAAAGTGTTATAAATTTAGTTATCAACATTTTACACTAAAACAGTTTTGAGACAGCAGCAGAGTCTGAATTTGAAAATCTATAAAAATAGTATAAATGGAATTACAGGATGAAAAAATATGAAATTAAAGCTTATTGAGTCTAGTTTCTCATAGAAGAAAAGGTGTAAGCAATGAAATTGTAAATTATGAGATATAATAGGTTTTGTGAGATAAGGTCAGAATGATTTCGGGTTCCCTTGTACTGAATTTGGAAAATCATCAAAAATTGGATAAAAATAATTAGAGGCTTAAATTTATATTTTAAAATAATTAATGAGTATATTTTCAATAGAAACAAACGGTAACATCATTCAAATTCTGTACGAGGAGATAATTAATTTTTAGTGAAGAAGGGTCAGAACTGTCAGACAGCAGAACAGAGATGACTTTAAAGAATAAAATGTATTTATTCGCTAAACCAAAAATTCTGAAAATTTTATGGTAAGAATATGTGTGAGTATAGTTTTAGAGAAAATTAACAGATCTTAATTTGAAATTCTGTAGCTCAAGGTATAAATAATTTAGTGACTATGACTCAAGTGGACAGCTTTGAATGAATATATAAGTAAATGGTGAAATTATAGATAATGTTACCTATAAGCATGTTATATACATTAAGGATGTGGAATGGAGAGGAGGAGGAGGAAAATATATGATTATTCAACTAGCATGATTTTTCATTAAAATGGCCAATTTACATGTTTTACGTTCAGGGACTAAATTGAATAAATGTGAAACTTTAAGGGTAAATTTGTAAAAATGTCAAAAAGTGACCAAATTGCATGAAATGAATTGTTTTATTATTTAAATTAGTAAATTGAATGAAATATTAATTTAGATCAAGATTGGATGAAAATTGAGAAAATAGAAAATTACCAAAATGTCCCTAAATTTTGGTATTTCTGCAATTTAGCCTGGTAAGTTCGTATGAACTATATTCTGTATAATTTTAATTAAAGTGAATTCTATTTAATGGTGAATATTATATAGATATGTGTTTTATTATTGAAATTGAATTATTATTGGTAATATGTACAATTATTAGATGCAGTGAGATGATTATCGGAAGCTCGATTGTGGTTGGTAGGAAATGTTGCATTATTTATATTGTGAAGAATTATAAAAGCATGTTAATAATTTGAAAGTTTTAATAATTAATGGAATTTTATAACTCGATTTAATACGTTTACAAGTGTATGTGTTCTGGTAATGCCTCGTACCCTATTCCGGTGTCGAATATGGGTAAGGGGTGTTACAAAACCATTTAACCATTTTTATTCAACTAATTCAATATAACTTCAATTTAGCACAAAACATGCCATTTAAACTTATTCAATTATAAACCATTCAACCAACCAACTAGCTATTCAAAAATCAACATCTTATCTATGCTAAATAAATTACTATTACTATCTAGCAGAATAACGATGTGTGGCATGTGTGTAAATTGCTTAACGGGTGCTTTTTAATTATAGAGAAAAGTATAAGAGTTTTGGTTGAGTAAGTCCTAAATAAATAATATTATTTTAATAGAAAATACAAACCTACTCTAATTAGAGTAGAGGTGGTGGTGGCATGCCCTTGTATTATATTAGGGTTTTCACCTTTCACATATTATATGAGGGCTAGTTTGAGTCTCTCATGTATTGGGTCCAATTATATGTGTTTTTTGGACTTTTTGTCCAATGCTTATAATTTTATCAAACCCAAATTTATTTTCTATTACCCAATATAAATATGATTTATTCGTTTAATTTAATTAATTAATTTCTCAATTAAACAATTTTCTCAACCATCTTCTAATTCTATTAAAGTCATAACAATTTTACCATAATAGAATATATGAGGAAATATATTTAATTTCCGTATTCAACAAATTCATCTTGACTAATTAATTTAATTTCATCTTGAACTTCAATTGTTTAATTATAATTACTTTACAAGTCATTTCTATACTTAGTGAGAAAACGCATTCATTGCAGATAGTGATACATATGATCTATTTATTACTTCATCATTTTCATTCATTTCAAATAATTGGTTTTACATGTAATTCTTTTCTGGTTATGTCGAGCTAGCAGAGGGACTAATTGGACATATTTAATTAAGGCTTAAATAATTTATAATTAAGTTTTGGCTGGTCGCCTATTAACATTATTTAGTCACGAATTCTTTCAACTAAAGTATCGTGGCTGAGTTCTCCCATATTATATACCATTATAAAAGTTATTTAATACTTACTCGTCCAATGGTATTGTCATAAGTGTGTTACCCTCATGTGATATCATTAATCTATTTAGGATAGTGATGGGTGTCGATTCCACCAATATAAACCTACACCTAATTTGCAATTTAAGCAGTATAGGGAGTAGGGTTGATCCCTCAGAGACTGGGTTTACTGCAAATTGTTGCTCTCTTGACCAGATTTATGTCGGGGCAGTTTTCGTGCCCAAGAAGTTCGGGGAGATAAAATTTGAAACCTGAAATAAATAAATAAAATGTGTAAAAAGTAAAAGTTGAAAATAAAATAATAAAAAGTAGTTAAATAAATCTGAAGAAAAATGAATTAAACTAAGCTCAGCTTCAGGCATGGGTTTTTCCTCGTCTTTGAACCGATCCTCGAAATTAGATGAACTCCTCTTTTCCAATAAGCTAGTTATAGCTACCAAGGACGCCTCGGACACCAACTCTTTCTTGTGTAAATTAGTTATGGAACGTCCTATAACTAACCCTTACCGATCGAACAACTAACGAAACGTTCGTGAATTTAAACTCCGGCAGCTTTGTGTTCTAGAGGAGCCTAGCTTGAACCAATGCCCTCAACCGCGTGGGACATTTAAATCCGGTTACTACTTCCCTTGACGGAACCAAACAGTAATCTCCACTTGGCACGCCAATGTGTTCACAGAAAATCGATTAGACAATCGATGCTTTCAAAATTCCAACTGTACGTCTAACCACACTAACTCAAAGGACATCTTTTTTGACTTAGTGTTGATTTGACTTTGTGAGTTGACAAAGTCATACTCTTAATCTGAAGAAATAATAAGTACTAGAATTTAGGAGTCAAATTGCTTGGGTTCGTAACTCACGTATCTTGACGAAGTTAACACCGACCTAAAGCTGAAATGGATACTTAATAAAAAAACTTGGTAATTAAAAACTTGATTAATGACTCAAGACTTGATGATAAAATGAGCAGTGTAGTCCTCTATTTATACTAGTGACTTTGCTAAATTAAGAACCACTAGCCATAGAAAATTAAAGAAATAAAATATTCCATGATATAAAAAATCCCTACATAATTTCCCACTAAGTCAACAAAAATTTCAGCTAATTAATCTTGGAAAAATTCTGCTTTGGCCCACCTTCTTTGCTCATTTCTTCAATCTAGCCCAATTGTTTCTCTTTTGACCTCAAATTGCACCCCTGCACAAAATTCAATATAAACATGGAAAAATCAGTGGTGCACTGTCATAAATTAACCAATTTAATTACATAAAATATGTAATTTTAGCATTTAATCAGACAGTGATACATGCAATCTATTTCTCTTCTTTTTTTTCATTCATTTCTATTCATTGGCTCTACATGCAATCCGTTTTTGGTTATGTCGAGCTTGCCTCCTATTAATTAAGGCTAAAATAATTTATAATTAAGTTTCAGCTTGCCTCCTATTACTTGTAACATTATTTAGTCACGAAATTATTCTACTAAAATATCATGACTGAGCTCTCCCTTAATATATACCATTACAAAAACTACTTAATACGTAGTCGTCCAATGATTTTTTCATAAGTGTGTTACAAAAGTTATTTGGTACCAAATCCGAGCCAACCCTAAATTTCTTTTCGGGGTATTATTGCCTCGAGCTTTTTCACCTCTATGTTGCATGAAATTTCAGTATCTCAAGCTTTTCCTCTTTCGTCGAATGAGAGCAAAATGAACTCTTCAACTTCTTCGGTTGGCAGCTCCCAACTATGGCCAGAAAGTGTATCGACTCCTTTACACTTTCACTCAGAATCGATTTAAGCTCTGTGTCAATTGCTACTACTAAATCTAAGACTACTGCTACGTCAATTAGATTAGAGACTACTTCGTCCATATTCAATTCATCCCCATGATATCCGATTCCAAACTTTTGCTAACGTCTATCATCTAATTTAGGGTGGATGATGATATCGTGGTCCTAGGGATCAAAGTTGGGAATATCATGCACGACCTCTTCCCTTGGAGACAATGTCTCGGATATGTGTTGGAGCATCTTCCTTATTTGGGCCATCATATCTGACAAGTCCAATAATAGCTTGAAGTTGGATGACTTATTAGTTTCGCATGAGGGTACCTCATACGAATCACCAAGAGGCTTGTCTAAACGTTTGGACATATCATTGTCTTGGTCATATGACTCAAAAAGAGGTTCATATGAATACTCGTTTTCTCCACATCCATCGTCATCACTCCATTGGTTTGTTGAGACTCTGTTCAGCCAACTTGATTCTTGGTTATCGTACAACTTATCCCATATCTTGCCTTTATACCATTTGTATTTTTCATCGTCAAACATATCCATGATTAGATTCAATAGTCAACAAGGTAACTAAAATAACAAAAATAATGAAACAAAAATAAAAATTAGAACACTATCTAACTTGTTTGGCTTTCGACTAGTATTATTTTACAAAAAAATAAATTTAATAACAATTATCACCGTCGTAATCCCCAGTAATGGTGCCAACAACTTGACTGCCTCCCTATGTGCGAACATCCAAAGTGTAAAATCGTGCAAAAATATAAAGATAAGAGTTAAGTGCAGTTGCTGCAAGTGTACAAGTCAAATTGTAATATAAATGTGTTACAATAGAACTCTTGGTAAGTATTCTAAGGATTGTACCAAGGGATTGTAGATTGAAGAAAATCACTATTAAATCAATTACCAAAAATAATTACTAATATGATATAGTTATGAATTAGTAGTGCTAACCCCAATTTAAGATAAAAATAATAAAACTAATTAAATTAACTAAGACCAAATCTAACCCTAGGTTAAGTTATTCAGATTTGCCTATTCCTAGTTATTAATTACTACCCATGATTGGCTACCAAAAACGAAACTGATTTATCCAAGTTATTCATCACATCGTCGCGACATCCCTGTCCTCCACGTCGTGATGTCGCCCCTGCTTCACCCTTGATTTCTTCTGTCTTCGGTGTTACGACACTAGTGGTCTTATGTCGCAACATGGGCAATAGTTTTAGCCCGAGTTTACATCTTTAACTCCCGATTTGACCTACAAGACCATGGAACTTTATTTAAGTATCTAAAGTATAATTAAAAACGACTGAGAAGCATAAATTACGACTTCAAGTATGACAACATGAATATGTACTAAAATGACTTGATTTAACTACTAAACAAACTAAAATTATGTGAAAAAAGGATGTAAATAATAGTGTAATTCGTGACTGATCAACTTATCAAGTCACTACTCTCAAAACTTGCCTCAACGCCATTAATAAAAGAAAATTAAATTCAAACTTTAAATTTATTTTTTCAAAATTGAACAAATAAATAAAAATAAATATTAATTAAATAAACAATGTAAATGTAATAAAATAAATATACAAAATATGTTTGGAAATATTATTGGGATGGAAGAGTAAATTAATTAAATAAAAATACTAATGAAACATAAGCTAAATGTTGAATCCTTTAACTATTATGGAATCCTCTAAACACACTTTTTCTTTATTTGCTTTTATATTTCTTGATAAAATCAAATTCAATATTAATGGAAAAGTATGTACTATTTTTGTATAGTTGGTTGAGGAAAAGAATTAGAACAAATGTAGTTGAAAAGTTGAGTGGTTTACAATATATTTAGAGTGAATGGTGCAACGATTTCTTACTACCTTGCTTTCCGCTTGACCTTTTATTCATTCTCTTTATAGATTCAAGCTCCCACTATATATTCTTCATTTATTAATAAGGAAACCAACCAAAAGCAGAAGAAAACAAAAGAGTTTTAGATAGAAATTTTTCAAAATATTGAAGTTATATTCACCTTAGAAATCAATTATTTCAAGTCAAGTTCCAACTATGCCTTTAAATAAGATGGGTCATTTTACGTATTTTGTTATAGTTATTATTTTGTGTCTTCTTTTTTTGAATGGTCCTGCAATTGCTAATGATCATGATGTTAATGGAAATGAAAATCACCATCCACATGTTTATAAAGAAAGGCTAAAAACTAAAGGGAGTAGGAGGTCTTTAACAGTTTTACCTATAGTAGCTGGTGCACATACTGTACATCAAGGTGAGAAGGCCGTTGCTGGTGCTGCTACAACTGATAAAGCTTTCCATGGGGGTGGAGGAGCAAAGGCTGGAGTAGGAGGCGAATTCCAGAGTAGTGGAAACATTGTTGGTGCAGGAGGAGGAGGATGGGGAGGAGGTGGTGGTAATGGTGGTGCAAGTAGCAGTGACAAAAATGGAGGTGTAGGTATAGGTGGCCATGCTGGTATGACTGGTGGGGGTGGTTTTAAGTTTGGGTTTAGAGGTGGAATGAGAGCAGGACTTGGTGGAAGTGGTGGCGCTAATGTTGGTGGAGAGGCAGGAGGTCGTGCCGGAGGTGTTGGTAATGGTGCAACTAGTACAAGTGCAAGTCTTAATGGAGAAAAGAGTAGTGATGGAAAAGTTAGTGATACTAATAAGATTGAGGGTAAAGCTGGTTTTGAAGGTAAAGTAGGAGGACAAGGAGAAGTTGGTGGAAATAGTGGTGGAAGTGGTAACACTGGTGATGCTGGTAAGGTGGGAGGGCATGGTGGAAGTGTTGACAATGGTAATACTGATGCAAGTGGTACTTATAATGGTGAAAAAGGTAGTGATGGCAAAGCTAGTGCTACTAGTAAGGGTAAAGATAAAGTTGGTTTTGAAGGTAAAGTAGGAGGGAAAGGAGACGATGGTGGAAAAAGTGGTGGAACTAGCAGCACTAATGTTGTTGGTGGAGGTGTTAGAAGTGGTAGTACTGATGCAAGTGGAAGCATTGTTGGTGTAGGAGGAGGGGGAAGGGGAGGAGGTGGTAGTGGTAGTGGTGGAAAGGGTGGAGATGCAACTGCAAGTGGACATGCTGGTATGGCTGGTGGGGGCGGTTTTAAGTTTGGGTTCAGAGGTGGAATGAGAGTAGGATTTGGTGGAAGTGGTGGCGCTAGTGTTGGTGGAGGGGCAGGAGGCCATGCCAAAGGTGTTGGTAGTGGTGCAACTAGTACAAGTGGTAGTATTGGCGAAACAAAGAGTAGTGATGCTAAAGCTAGTGACAACTTTAGTGGTTCTAGTGGGGTAAAAGGACAAGGTAGAGGAGATGGTAGTGGTAATATAGACGCAAGTGGTAAAGATGAAGCTAAAGCTAAAGCTAAAGATGGAGGAAATTTTGGAGGACAGGGAAAGGTCGATGAAAATAGTGGTGGAAGTGACAGCTCTAGTGATTCTGGTGGGGTAAAACGACAAGGTGGAGGAGATGGTAGGGGTAATATAAATGCCAGTGGTAAAGAAAAAGGACAAGGTAGAGGAGATGGTAGTGGTAATATAGATGCAAGTGGTAGAGAAAAAGGACAAGATGGAGGAGATGGTAGTGGTAATATAGATGCAAGTGGTAAAGATGAAACTAAAGCTAAAGCTAAAGATGGAGGAAATTTTGGAGGACAGGGAAAGGTCGATGAAAATAGTGGTGGAAGTGACAGCTCTAGTGATTCTGGTGGGGTAAAAGGACAAGGTGGAGGAGATGGTAGTGGTAATACAGATGCAAGTGGTAAAGAAAAAGGACCTAGTGGAGGAGATGGTAGTGATAATAAAAATGCAAGTGGTAAAGATGAAGCTAAAAATAAAGGTGAAGTTGAAGGAAAATTTGGAGGACAGGGAAAGGTCGATGAAAATAGTGGTGGAAATGACAGATCTAATAATTCCGTTGAGGTAAAAGGGCAAGGTGGAGGAGATGGTAGTGGTGATACAGATACAAGTGGTAAACAAAAAGGACAAGGTGGAGGAGATAGTAGTGGTAATACAAATACAAGTGGTAAAGATGAAGCTAAAGATAAAGCTAAAGTTGAAGGAAAATTTGAAGGGCAGGGAAAGGTCGATGGAAATAGTGGTGGAAGTGATAGTTCTAATGATTCTAGTGGGGTAAAAGGACAAGGTGGAGGAAATGGTAGTGGTAATACAGATGCAAGTGATAAAGAAAAAGGACAAGGTGGAGGAGATGGTAGTGGTAATACAAATGCAAGTGGTAAAGATGAAGCTAAAGGTAAAGCTGAAGTTAAAGGAAATTTTGGAGGACAGGGAAAGGTCGATGGAAATAGTGGTGGAAGTGACAGCTCTAATGATTCTGGTGGGGTAAAAGGACAAGGTGGAGGAGATGGTAGTGGTAATACAAATGCAAGTGGTAAAGATGAAGTTAAAGGTAAAGCTGAAGCTGAAGGAAATTTTGGAGGACAGGGAAAGGTCGATGGAAATAGTGGTGGAAGTGACAGCTCTAATGATTCCGGTGGGGTAAAAGGACAAGGTGGAGGAGATGGTAGTGGTAATACAAATGCAAGTGGTAAAGATGAAGCTAAAGCTAAAGCTGAAACTCAACCTCAAGCTAAAGCTAAAGATGAAGTTAAAGCTGAAGATGAAGCTCAAGCTAAAGTTAAAGATGAAGCTAAAGCTGAATCTGAAGCTAAAGCTAAATCTAAAGAAGAAGCTAAAGCTGAAGCTGAAGCTAAAGCTGAGGCTAAAAGTGAAGCCAAAGCTGAAGCTAAAGCTAAAACTGAAGGAAAGGCTGAAGCTGAAGCTGAAGCTGAAGCAAAAGCTGAAGCAAAGGCCGAAGCAAACACCGAAGCAAAGGCTAAAGCAAAAGCTAAAATAGGAGGACAAGGAAAAGTAGGTGGAAATGGTGGTGGTGGTGAAGCTAAAGCTGAAGGAAATGCTAAAGCTGAAGCTGAAGCCAAAGCTGAAGCCGAAGCAAAAGCCGAAGTTGAAGCCGAAGCAAAAGCCGAAGCTGAAACCGAAGCAAACAACGAAGCAAAAGCCAAAGCAAAGGCCGAAGGAAAAGCTGAAGCAAAGGCAGAAGCAAAAGCCGAAATAGGAGGACAACGAAAAGTAGGTGGAAATGGTGGTGGTGGTGGTGGTGGTAATGTTGGTGGTGGTTTTAAATTTGGTTTTGGAGGAAAAGTAGAAAGAGGAGGAGGGTTTAGTGGAGCCCACTAAACCACAATCCAAATAGAGAAATTTTCTTTACGTATTTTCACAAATAACATTATTCGGTCATTTGTGTTTCACTTTATTTTTTATTTAGTGAAACCTTAAATAGGAGATCTTGTTAATCCTTGCATGCTATGTATAAATAATTTGTACCACGTATCTTCTTAATATCAATGTCAAATTTTATTTTAGAGAATTTATTTCTACTTTTCACTTATCCCTAAATTTATTACTATAAAAGGAAACCCCAACGATTATTTCGTTATTATTTTCTTTGATATTTATTATTTTAATTATGTTTAAACATATTTTGTGTGCAAAGAAACTTTTACTACGCTTTTATACAAGAATGAAGATGGGAAAATGGATAACAGAATTTAAACCCATTTAAGTGACTAACAAATGCTTTAATCATGGATCTATACAAGTCAAGGCTTGTTGCATCTGTTATTATATTAGTTTAGAGAGATTATATTGTTTTGCCTTTTTTACAATAGCCATAACTCATTACAGCTTTTTTGGAGGTAAAACTCTGATGTCCTTTGACCCTTTCCTCTTCTTTTGTTGATTATTTCAACCCATCAACCCAATTCACTAAAAACAATCTTAACAAATTGGCATCCTCGGTGGGAACCTTAAGTAAAAGCTATGGATTCTTCGGCCAAGCAATTTGGCCAAACTATTACCGGTCCTCAAACCCTTGAACCAAGATTATCCTGTCAAACAACCATCTTCAGTTGTCCAATGCTTCTCGGGCTACAAATCCACCTCCCATACAATTGTAGGAAATACTATAATCTACTTGTCTACCTATCTCGTGCCACAGTCCGTCTACTCAGAAATATCGTTAGCTTATTTCATTAGCTGGGTAAGGCCTACCAAGGATACAGCATAACCATTAATCTACATCGCCAAGTCCATTCATCAGGTATCACGGTTGCTCAAACCTGCAGCGGGTAATCCTCCTCAGCTGCAACCAATCTTGTAATCTTGAGAGCAGGCACTTTACTAGTCATATACAATCCTCCAGATGTTAGTCGTTTTTCATGGATATTCTAACAATCATCCATAGCTAGTACAATACCATCAGCTTCACAGCAACTCGATCCCACTTATAATATGCATCGCAGATCCTGCTCCTATCAAACGCATTCGAGGCGCAATAGAAATCACTAGATAAAATGCAAAAGAAATTAGAGCAACTCTTTCAAATCCACACACACACACAAAAAAAAAAACACCTCTACGCATCTCAAAAAACGTGCTAGACCTAATGAAAGCTCGACTTCTACCATGGATCCTTCACATAGAAAACCCAGAGTGTATTACAACCATCATTGTAGCAAAGGACGAATACTATTAGCTTAAAGCTGGTTATCTTGTAGAACAAGTTGCAGCCCTAAAGCAAGAGCTGAAGAGCCTCAAACAACCAATTTGGAATGAGTCTAAATGGTTAGATGCAGCGCATAATCTATTATCACTTGTTATTTGACAAATACTAGTACCAACCAAAGTAGAATTTTCATTAGACATTTGCAATAGCTCATTTAATCGAGTCAATGACCTGAATCACTTTCTAGCGATCCACAACCTTAGGAATGTCCCAGACTCCATTCAGCACCAAATATTCCGTACTGCACTTAAGGGACCAGCAAGTTAGTTACGGTACTCTGTAGCACTAGGGTCGAAGATGAACTTTGATCAATTTAGCAGAAATTTCATGGTGCACTTCAGCAGTTGCAGAGTTGTCTCAGAGCATCAGCAAGATTGATGTGAGTTACAAAAAATCAAGAGGAAAGACTACATAGTATATCAAGTGATTTTATGCAGCCACGCTAGATTTAAAGTATTTAAATAATGAAAGCATTTATTTTGAGAGTTAGGCATGGGCCCTTTGTCTATGCCCTTATGGACACACAACCAACTGGGCTCTATCATATGAAAATGGTATTTGCTAATCTCAAGATGAGGAAGTTGAGCTTGCCAAATGAAGAAGTAAGAATGTAGACTAAAGCCAAAAGAAAGACAATACCATTCAATTTTGGGTCATGGGGTAACATTCTTCCCTAGTTTCTCCATTTTTGCTCAATGAATAGCCAAAACAACTCGTTCCTTCTCAGCTTCTCTTACCAAATTGTTAAAAAAACCCTTAACCATTCCAAATAAGACAACAGGTGCTGTAAAGATCCCTGCACCAACATTTGGAAATTCTACTGCATATGCTTAGTTCTTGACCAATAATGTGTGTGAAAATATAAATATACACTTACTCTGTTAACGAACTTCATGGGCGATCTAGGAGTAATAGTTAGATCAAGAGAAAGAACCCTTCAAATCTAACTAAAGCAATACTTGCAAACTTCGAAAGGATTAATTTCACAAAAATGGGAGTGATCAAGGAAGTAAGTGACTTGACGTGCTTCCTCACCAGAAACAAGCAACTGCACATTACATTTTTTATTCCAGCATGCACTAACACCCCACTCCACACGAGAAGACTTTTTAATAGAGAAATTTGCGACCTTGTCCATTCAATAATAGTCTTTCAGGCCTACAAACATACCTAGCTGGACTTCATATTATATGAAATTAAATGGGGGATTAACCTAATGGAAGGATTCCACCCCATCTTGCAACAACAAATAAAGTAGATCAGTAGTATGTTTTAACCCTTCGGCAAAAGTTTTTTTCGATTCGTACTATACAAGTTCAGTAAATCATATTAGAATGGGTGAAGTGGAAAATGGAACCCCTTCGAAAATATGTGGAAAAAAAAAGAGATTATTGTCTCTCTTAAAAATCCTTTAGCAGTTTCTACCCTCAGCAATATAGTCCCCAAGAAGGTTTGGATCATGTCCCAAGTTCTAATAGATTCCAAGTTTATGGAACGAGGAATAACATTGACGACCATCGAAGGAGACATGTCCTGATAAGCTTTAAAATATGAAGTAGGGAAAAGAAGAAAGAGAGAGAGAGAGAGAGAGAGAGAGAGAGAAATTTCATAATTTTCGTATTCTGCTTTGCTGTTTACAACACTCGTTTAAAAGGACAACAGAAGAAAATAAGGAAAGAAACAAACAAAATAATGGTTCCAAAGTTGGTTATTACATAAGCTGACTCAGACTAAACGCTCCGTTTCATTAAGTTCCAAAACGTTACGTTTAAACTAGAACTCCAATGCACCCCGTTTAAACTAGAACTCCAATGCGCCCCGTTTCACTTACAGCCAAAACGCACCGTTCTACTGTTTAACTTTTAAGCTCATAACAATTACTTCCCTCTAAAATAATCATTGTCCTCAAGGATCAAAATTTGGAAACTTGACTTTGATCTGCTCGAAAGATTCACATCTGGCATCCTCAGGAAATGTATTAACCCATTCTACCAAAACCTTAGGAGCTGCTTGATGCCCTTTTCGTACCATGTGACGATCTAAGATCCTAGCTGGTTCTTTGATCCATGCTCCACTAACATCCACAACAGGCAGCACATTCTGCACAGGAGCTGCTCCTATATGCTTTTTAAGTTGGGAGACATGAAAGGTGGGATGCACTTTAGAACCAGGAGGAAGCTGTAGCCTGTAAGTAACTTTTTCCACCCGAGCTATTACTAGAAAAGGTATAAAATACTTGGGAGATATCTTCTAGTTCCATCTTCTTTTAACCGAGTGTTGCCTATATGGTTGTAGTCTTAGGTAGACAAAATCACCTTCCTCAAATTGTCTTTCAGTTCTATGTTTATCAGCCTATTGTTTCATTCGATCCTGGGCTCTTTTTAAACGGAATTACACCATTTTCCTAGCAGTCTCCCTTTGTTGTAAGGTCCTGTCCACATAATTATAGGAAAAGCTCCTGCTAAATAGGGTACATGATGTGGGAGAGGTTGACCATAGAGTGCTTCATATGGGGTGGTATGAATGGCCAAATGATGAGTGGAGTTATACCACTGTTCTACTAAAGGAAGCCAAAAGAGCCAATCACCATGCGTCTCTTCAGTCATACATCTCAAATATCCCTCTAAGCATCTGTTTAACACTTCTGTTTGCCCATCAGTTTTAGGGTGATATGCAGTAGAGAGATGCAACTTAGTTCCCACCCTCTTGAAAAGGTCTAAAGTGCTGACAAATCTTGAAGATGTGATTCAAGTATTTCTGAGCCACAGTCATGGCTGTATAGGGATGAGATAAGGCTAAGAAGTGTCCGAATTTAGTAAGGCGATCAATCACAACCAAAATTACAGATTTCTCTTTGGTGTTTGGAAGTCCCTCGATGAAATCCATGCTAATAGAAGATTAGGCCCTGTCTAGTATTAGTAGTGGCTGTAGCAATCCTGGTTCGGCTAGAGTCTTATATTTGCATTTTTGGCATGTGGGACATTCTTTAATCCATGCCTTAACATCTTTAGACATCCCCTTCTAGTACAGTAGAGAAGCCATTCGATTTCTGGAAGCAGAAACACCAAAATGACCTCCAATAGCACTAGCAAAAAAATGTTGGAAGATGGCCCTCCTAATTTCCTCATCATTGCCTACCATTATCTTCCCTTTTCTTCTTAGGAACTTCCCATCTCATGCATACTTGGGGTGTGATGATGACTGATTCTAGACTTCTGCACACAGTTTATGCAGTTTAGGATCAGAAAAATAGAGGGCTTGTACCTTGCTTAGCAGTCAGAAACCACAGTGACTTTTGTCAATTGCCACAGTTGACCAATAGTGATAGAATTTACTCTCGAGAGTGCATGAGCTGTAGCATTGTTTGACCCTTTTCTGTAAACAATTTCGTAATAGTATCCCAACATTTTTGCCACCCATCTTTGTTGAAAAGGGGTGATGGCTTGTTGGTCAGACAAAAACCTCAAGCTTTGATGATCTGTTCTAATTTTGAAGTGTCTCTCTACCATGTAGGCATGTCATTTCTTGACTACCAACAGCACAACCAACATTTCCTTCTCATAAATTGAGAGGTCCTGGTGCCTTACCTCCAACTTTTTGTTGAAAGAGGCTATGGGTTTGCCCTGTTGCTGAAGCACAACTCCTACCCCTAGACCTGAAGCATTTGTATATATCCACCATGATTTCCATTTGCAAATTGGGAAAAGTAAGTATAGGGGCTGAACAAAGGGCCTTATTAAGTTGTTGGAAAGCTGAGGTGGTTTGCTCATCCCACTTCCATGCATTCTTTTTGAGAAGATTTGCGAGTGGCCTAGCTAAGAGACCATAGTTCCTTATAAAATGCCTATAATAGCCAGTAAGATCTAAGAAACTCCTTAAGTCCTTGATACAAGTAGGTGCTGGCCTGTTTGCTACACATTCTACCTTTTCTTTGTCCATGGCCACAGTTCCATTAGCTACTACATGCCCTAAATACTCCACTTGCTCGGTGCCAAAACAAAACTTGCTTTTCTTGACATAGAGTTGATGCTGCCCTAGTATCTTAAAAACTACTCTAAGATGCTCCAAATGATCACTCAAATTTATAGAGAACACTAAAATATCATCAAAGAAAACCAACACTATTTTTCGCAAGTGTTGTTGAAAATGACATTCATGAGTGCTTGGAAAGTTGAAGGAGCATTAGTGAGGCCAAAGGGCATCACTAAAAACTCATAATGCCCTTCATGAGTTTTGAAGGCAGTTTTGTGGATACCAGCTTCATGCATTCTTACTTGGTGATATCCTAATCGAAGATCCAATTTTGAGAAAATTCGAGCATGGTTTAACTCATCCAATAGTTCTTCAATGATGGGAATGGGGAACTTATTTTTAATAGTCAATTGATTTAGAACGGGAGTCAACTTTAAAAACAAAAATGGAGTCGCCACCAATCTTTTTTGAGGTGTGATTGGGTCACCTTGAGATTTTAATAAAATATTTTGCTTTACTATAATAACAATTTTGGTCTACAAAATTTAAGAAAATAGGTTCAGGAGTTGGTTACGCATGAGGAAGGGTTAACACCCTCGTAACGCCCAAAGTTGGTACCGAATTGATTGTTTAATGTCTCAATGTCGAAAATTTGAAAAGATTTTAAAATACGATCCTCTTTAAAAGAAAACTTGAATAAATTGGATTGGATGATAAGACCCTCTTATTTCAAAGAAGTAAAATGTCACACTCAGTGAGTTAGAGTGCAACATTTCTAGTCCTCGAAACTAAGTTTTTTTTTTTTAACTTTTAAAACTCATGCATTTAAGTTTGAGAAGAATATTTGGTTATTTAGGTCAAATGAAAAATCAGAACTCAGTAATTTAGGGTTCAATTTCTCAAAATTTTAAATACTGAATATTGCCTTTATTTTTAGAAATCCTTACCTCAATGTAACAAAATGTCCCATCTAGTGAGTTAGGACGCAACATTTTTGAATTCCGGAGATAAATTTGGGTTTGAAATTTTTACGTTTTGATTTAAAAGGGATACTTGGTTTTGTAAATTCAATGAGGAAAATTGAAGCCCAGTAAGTTAGGGCCCAATATTCTCGAAAATTTTGGATATCGAGCATTGCCTTATTTTGAAAACTTTTGCACAAAATAATTTTAATGCTTTAATGAAACAAAATATTTTTAACAAACAAAAGGCGATGGAACGTTAATGAATAACACGGAACAATAATTAGAAAGCTAAAGTATATTCTAATGAGCATAAATAACCAATAAATACAAATAAGCGACACCATACCCACACGAGCAATAATCTCACATCACACATAATTATTTTCATCCACATTTGAAAGCTAGTAGTAAAGCTAATTTTAAAGGAAATTCTAAGCATAAAACGATGTATACATGAGAATTTGAAATAAAATAGAAATAAAGTCTAAAGAGTACACTACATAAAATACTAATATTTAAATGAATGGCAAAGTAAATGATAAGAAAATTAAAATACCTAGAGTAATACACATATATTAATTTAAATAAATAATAACTTATTATACATAACAATGTATATATATAATAATATGTAAGAGTTGAAATAAGCAAAGTATGGGCTAAAGTAAGGTTTTAAGAAGAATAAATTTTACATATATATAAAAAATAGGTTTTCGAAAAGAAGAAATCGATAATTAGTAATATGAAGTAGACAATATGTACATGAAACAAAATACCTTAATATGAATTATATGGTTATATATAAAATAACATTGCAAAAATATTATTATATAAATTTTTAAAACAAAGAAGTACGTAAAAGTGAATTCCAAAATATGGTATAAAATAAAATCATAAAATATATATACAAATTATATTGAATTTAGCGATATCTTTAAATAATAATACATAATGATTTTAAAATAATAATATATGATAAGTTTAAAACTATAGTATATGATAAATTTAAATAATATTAATGATAATTTAAAATAATAGCATATTATTAATTTTAAAACGAAAATGTATGGTGGACTTAAAATTTTAACATATGAAAAAAATGTATATATAAAAGTGTTAGATAAATTGAAAAAAAATAATGTTAATAATAATAATTAATAATAAAATATTAAATAACAAAAAGAAAGGATCAATTTGAAATTAAAATAACAATTTAGAGGCAAATCTGAAATGCATAAAAATGAAATGGACCAAATAGTAAGCTCGAAAAACAGTGGAGGGTTAAAAGGGAAATTAATCCCCTGCCCTCCAAAACGCTGCACTCCACTTTGGACCAAAATGAAACCCACAGAAAAATACACGGCCACAATTTAAAAAAAAACTACATTGAAATACGGTGCAAAAATTGAGGGACTTGATGCGCAAATATCCCTCTCCATACCAGAACACACGAATCTAGCCATGTCTGGGTTGGGTCATCAGGTCATTAGCCAATACGGCGCCGTTTTGAGGCCACTGAAACAGCCCCTAAACGATGTTGTTTCATACTCACTATAAAATTAACATTATGTTTCTAAAACATTCATTTTCTGTTACTCTTTAAAAAAAAATCAATCTTAGCTTCCTCCGCTAGGGTTTCTAAACTTTTTGGCTGTCGCCGTCAGTCCCCTCCGTCACCGACGCAATCCCACCGTAAACAGTGGTCGAGGCTACACCACGCTTGGCTTTTTAGCCCGTTTTCAAGCAAGACTAAGGCCCGATTCTTCATTGCTTAAAAAAAGCACTTTTGACTCCAAAAGCACTTTTGAAAGAAAAGCTGTGAAGAACAAGTTACTTTTGGCTGAAATTTTTTAAAATACTAATTATAAATATTTAATGGTTACATTTAAATATTTAAAATATAGTTTATATATTCTAATCAAATTTTATAAATAATATTTATTGCTTAAAAATATTTAAAATTTATATTTCATATATTAAAATATTAACAACAAGTTATAATAAATTTTTTATATTATTATTAAAATATAATAATATTAACTAATTTAAATATTATTTAAATTCATATTTGTTACTTTATAATAACATGTCTAAAATGGACATTTTGTTTCTCAAAAGCACTTTTTGACAGCAATGCTAAACACTCAAATTTTAAACCAAACTTTTCAAAAGCACTTCTCAAAAGTACTTTTTCACGGCACTTTTCAAAAATACTTTTCAAAAACAATAAAGAACTGGCCCTAAAGGTAAAGCACTCCACAACGCTCTCTTTTTTTCTTTTAGTTCGTAAATAAAAAATAAATTAAAGGTAACGAAAGAAAGAAAAAATTGGAGATCGAAAAATCACTTTTTGAAAACCTTGTTATTTTTTTCTTCCGTATTTCACTGAATTCTTATCCCCTTTTTACAACTTTGAATCGACATTTTATAGCCAAAATCGTATGAAATTACAGCAAATAAAATAAAATAAATCTATTTTGTTTTTCGTTGGCCCTTTTTGTTATTTTGCTTCTCCTTGCTTGTTTGTTGCTTCGTTCGTCTTGCAGGTACACAGCTGAAGGCGAGACGCACGTGGGGGAGGCTAGCGCACGGCGGTGGTGCAGCAAGCGCAGAGGGAAGCCTGGACTCGACTGCGACGTAAGGATTTTCAGAAACCCTAGAAGCTTCTGGGGTATCCCTCAGATTTGGGCTAGGGTTTGGGCTTGGAATTCGGGTTTGGGTAAATGGTTTTGGATTAGTGAATTTTAGGCTTGGATTTTGGGTAGTTGGGTTTGCTAATGTTGGGTCATACGGGTTTGTTGTATTGGGCTAAGTATTTGGGATTTAAATTGGGTCTGGTAAAATTTTTGTAATTTGGACTGTTTATTGGACTTTTAATAATTTTTATTTATTTATTTTTTATTATTTTGGTTTATTTATATTTGTTTTTCGGTCGGGCAAATTTGGGCATTACACCTATAATCTATGCAAAGCCTCTAGCTTCCATCTTTTTTATTCACCATCACTATTGGAGAAGCAAAAGAACTTGTGCTATCCTTAATCACCCCTGTGTGCAACATCTCATGGAAGATCTTTTCTATCTCTGACTTTTAGATGGTAAGATATATATAGGGTTTAATTTTAACCACTACACTCTCATCCTGCAAAGGAATTCTATGATTTTGGGGCCTTAGTGGTGGTAAGTCAGTAGGAGTGCCAAAAATATCAGCAAATTCTTTTAGAAGCTTCTGTAAATCTTTATGTATAGATAGAGACGATGTGGTTATTGCAAGTTGAGCTGTGGAAACCATGAGTATGGTGTAAGGGCATAGAAGCTGATTATATATAGGAAGACTCTTATTAGATTGAGTACTTGTTGACATGATTTGTATACTGCTAGGTAGAACTCCCTTTAGAATGCACAAACCTTCACCTTGACCAAACTGCATTGTCAAAGAGCCAAAATTCCAAGTGATGGATCCCAAAGAGAGTACCCATTGTATCCCTAGTACCATATCGCAACCCTTTAGTTGCAACAACATGAAGTCTGTGACAAACTTGAACCTTTGAGATTTCCATTGAACATTCCTGCAAGTTCTCCTGGTCATTAAGCTCATTTCATCTACCTCTGTCACTTTGACCTGCTCCTGCTAACAGATAGGTAATGATAACTTACTCACCAACTTGAAATCCATAAAATTATGAGTACTGCTCAAATCCACCAAGACAATGTCCTTAGCAGTTCATACTAGAGCTTCAAACCTCATGGTGTGTGGGCCTTGGGATCTCTTTATGGCATGAAAGGATACCACTGGGTCTTGAGGTTGTTCATCAAGAGGAGGATCATCTAGATGTTTAGTGTATATTTTTACGATAATAAAAATGTAATTTTGTCATTTTAATAATCGATATTTTTATAATTTTTAAAAGATTAAATCAATTTTAACAGCAGTGGTTAAAGTGTAATTTTACTATTAATAATTTAAAATTTTATAAATTATAAAGAGCCTAAATGAAAAATTTTCCATTTTAGGGGGATCAGAGCCCTTGCTAGTCCCCTAGTTCTGTCACTGGTTATAAGAATCTCACCTATTTAGGTTTTGCTACCTTTAGTTGTTCATGACAAGATTTCGTCATCCGCGACCTCGCCAAGAGCAACGCTTCAACAGGGTTGGGCTTCATGGACATACGTACTTTTAACATTTGGAGTTATAACACCTAAAATTTTTAATACAGTAAATGTTACTGTTTTGAGACTCAATGTAGTGAAATTATGAGGGAATTTGAAACCAAGTGCAGTAAATGAAGTCTTAATGAATTAATTTGATTTTTGAAAATTAAAATTTACTAGAATGATTGTGAATATGAAATTTTGATTTAAGAGATCTAATTGTAATATTTGAAAAGTATGGAGACTAAAAGGTAATTTGACTAAATTGAGGAAATAGGAGTTTATAATTATTCTTGGTCGTGAGAATCACTTTATAATATGTATTAATATGATGAATATCACTTTTAAAACTAAACTAGAAAAGATGGGAAAGTTTAGGGATTGAAATGTAGTTGTTCAATTTTATTGAGAAATATCATAAATGCAAAATTTTGCATGAATAATTACCGGTTATGGGTGATAAGTGTAAATTATGGAAAGTTTGATGTATTAAGTGCCATGAACGAAATAAAAATTGTAGGAAGTGGGAAAGGGACTAAACCGCAATTTATCCGTAAAAAGGGTATTTTGATCCTTTCACATGTAATTTATGTTAGAATTATTATTTGATGAGACCGATATTGAGTCATTGGATGTGATTAAAGCATGGACATTAAATGTTTTAAAATAGGTTTTTCTTTCTTGTGCGATTATTCTTATGTTTTATAGAATTGCTATTATTTAAATAACAATTGAATAAAAAATTACAATGTATATTATAAACAATAAGATATAATTTAGTTGAAAAAAATAGTTGTTATAAAATGTAAATTAAAATAATTTCATTATAAACACTAAAAAATTTAACAAACGTTTTAACAATATTATAATTTCCATGAATGTTAAACTATATATACATCAAATATATATGATAACAAACTTAAACAATATTTATATTCTTAAGTTAGCCGTAGTTAATGTATATGCATTTAAATTAATTTTATATCTAAACAAAGAATGCTAAATATTAATATTTAAACTATTGAAACTATTTTGAAAATAAAAAAAAAACTTTGGCCTACCTTAAATGATTGAAATATGTGTAATGTGCCTCATATTTACAAGTCGACGTCTCGACAAGGAAGAGTTGGCGTTGTGACGACGTCTCGATGACACGAAGAATGGCGTATCGACGAGGAACATGCGACGTTGTAGCGTGGCGACATGTTTCCCCATTCAATCGGGTTTTTTTCTCCTAGTTAAACTCTGATTAGTTTAGGTTATTTTAGTCGTATTTAATCTATGAATTTAGCCTATAAAAGGGATTGTTTTAACCTAGAATAATAATAATAATCATTATCTTTGAGATTGAGAGAGTTTTGTGAGTTTTGAGGAATTTCGAGTTCTAGCCAGAGCAATTTGTTCTTTCAGGATTTAGGATTGTTTGTTGAGATTATCTTCATTTTGTACTCTTTCGAGTTTTTTTCTCATATAGTGAAGTATCTTTTGCCCGTGATTTTTTGTCCTCTTTTTTCGGAGGAATTTTTCCACGTAAATATTTATGTGTTTAATCTTCTCTACTTTTACTTTTATTTTCTCGTTGCATATATAGGTCAATCCCCAACAAATCGGTATCAAAGTCTGGTTTAGCTTTCGCAGACCGACACGTTCAGAGATGACAATGAGGTTCGAAATCAAAAGGTTCAACGACTACACAAATTTTAGTTTATGGCAAGTTCAAGTGACAACAATTCTAGTTCATAATGGCTTAAAAACGGAATTTTGTCTGTAAATCCAACTTCTTTGCATCATTATCCAGTACATGTTTAGGACATCCGTATATCCTAAAATGGTTTAGGTTGAGCTTCTTGTTGTGCCACATTTTGTACGGAGTTTTAGATGCTGACTTGGTTGGCACATCATTCAGAATATAGCAAGTTGTTTGTAGAGTATATCCCCGAAAAGATACTGGCAGTTATGAATAACTTAACATTGAACAAACCATGTCAAGTAATGTTTTGCTCCTTCTCTTCGTCATTCCATTCAATTGTGGAGTTCTAGATGTAGTAAGAACTTATCTAATAGATATTCCCCCACCTCGATTAGATCTAGGTGTCTTAATTGATAAACCTAATTGTTTCTCCACTTCTGCACAAAACTCTTTAATTTTTCAAAAGTTTCACTCTTGCGGTGCAGTAGGTAAACATATCCAAATCCAAAATAATTATCTATAAAAGTTATGTAATAATGATAAACTCGATGCGCACTATGTTTTGTATATTTAAAAATATAAAAAGAACATGTGAAATAAAACAAAGGTTTATAAATTTTAAAACACATTTTACATGTTTTAAATATATATTTCGTTGTATTTAAAAATATTATGCTTTTAATTAAAGAATTATATATTTCAAAATATTAGAAAACAACATGCAATAATAGGTCAATTGAATATATAATCTCTTTGAGTTAATACAATAGAAATGTAATGGAAAATTCTTGGACATAAAATATGTATAGACATAATTAAAACAAAAAAACATGAAACAAAGTAGCAATGAAAAGAATGAGGTTTTTTCTATAATATATAATAACTTTAGGACTAAGTGAAAATTAAATATATTCTACATAATAAAGATTGACTTTGATATTAGGAAGATACGTATTACAAATTTCTCACAGGATTAAAATTATTTTTTTACAGAAAAAAACAATAACAAATAACCAATCCTCTTTTTTATAAGGATATATTTAGTAATTAAAATTTCTTTGTTTGGATTGTGGATTAGTGGCTTCCACCAAACCCTCCTCGCCCTTCTACATTTCCACCAAAACCAAATTTAAAACCGCCGCCACCAGCAAAATGCATGTGACCACCACCACCACCTCCACCATGCCCTTTAGCCCCACCATCAACATTATTGCTACCACTTCCACCACCACCACCACCACCACCACCAAACTGCATATGACCACCACCACCTCCACCATGTCCTTTAGCCCCACCATCAACACTACTGCTACCACTTCCACCACCACCACCAGCAAAACGCATGTGACCACCACCACCGCCGCCAAAATGCATGTGACTACCACCACCACCACCATGCCCTTTAGCCCCACCATCAACACTACTACTACCACTTCCACCACCATCTCCACTAGTTTTTCCTTGTCCTTCTATTTTACCTTTACCTTGAGCATTAACTTCAGCTTTGGCTTCAGCCTTACTAGAGGCACTAACTTTGCCGTTAACATTATTGCTACCGCTTTCACCACTATTTCCACTTGCCCTTCCATGCCCTCCTATTCCAACTTTAGCTTCAGCATTACCTTTTGCTTTAGCTTCAGCTTTTCCTTCAGCTTCAGCTTCAGCTTTAGCTTTAGCTTCAGCACCAGCTTTAGCTTTGGCTTCAGCTTTAGCTTTAGCTTCTGCTTCTGCTTTAGCTTCAGCTTCGGCTTTAGCTTTGGTTTCAACCTTAGCTTTATCTTCAGCCTCAACTTTAGCTTCGGCTTCAGCCTTAGATTTAGCTTCGGCTTCAGCCTTAGATTTAGTTTCAGCTTTAGCTTTAGCTTCAGCTTTAACTTTAGCTTCGGCTTCAGCCTTAGCTTTAGCTTCGGCTTCAGCTTTAACTTCATCATTACTATTAGCACTAGTTTTGTCATCATTAATTTTTGTGCTACCTTTTCCTTCTACCCCAACAAAAGCACTAGAGCTACCACTTCCACCACTATTTCCATCGACCTTTCCTTTTCCTCCAACATCTCCACCAGTAACACTAGTGCTGCCACTTCCACCACCCCCACCAACTATACCACCACCTGCACCTCCTTGCCCTCCTATTTTACCTTTAAACCCATCTTTAGTTTCACCCTTACTAGTAGCACTAGCTTTTTCATCACTACCTTTTTCACCGTTATGAGTACCATTTGCATCAGTACTACCACTGCCAACACCTCCACCTTGCCCTCCTACATTACTAGCAACACTAGTGCTACCACTTCTACCACTATTTCCACCAACCTTTCCTTGTCCTCCTACTTTACCTTCAAAACCAACTTTAGCCTCGCTCTTACTAGTATCACTAGCTTTTTCATCACTACTCTTTGCTCCGCTAAGAGCACCACTTGTACTAGTTGCAGCACTACCAACACCTTCGGCATGGCTTGTGACCCCTCCACCAACATTAGTGCCACCACTTCCACCATTATTTCCACCAAAGCCTGTTCTCATTCCACCTCTAAACCCAAACTTAAAACCACCCCCACCGGCTATACCACCATTACCGTTTCCGTGCCCTCCTACTTTACCTTCAGACCCATCTTTAGCTTCACCCTTACTAGTAGCACTAGTGCTACCACTTCCACCACTATTTCCACCAACCTCTCCTTGTCCTCCCACTTTACCTTCAGCAGCCATACCACCACCACCACCACCTCTTCCTCCTCCTCCTCCTGCGCCACCAATGTTTCCACCACCTTGAAATCCGCCTCCTACTCCTGCGTTTGCTCCTATTTTACCTTCAAAACCAGCTTTAGCCTCACTCTTACTAGTATCACTAGCTTTGCCATCATTACCCTTTGCTTTACTAAGACTACCACTTGTACTAGTTGCACCACTACCAACACCTTCAAGATGGCCTCCTGCCCCTCCACCAACATTAGTGCTACCACTTCCAACCCTGTTTCCACCAAATCCTGCTCTTATTCCACCTCTAAACCCAAAATTCAAACCACCCCCAGCAGCCATACCACCGCCACCGCCGCCGCCGCCGCCGCCACTTGTACCTCCACCACCACTACCACCACCACTGCCACCTGCACCTCCACCACCACCACCACCACCGTCACCTTTTCCACCTCCGCTTCCTCCTGCTGCTACTCCTCCTGCGCCAGCAACATTTCCACTACTTTGAAATCCGCCTCCTACTCCTATGTTTGCTCCTTCACCACCATGCCAAGCTTTACCAGAGGCCTTTGCACGTCGATGTAAAGCATGTGCACCAATTATTAAAGGTAAAAGTGTTAGAGACCTCCTATTTCCTTTAGTTTTTAGCCTTTCTTCGGAAACATACGGATGATTGTCATTTTCATTAACATCATGATTATCAGCAATTGCAAGACCATTCATAAAAAAAATGCACAAAATAATAACCATAACAAAATATGTAAAAAGACCCATCTTATCTAAAGGCATAGCCGAAAGTTAACTGACAAAGATCTTACTTCTAATGTGAATATAGTTTTAATATTTTGGAAAATTTTAATCTAAAACTATTTTTCTTCTATTCTTTGGGTTGGTTTCCTTATTAAGAAATAAAGTTTATATAGAGAGAGGTTGAATCTACATAGAAAACGAATAAAAGGCCGAGCTTAAAGCAAGGGTGTAAGAAATTATCAACTACATTTGTTCCCATTCTTTCGCTCAACCAATAATCAAATTTGATTTTATCAAAAAGAAAAAAAAAGGAAAAGAAATATAAAGGGAAAAAAAAAGAAGTATATTAGGTGGATTGAAACACCTTATCTTTTATATACACTATTACCTTGGTCTTATGTAATAATTTATCTATTTAATGATTTATATTAATCTATAATAATTTATAAAAAAAATACTCTTAATTTTACGTTGAAAAAAATACTCTTAATTTTAAAAAAAAAAATTTTGAAACACTTGACTGGTATTATATATATAAAAAGGAAACAAAGAAACAGGCCTATGGCCTGACAAAAGAAAATCCAGAAACGGGCAGCAAGTGTGGGCTTAAAAACCTACTAAATTCAAATAAACAAAATAAAAACAAAACTTGTTCTTATCCTAAACCAGTCAAGTCAATAAAGCTAGACACCACTTTTACCATATCGTTTCAAATCCACCCACCAGCCATTATGATAGCAGATTCCCAATGTTACTTTTTCTCTGCTACCTTTTATTGCAAAAGAGAGACATTTCATTTTTTTAATCCGGTGGTTTTGGCCAAAGCCTATCCTCTCCAGCGCACAACGGACCATTTCTGGGATTCCCCTCTCCAGGTAAAAGCTTTCTCCTATCTTGAGAGCCTCCGTTGCAATAGTGTGAGCATAGATGTTGTTTACTTTTGGGATAAAAGAAAACTCGATCTTCTGGTATCTACTTTTCCTACTTTGAATATCTCTGATTATTGCTCCAATGACCGATCTATCAATAATAGAACTTTGACACTTCTTGATAACCGTTTTTGAATCTCCCATAACTTCAAGTATGTTGATTCCCAGACTAATACCTAGTTTTACTGCTTGTAATCCTGCATATGCCTCTGCTGTAAATGGATCTTTTATGTTGGAGTGATGAACTACCTGCGACGCCAGGATTTCTCCTTCCCCATTCCATGCTATTAGTCCCGATGTCGATCTGAACGTCTGACGGTCAAAAGCCGCGTCAAAATGAACTGTTGTCCTTCCCCTTTTGAAAATCTGGTGAAACTTATCCGAAGAGTGGCGAGTAAGTTTATCTCCCTTTGTTGCTTCAAGTTCTGAAATATAGCTTCTAACTTTCCTTGCGATTTCAGCTCCTGACACTTTCTTTTTATCATATACAAGTTGATTTCTATTAAACCAAATAAACCAGAGACCACAGCAGAATATTCGAAGTTGCTCGACATTTCCCTGTCCAAAGACTCTAGTAAAATACTCTTAATTTTTTGTATTATTCAATCGATATTAAAAATAATTTATTAATATATCACTAATTATTATGTGAAAACTGTATAAAATGTTTGTTATGCAACAATAACAAAAATAATATTAATTAATTATTGATTAACATACTAATATATTAATGAGATGTTAATTTAGTTGTACCTTTTAAAAGTTCTAAAAAATAACATCATCAAATTATGTTCATATATATATTATTGGTTTTATCTTTTAGAATTATTATTGGTTTTTATTTTAGTTTATATAGTCTATAAAAATTAAGAATAGGTAAACTCAGTCCAATTGTGATGCTCCATATCCGGATCCAACGGATGGGTTAGGTTAGGGGTGTTACACGATCTATCTTATGGCATATCAATTATATCCAACTCTACTCAAATAGTTAATAATGTAACAACCATTCAATTTTGAATAAAATTCAATTTCACAATTCATCATATTCAACCTATCAACCAAATAGTCATTCCATATGTATAATTGCGTGAATCAATGCAATTCAAAATCAATTTCATATTTCCATCAATTTACACTATTTTTAATTTTATTCAATTTAGTCCCTATCTAAAAATAAAACATTTTGATGACAATTCAATTAAAATAATCGATATCAACTTACCTTAATATCTTACCATGCTATGTAATGCAATTTAATATAATGTGAATAATATTCAAAAAATTTTGTCCTTTTAGCCTACTCATTTAAGATATTCCCTTGGCAAGACAAGGGTAATAACTTAAAAGACCAAATAATTAAAGCTTAATTGATATACTTATTCTCAATTTTATTTTATATGATTATATAATGTATTTAACTTAATAATTTTAACATGCCAAACCCATTTATCTTTCTTTCCCTTTTCTTTATTTTGATAAAATCAAATCCAATTATTGGTTGAGCAAAAGAATGGGAACAAATGTAGTTGATAATTTCTTACACCCTTGCTTCAAGCTCAGCCTTTTATTCGTTTTCTATGTAGATTCAACTTCTTCCTATATAAACTTCATTTCTTGATAAGGAAACCAACCCAATAAATAGAAGAAAAAGAGTTTTAGATTGAATATTTCCAAAATATTAAAACTATATTCACAATAGAAGTCAGATCTTTGTGAGTTAACTTCTGATTATTCTTTTAGATAAGATGGGTCCTTTTACATCTTTTGTTATGGTTATTATTTTGTGTGTTCATTTAATGAATGGTCTTGCAATTGCTGATGATCATAATGTTGATGAAAATGACAATCATCCATATGTTTCCGAAGAAAGGCTAAAAGCTAAAGGAAACAGGAGATCTCTAACACTTTTACCTTTAATAATTGGTGCACATGCTTTACATCGACGTGCGAGGGCCGCTGGTAAAGCTTGGCATGGTGGTGAAGGAGCAAACACAGGAGTAGGAGGTGGATTTCAAAGTAGTGGAAACATTGCTGGCGTAGGAGGAGCAGCAGGCGCAGGAGGTGAAGGTGGCGGTGGTAAAGGTGTAGCTGGCGGCAGTGGTGGTGGTGGAGGTGCAGGTGGCAGTGACGGTGGTAGTGGTGGTGGAGGTGCAGGTGGTGGTGGCAGTGGTGGTATGGCTGCTGGGGGTGGATTTCATTTTGGGTTTAGAGGTGGAATAAGAGCAGGATTTGGTGGAAATAGGGTTGGAAGTGGTAGCACTAATGTTGGTGGAAGGGCAGGAGGCCATCTCGAAGGTGTTAGTAGTGGTGCAACTAGTACAAGTGGTAGTCTTAGTAGAGCAAAGAGTAATGATGGCAAAGCTAGTGATTCTAGTAAGAGTGAGGCTAAAGCTGGTTTTGAAGGTAAAATAGGACCAAACGCAGGAGTAGGAGGCGGATTTCAGAGTAGTGGAAACATTGTTGGTGCAGGAGGAGGAGGAGGAAAAGGTGGTGGTGGTGGTGGTGGTGGTGGTATGGCTGCTGAAGGTAAAGGGGGAGGACAAGGAGAGGTTGGTGGAAGTGGTAGCACTAGTGTTACTGGTAAGGTAGGAGGGCAAGGTGGAGGATTTGGTAGTGGTAGTATTGATGCAAGTGGCACTCATAGCGGTGAAAAAGATAGTGATGGAAAAATTAGTGCTACTAGTAAGGGTGAAGCTAAAGATGGGTCTGAAGGTAAAGTAGGAGGGCACGAAAGCGGTAGTCGTGGTATAACTGGTGGGGGTGGTTTTAAGTTTGGGTTTAGAGGCGGAATGAGAACAGGCTTTGGTAGAAATAGTGGTGGAAGTGGTGGCACTAATGTTGGTGGAGGGGCTACAAGCCATGCCGAAGGTGTTGGTAGTGCTGCAACTAGTGCAAGTGGTACTCTTAGCGCAGCAAAGAGTAGTGATGAAAAAGCTAGTGACACTAGTAAGAGCGAGGCTAAAGTTGGTTTTGAAGGTAAAGTAAGAGGACAAGGAAAGGTTGGTGGAAATAGTGGTGGAAGTGGTAGCACTAGTGTTGCTAGTAATGTAGGAGGGCAAGGTGGAGGTGTTGGCAGTGGTAGTATTGATGCAAGTGGTACTCATAACGATGAAAAAGATAATGATGGAAAAACTAGTACTACTAGTAAGGGTGAAGCTAAAGATGGGTTTAAAGATAAAGTAGGAGGGCAAGGAGGTGTCGATGGTGGTTTTAAGTTTGGGGTTAAAGGCGGAATAAGTGCAGGCTTTGGTGGAAATAGTGGTAAAAGTAGTGGCACTAATGTTGGTGGAGGGGCTGGAGGTCTAGCCGAAAGTGTTGGTAGTGGTGCAACTAGTACAAGTAGTGATCTTAACCGAGCAAAGAGTAGTGATAACAAATCTAGTGATACTAGTAAGAGTGAGGCTAAAACAGGTTTTGAAGGTAAAGTAGGAAGACAAGGAGAGGTTGGTGGAAACAGTGGTGGAAGTGGTAGCACTAGTGTGGCTGGTAAGGTAGGAGGGCAAAGTGGAGGTGTTGGCAGTGGTAGTTCTGATGCAAGTGGTACTCGTACCGGTGAAAAAGGCAGTGATGGAAAAGCTAGTTTCACTAGTAAGGATGAAGCTAAAAATGGGTTTGAAGGTAGAATAGGAGGACAAGGAGGTGCAGGCGGTGGTGGTGGAAGTGGCAGCACTAGTGTTACCAGTGGAGGTGTTGGAAGTGGTACTACCGGTGCAAATGGAAAATTTAGTCATAGTGGCAAATTTAGTGCTTTTCATAATAGTGAAACTAAATCATCTCGTAAGAGTGAACACAAAGCTACTTTTGAAGGAAATTTTGGAGGAAAAGGAAATGTTGATGGAAATAATGATGGAAGTGGCAGGTCTAGTGCTTTTGCTGGGGTAAAAGGAAAAGGTAGAGGGGATGCCAGTGTTAATGCATATGTAAATGGTGCTCATAGTAGCACAAAAATTAGTGATGGCAAAGCTAGTACTAATAGTAAAGATAATGTTAAAGCTAAAGCCAAAGATAATGTTGAAGCTGAAGCTAATGCCGAAGCTAAAGCTAAAGCCGAAGCTAATGCTAAAGCTAATGCTGAAGCTAAAGCTAAGGCTGAAGCCGAAGCTAAAGCTGAAGCTAAAGCTAAGGCTGAAGCCGAAGCTAAAGCTAAAGCAGAAGCCGAAGCTAAAGCTAAGGCTGAAGCCGAAGCTAAAGTAGAAGCTAAAGCTAAAGCTGCGGCTGAAGTCGAAGCTAAAGTTGAAGCTAAAGCTAAAACTAAGGCTGAAACCGAGGCTAAAGCTGAAGCTGAAGCTAAAGCCGAAGCTAAAGTTAGAGTAGGAGGACATGGAAATGCAAGTGGAAATAATGGTAAAAGCGGTAGCAATAATGTTAATGGAAAAGTTAGTGCTTCTAGTGAGGCTGAAGCCAAAGCTGAAGTTAATGCTCAAGCTAAAGGTAAAATAGAAGGACAAGGAAATGCTAGTGGAGATGGTGGTGGAAGTGGTAGCAGTAGTGTTGATGGTGGGGCCGAAGGATATGGTAGAGGCAGTGGTGGTGGTTACATGCATTTTGGCGGCGGTGGTGGTGGTCACATGCGTTTTGCTGGTGGTGGTGGTGGAAGTGGTAGCAGTAGTGTTGATGGTGGGGCTAAAGGGCATGGTGGAGGTGGTGGTGCTGGTCACATGCAGTTTGGTGGTGGTGGTGGTGGTCACATGCATTTTGGTGGTGGTGGAAGTGGTAGCAGTAATGTTGATGGTGGGGCTAAAGGGCATGGTGGAGGTGGTGGTGGTGGTCACATGCAGTTTGGTGGTGGTGGTGGTGGTCACATGCATTTTGGTGGTGGTGGCGGTGGAAGTGGTAGCAGTAGTGTTGATGGTGGGGCTAAAATGCAAGGTAGAGGTGGTGGTCAAATGCATTTTGCTGGTGGTGGCGGTTTTAAATTTGGTTTTGGAGGAAAAGTAGGAGGAGGAAGGGGGTTTGGTGGGGGCCACTAATCCACAATCCAAAGAAAGAAATTTTAATTACTAAATATATCATTATAAATAAGTACAATTGATTATTTGTTGTTGCTTTTTTCTGTAAAAGAGAATTTTAATCTCTCATCATGTGTAAGAAATTTGTAATGCGTATCTTCCTAATATCAAAGGCAATATTTATTATGTGAAATATATTTTGTACTTTTCACTTAGTCCTGAACTTATTATATATTATAAAAAAACTAAAATATGTAGAAATGTATTATTAAAATTTATAAACCTTTGTTTATTTCACATGTTCTTTTTATATTTTTCTTTCTTTTCTCCCTTCCAACACCATATTGATGACTGAATATCACCTGCCACATCAATTATATTCAATATTCATGTGCCAAATAATGAAGATATAGGTTAAAAGCATTCGAAATTTTGATTAAATTCACCAAAAATAACATCTAAACTAGAGTTGATCATGGGTCGGGTCAGGCTTCAATAGAATTTTTGGCCCGTTTTCTAGGCTCAAGCTTGACTCAACCCAAAAATTGGGATTAAAATTTTACTCGAACCTAACCTGACCTAGGTCAAAAAAAATATTACCTAAGGCTCGTTCTACTTAGAAAATGTTTTCATTTTTTGTCCAAAACCTATTTTTCGAATCTATATTTTTTTTTAAACCCTCTCACTTTTCAGACTGACTTTCGAACGTGGACAGGTAACCCAACCCATAATCAAATCTAATCTAAATTGAGTAGTGAGACTATCTCTCTCGCATCACACCATTATTAAAATTCACTAAATACTAAATTATGTTAGAAAAGTAAAAGAATGTCAATTTTAAAAATATAATTAATCAAATAATATGTTTTTTTAAAATGTTTCAATATAAAATACATTTTTTTATCATGGATCAAAGAAAAACATTAGCTACTTATTACTCCTCAATTTTAGATTATTTATTTTAAAAAAAAAAGATATCAAATAAATTAACTGAAAAATGCATTATTTTACCTGTAAAGTAAAATATTGTGTAGCAAAGAATAAAAAAATACAAGTAAATTCTATAATGATGGTTTAGGACGAATTTCGATGGGTGATGTGTTTACCTGCGGTTAGTGTAAAAACAATGGTGGCGGTGAGATTAGATATTGTAGCGATATTGTAGCTTGAGACAAAAAATAAGCTAAACGCATTGCACTTCACCCTACCGTCCATCCAAACTCACTCTTAGTAAAAATATGTTTTTAGGTAAGATTATATTCTATCTATCAAACAACACAATTTTAAATTCTAACCAAATTATCTAAAAAAAGGTAACCAAATGAATCAAATAAAGTGCTGTAATATATTCAATAATGTGCAAAGTAATTTTATATTCATGCAATCTTAGATCCCTAAATTTTATTAATTCTCAAATTATATTCAACATACAAAACATAATATCCTATATATAAACTTCATTTACTTGGCGTCCAAACAATTTGCTCAGTCATAATAAGTTTAAGTAGCCATAATATAATTAAAAGGAAAATGTTACATTTCGTACTTGCACTTTTATAAAATATCCCATGTGGTACTTCTACTTTGAAAATGTCCAATGGGGTGCTTGAACTATCAATTTATGTATTATTTGGTACCTATACTTTTATAAAATGTCTAATGTGGTACCTATATTTTGAAAATGTCCAATGTGGTATCTTTACTTTGAAAAATCTAATGTAATACTTAAACTATTAATTTCGTATTATTGTGGTACTTGGAGTTAACATTGTTAGTGAATGCTAAACCAATCAAATAAAATTTAATATGTGGAAAATTTTTTTTCCAAAAACATCAATTCCACATAAATAATATATCATTGTTTGAAAACGGTATAAAACAAAAGGATTAAACTAAGTTAAGTTTTTGTAAAAATAACTAAACTAAATCACATATAGGAATAAAAAGTAAATACTAAACTTACATAAGCAAAAATATCATATTCTCCATTAAAGTAAATATTAAAATCATATTCTTCAAGAGTTACCCATTTGAAATCAAGTTTCCTCCGTATGGAATTCTAATTGCAAAATTTTTATCTTGATTTTCACCAAATTTTCTTTCAAAACTTCACCTTCTCAGTTTGAGATAAATCCAAACATTTCAAAAGCAAAATTTGGAGAATATCATGATAATCAAAATCAAGTTATTCAACCTTCCATTCAAGCTAATATATTAAGTGTACAAATTTTGAAAAATTTTAGGGTTTTAAAAATTAGAGAAATTTTAAATTAAAATTACAAGCTCAAATCTATAACTACTTTGCTCTTCAAATCTCCTTGAAGAAAACTCCCAAGCAATGGTATTGATGTTTTTTAGGTTAAACTCATGCTGTTTAGGTTTAGTTATTTGTTTTCATTTAATTTAATTCCATTTTTTTTGGTTTTATTTAATTTTATATTATTAATGTGGAATTGATGATTTGGGAAAAAATCCATATGTCAAATTTTTATTGGTTGATTTAGCATTTCTTAAGGTAGTTAATTGTAATAATACACAAATTGATAGTTCAAACACCACATTGAATATTTTCAAAGTATAAGTACTACATTAGACATTTTACTAAAATAGACACCAAATAATACATAAATTAATATCACATGAACATTTTCAAAACACAAGTACCACATTGAATATTTTATAAAAATATAAGTACCAAATATGACATTATCTCTAATTAAAATAAATAATTGAACTCTTAAAATATCATAAATTAAAGTTCAAACTTATTCCAAAATTGATGTAGAGCTTCAAAACTCATAATTCTCATATCCAAGCACTCTACAAAAGAATTTTGCTTGCACATGCTCAAATAAAATTATGATAACTTAAAACTCTCGAACTTGATATGACACATTTCAAAATACATTGGAAAGCTAAAAGACAAAATCGATCCGTAAGTAGACAACTCAACTCAAAAATGTCCAAATCCTATCCAAAAATACATTACAAATTGGTTAATATTCCAAACTTGAAAAACAACCCCTTGAACATCCAAATGAATTGATTTTACCCCATCCAAGCATGTATAAAAATGTGAAAATAGGAAATATTATTAAACATACCAAAACAAAAATCCTTAACAAATCTTATTTTTATTTCTTTGAAATGACTACTTCTAACCCTGAATATCACTCAACTTCTTAAATGAAACTCTGTTAATATATAATTGTATAGATTGTACAACAATGTTCCTTATTGATGAGCAATTTTATTACATGGAATTTCAAATTACATTATTATTAACGAATTAAAAAAAACATAACATAACATTAACAACTTAGTACGTAAAGGTGCAATCTTCTAAAAATCAAATGGATAAGGCATAACCTAAGTGGTTCAATCTTACTCTCTCTCAATGGCACTCCCTTAGCCAAATGGTATCCCATATGGCCCAATTTGTACTGATGCAGCTTTTTGGGTAGCTAGTTTAACCAAACATCATTGAATAACCAATGAATGAAACAGGTTTATAGATGATAAGATATCCCTAAAATTTCCCTCTATTAAAAGATAAATCATACCAGGCCGCTTCTGAGAATTCAAAAGTTCATTGTACTTTGCCTTATATCAGCTTTAGTCTAGCTTGACATTTGAGTACAAAAGTGTGTCTCTCGTCAGTGGCATATTGAGAAGGAAGTAAACCTGCAGTGGTAAAGAAAACACCTATTAATGTCATGTTTATGAACAAGAAAAGATAATCGATTGAGTAAACAGTCTTACAGCCACAGACAATAATGTAAAGTACAGTTTCATGAGAACTCCTAAATCAGTCAACAGAATAGATAATGTGAATTTCTTGAACAATGAGAACATAGACCATAATCGTCACCACTGATGATCTAGAGAGTTTTTATTTTTATTTTTTTGAATCTTCTCCGAAAGCGCTCTGTTGCTTTCTCTTGGATACTACCATCTTGTTGGCAATCAGTCTTCCAACCCACCAAGTCCTAAGATCTTTTTTTAAAATCAGAGTCCAAAGAAACAATGAAAACCAGAATCCATCAAATCGATACATATTTTAAGGGAAAAGGAAAATCCTACTCTTTGGTTGGTGCTTCAGACAAAAGAATACAAAGTTCAGTAATGCATGCAATGCTTTCCGGATATTGGAAGGATGAAAAGGATATTTGATAGAGACAACTCCGAGGGGAAAAAATAAAAAGTAAATGTGTAAATCCAGACAAAACTTTGTCTAACATTTTCTATTGCTGGAAAAACTGGGATAGAGGAAATCTCAATGTTCCTCCAAAGGTTAAGGGTTGTTTGGTCTTATGCCATGGGATTCTAAAAATTTCACCGAACTTCAATATTACAGTTAATGCTAAAAAAGCACGCTAGAAGTTGTACCACATAGTGTTTGGCATCCAACTTAATGAATATATAAAATGGATCTTAACCCCAAGAGAGTTGCAATGAGAAGAACAACTCCAGTTATCCAAGCAAGGGTCCTTCTAACCAGCATTTGTGCTGCAAGAGTGGTATTAAGAGAGCTTTTTGTTTCTTCCAACCAGCGCGGAGATGGACGAGAGGTGTACATCATGTTCATCAATGTTTTGGATTCTGGTTGAGGTACCCCATTAAAGAGAATAACCCCCACAATATGACCTGCCCAATCATCGTTTAGATTCATTAAATAAACTGGAAGCCAGGATTGAGAAGAATGGTGATAGAAAGACGAATGCTTTCAACAACTCAGGAGATGGGCATTCACCACAAGTTTTGAGAATACTGTCATCAGCAAAAATGCATACAGACTTCCACATTGGCATGTTCAGTTTCATTGTTGCAACATATGTATATATGCTTTCTTTATAAGAAGTTTCAGTGTGTCACAGTGTCCTTGGCATTTGTATACAGAAAGCATGTAAATAAGGGACACAAACTGGAATAGCTGCATATTACTCTTAATTTAGTAAAATGAAGGTCTTTTTCCAACAACAACAGAGTCTTAAACATAATACCAACCTTCATAAGTTGTCTGCAATGAATCAAATATCCTGTTAAGTGTCGCAAGCAGAAGCCTCATTCCTTGTTTATCAAAACCATCAGTGTCATGCTGCACAAACAAAGAATTTTATTTTTTGGAAAAATTAGAAGGATTTGCAAGGAAGTAACTGATTAAGAAGCAAAGAAAAACAAAGGCAGTACAGACATTAACAATGCATGAAAATACATAACTATATAGACATATAGAAAGGTTATAGCTAATCTAATAATGTAAGTTAAGCAAAGTTAAGCAAAGTCAAGCAATCATGGCAGGTAAGAATGCCATTAACATGAGTTAACGTGTCAGAGGGTAGTTACATATCAGTTTTAACCTAAAAGAACTGCCTTCTCTTCCTCATCAATGGATTAACGAATTTTACACATGGAAAGTGGGCTGAAAAAATCTACTCGAAACAGCCACCAATATATTTTCAGGCAAGACATTAATCAATAGAAACAAAATAATAATAGTTAGTATTTGTCAAATCCAAATTAAGTGTGTAGGTTTAGTACCTTAATTCCATAAAATGAACCCATTATTAACTCAGCCGGTCTACGCAAAGTCTGTGACAAATCTTCATGCCTCTCCATTGCTTTCCTTATATTGCGGTACAGAGCAAACAGTTTTGATGCAAATTCCCTGTGCACTTTCTGCAAACAATCAAAACCTAAAGCTCTCAATGATGTAAATAACAATTCAAGACAAAATACTACCAATAGTGGTATAACAGTATCAGTCAAAAACAATTCATAAACCTTTGACATATGAAGATTCATGTTATCACCATTTGCCAAGGGAATAGTCAATACTCCATCCAAGGGTTTTGTAACATCAGTAGCATATGATCCACCCAACCAAGATGCCTACACATAGATATAAAACCACTGTCACATGTGTATAAAAAAACAACCTGGAAGAAAAACAACACAAATATCAAATAGAGCCTAGAATAAAAAACTAACAAATTCATTGATCTCTTCTTCACAGTAGTCCCCTAGAGGGTGGTCCAAAGAAATCATGGATAAGTCCTCCTCATCTGCAAGAAAATCAATATAATGAACTGCTAATGAACAGATACACTAGAGAAGAAATATAAAACGCAACAAAAGTTGTGATTACAATCTGCTAGTTTTACATCTTAACAAAAGGTGAAACACCTGGAAACAATATGTCCGCTTTACTTGAACCAAGATCAACACTATTCTTCAAGGCTTTGCTGAAGAGAGCATTCTTGGGTTCGACAACAAGAGGATCTGAAGACAAAAGAGCATTCGTTTAATCAAAAAGCAGAGGAGGGAGTAGAGGAAGAATTAATAAGAAAAAAGAGAAAAATATACGGGAAAAAGTGAAGGTACCATCAATTCCTCCGACTTCAAAAATAAAAACAGCGCGAGGTCTATCAAATGGATTAGGAATGAGAACCTCATTCAGCTGCAAAAAGCATGAATATCTTTGAACCAAGTCTTCTACAATATATAAACACACATATATATGGAATATTAAAAAAGAACTATCCGGAACTGATAACTAAAAGAGTGACCTTAGATGAACCAGAAGCTGAAAGCGTTACAGTTGGGGCAACACCAAGCAAGACTGATACGGCTGCACCAACTTCCGGTAATAGTATTGACTCCGACTGTTAAAAAGTTATCAGTACAATCTTTAGTATTAACTAATTCAGAAAATAATAATAACAAAAACAAAAAAGATGTTATACATAGTATTAAGACAGAAGATTCTATACAAATTTAAAAAATTTCTGGTCAAATTAACCAAAACCATCCATAATCCCCTTGATACTTAAAATTCACCATAAAATTACAAATTAATGAATTGAATTAGAGGGAAACGTTTTTAAAAACCTGTGCGAGATCGTTGGTGGATTGTGCGCGAAGGAATTGATGAGTTGAACTATCAATGAAGAAAACGGATCCATTAGATTCAGCCTACGGCAACAAATCAGCAAAAGAAAAAATTCAAATCAATTAAAAAGAATTTATTACTATGAGATCAAAATTGTGAGCGGAAAAAATTGCGAGCGAAAGAAAAAATAGAGAAAACCTTAGAAAATGAGAAGAGAAGTAAGGAAATTAGGAAAAGATGGAAAATCTTCATTATAAGAGGATAGATTGTTGAGAGAGTGAAAAAGAGTGTTTCGCGATCAGAGGATGAAACGAAGAAGACGAGCTCAAAGGGAGTGTTTTTTTTTCTCTTTAATCGTTCAAAGCGACGCCGTTTGTTTTAGGAGATAAACCGGTGTCATTATTATATTGGGATGAGCGGCGAGGCTTTTCTCGGGCATTTAGAGGTCTAGAGATGACTTGGGGTGAGTTTGAATAGCGGTGTGTTTACCTGCGATTAGTGTAAAAATAGCTGTGGCGGTGAGATTAGATATTGTAGCGATACTGTAGCGTGAGACAAAAAGTAAGCTAAATGCACCGCACCCAATCGCCCATCCAAACCCACCCTTGGTCTTCATGACGATGCCTCGAGTTATTGTTTAAATCTTTTTCCCTTAACTTCTTAAAAAATACTTTAGTGGTATCTGAATTTCTTGTAGATCAAGTTGATACTTAGAGCAGGTTTAGATGTGTGTTGTGTTTATATATGATTAGTGTAAAAATAACGGTGATGGTAAAATTAGATATTGTAGCGATACTATAACGTGAGACAAAAAGTAAATTAAATGCACTGCACCGCATCTCACCGCCCATCCAAACCCACCTTTCAATTTGTCTTCCATCACCCAAATTGGTACTTCCACATTAAGATTGTTATTTTTTATTGACATGACACTGAAAACTAATCCGATGGTAACATGTGGTAACCTCTTAGTATGTCATGTGATGGACATTAATTAAAATTTTAAAAATATTTAAATGAATAACACAATTATATTTTTTATTCAAATCAAGAATGAATAAAATATTTTTCTGAGATTTGTTGAAAAAAAATTTCAGATGGGAATTTCAGTAGGATGTGAGATGGGTAGAAAATGAAGAAAAATAATTTTGTATATTCCTGGAATCATTGAATAGCCATTCATTAGAGATGACACTGAATTGCTATTCAGTGTTTTTAAGTAATGAGGTTGTAATGGCTATTCAATGGAATAGGTTTTAAGCAAACCAAACAATTGAATGATTTTGTTGTGTTGAATAAAGTAGGAATGGCTCTGACTTTAAAAATGGTAAGTTAAAATAATTTTTTTTTATGTACCTACCATTAAAATTTTTATCTTATCTGATTGGATGGTGCCAATTGTATTAATGAACCACTAATATTGCGCCATGTGTATTAAAAAAGAAAAAAATATTTAATTTAAATTATTTTTCAATTTCCTTTTAATATTTATTAATTAAAAAATAATTAATGAATTCAGTTTTTCAATTTTATTTTTCTTAATTTTTCATTCGTCTTTTCTTCTTCTGCTCCCAACATGATCAGCCATTCAAGTTGTTTTTAGAGATTGAAACGAAATAAGCTTTCGGTTTTGATCGAAATCTTGATTGAAAATCAAGAAATAGCTAAGAAATTAATGGAAATTTAGTTTTTTTTTTGGTTGAGAAATTATTGTTGCTGATGTAATTATTATGAATTTTGTGTTAGTGTTTATCTTGTGTTTAGCATACTATATGTGGGGTGTGCCTTGTATCTATCGGACTCTTTGCAGACACTTAGAAAGACGAATGACGAACAACAAACCAAATAAGGCCCAAAACAAACCTGACGTCACAATGAGGAGCGTCAGGACAATGTGACAACATTGAAACAACGAAGTAGAGACGACGTCGTGACGTGTTTCCCACAAACACCAGGTTTCTTCAACCAATTAAACTCTGTTATCTTTTCTCAATTAAACTCTGTTTAGTTTAGGAATATTTTAGTCATATTAGGACTTTAATATTAACCCTATTTAGAAGGTTGACAGAATATCTCTTACGTGAGATTTGATGGAAAGTTTTGGAGAGAGTTGTTGAGATAACTTTGTATTCAAGTTTTGGATTTTGCTCATTTAGGTTACTTTCTCCATATTATACTTTTCGTTTATTTTCTTATTAAGTGATACATCTTTTACCCGTGATTTTTATTCTCTTCGAAGAAGTTTTCTACGTAAAATTTGTGTTCAATCTCCTCTATTTTACTTGTCCGTTACTTCTACGGACCGATTCCCAACACTATATTTCATGACAACAACTATGAGCAAAAATTGCAAATTCAAATTTTCTTCCAAAGCAAGAGATGGAAATGGTATGCAACGAATTTTCATAAAATGTTTATATGATAATATTACATCTAATCATATTAGACATTAACTTATCAACTACTAATATTACATATTAGTTTATACAAATTTTTAAATTTTTTATTTTTCAAAAATCGACCCACAATAATTTTTTCTCTCCAACTCAACCTCCTCATATATGTAATTATATAAAAAATAGTCTTAAATTCAAGTGAAAGGATAACAAAATATAGCACACAAACTAATACACAAGCAAATAAATCATTGTAATCCCCTTTTATTCATTATTTATGTATATTTCTAAGAGTTTACAACAAATAGGATCTCATTTACGAAAGAAAATTTTCCAAAGGCAAAAACTATATAATTATACCCCAAAATATTGAAATTTTATTTTATTTTTTAAAATAAACTTTATGATTTTATATACTTAAATTTATATACTTTTATTATACTTAAACAAGTCTTAATGCTTATTTTGTTTGGAAAAAAATCATTTGACTACAATAAAACAACAAAAGACTAATTTAACTATAATAATATAGTTTAAAAATAGATTAATTTGAAGGACCTTTTTATAGTTAAGCTTTACAAAATTTATGTTTGGGTGATGGGAACATGAGGGAAAATATATATTGTTTATTTGAGGGAAAAGAAAAGAAAAAATGAAGAGGGAAAGAGAGATCAATCTTCTAGCTTAGCTGCCATTAGAAGGGCATGTATCTTCCACCAATCAATATTGATACTCAAAATGGCAGCCATTATAGCCTGCTTGGCACACCCAAAAAAAAAAAACCAAGGAGAATTAGTTAATATGATTACATGGAAGATTTCAAGCAATTGAAATTTCATGAGATAAAAGAAAATAATGATATTAAAAATAAATAATACATATATGTGTGAAAAAGAATATGCAATATGGGTTTCATTTAATTTGTAAAACTATATAAATATCAGTAATAATATAAATATTAAAATATATAATAAGAATTAATTTTTTATTGTAGAGGGGAATCATGTAGTTAAATGAAAGAAAATTTTGATGAATTTTGAAAAATTATTACTTTGACTTTATTAATAAATTATCTCAACCCGTAAACAACTCTAATTGCAAGTTTGAAACTCGAATTTGAAGTAAGAAACTGACTTGGATCAATAGCGACAAGTATGGCAGTGCCTCCAAATTCACATGAACCACCATCAAGCTTAGATTTTTGCCAATAACTATTGAAGGCATAGGAAGCATGTGCAAACAAGCTATCAGGCTGAAAGCACGACCCACTAGGCTGAATCGAATCACAATCTGCTCCAGCCGCACAGGCATAATTCATAGCTTCTTGAATGATTGGGTCAGGCACCGAGGGCTTAGCTACGCACCACAAGGCTGTGGTTGGAGCCATGTTCGGAGGTGGTGGAACCGTTGGTGGAGGATAGACAATGGGTGGAAAAAACACTGTTGGACTTGGATTAGACTCTATTGGAGATGGTGGGCTCAAAATGGGCCCCGATGGGCTCATTGGTGTCGGTATTGTTTGTGGTGGGCTTGGAAGTACTCCTGGTGGGTTCGGGCTCAGAACTGTCCCGGATAAGCTCGGTGGAGGGGGAAAGTACGGAGGAGAATTTAGAGGAGGGAGAGAATCAAAAGGTGGCAAAGAAAATGGTGAACTCACACCATAAGGTTGAGTATTGGAATTATCAGTTGGTTGTTCCATCACTAAACTCATAAGTTTACTCATTAGCTGCAATTTGTTTGTGTGCTTTATGACTGAACTTCTTCCATGTTTCGGATCTTTCATCATTCCCATTGATGTTCTTGCATCTGCTCCAAAAAAAAAAACAATGGGATTCACAATTAATCAACATCACATTTTTCCATTTAGAAATATAAATTTTATTGTTTAAGGTTAAAATATGCTCCAAAGTTCATAGCTCTCTTTGTACGTTCGAGATTTAGTCCTTCTATTTTTATTTTTAAGAATTTAGTCTCTCTACTTTTCATATTTCAAAGTTGAGGTTCATTTGCCAATACCATTTTTGAAATAAAAAGAATACTTTGTAGCTATTTAACAAAAAAACAACGTTAATATCAAGGGTGAAGACAAAAATTTTGTTTTGAGGAACCGAAATAAAATTATAAAATTTGAGGGACAAAGCTAAAATTTACATTTGAAAAGGCTTAAATTAAATTATTAACTTTTGAACAGGGCTAAGTTTTCAAATTTCTCATTTTATCAAAGGTTAAAGGACTAAATAGAAGCTCTTAAATTTTAGGATGAGCTAAAGAATAATTTATCCATTTGGCTAAGGGGCTGCCCCTGCCCCGACTATGTCCTTGATGATTATGAATTTAAATTTAACAAAAGAAATTTTAATTATGATAACAAGATTGGATTTTAAGTTCTAAATATACTAAAAATATTGTGAGACCAATGCTTAATTACCAAAAATACGTAAAAGTTAACATGAAGTTAAATGCAACAATGTATAACACTAACAAACACTATAGAATTTTGCTCCTATTGATTTTCGATTTAGTTAGAACTCAATATATCTATCGGATATTAAAGGGGTATGAGACAAAAAAAGAAAAAAGAAGCAAAGAATCAAATCTAATATAATCTATAATGTAACAAAACTGAGGTTACCGCAATGTGTTAACAGAGTGGCCGCCATTGTTGAATAGAGAAGGAGCATGCAAATCTTGCTTCCCATAACTCAGTTTTCAGCAATGCCAAATGACAAAATAAAAAGCCTGAAAACAAAGCAGTTTTAACTTGGTTCAAATTCCGAGTCACTACCAAAAATTACCGAAAGAGTAGAAGACTGGCAAAGAGACATATATAAAAGCAGCCCCTAGCGGAGAGAAGTGTAGAGTTTACAAGCCAAGGCAAGGAAGGCGACAAGTGGCTTGTTCGCCCATTAAAGATTTTATTCTTCACCATCTTTTTAGAAAAGAAGTTGATTAATTGAACCAAGCTTCAAGCAAATTTATTAATTTAGGTTAAGTTTTGCTATTAGTACTTATACTTTAGGAATGTTGTGGAGTTAATTATTGTATTTTAGTTTGATTCTTTTCTAGTCCATGTATTTTCTGAATTTTATAATTTCGGTCTTCACCTGACAAATAATTGTTAAATTCATTGAGTTAAGTTATGCTATTTTCAAAATCTGATGCAACAAACATATTATTCCATGTGTAATGCCATGTCAACTTGTTATTTTCACATATTACTCGCTAAAAATCCAATTAATGGATTGACGCATGTTATCTGCATCAAGACTAAAATTGAAGAATGTAGACTAAATCTACAATTGTACGCATTATTAAAATTTGAAAAGTAGAAGGATAAAAATTAACCAATTCAAAAAGTACATAGACTAAAAATGACCAAATTTAAAATATAGAGACTAAATTTTCGTAATGTATAGGAACTAATAGCAACATACAATAAGATTACATGATACTAATACACGAATATGTCAAAATGTAAATATGAAGAACACTAAAAAAAGAGATTAAAAAGTCGATTTAATCTTAGCTCGATTAGCATTAGTATTATTGCCGATGTAGGAGGACATGGGTTCAAGTGTATTGAAGAGCATTATTCTCTTATTTATGAGTTGAGGAGAGACTAAGAGTAATTTTAGATATTGTATAAAAATACACAGATATAATTAAAACCCATAATGAAATTGAGTTAATATTTCAAGTGTTTCGTTAGATGTTGGTGTTGGGGCATGCAAATTTGGCATATATGCTTGCCTTCACATCTCAAAAAATTCAAAGTTAAGGTTTTTATTTGCCCTTTTTGTCTTGCTTGCTTTCTACTCAAAGCTCCCACTTTCTTTCCATCCTTCTTCCTAATTCACACTCATTTGTTTGTGTTGGAATATTTTGGGGAAATTACCTTATAGAGTCATTAAACAAACACAAAGTTAAAAAGATTTTGATGTGTGTTGTATTTTATAATTTACTTATTTTGCGATATTTTTTATAAGTTTTGTATGATTGATATTTTAATAATTTAGTCCTCATATTTCATGTTTCATTCATGGAAATCATACATATCTAGTTTGGAGTTAACTATTTGTTTTATGTAAAAAAAAATTCAACTATTAAATATATATTAATATAAACTATATTTAAGATAGATATGATAGAGATATCGATTGATTCGAAATTTTACATGTATGACAAGTATACTTATATTGATAAATTCAACAGTTGAAAAATGTTAAAATATCAAATAATAACAAAAATTATATTTTTTTGTGAAAGAAGAAAACGTATAAAATAATACTAAAAGTTGATTTTTTTAATTCTTTAGATGTTACTTGAATGAAAATGTCTAGTTAAAGCATTAATTTATAATTCTTATCTTAGTTTTAATCAATATATAATTATTACACTAACTAAGTGATAAATTATTCTAAAATAATAAGTGTAATTTAATATAAATCCAAAGTCTAATTAAGTGATAATAACTATAACACTAATAATTAAAATATTATTAATAAAATATGAAAAAGCTTTCAGTTTGCACTTCGTTCCTACTTAATGTTCAAAACAGTTTTGTTCTATCTTCTGTTGGAATAGAAGTTGGGACAGAACTGAAGAGTTTGAATAACAAGTCCAAATATAAGTGAGTGAAAAAGATAAATAAGAAGAGAATCAACACTGTGATAGCCCGAAATAGTGCCTAATCGGAATAGTGGTTTCGTAACCATAAATCCGAAGTGAAATAGTTTAATTTTATAAATTTTTATTAGTTACTGATTGATTGAAATATTGTGTGAAAGTATGGATAGAAAATTTTAATGATTTAGTGCCTAATTGAATTTTTAGGACTAAATCAAGAAAAATGCAAAGTGTGTCTAATTAGTGATTAAATGACTTAATTGAATTATTGCATGAAATTGGAAGTGTTTATGTGGAATTAGACCATAAATTAGTGTTATGGACACAAAAGGGTATTTCTAGAAAAATATCTAAGTAATGGGTCAAGGGCATTTTTGTCCAAATTGGGAAAAAGACAAAATAAAGAGAAAATAAGGGCACGTTTGGTTCGTTGTATTGGATTAGAGGTGTAATGGAATAGAGGTGTAATAGCAAATCAACTGTTTGGTTGAATGTAATGGAATAGAGGCGTAATAGTAATCTTGTGTTTGGTTGAATGGAATAGAGGTGTAATAGCATACTGGAAAAAACTAAAATGACTAGAATACCCTTAGCATAAATTTGTTTTGGTAAATGATTATTGTTATTGTTATTTAAATTTTAATAAGATTATTATTATCAATAATAAATAATTTAATCATATTTAAACATAATTATTATTAAATATATTTTAATTAAAATATAATTTAATAAAATTCTTAATAATTAGCGAAATTTATTTTGGTAAATTATTATTGTTATTGTTATTTAAATTTTAATAAGATTATTAATATCAATAATAAATAATTTAATCATATTTAAACATAATTATTATTAAATATATTATAATTAAAATATATAATTTAATAAAATTCTTAATAATTAATATTCTCATATGAATTTACTCAAATCATAATATATGATACTTGTAAAATATAAATTAACATAATTATTATTAAATATATTATAATTAAAATATATAATTTAATAAAATTCTTAATAATTAATATTCTTATATGAATTTACTCAAATCATAATATATGATACTATAAAAGAAAATTTGAAAATATATAATTTGAAAAATGTTTGTTCTCGATGAACTTCCAACTGAAACAAGCCAAACAACATAAGCAGTATTAGAACGGGGATTATTAAATTGACTTTTGTAGTATAAAGTTCCAAAATTTTTTTTCTGTATCTGTAGATAGAAAGAATCATGTTCATAAAACATATAAAATTTGACGTTGATGAACTGCAGTCTCTTCCATTGTTAATGCAGGTTGAAAGGCTTGATTTCAATAGTGTTACGACATTTGTATTTAACTTCAAACAGAAGTTTGTACAATTGCTCCAATTAATATTTTTTTCTTTGCTTCTATTGGCTGGGTTAGAAATTCATAACAATATTTTTGAAAGACTTGTATAATTTCATCTGCTCCTCAATTTGATTTCTTCCTTTAATTGTCTCTTTTTTAAGTACTAATTATCAGCAACAGGCAGGGCGATTTAATGTGGTCAAAACAACCACATCAAGCACTCTCATCTCTTTGTCTCTTCAATAACATCTCAACTTAAATAACGGAACATTCATATTATGTTCGGAACACAAAATAGGTAACTTATAAAGTACTGAATAAAAAACAGAAGTGTCCACTGCCATGGTTTATCAAAGTCCTACCAATTCCTCAACGATTGGCCTTGGCAACTCTCTCGATTTCGTCCTTCTTCTTGATGGCATAGCTGCACAAACAACGCGAGAATGATGAAGCAAGCTGTGGTAAATAAATGGGATTGCAAGGACAGTTCCTAGTTTCAAAGCAAAATAAGGTTCAAACACGGGAGTTCAAAGGCTGTTATTTACCTGTTAGATGATCCCTTTGCTGCGTTAATAAGCTCATCAGCCAAACATTCAGCGATAGTTTTAATGTTTCTGAACGCAGACTCACGAGCACCAGTGGTGAGGAGATAGATGGCCTGATTCACTCGACGAAGAGGAGAAATATCAACAGCCTGACGCCTCACAACACCAGCAGAACCAATACGAGTAGCATCTTCACGAGGTCCACTGTTATATCAATCAAAAATCAACAAGGATTATCAAAGATTGATCCAACAAAGATAACCCAGAATTGGAAGATGTTTTAATTAACATCATCTGCTACTTTAAAGATTAAAGTCAGCTAGTGATACATTTGAAAAAGGAAATTCTTAAAGGTCATATAGGCCACCTGTTGATGATGGCATCAACAATGACTTGAAAGGAGATAAATAATTTCCATAGCATGCTTCACAATCCTGACTGCCATAAGTTTCTTTCCATTGTTTCGGCCATGCATCATCAATGAGTTTGTAAGCCTCTCAACAATGGGGCACTGAGCCTTTCTAAAACGCTTAACTGAGTACCTCCCAGCAGTGTGTGGCACATAGGTTGCATGTTTGGAAGGTTGAACACCAATGTAGTCACTCAAAGAGATATCAGAAACCTAAAATAGATAAATCATTCACATCAAGGACCAGGGCTAACAATTGTAGTTATCAAAGGGAACAGCAAGTTGAGGAACCTAATTCTTTCGAATCTTCAGGAGTCTTTAAGCATTCGAAAGACAATCTAATACGATCATCTTATCCAAATAATCTAACCTAAAATTAACCAATTTCTTACAAACATGAAGACAAACATTTAGGATTAACATAAATTGTCAATCTGAATATCAGTAACATCAAAGACAACAAGTAAAATCTTCAAATCAGAGAACAACAATATATATGTTCAGTCACAACAAGATGATCTAACAAATAATATCAAGTTAAAAACAACATGAACGATTCTCTACGAAAACAGAATCCCTGTATACAATTAATTAGTCCTAGTAGATCCACTCGACTTGAAAAGACCAAAAAAATAGAGAACATGCTAAAACGGAACATTTCATATAAAATCTAGAAAAAACAAAGCCAAGAGAATGAAAAAAGAAATGTATGCATAGAGAGGCAAAAGGGGGAAAAAGAAAAAGAAATACTTGAACTTCCTCGAAGCTCCAGCGATTGAAGAGCTTGACGTCAGGGTGAGACTTGGTTGGGTCTTGCAGTGAGGCGTTGGCAGGGGCTGCAATGGCTGTCGCCATACCTATGATAGATGCCGCAAAGAGAGAGAACCGAAGTGCGGAATGAGGAAATTAGAAGACAAAGGCCTTTCTCTTATACAGTTGCAGTAACCTGGAGACCCAGAAGCGGATGAAGCTAGAAGGAACAGAAGAGAAACAAAGGGGATCGGGGGAGGGTAAAACAGGGAGGTTTGCTGAAGCGTTAGCTAATCTGGGCAAAAGAGGGGGAATAGAAATCGGTGGTTTTCACCGATTAGGAAGGTAATGGATTACACGCGTATTAGCAATACATCAAACCAAACGACGGAATAGAGCCGGATTAGGTGGGGCCCACCGATTAGGGGTGTATTGGCTATGCCAATACACCAAACCAAACATAGTGTAAGTGTCCATCTTCTTCAAAATCAGAAGCTTGCTATCGAAAGTTTCATGTTACCATAGCTAAGGTTCTTGATTTTTCTAAGCTCAATTGTAAGTGATTTCTTGCCCCGTTTTTAACTATTTTCGTATTTTTATGCTTATTGATGCTTGAATTTCATGTTTCTATTATTTAATTTAAATGAAATTAAAGTTTAAAAATTGACCCATTCATGATATAATTGTAAATTGATTAGTGATGTTAGATAATGAATGTTTGAAGTGTTAATTGCAAGTTTTACTAGATGAATTTTGATGAAAATGTTGAAAAAGGGCTAAATTGTGAAAGATGGTAAAGTGTGCATAAAGTTGTGATTTTGTGAAATTGAGGGCTGTTATGAGCATGAAATATGATTTAGTGAAGTTTGAAATTTAAGAATTTAGTGACTTTTATTTTTACGAGCTTAGGGACAAAAGTGGAATTTTTGAAAAGTTTTGGGGAAAAATGTAAATTTGCCAAAATGTTGTGTATGAATTGTATTTGAATGAAATGTTGATAAAATGTATTAAATTGTGTTAATATAGATCAAGAAAGAAGAAATAGTGCAAGTGATCGGGGAAAAGAGAAAGTTATCGACTAAATTACAAAAATAGTCGTTTTGCATCCGAGGTAAGTTATGTGTAAATAATAGTAATATATTTTATAAATTGTGAATTTTATTTGATATGTGAATCAATATTGAATGTGGAAGGAAAATTGTTCATGAATTATTCAAGTGATAAAGTGTTTAAAATAAAGTGTTAAGTGTAAATTCCCGGTTGAACTTAGGAATAGAAGTGGATACAAGTGACATGTCACTAGAGATCAGTGTTACAGTGTTACAGTGAGTCCCGGGTGCTTGGTGATCTAGCATGTGTTGCAGACACCTGACAGCTTGTGTGAGCAGGCCCGTGGACATTTCCAGTATTATTGATCAGTGGTAGCTTCGGCTACGTTTCAGTGGTAGCTTCGGCTACATAACAGTGGTAGCTTCGGCTACATTTCAGTGGTAGCTTTGGCTACATAACAGTGGTAGCTTCGGCTACATATCAGTGTTGCACTTATGTGCTAAATCTCTACGTATCTGTGTATATTCCGAGTGTTCAACGGGATTAATAATGAATTAAAGTGAATATGAAATGAAGTGTGTATGCAGGTACAATTGAAAGAATAAGTATATGTGATAAAAGTTAAGTGTGAAAATGTATATGCAAATGAATTGGTAAGATTGTGCATTTGTAAGTGATTGAAATGGCTAAGAAATGTTTTGATTAGTTATATGTTAAAAGTGTTAATTATTAAATAAGTACCTATTATTTTCATATAACTTACTAAGCTATTAGTAGCTTAGACCTTTCTTCTTTTCCTTTGTTTTATAGTGATTTGAACTTGGTCGAATTGGGGATCGTAGGAGCTCATATCACACTATCATAATCATCTCGGAAATTATGTGCTTTTCAGAATGTTTAAAACTATGGCATGTATAGAGTCTTAATCATTTTGAGTATGTTCATATGATATGGCTAAGATTAGCTATTGAAATGGTTAGTAAAAATTATGTTTTGGGTGTTATGTATGTTAAATGTTAACTAATTCAAAGAAGCAGTTTCTTTGATAGCAGCAGTGACGTGAATGTGAAAAATCACCATAAATAGTATAAATGGAATTAGAGAGTGAATTATATATGGAATTAAATCTCATCAAGTCTATTTTTATATGGAAGAAACAGTGTAGGCAAAGGAATTCTGTATTTTGAGATATTTTAATTTTAGTGAGACAGGGTCAGAATGGTTTTTGAAGTCCCCTGTTCTGACTTTGGAAAATCATTATAAATTGTAAAGAAATAATTATAGGTCATAATTTATATTTCTAGATTCCTTAGTGAGTCTATTTTCAAAAGAAATAAATGGTAACCTTATATGAATTCTGTACAAAGAGATAATTGATTTTTAGTGGCAAGAGGTCAGATCTGTCGAGCTGTGAAATAGGGGATACTTTAATGAATAAACTGTACTAATTGGCTAAGTCAAAAATTCTGAAAATTTTATGGTAAGTAGGAATATGAGTCTAGTTTCAGGGAAAATTTACAGATTTAAATTTCGAGTCTCGTAACTTGAGTTATAAGTAAATTAGTGACAGTCGCGCAGGTGGACAGTTTTGTTGTGAAAAGTGAATTTAATTTTAAAAGCAAATTTTTATGCTCCGAATTGGTAAGTTAAATTGGATGACATCTCGTACTCGATTCCGGCGACGTTCTCGGGTAAGGGGGTGTTACAAACACACTATATTTGTTAACGCAGTTTGGATTCACCAATTCTATATGGACGAAACCTCGCTCAGAGAATGATTTTATTCAACAATTCATATGGTATAACCATTGGTTAAAGCTCAATCTACCATCTCCCAATAGATAATTGCAGCCTCAAAATTAAGCCCAAATTGTGACAAATCACCTTCTCCCCAAGTATCTCATTTACATGCAATATCTCTCTATAAAAATCCCTAACAAAGAGTGTTTAAACATACCCCTAAAATGGCTAAAGAGGAAGTTAATCATAAGTCATTATTACATGTTTAAATGCTAATATTATCTCGAAAATTATTCAAATAAAGCTCTTTATAAAGTAGCTTTCCATCAACTTCAAAACTCGCAAAAGATGAGGATAAGTATAACCTTTTCAAGCATTTCAAACTACTCTACCTCTTCTCCAAGTTACATAAGTAGATGATGATGATGATTATAGAAGGTTGGGCCATGAACTATCTCCACATCTATTGCTTTAACGAGATTTAATCAAAAGTTAAACATGCAAACACAAAGACTTTGATTGTTCTAAACTAGCTTGCTCTAACTTTAATCAAACATGAAATGGGACAAGCAGTCAAAGTTTCCAACAATCGCAAATAAAGTGAATTAAATAAAAACTCCTCCTAAGAGTATGCATCACCAATTGTCTTGCTTAAACTCCTCGTATTACCTTGAGTCATCAAATCTTCACCATGCACCATGCACCATAAGGCAGTTTATTGTTGCCATTATTATTTTCCCTATTTTCAAAGATGTCAAAAAAAGTTCTTCTCGCCTTATGATATTCTCTAAATAATCTCAACAAAATGCATAAACATCTAATAAAGTAATAGGGGTTAAGAACAAAACCAAGCACAACCACAAACCAACTTCAAGTTTGAAAATAAAACATGTAGGAAGTGATTTCATCACTACAACCAACAAAAGCAGCAACCAACAACCAAATCAGTAGCATAATTGTTGATATCATCTTTTCCACACGCCAGTTCATAACATAGTCTTACTCTCTTTTCGAACGAGTCTCCCTTTATCATTTATGGCCTTAAGAAGATTGATAAGAGCCTTACTTGCTTCATCTATATGAAAGCTTGCACCATCAGTATTTGATTCACCTTCATTGCTCGAGTAAGAATTTTCCATCGAAGACAACTTTTTTTCATCTTACTTTGTTCCACTTCTTGTTATAACAAGATTTAGGATAGTCTCATTTTCTTCAGATTTTCCTCCAACTTTATCATCATCTTCATAAAAAGTATTCTTGTCAAAAACCTACCCTCAATCATCCCTTCAATCATATATATCATCAACATATTTCTCTTGAATAATTGTAGCTATAGCCTTGAGTTTGCTCAAATGAGAACTTTGCTTATCCCTACTAGCATCCACCATTGGAAACTTATTATTTGAATTGTCATCAGACTTGATTCAACACTAGGCTTTCTTCACCCTCACATTTTATGTCAAATTGTTTTCTTCAAAGAAAAAGAAAGTAACATACTCTTTTAGAGAAGAAGAAAAATCATGTGAGTAAAAGAAAAAAAAATAGTTTAACCCAATGTGACAGTATTTTGGTTAAACACAACCTCACTCTTCAGGATGATAAAAACCCCTTTATATGCTCCAAAATTATCTAAAAAAATATAGTATTAATGTCATAAATCACAAACAGTTTAAATCAATCAAGCAATAAAGCCTAGTGATCATCATCAAGTTACCGACTGTAAATTTAGCCCATCATATGGCACATAATTTTCAATATAGCATGTCCCCAAGATCTACTTCCAAGCCATTAGGTGTTGCTCCGCTCAAAAACATTACATGAAATCAATCATCATAAGTCAATCAATGTATAACCAAAGATCAATAGCATAGTTACTTCCCTTACTCCATTCTTTGCTTGTATGTTTGCATCAATTGTTATTCAAGGGGATGAGGTGCTATCAACAATAGTCACAATAGGTCGAGTCCATTCATCTTCAATAGCTTCCCAAGCTGTAACATCAATGGGCAAGATAAAAGCCTCCATACTAGCTTTCTGTAGACATAGTTTGACGAACATACAAGCAATAAGGTTTGTGAGGCTAGCTTCCTTTTCTCATGGGCTCGATTTCAACAAACCAAACATTGGATTGTCTTCAATAACTTTTGAAGCCTACTTTGAATACTAATTGAAAAAGACTTTGGTTTGCACTTCTTTCCAACTTAATGGTCAAAACAATTTTATTTTATCTTCTATTAGAACAGGAGTTAAGATAGAATTAGAGAGTTTGCATAACAAATCTAAAATATAAGTGAGTAAAGGAGATTAGCAAATAAAGAATCAACACACAATATTTGTTAGCGCAATTCAGATTTATCTATGTTGGAACTTCACTCAGATAATGATTTTATTCAACAATTTATCCGGTATAACTATTGACTAAAACACAATCTACCCTCTCCCAATGGATAATTACAACTCCAAAATCGAACCCAGATAATTACAAATCACTCTCTCCAAATAGCTCTCTAAACACACCCCAAACTCAGGCAATACCAAATAATTTCAGTTGTATTAACTTTTGTTTTATAATTGTTTTTTAATTAAAAAACGTTTTCAAGTATTTAATTAATTTTATTAATTTAATATGACAGCACTAAAAATATCCGTCAAGCTATTTAGACAAAAATTAATATATTTGAAGTTAATTAATGAAAAAAGTAAAATTATAAGGAGAAATTTGAAGAAATCAAAAGACCTAATCGCGTACTGAATTTTAAAAAATATATATCACAAATATTTATATTTTCTTTTATTTTAAAATTTTAAAATTTAGGACAAATAATTAATATTGTTAATTCTTTTTATTAAGTTTATTGATGTAATATTTTAAAAAAAATCATAACTAGTAAAATTAATAAGTTTAAATTTAACAAAATAATTTTAATAGTATTAAAAGTAAATTTAAAATTTAAAATTTAAAATAAAATTCTAAAATAAAATATATATTTACAAAAATAAAAATACACAGACTTATTTTTTACTTAGAAGAAAAAAGTCGATTTCTTTTCCTTCAACATAATTATATTATTGTTGGACTCTTCGACCAGATTCAAAGTTCACTATAAAAACAGCTCCTACAGTTTTTAATTTCCTTTTCCTTTTTTTAAGCAAACATTTTCATTTTTTTAAATCTCCGTCGTCGCTTCCTCGTTGGGGTTAGTATTGGTACCGTCGACGGTTCACTTTTTCCGGTGAAAGTTACCTTAAGTAAAAAATCTTCTTTTTTATTACTGAAGAATCCCTTCGAAGTTTGGATTTTGATTTTGGGGAAAGTATAGTAATGGCGGCATCAGCGGCGACGATGGTCAGCTCGGCTGGTGGCTTATTAGCGATGCTTAACGAGAGCCATCCTCAGTTGAAATTACATGCTCTCACTAATTTAATTGGGTTCGTTGATCAATTTTGGCCCGAGATCTCCACCAGCGTTCCTATAATGTAAGCTTGATTTTTTTTCTTCTTCTTCTAGTTAGCTGGGTTCAGGTTTTGGTCTGATTGGTGGGTGGGAACATTGAAGAAAATGAAATTCGATGTTTTGGTTTAGCTACTGTAGGGAAGAGTGAGAGGTTAGTTTGAATTCAGTAAGTTAAGTGCGCAAATTTGGAATTTTGGTATGCTTCGGTTGTTTCATTTGCTTGTGGAGATTGGGGAATGTTTCAAAGTTTTTGTTTTCCGATTAGGTTTATCTGGTAAAGGGTGAAATTTAAGATTCAACTAAATTATAGCAATTTTTTGGGTATATGTTATTGATTGCTTTAGTCAATCTCTATGTTCTGCAAAAGATATATAACTTTCAGATTAGGAAGAACTTAAAGAAATTATCTATATGTATTATTGCGCAATATGTATGTGGTGGGTTTTTGCTTAGGAAGTCTTTAACTTCTGATTGAATAAAAACAATGACTCTGGTGGCTTTTAAATTTTTCCTCTAAACTAAGTTCTTGTAGTCTAATGTATCTGTTTTGAGTTGGGGAGGAAGGGGGAGAAGGGTGGGAGATGCTTAGGTTTGTCTTCATTTGTATGCTTACGCAGATTTTAAGTTTATATAGCACAATGCTTAGATGGTATCTAAATTATGTGGCCTGTAACGGGAGTGTGATTCCATATGAGTTTCAGATGCTAATACTGATATTATGCTTGTCTTTTTCAGAGAAAGCTTATATGAAGATGAAGAATTTGGCCAGCATCAGAGACAACTTGCTGCGCTTCTTGTCTCAAAGGTCCTCCTCTCTTGTCCTTCTTAGTCTATGTGTATGCTTGTAGGTGTTGCTTGTGAAGTACCTTAACTTTGTGCTTATTACGATTCTTGTGCAGTTATGTTAAGGTATGTGCCTAGGTGTTGCGCCATAGTGTCTAGGTACATTTTTTGTTGAGGCCAATAGGTGCAACAAGAAGTTAGCCTGATTGATGTTCTCTTTAATTTATCTAATTCTTAATGTTTTCATTAACTACCTGTACTACTAACCAAGGAATAGTATCAAATTATCATCTTCAGTTTTGAGACATGAAACCAATTTCATCAGTACAGTACCTGTATTGGTTTGAAATGGTACCAGTATCATACCATTATGATTTTTGTACCAGCCCATTTCAGTATTACCGGTCTCTGCCAGATTTACCAGCTTGTTATGGTCAATACTGGTTGGTAATAAGATTTTGATTATCTTTTTCTTCTAAAAAAATAACTTATTTGGTACATTTACTGACAATGTCTTTGTATACAAACTTATGTAAAAATATAAATTTCATTGGACACTATCATGTCAAAACAATGCTGCAGTTTGGTTTCGGGAACACTGTTTGCATTTACAGTTTGTACATGAGAAGTGGTAGAAGTAGATGCCTTCTTTATAATCTTATTTTACTTGTGGCCTTTTAGTTATTTGGTTTATATTGTTCTTTCCATCAGGTTTTTTATTACTTGGGTGAACTTAATGATTCGTTGTCTTATGCTCTTGGAGCTGGCCCTCTTTTTGATGTTTCTGAGGATTCTGATCATGTGCATACTCTCCTTGGTAAGAACTTTGTTTTGTTTGATACATATTGTGACCTTAATAACAGTTTGATTAATTGAAATCTATTAGTATGTTGATTGTGATTTTATTTTGCTGCACGTGGGGTTTTAGGAAACCCTAAATATTTGCTTGTTGATTATATTATATTTCTATTGTTTTGAATTTGATATACCAACTAGTTGACTGGTCATCCTCTTAATTTCAGCCAAGGCGATAGATGAGTATGCCAGCTTTCGGTCAAAGGCAGCTGAATCAAGTGATGAAGCTGCAAAGGTTGACCCTAGGTTGGAGGAGATTGTGGAGAGAATGCTGGATAAGTATGTACAACATGCTTTCTTATCTGATCGAATATTTTTGGAGTTAGTCTAGGTATCTTACTGTTGTTTTGTCTAGGTGTATTATGGATAGAAAATACCAACAAGCGATGGGAATTGCAATTGAGTGCCGGAGACTGGATAAACTTGAGGAAGCAATAACAAGGAGTGAAAATGTTCATGCAATCTTAGCATATTGCACTCATGTTTCTCATTCTTTTGTATATCGCCGAGAATATCGTCGTGAGGTAAGGAGGTTATTTTAGTAGTCCATAAAAGTTCTGTAGTTTGTATAAATGCTATCACCACTATTTTTTTCTTTTTTTGACATTTTTTATTAGAATATTTTGTATTCCTTTATTAGTTACTCTTTTCCCGGAATTTTAGCGCAAATTCCACCAGATCTGTAATGCCAGTTAATCTTTGATTCTTGCAGGTGCTTCGGCTTCTTGTTAAAGTGTACCAAAAACTGCCTTCTCCTGATTATTTGAGCACTTCTCAGTGCCTAATGTTCTTGGATGAACCTGAAGGTGTTGCAAATATATTGGAGAAACTTCTCCGTTCTGAAAATAAGGAGGATGCTCTTTTGGCTTTCCAAGTTGCATTCGATCTTGTGGAGAATGAGCACCAGGCTTTTCTGTTAAATGTAAGAGATCGCCTTTCTGCTCCCAAATCTCTACCTTCAGAACCAGTACAGCCAGGATCCACCAACCCTGCTCCAGCTGAAAATGAAAATTCTACTGCTTCAGAGGATGTTCAGATGACAGATGGGTCTTCTGCTATTACTACAAATGTTCATGAGGCAGATCCTAAGGAAGTTATGTATGCTGAGAGGCTGATGAAAGTCAAAGGAATTTTGTCTGGGGAGACCTCGATACAGTTGACTCTACAATTCTTGTACAGTCATAACAAGTGAGGCATCAGCTTCTTTTGTATTATTCTCTGATGGAACTATATTCTTATTGTATGTCTTTCTGAGAACTGTTAACTGATTGTGATTTGTCTTAGATCGGATCTATTAATTTTGAAGACAATAAAGCAGTCTGTTGAAATGAGGAATAGTGTTTGTCACAGCGCTACAATCTATGCTAATGCAATAATGCATGCTGGAACAACTGTGGATACATTCCTGAGGGACAATCTGGTAAAAACTTGTCTTCCTCGATCTTTATTCACACCTTAGGCTGATTATCATATTGTATTTGCTTATTTTACGGATATCATCAGGACTGGCTGAGTAGAGCTACCAATTGGGCTAAATTCAGTGCAACAGCTGGGCTTGGTGTTATTCACAGAGGACATCTGCAGCAAGGCAGGTCTCTAATGGCTCCATATTTGCCCCAGGGTGGGGCTGGAGGTGGTGGGAGTCCTTATTCTGAAGGTGGGGCATTATATGCTTTGGGTCTCATTCATGCCAACCATGGTGAGGGCATTAAGCAATTCCTTCGTGATAGCCTACGCAACACTAATGTTGAGGTATATGATTTTCTTGGCCTGTGATAGCTTCTTTTTCCTCTCTACCAAGAGGCCTGTAAGTAAAGAGATGCTAAAGTGCGGACTTCACCCTACTTGAAAGAATACATGGTTGTCAATTTGTTTTTTCTTCCCTCTGGTCCGTTTGGGAGAGTTGAATTTGTCCATTGTTGGAGAAAGTAGCATTGCCCTGAAGTAAGTGTGAAATATAACATCAGATGCTTCTTATGCAGGTTATTCAACATGGTGCATGCCTAGGACTTGGTTTGGCAGCTCTAGGAACTGCTGATGAAGAAATCTATGAAGACATCAAAAGTGTGCTTTATACTGACAGTGCTGTTGCCGGTGAAGCTGCTGGCATCAGTATAGGTTTGCTCATGGTTGGAACTGCTAGCGAGAAGGCAAGCGAGATGCTTGCTTATGCACATGAGACGCAGCATGAAAAAATTATCAGGTAAAGTTGGGGTTTTGCGATCTTGATATTAAGCTCGGTTTATCCTGTTAGTGATCTTTACTCTCTGTTGTTTCCCTTTGGTTTCAGGGGTTTAGCATTAGGGATTGCTCTTACAGTATATGGAAGGGAAGAAGAAGCAGACACATTAATTGAGCAGATGACTCGGGATCAAGATCCTATTATCCGTTATGGTGGTATGTATGCATTAGCATTGGCCTATAGGGGAACTGCAAACAATAAGGCTATTCGTCAGCTGCTGCACTTTGCTGTATCAGATGTGAGTGATGATGTTAGGAGAACTGCTGTTTTAGCACTGGGGTTTGTCCTTTACTCAGAGCCAGAGCAGGTAGTGCTGTTTTTACTCAGCTGTCTGTGATTGATGTTTTTTGCACCTTTTCCCGTCTTGTTCTAGCTGTATTGTAGGTTTGGGTCAGTCGTTTGGCTATGAATTTGTGAATATCTCACTGTTTTGTCTGGTCAACACTGCAGACTCCTCGAATTGTCTCCTTACTGTCTGAGTCTTACAACCCTCATGTTCGATATGGTGCGGCACTTGCAGTGGGTATTTCATGTGCTGGCACTGGATTGAGTGAGGCCATATCATTGTTAGAACCCTTGACATCAGATGTTGTTGATTTTGTTCGCCAAGGTGCTCTTATTGCGATGGCTATGGTCATGATTCAGATCAATGAAGCAAGTGATTCTCGTGTCGGGACATTCAGGTATATATCATCATCTTATGTTGTAATTAACATTCTTTTCCTCTGATGTGTGGTAATTCTAAATATACATTGCTTTATGTCTCCCTAATCTAGGCGTCAACTTGAAAAAATTATACTGGATAAGCATGAAGACACAATGAGCAAGATGGGAGCAATCTTGGCCTCTGGGATCCTTGATGCTGGTGGAAGAAATGTAACCATAAGATTGCTTTCCAAGACAAAGCATGACAAAATCACTGCAGTCGTTGGTCTTGCTGTTTTTAGCCAGTTTTGGTATTGGTATCCCCTCATTTATTTTGTCAGCTTGTCATTTTCACCTGCAGCCTTTATTGGACTGAACTACGACCTGAAAGTTCCAAGGTTCGAGTTCTTATCACATGCAAAACCTTCACTTTTCGAGTATCCAAAACCTACTACTGTTCCCACCACGACATCAGCAGTCAAACTTCCAACTGCTGTCCTGTCAACATCAGCAAAGGCTAAAGCTAGGGCTAAGAAAGAGGCGGAACAAAAGGCAAATGCTGAGAAATCATCTGGGGCAGAGTCCTCATCTTCTGCTTCAATTACTGTGAAAGGGAAATCAAGCAGTGAGAAGGATGGGGAAGCTATGCAGGTAAGAGTCATAAGTTATCCTTGTTTTGTGGCTATATATATATGTATATCATCTATATATAGAAGTCTTATCTTTTATTGTACTAATAACTTTTGTCTGGTGGGAGTTTTGAGAACTGGTCATTTTTTCAGTTGCTTTGGTGATTTAAATATAATTTCAGAATATTAGAAATTTTTATACTTGTCATTGGGTTGTGTCAGGCATTAGGCTAAAATTTCATTGAAACCAAAAATAAAACCACCAAATTTTACTTCAAATGCATTGTTGTCTAGTGTTTTTGATTCATGTTTTGATTGAATCTTTCAATTGGATAGGTTGATGGTCCTCCCGAGAAGAAAGCTGAGCCGGAGCCATCATTTGAGATTTTGACCAACCCAGCAAGAGTGGTTCCTGCTCAGGAGAAGTTCATTAAGTTTCTAGAAGACAGCCGATATGCGCCCGTGAAGTTGGCACCATCAGGGTTTGTTCTTCTTAGAGACCTGCGCCCTGATGAACCAGAGGCACTGTCCCTAACAGATGCGCCTGCATTAGCAGCATCTCCAGCGGGTGGATCAGCAGTAGGTCAACAGAGTTCCTCATCAGCTATGGCTGTTGATGATGAACCTCAGCCCCCTCAGCCTTTTGAGTTCACATCCTGATTTTGCCCGGATTTTGGGCTGGCCATAGTTTTTAGAGACGAACAGTGTTTTGTCACATTTGCTACTTTAGCTCAGGAATTATCTAGTAATTGGTTGCATTTTTTCTTCCAAGAGATGAGAGATGAGAGATGTTTCCTGTTGTAATGATTACCCTTTTGTGCATGACTCTGCATTTTAATTGCTGCTGCTGCTCCCATTGTTTACTCTTCTTTACTATTTCTAGGGAAAAAAACTGTTATATAGATGCTCAACCATGAGGGTGAAAATTGCAGCTGAACCAAATTTCCTCTAAATCGACAATATAGAATCGACTTTTTTTGGCAAGTTAATCCACATTATTATTATTTATTATTTTGATGTGAAATTGTTAAATCTATTAATTTATGTTGTTTATTGCCTTTAAAGTAATGAGATTTCTCCAAAAGGCTATTTCAAAAGAATGAAAATTTAAAATATTATAAATTTAAGATTTGAAAATGATATGCTATGGTGTTCAGTATTTTTATTTTTTTAATTTATTAATTGATTTTAATTTTGGGTCATATGTATAAATTATTAGTTGTGGGTAGAAATTATAATTGGGTCTGGATAATGGGTAAAGAATTTATATTTTGAAAAGAGTAAATTGTACCAAGTATTCTTAAATTATGATTGTTATTTAAACTTCAAAATATTCTAATTACATTCTTAAAATTGTTAATGTTATATCCATAAGCTTTTTACGTTATTAAAACCGTTAATTTAACTGTCAAATGAGACCTAAAAATGAAAATTTTAGAGAAATAGAATGTGTATAAGTTTTAAAAATAAGAAACAAAATAAAGTAAAATAGAAAAGAAAAGAGTGAATAATTTTAAAACATCATTTTACAATATTCATTTTTTCTAAAATATGTCACATAAGATCTAACATTTCATTTAATAGTTAAATTAAAGATTTTAGTTTAGAGATTAATTAAAATAATTTGAAGTTTAGGAACCTTTGGGATAAAATTAAAACTAGAGAAATAAAACGAAGTGAACAAACGGTACGCATTGAATTAGTTAAACGGTGCGGATAAGGGACGGGTTAAATGAAACGGTGCACTTAAGGGAAAATTAACGGCCTGATCTGTTACTGTTATTTTCTGATGATGAGAAATGAAACGTGGAGAGCAAGCAACGAAAATTTCCCAAGAAAAGTATCCTCTCCTATTTCCTTCCTCCTTTTACTTTCCTCTCATGTTTCTTTCTTTATTTTCTTAATTATCTCTCTCTCTCTCTCTATATTCTTAGATTTCTTTTGCTACTTAAAACGTGGGCAAAGCATCAACATATTCCTTTCTTTAAGATGATCAAAACCAACACCCAAGAAAAGAATCTACTAACCATGAGGCCTGGAATAGTTTGATGAAGCAATTTCATTTTTGTTCTTCTTCTTCTAAATAATGTCACAGTGTCTGAGAGTTGCAAGGAAAGAGATGGAAATTCAACATTTCAGCCATCACCATCCTTTGGTCTTCATCCAAGATCACAGTGTTGCAGCTCTTTGCCTCGGGTGTGAGAAACCTGTAGAGGGCTGGAGCTACGGCTGCAGTCAATGTGAGTTTTATCTTCATAAGGGATGTGCTGAGTTAGAGTTAGCCCCCCAGATTCAGCATCCCTTCCACCCCAAACACCCTCTCAATCTTTTGCCAAAATCACCTTATCCTTCGGTGTGCGATTTGTGTGGTAAGGACTTTGACGGATTTGTTTATACTTGCTATGATTGTAAGTTCGATCTGCACATCAATTGTGCTTTGCTTCAATCATCCATTGCTGCAAATTTTCCTAATTCTTTGCACCCCCATCTGTTGTTCTTCATTCAAAATCCTAACAAGGAAGTCGAGCCTGATTGCTACGTGTGTCAAAAACCAATATCTGGTCCATTTTACCACTGTTCAGATTGCACTATCCATTTAACCTTCATAAGGAATGTGCTGAGTTAGAGTTAGCCCCCCAGATTCAGCATCCCCTCCACCCCAAACACACTCTCACTCTTTTGCCAGAATCACCTTATGGGGGCGCAAACTGTTGCAATTTGTGTGGTAAGAAGTTTCAGGGATTTGCTTATAATTGTGGTGCTTGTCAGTTCGATCTGGACATCAATTGTGCTTTGCTTCAATCATCTATTGCTGCAAATTTTCCTAATTCTTTGCACCCCCATCCATTGTTCTTCATTCAAAATCATAACAGGGAAGTCGAGCTTGATTGCTCCTGGTGTCAAAAACCAATATCTGGTCCATTTTACCACTGTTCAGATTGCACTTATCCATTTAACCTTCATAAGGAATGTGCTGAACTGCCCCTTGAGATTCAGCATCCCTTAAACCCCAAACACCCTCTCACTCTTTTTCCAGATTCACTTTACCCTTGGGACAAAAACAGGTGCCATTTGTGTTGTAAGGAGTTTCGGGGATTTTCTTATAATTGTGGTGCTTGTTATTTCGGTCTGCATATCAATTGTGCTTTTCTTCAATCATCCTTAAATACATTTAACGACTTAAATTTAACTTTTAATCCTTAGAATTAAATCCTTAATTTATGTATAGTTCATATATTAATAATAAAATTTAACTTTTAATACATATTATATTATGATACATTATTGATGTGGGTAAAAGAATATGTAAAATAAATTTTATAAAAATCTATATATTAAAAACAAATGAACCTTTGGATTATATTCCATATTATTATAAATTTTATGAAAAACAATCTTTATAATAATAGTAAAATTTTAATTTTAATAATTTTAAACTAATTCATATCATCCAATCAATTAAGTAGATATGCTTCTTAACTAGTTTCTAGTTATGTATTTCACCTACAACTTAAGAATGATGCATTTGTAATTAATTGGATTTGGTCACAGCTTGTACTAAGATCGATTCAATTAAAATTGATGATTTGATTGGTTTAATCGCCAATTTGATTGTTATAATATTAATCCAAAATAGTTAATAAAATATTTTATTCTAGCATAAATATACATTTTAATATTTGAACTTGATTTCAAGGTTCAAATTAGTACTTAAAGTTTAGGGTTTAAATAAGAGTATAATGCACTTCAACACACTCAAACCCACGTGATTTTACGCTCTTAAAATTAACAATTCAATTTAATTTAGTTCTTGAACCTACAACTTTGAAGTTTGGCTCTCAATAATTTATATTTTACGTTAATCATTTTTATTAAAATATTTTAATTTCGATTTTGTTTCAAGTGAGCAATCGATCAATTCAATCTAATCCAAAGAATTAACAAACTCTTTTACGAATCAAAATAGAACCAAATTCTCTATAAAACCAACAAAATCAAATTGATTATGAATAATTCACTACTCTACCTATGATTGAATTACTAAATAATATTGGCAAAAATACTAAATAAATTTTTTTGTAAATATAATTTTAATATTAATTTTTTCTTTCACTCGTGGATATGACAAAATTCGCTATTTGAAATTGAAAGTTGATTAATTTGATTTTGGATTTTCAAAATGAAAAGAAATTTACCAGACCTCCAACATACTCAACAAAACTAGAATCGACCCGTTAAATTGCCTTAGTCAGTTTGACCCGACTATTGCACACCCTTAGTTTTGCTCCCTGAATGTATGTGTACTTGTTAACATCGGGACTGATATCATTGGAATGAAACGTGGAGAGCAAGCAACAAAATTTTCCGAAGAGAAGTGTCCTCTCCTACTTTCTTCTAATGTTTCTTTCTTCTTTCTTTCTTTATTTGCTTAATTATATCTATATCTATGCTTAGAATTTTGAAAATTGGGCAAAGCATCAATATATCCCTTTCTTTATGAAGACCAAAACCAACACCCAAGAAAAGAATCCACTAACCATGAGGCCTGGAATAATTTGATGAAGCAATTTCATTTATTTTCTTCTTCTTCTAAATAATTTCACAGTATCTGAGAGTTGGAAAGAGAAAGAGATGGAAATTCAACATTTCAAACATCACCATCCTTTGGTCTTCATCCAAGCTCACAGTGTTGCAAGCAAAGCAGCTCCTTGCCTTGGGTGTCAGAAACCTGTAGAGGGCTGGAGCTATGGCTGCACACAATGTGAGTTTTATCTTCACAAGGGATGTGCTGAGTTAGAGTTAGCCCCCAAGATTCAGCATCCCTTCCACCCCAAACACCCTCTCATTTTTCTGCCAAATTCAGATCGTTATTCACGAATTTGCGATTTGTGTGGTAAGAGATTTGGGGGAATTTGTTATCGTTGTTTTGATTGTGACTTCGATCTGCACATCAATTGTGCTTTGCTTCAATCATTCATTGCTACAAATTTTCCTAAATCTTTGCACCCCCATCCTTTACATTTCATTCAAAATCCTAACAAGGAAGTCGAGCCTGATTGCCACGGGTGTCAGAAACCAATATCTGGTCGATTTTACCACTGTTCAGATTGCACTTATCCTACATTCTTTAACCTTCATAAGGAATGTGCTGAACTACCCCTTGAGATTATCACCCCTGTGACCGTAAGCATCCTCTTACTCTCTTGTCACAACCGCCTACTCATCCCCAGATATGTAGTTGCTATTTGTGCAGAATCCAATGGAAGGGGTTTGTTTATTCCTGCTCTCTATGCAACTTTGATCTTACAATTGATGATGTTCTTTTTTCACCACCAACAATCACAGTTGCAAGTCATGAACACCCGTGGATGCTTGTATCTACAAAAATATACTTTCTTTGTGATTTTTGTGGCACTGACGGAGATCACTTCCCCTATTTCTGTGCTACATGTCACCTCATTGTCCACAAGAATTGCATTTCATTGCCACTTCACATCATGATAACACGACATCATCACACGATTTCTCTTTCGTATTCTTTTCGACCGAATCAAGTTGAGGATTGGATGTGCAAAATTTGTTACGAGAAAGTTGATATAAGCTATGGCCATTACCGTTGTCCTGCTTCTCGTTGCCGTTATATTGCTCATGCACTTTGTGCAACTGATAAAGCAATTTGGGATGGAACAATTATGCCGAAAGGCTATGATGAGAGGTCTGAGGAACTGGTGGATGAACCTTGGAATTTGAATACTGATGTTGTTGAACAAATTCGTATTGGAGAGCTAATGGTAGCAAGTGAGATCAAGCATTCCTATCATGATCATAATTTAAGACTCACCTTTAGTGGGAAGACCAAAGATGATGATAGTGAGTGCGATGGGTGCACGAGACCTATATCAACTCCTTTTTATAGTTGTGAGCAATGCAAGTCCTTTCTCCACAAAGAATGCGCTGAATTGCCTAAAGAAATGCCACACCCATTTCACAAGCATTTGCTTACTCTCGTGAACTCACACGGTGAGTGTGGTTATTCATGGTGCCGTGCTTATCGTCGTCTGTATCAAGGATTTAGCTACAGATGCTACGACGTAGATTGCAGGTTCGGAATTGACATTCAATGTATGTTATTGTCGGACACCTTGAAGCACCCAAGTCACGAGCATTCACTCTTTGTTGTCCACAACAACGAGGGAACGAGTTGCAGTGCTTGTTTCAAAAGACTATACCCGTGGGAAGTTGCATATAGGTGCATGAAGCGCTGTGATTTCAGTTTAGATGTAGGTTGTGCAACACTACCACTCACTGCTTGGTACAAGTATGACAGGCATGCTCTTACTTTGACTTTTTCTGATGATTCTGAGCCTTTTCAACTTTACTGCGATCTCTGTGAAAAAAAAAGAAAGCCAAATCGTTGGTTTTACTACTGTGCTGATTGTGATAACTCTCTTCATCTCAATTGTGCTATTGGGTATCTCCCATATATGAAGCTTGGGAAAAAATTGAAAGAATATTGGCATAAACATCCATTCACTGTTGTGAAAAACATCTGGAATTGCCCTCTATGTAAGGTATGTGGTGAGGTTTGCAATGGGCAGGCCCTAGAATGTAAAGAATCTGAATGCAATTTTACCGTCCATTGGAATTGCCTTTGGGATCTCCGGGAATGATATACCACTCAAGTTGAAGAAACAGAGAAGCTGCAACATCATAGGTGTGTGGTGTTGTGTGGAAGGGTGTAGGAGATTTGGTAAAAATGGGTGATGGCCTTAGTTGTTGTAATCTGCATTATGTGATGTTAATGGTTGTTGTTGGAGCAGTAGAAGGTTGTGTTAGATGAAACATGATTTGTAACCACACATCTTTTATCTTTCACTTTTCTATTTGCTTCTTATTGTTTCGTCTGTTAAACTACTTTAAAAACAAACATTTGATCATCTAAAAATATTGAGAATGAACAGCTGCTTTCTAGCTTTCGAGAAGAATTTTTTTGGCTTTAGGGTTTGAAAAATTCTCAAATTTAAAAAAAAAAATTTAAGCCTTTGTTAATTTTTTGCACTCAATACTTAATTTTTCAAAATCCATCACAAATGCCCTAGAAATTAAAAAAAAAAATTAAGTAGTACTTAAACTTTCAAAATGCATTAAAAACACTCTCAAACTTTTTCAAAAAACGCAATTAAGACCCTTCTTTTTTTTTATACTCAATTGAATACTTAAACTACCAAAATGCCTCAAAAATGCCCTTTGGCAGTTAAAGTTAACAGCTCTTAATTTTTTTCAGTTAAAACTACCACATGTCACCACCACGGCGTGACATATGGTAAAAAATGATAAAAATTAATAATTAATAATTAATTATAAAAATTATGACTATATAAAAAATATTGAAAATTAGAATTTTTTTTATAAAAATAGTAAAAAAATGTAAAATGCATTAAAAACGTCTTTTAACCATTAATTTTAACCGTTGACCATTAAAGTTAACGACTCTCAGTTTTTTCAATTATCACGTGCTGCAACATAGTATGGCATGTGGTGAAAAATGATAAAAAATAAAAAAATAAAAATTATAAAATGTTTCTTTTGGTACGATAATTTTTATAATTTTTTTACAAATTTTATATTTCTTTACATTTTATATAATTTTCTTACAGCTTTATAAAATTTTACAAATTTTTTTCTATATTTCTATATATTTTATATTTTTACAATTTTTATAAAAATTTAATTTTCATAATTTTTATAATTTTTATCGTGGTTGTGACACGTGGTGGTTTTAACGAGAAAAATTAGGGTAGTTAATTTTAACAATCAACTATTAAAGTTAACGATTAAAGGGCCTTTTTATGTATTTTGACAGCTCAAATACATAATTGAGTACAAAAAAAAAACTTAATTATTTTTTTAAATTTGAAAACGGTTTACACCCTAAAACCAAATATTTTTATTATCACAACCACGTAATATTAAAAGTCAACTTAATTAATTTATTTCACCAACACTGTAATAATGATTATTTTTAATTTATTTTAACTGATAGTTAAACAACCAAATTTTTAGGCATGATGACTTTTTAAACCTCCAACTTTATAAAAAGAGTTATTTTAGTCCTCCATTTAATTTTTCGCCTCTTTTAACATTTAAATTTGTGTTGTTTGTTAAATCACTCTAAAATAGATAGAAAAGTTAACATTTGTTAAATTTGCTAACGTTACATACACATGATGAATTAATTTTAAAATTTTAAAATTTTAAAAATTCAAAATATTATCTTTTTAAAATTATTATAAAAGTATAAAATATGAATAATATTATTTAATATTTTAAAATATTAATTAATTTCTAACGTGGCATATATGTGGACTGTCATATCAGCAAAGTGAACAAATGTTAATTTACTTATTTATTTTGAAGTGATTTGATAAAGAAAATACAAGTTTAAAAGTTAAAAGAGCCGAAAAATTAAATAAATAGTTAAAATAACTCTTCTTTTTTTTTGCAAAATTGAGGAAAAAAATCATTATACCAATCATTTATGACTGAAATATCATTTTGAACCAGGCTTCACGTATCTGTTTAAACCCAGAAAGCCCATCATCACCAAAATGAAAACCCACAAAAATAGTAAGCTAGCTAAGCCATTATCCAACTTCTCCATTTCCCATTGAAAAGAGAAGCAGCAGCAGCTGGCCTCAGCTAAGTTACAAATCAAAGGAGTAGGAAGAAGAAGAGATGGTTCCAGGGTGAGGCATGTGTGCCAAAAGGATAGTTGTAGATGCATGGCATGACATGCTGGGAAGACTGGCTTCCATATTGGGCAAGGAAAGTAGTATAACATGGGTAGTTCAAGAAAAATGATGAGACAGCGTAACATGGGCGTGTAGCATAACACCGATGATAGAGCAGAAGTTTTACATGGAAACCGAGAAACATTATCTACTCGCTCTTTAAGTAGCTCGACCTGTCTTACAATGCTTGAGCATGTGACAGACAGTCAGGGGCGGAGCCACGTAGAGGCCCGGGGGTCATAGCTTAAATTCTTTTCAATTTAATCCTTTATAAATATACTATGACCTTCCTAAAAATATAAATAGGCCCCCAAAGTTTAAGATTTTTGTAACTTTCCTCTTTCTATATATATTTTAGTTCTCTTAAAAATATAAATAGACCCCTTCAATATTTTTATAGTATTAAATATAATATTAAAAAATTTATTCTTGATAAAAACAAAGAGAAAATCTTCTCAAGAAGCTAAATTACTCATGATGACTTTTGAATAATATTTTTATTAAATAATAATAAATTAATGTTTATTTAATATTTTACTTAAAATAATAACATTTTATAAGTAATATAATAATACATAAAAAAAGATGAAGAGACCTTTATCATCCTTCTTCATATTGGTGCCTAGCAAGAAAAGAAAAAATTCTTCATCATTTTCCTCCAAATTTTAAGTATAAAGTATGTTTTTCTTCAAACATTTCATATATTTTGAATCTTTGAAGCTTGTTTTACATATATTGATGGAAGCTTATAAAATTAAGTGAAATGTGTATGTTTTGGATGGAAAATGATTAGGAGACGGTTTCTAACTTGTTAGAAGTGTAAAAATGAAACAAAAATAGTTAGATAATGTTACATATAGTAAGTTTCGGTCAAAGTGAATGTGAGGAAGAAAACATTGGTTATTTTGTTTAAAATTATGTCAAATGATAGCTTATGAAGCAATGAGCATTCTGGTGAAAACGGAATAAAAAATGATTTTTTTCGAGTTGAAAGTTATGTGAATTTCGGATCAGAAAACTTAAGTTGTCAACTTGATAAATCATGTATATACAAGTTTGTCATTAGTAGTTGATTTACTATATCTAGCTATATTAATTTTATTTTGTGAATTTTGAATTATTTAATTAGTATTTAAAATAGTATGATTTCAATTATAAAATTAGTAAATTCTTGATTTTAAATTGAATTTGAATATTACGATGTATGATTGAACAAGTATAAGCATGAGTATATTTAATTAAAAGTAAAAATCTTATATTATGCGATTTATGATTTGAAAATGAAATGAAATTGAAACGAGAATGATATGAAAATCAAAATGGAAATGGATGTTACAATTATTTTACTTTTTTTTTTCAAGTTGATTTATAAATTTACATAGCACGTCTAATTTTAACTTATCCCTTCAAAATTAACATCTGAACTCCATCACTGCGGATAATGTTAAGGTTTCATTGTATGCCATATGTAGACCTGATCATGGGTCAGGCCACTCGGCCCGGCCAAAAAGCTTGCCCGAAATGTGAGAGAGTATGAGCAAAAATATAGGCCCAAAAAATGGGCTTGGACAAAATAATAAAGCCCGTTTAAAAAATGGGCCGGGCCTCGAGTAAGGCATTTTTTGCCCCAGCCCTCCCCGAATTCACTAAAGGACAAAAAAATTTGCTCTTTTTTTTAATGTTATTTTCTTATTGTTTTCTCCATATTTTGCTACCATTTTACTATTATGTTGCTACTATTTTATTGTTATTGTTTGGATATTGTATAAAACTTATTTTATTGTTAATTTTGTTATTATTTTAAAGGTATTTGTTAATTTTGTTATTAACCCTTTGTTAATTTTTTGTTATTAAAAAAGGGTCGGGCCTCAGGTAAGGCATTTTTTGCCCAGGCTCAGCCCGGCCCTGCCCGAATTCACTAAAGGACAAAAAAAATCTGCTCTTTTTTTTGTTTTCGAATGTTATTTTCTTGTTGTTTTCTTCATATTTTGCTACCATTTTACTATTATGTTGCTATTATTTTGTTGTTATTGTTTGGATATTGTATAAAACTTATTTTATTGTTAATTTTGTTATTATTTTAAAGACATTTGTTAATTTTGTTATTATTTTAGAGGCATTTGCTTGTTAAGTTGCATTTATCTTAGTGTTATTTAAGTCTACATATTTTTTAAAATTTATTTTCAATTTGTTGGGAAATATTTATTTTAATATTTTTAGTATTTTTATGTATTATATATATTTAAAAATTATATAAAAATTAATATGGGTGGGTTAGGTTAGACCAGGCCGAGCCTGAGTTTTATCATTTTTATCCAAGTCAGACTTGAGTAAAATTTTTAGCCCATCTTTTAAGTCGGGCCCAGGCCTAATAAATGGGCCTGAATTTTTAATTGAACCCAGACCATGACCACCTCTAACCATATGTATTCATTTGCAAATTCAATAATTCATTTTAATCCCCCACAAGTGATAGATATTTGTAACTTCTGTTGTAAGTTTGTGGTAATATGTGTTGGTACACATTTTAGTACAATACTACCGACAAAGCAATAAATATTGAAAATAACGCAAGTTGTGATTTTTCATTTTATATATATATTTATATTAAGGGTGGGAGTAGGGATGTACCTATCTAAATTGGAAAATTTTCATTTAGGTTATTTAAATTTTAAATTAATAAAATAGAATTATACTTTGGTCTCTCTAAAAATAATTTAATTTTTAAAAATTATAAAAATTAGATTATTAAAATGATAAAAATATTTTTTATTATCATAATTTAACTAGTCTTCTAAATTAATCTATGGAAGGTCAAACCATGAAGGTGTTAGTTTGGCTTTTCAAATTTTTTATCATAAATGATTTAAAATACATTAATATAGAATTTTAATTTTTCATATGATAAAATGAATATATATATATATATATATATATATATATATAGAAGCGTTGATAGATCAATAATTGATGTTTATAAGTGAAGTAAAAATTATTAGGAGGTTGGTAGTTATAGGAGAAGCAAGTCTCAACCAGGCATAAATCTAGACAAGTGTGTTCAAATTGGCTATTTTTCATGTTATTTTTTATGGCTATATTTTAATAATATAATACCAAAATAATATATATATATATATATATATATATATATATATATGTGTGTGTCTGTGTCTGTGTCTGTGTCTGTGTGGTAAGATGTTCCTAACCTTACCTTTTTTTTTTAAATATTTTAATAATGTCTATCCAACAAGGTGGCTTTCCTTTTGCAAGCATACTTTAATCATGCCTCAAATATGCATTATTATGATATACTAATCATTTTAAAAACAATTAATGTTTTGTAAAAATTATAAATATTTTTTTGGTAAAACAAAAACTAAAAGAACTTAAATTTGTCCTACAATATCAAAACCACAATTTATTTTGTCTCTATCAATGACATTGAATAAATCGGCAGGAGTTGTTGTCAACACGTTCACTCTCACCTTATCAGTAGAGACCGATTTAGCAATCTTGTCAACAACACAATTAGCCTCCCTTAAGATGTGTTTAACCACCCAATGTTTTTTATGTTGTAGTAGCTTTTGGATTCGCCTCACCAGAGCAGAAGTTGAAATAGTTGGAGTGTCCGTTCTTAGTGCTTGGGCGACCTCGAGATTATCTGTGTGAATCAAAATTCTCTTCAATCTTTGTTCTTTTAGAAGGATAAGACCATCCAAAATAACCTAAAGTTCGACATAAAAAACAGAGTAAGTTTTCAAGAAATGATTAAACCCCATTATCCATGATGGGTTATGCTTAATAATATGATAGGGTTATAGGATACTAAAAAAATAAAACATGACATAAAATGATTTATATAATGCAAATTAGTAATGTATTAAATTTATATAAATATACAGCATTTTAAATAGGGTAAATTATCAAAATAGTCATTTTTGTTTCCCTCAGGTTATATTTTAATTACTTATGTTTGAAATATTATGTTTGAAATATTATGTTTTAGTCACTTACGTTATCGTGTTGTAGTCACGAAACGTTAATTTTCATTAACGGGGTAACGGTAAGCTGATGTGTCACGTTAAATCATCATTTCAAATGAAAATTTTAGGTTAAATTGTACAATTGGTCTCTATATTTTCTCATTTTGAGTAATTTATTTTTTTCTTTTACGTTAAAAGAGATGAAAAAAGGAGAAAAAGCAGAGAGAAGAATAAGAGAATGAAAAAAAAAGAGAAAATGGGGGAAAGTTAAAGGAACATAAAAGAAAAAAATAAATTGCTCAAAATGAAAAAAAATATGAGAACCAATTATATAATTTAACCTAAAATTTTTGATTGAAATGATGATTGAACATGCCACGTCACCACGTTACACCATTAACGATAATTAATGGATTAGTGAAAAATTTTTACAACACGTTAACATAAATGACTAAAACATAATATTTCAAACATAAGTAACTAAAATATAACTTAAAGGAAACAAAAGTGACTATTTTAATAGTTTAGCCTTTTAAATACCATCATAATACAACAAAATACATATTTATCAAATTTAGTAATTCTGTTTCAACTAGAAATTAGGATTTTGGCATAAATATCACCAATTTTTACCCTCTTTTTTAATTTCAAATTTGATTTTATATAAAAAAAAACCATTGAATTACATCCCATTCAATTTTAATTATTAGAAATGAAATTATTATTTTTAAATAATAATAAAGTGTGATAGTTGCTCACCTCATCCCTTAACTATGTGATCGGAGATTTGATCACTGCTCATAAGAATGGAGCATATTTCATAATCAACCATTTATTTATTTGAAAAGCACTTGCAGCAAGGGAATTAATCACTGCTACCAGAGACAGATCCAGAATTTTACTCCAAGGAGGGCAAAACTTCTAAATTCGAACGGCTTTTTTTTAATTAAAAAAGTGTTAATTCTTCTCCGATACTTTTTTTTCTTATCAAACTAATCAATTTAAAACATGAATGATTTAACTATAAACAAATTAAAAGAAAAAAATTACACTATATAAAATTTAATATTTCTTTCCAATATCCAAAAAGAATAACTAATACTATACGAAAAATTTCATAAAATTCATTATAATTCCAAAATTAAATTAAAAAAGCATAGCCTTAGTTCTATTCCTCAATACTAAGCATCCTATATTGCACATTCATTTTTTCGTAAGATTGAACTAATAACAAAAGGTTGAGGAACCGATTGATCATTATTGCTTTCTAACACCCTTTTCTTTAAAAAAATTCGATCTTTTGTTGACCATAATTTAATCAAAAATCTAAAGAATGTAATAATATATTAAACAACAACATATTAGGAAAAAGAATAAGCTAAATAAAGAAAGAACATAATTTATGCAAAAAATATTTTTTGAGAGATCTTTTGCGTAATGAGTCGAGAAGAAGATAATTCCTCGGCAAGACATACAAATTAAAATATAAGAAAGTCACTAACCTAATATGTATGTGTATGGATCAAATCAATTACTTCTAGAATTTGACTTTAAAATCCATGTTAGGCCTTTAAGTTCTGTCTTTCAAGACCCATCATACATTATTATTATTATTAAAGTTATATAATTAAAAACTAAAAAATACAATGTTAATATAAAGCATAATCTTTTGACTTCATGACAAATGTTATATAATGTGGATACCAAATTTAAAATACTTTATAATTTATATATAAAATTTAAAAATCTAAAATTTCAAGTACTCTCAAATCAATCCCTAATTACTCCCGACGATAAATACCTTTATCACAACTTTTAATAAAAGTGTAAAACAAAATAAAGGAGCAAAACATAATATCAAAATTTAATCAGATCCAATGTAACTATCAAATATCAAAAATTAGTTTGATGGGGATTGTTAGTAGAATAAAGGGTGGGGGGCAACTTTGTTAACATTTCCGAGCAATAAATGCGGAAAGCTGTGACAATAAAGTGAGTCAAATTTTGTTGTGATGTCATTTCTGCTTCACCAATTTATTTGCTGTGCATGACATGCAATCACTTTCTTTTTTTGTTCTTTTCATAATTATGATATTAGTTTTATAATATCTAAATACTAAACCTATTTCACACCAATTATTTTCATGAATCTTATTTGCATTTGAAATATAAACGAAAACTATATATTCACTAAAGAGTTAAAAGACAGATAGTACACAACACATGATAATTCATATTATTATTTTTCGTTCAAAATATTTACATAAAATTAATATATATTTTTTGAATTATAATAATAGGACAAAATGTAAATAACAAATGCGATTAACGCGATTCAAACCCGAATCACATCTGGAGTGATGAACACTTTTTATCATCAGGCCATCACATAAGATTCTAAAAATTGATATATTTTAATTCATATTAAAAAATATTAAGATACTTTTATGGTCATCCATCATATTTATATTATTTTAAAATTTTATATTATATTTAATTATCATATTAGAAAAATCCCATAGAGCCGAGCAAGTGAGCAGTCCAGTATTATTAAACTAATATGAGAAAACTGGTAGGCTTTCTGTCCGAAAGTCCATTGTCAGCTTCCCACCTCATCTACTCCACTCCCTCCTTTGCCTGCCTTCTTTCAAATAATATAATATATAGATATAGATATAGATATATTATATGGGTAAATTATTCATCATTGGATTATTTGAAATTTTTTATTTAAGTTATTAGGTTGTTAAGATTTTTTAAAGTTCGGCTAGCGAATTCCAAGTGACTATTCTACAATCGGTACGGTGGATTAATACTCATCGATAAGTGAAAGAACATACCTTATATCCAAGTAATTAACAATCAATGTTGAAATTTTGAAAAGAAAAAGCTGTTTGGATTTTGATTCATAAATTTATAATGTTTAAAGCTATTTTATGAAGAAAAAAAAACCTAAACTGTAGAAGAGAAAGGAAAGATAAGTTTTCAATTGGTACAAACATTGCGAATAGAGAAGGTCATACAACAACAATTTTAACAATCTAATGACTTAAATGAAAACTTTAGAATAATTCAATGATCATTTTGTAACTTTTTAAAGTTAAATGACCAAAACGTAAACTTACTAATAGTTTAATGATCTTGAGTGTAGCTTACATATATATATATATATATATATATATATATATATATATATACATACATACATTTGCAAATAGTAAACCATGAAGCTAACTCAAGTCCATAAATTGACCTAATTATCAACAAGCGCATACTCTACTCATCACATGAATGATGTGCTTTCTCCAATGATGCAACACAAATAGAAAGAGAAAGGTGAAAGTTATTTCAAAGGAATTTAACAAGGACACAACTTAGCTAAAAGAAATAGAAAATAAAATAAAGTTTTGTTGATGCAAAATTTCAACAAGGGAGGATTACAAGAAGGAAAAGGTGGTCGAGCTTGAAATGGTTCACTCATGTAGGGCGGAGAGCATTAATGATTAAGGTGAAGGGGAGAAGTAATGGCGATCTCCCATGGTGGAAGAAGAAGCTAAAGGATGTTTGTGGTGGCTGAAGAATGGATGAGTGGAAGAAAACTCCCTATGCCCTAATACCAAGAAGTGTATATAAGCTATTCAAAAAAAAAAGTGTATATAAAGGGGTCTTTGGTAGGACCAATGTTGTGATCAAGATATTTATGTATAACAAGTTTTTTTTTTCGTTAAGAGAGAAAACTAAAGAATTCTTTATTTCTGAATAATCAAAATTGAATTACATAACTCATCTACTACCTTTGTTATACATAGTATATTTGCTACCAGGTTACCTCCATCAAATGCCATCAATTCCATCAACATACCTCCGCTAATAGAACTATTCAACCAATACCTAGAGAACACGTGAGCTGCTACTTTTGAGTAGGCAATTTATATTGATGGAACGAGCATCACTTGTACCTCCATTAATAGTACTATTCAACCAATACCTAAAGAACACATGAACCACTACTTTTGAACAAGTAATTTATATTGATGGAACGAGCATTACTTGTCACCCGCATACTCTACGATGTCATATTGCCCCTTAGCTAAAGCTCTTAAAGAGACTATAATTAGGAACCACCACTTGTCTCCTTAAGTATACATATGTATATACCCCTTCTCACCTTTAAGAAGGGATAAATACAACCAACCTCATTCAGCTGTCACTCAATTCTCTCATCGAACCTTCAAGTCATCATCCTCTCCTCTTTTACCTTGTTCATTATTGCCTTCACCTAATGGCTCTTTGCCCCCTAAGGGTGAACTAACCTTTGTTTCATCACCACCGTCTCCTTTACCCAAGTACTTGATATCTACAATTAGTGTGGTGAGTGTAGGTGACATGGCTCATTCAACCACTAGTGTCCTTGATATCGTAGAAGAAAGAGGCCAAGACCAGAAACAGCAAACTTAGACCTAAACGCGAGTAATGTAAAACCAACCTTAAACCAACATCATGAAATATCAACAATTTCAACAAAATCTTCCCAAGATCCTTAGCATCCTTATAACCCTCAGCACTCTTACTATGGAAGCCGCCTACAATATTACTAGTATTCTTCACCCTAGTATTATCCACCCTAGTATTGTCCCCAGTATCATCACATTAATATTAGTGTCTGTTAGGGTGAATAGACCTCTCAAAATTATTATTCAAACTCATAACAATTCACGAAAATGCAGGAAAAATAATGAGAGTGTTAGAAGAACAACTCTTTACACAACAAAAGTTCTATCGAGAGTAGTAGAACAAAGAGATCAACCAAAGAAATAAAAGAAATGAGAAAATAATTGAAGAATTAAAGGTTAAAAGGGAACTTCAACTACAAAACCCCCTATCTAGGAAGAAGAGATGACCTAATCAAGGGCAAAGCCAGAACAATTTTTTAGGAGGGGCTGAATGAAATTTTAATTTTTATAGTCTATATCTTTATATTTTTATAGTCTATAATTTTTTATAGTCTATATCTTTATAATTTTAAGGGGCCAAAATATAATTTTACCTTTACTAATTTAAAATTTTAAAAAGATTTAAAGGACCTAAATGATAATTTTTTATTTTAGGGGGCCGGGGCCCATGCCAGCCCCTTCTAGAATCGCCTTTGGACTCAGTTTTACTCCAATAGGCAACATAATCAACGATGTGAAGATAACCTAACAGACCAACCAAACCGACCACAAGAGTAGAATCAACAAATGCAAGAAAATCTATTTGAACTGATTGGAGTTAATATGATATTATATAATTACTAAACTACTCGTAACCTCCCCTTTCCATCCATAAGTTGAAGGACAATGTCCACTTAAGCGCATTCAAATTCATGTTCTTCTTACGGTTGTTAAAAAAGCGATGCCAATTGAGTTGAAACTTAATCAACCAAATTAATACAAAATTAATTATATATTGAATCATAGAAATATTTATAGAGAGGATATAAAAATTAACTTATTTACTCTTTTTTCTATTGTTAGAACTTATTTACTCTTTTTTTCTTATGTACAATGTGTGGAGACACGTATTCCCACCGATCTCAGATGAACGTAAGTGGCCGTCTGTATCGCTTACTCTGTTTAAGTTGTTACCAGATATATAATTGCATCGCAAACCAAAAGATCGACCTTGTTCAAGTAAAATACGTAACAATATGAATATCTGGGAAAGAACGAACCAATAGAAGTTGTGCAGATGGTGTAGGAACCCATGTTATACAATTTGATCTTGTCCAAATCGAAATAGTTAATAGTTGTTGTAATAAAACTATGTTGCATTATTTCTATTTTATTAAAAATATAAAAATATTACTTTATTTAAAAGAACTTCTATTTTATTAAAAATATAAAAATAAGTTACTATTAAAATATTAAAAACAACTTTTATTTTATTAAATGAAATAATATAAAAATAGTTTGTACAAATATATTAAAAAATAAATGTTGGTGTCGGTCGGAATCAGTGCCACATGGGGGTCATCAACGGTTACGTGCTGGATTTCTCATTGGTTCAGCTTCCGGCGGAGGTTGTGGTTGTGGGTGTTGGGAGGATGACCCACCTTAATAGAATAAAGAATGCTGAGGTGTTTGCATTACCTACGATGGAGGTGTTTGAATCCCATAAGGTGATAGGGATTGGTAATGAGAAGAGCTCCCCGACGACGCCTCGTGTGACCCCTCCTATGACGGCAGCCTATATATCATCGATTGAGTCTGAGTCATAGAGAAAGGAGATGCACCGGCCATGCATTCCAACTTGGCATAAGACTGGAAAAAGGAAACATATAAGGGTTAGGATACATATAAGGGCTAGGATACGCACCTGGCATAATCTGAAGATGCTGTGATGTAGGTGTCGTCAGTTGAGGCATTACACCCGGTGATTGTGTAAGCACTATTGATGGGCCCGTGCCATCATCCATTCTCCTTAGATTTAAAGGGCCTGTCATTTCTTTTCGATACGAATTTTCCGACACCTCTGCTCTTCCGACAGTAAATATATCTTGCTATGGATCCTAAACCATGGTATGTAATCTGGCACGCACGCTAACTCTAGAACGATGATCGGTTCCCTAGTAGGTATATGATCATACCGATTTCTCACATTTCGATATATTTCGACCAAAATACCGACCAATTCGTATTTGATTACTGTAAGTCAATTTTATGCTCATCATCAAGCACCTTAGGTGCCAAGAGAATCGGTTGTCGAAATCTAAATTACTGCAACACTCTATTCGTCTGGTGTATCTCCACGGTAGCATAATTGACCAATGAGACCTTCACATGCCAAATGTTCGGATTTTGAAACTATATGAACATGATAAAAATATTAGTTATATACATAATACTAAATACTAAATACTAAATACTAAATATAAAACGACTATTTTATGTATATATGTTTTATTTAATACTTACTTGCACTTCCAAACGTTGGTCTAATAGAAGTCGTATATCTTCAAGAGCGGTAGGTATTCCAACATAACTCGCCGAATGATTCCACCTAATTAAATAATTTTTTAGCATACAATTTTATTTTAAATCTATGTAATAATTGTAAAATCTAATATGAATTTTACCTAGTTATGAGTGAGAATGTATATGAGTGGTCCACTCGAGGACGTAAAAATAGAAAGTGAAACCTAGCCCATTATTGTAGTAGTGATAGGCAATCTCTGATTTTGGCTTTAGTTGGTGGCATCGCCCCGTACAGCTCTCAGTACAATATTGCCAACACGGCAGACCCTTAACCAAATTCGCCAGCTGCTCTAAAATCAACGAGTTTCAGTAGCCATATCAGATGTACGAGGTTTCATGACAAGTCCGGCATCAGATAACCTCCAATCATCTCAAGAATATATGCCTGAGCATATCGTATTCTTTCTACTTCAATCGAATCATTCCTCGGCTTCGAGAATATATCTCATAACCAGCCCATCTCGATCCAACCTCCGTAAATATTATCCGGAATCGCACCTAAAAGATTGTAGCATAGGCTCCCCAATCAGCAGATTGAATAGACCCGGTGAGTGCGGACCCATCCATTATCAATCCCAATTGTAACTGCACGTCCTCCAAAGTGATGGTACACTCTCCGTATGGAAGATGGAATGTGTGCGTCTCGGGTCTCTACCTCTCTATCAACGCGCTGATGAGTTTCGGGTCCAACTTGCACCCCCGGCCTATAGTGGCCAGGTGCCAAAAACCTGCTTCCCGCAAGTAATTCTCTATCAACGGTGATGGAGAACCAGACATATTACGAATATAGCATTGTAACACCCGATCTAGATACTGTTATAAAAAAATATAAAATAAAAATTAATTAAAATTACATAAATGAAAAAAATATTAAATAATATTGAAAAATTAAAATTAACCCTTACCATTCTCATTTGTTCGAAGGAGATATGATTATGATCGAGACAAATTAATTTCCCGGCCATTGCTAACACGATCAAATATTTTTGAAATTATAAAAAAATACTAATTCAGAAAAAAATTAAAGAGAGCTTTTTTCCCAAAATTAAAGAGAGCTTTGAGAAATTTGAGAGAAAATTGAAGAAATAATATGTGAAAAATAGGAGGGGAATTTTGTCGATTTTTTTTACCATTGGACCCCCAACGGTCAAAAAATCAAATAGCCGTTGGGGAAAAAACACGGGCTAATGCTGAATTTTCCTAAAATTCCCCCCAAAAACGCTCCTATGTAGACGCGTTTTGCTGAAATCGGCCCTTTTCGGTAAATAATGAAAAAATTAGCCCATTTTCATAAATAAAGTTGGAAATGGGCCTTTAATGGTAAAATGGTCTTCAAATACACTTTTCTATTTTTAAATTCTTCCATACGTGATAATGAATAAATATAAGGTCAAACTTATATATAAACGTAGATTTAATGTGTAATTTGATACATAAATTTTAATTTGATATAATTATACATATAAAATTTTGATTATGATTTAAATTTATAAATAAAATTTTAATTTTGATTTAATTATACACATTAAAAATTATATTGATTGAATAAATATAATGATTTGAGTATTGATATGGTGTGAAATTAACATATTTATGTATTTTATTTAGATAAATTTTTGGGCACAATGCTAATAATTTTGTATTTATTGTCTAATATCTATGTAAGTGCAGATAGTGCAAATCCAAAATGTCGAGAACAAATTAAAATATGAAATCACATAGGAATAATAATTTGACATTTTTAAAATTTTAAGATTTTATTATTTTTATTTAAATATTATTTGTGAATATATTTATTAGGAATTTAATTAAAATTAAATTTTATATCTTATATTTTATTTAAATAAAATCTATCTTTTAAGAAATTGAGTAGAAGTAAAATCTAGGTACCAATTTCAGCTTAAAAAACTGAAAATTGGGGAACAATTCACGTCCTTGCTTTTGCTTTTGGTTTGGGAAAAGAAATCAAATTTATTTTATTTTTAACTTCATTCAATTTTAATTCTTTTGTTTGATTTCATCTAAATTATTTTCATCTAAATTATTCGAGTCATATTTAACTTTTTTCATTTGAGTACTTTTTTCGGTTCAAGAGATAAATAAGATTATCCCGTAGTATTATTTTTAGCGTTGTTTCAAGAATAATTCTTTTCTTTGTACATGATTGAAAATGATATATAGGTGATACAATTAATTCGACATCGAATTACTTTATTAAAAAAATAAGTTGACACAATTTGATTGAGAGTACAATTGGGTGACTCCTTGAAATCATTAATTAGAATTAGGTTCTTCTAGTTCGCAAAGTTGCCGATGGATTAAATCGTGGAAGCATCTTTCGGGGTCGTTTGTTCGATAAAGGTTAATCGTCGAGCGCTTGCCACAATTAATTTACGATTAAGGAATAATTAGTAGTTGGGACATCTTCGATCACTATAACTACTTATCAGGGAGCGAGAATACATCCATGGTCCATGATCAATTCTGAGATGTCTTCACTGAGGCTAGAATATTCATCAATTGAGTTTATTTTATCTAATTTCAAATTCAGTTTTTATTTACTGTTTTAATGTTCTTCGATTTTTATTTATTTAATTTCGTATTACTTTAATCCCTTTGTTTATTTTAGGTAGGATGACAAGAGTTGTGGACATGACATTGCTCACGAAATGCCGTAGTTATAAAAAGTTTGAACACGGTCAAACCAATCCCAATTAATCCACGTGGGATCAACCCTATTCCTTGTATTACGAATCTTATATTCTATTTTTAAGTGTATAATTATTTTTAGTGAATTCACATTATGTATATAATATGTTCACATAAAATAAGGTTATTAATATAATTTATAAAATTTAAATTAAACTAATATTTAATATATAAAATTACATAAAATTAAAATTTAAACAAAATTTATAAATAAATTTGTTTTAACTTTTAATAATTAAAAGATATGGAATTTCTCACGACAGACTCGTTAATAATTCAACCTTATTATTTATGCACACATGGAATGAATAAAATAAGAACAACGAATTTTTTATTTTAAATTTTAGATGAATTTAAAAATGTATTTATTTAGTATAAATAAGAAAATGGAAGAGAGAGAGAGAGAGAGAGAGACAGAAAGTGAAAGACAGACAAAGACAACGACAACGACAACGACAAAGAAACAACAACACATCGCTGTCCTAATCTCTGCATGCCTCAATTTTCACTCACTTCCCTATTATATTTCTGTCTCTCTTTCTCTCTCCATCTCTTCCCATCTTCTTCCTTCTCTGACCAGTTTTGGGTCACCGAGAGAAAGGCCTCAGCTCATATTGTTTTCATCGATTTTCCTCTGCATTTTCCATCACTTTCTCGGGAAAAAAAAAACAGAAAGTTTCAGAAGAATGTACTCGGGTATTCGGTCGTTATCGTTAGATGGATGTGTGGGGGATTATCAAGGGTCGCTTGATGGAACCAACTTGCCTGGTGATGCTTGTTTGGTCCTAACAACCGACCCCAAGCCTCGACTCCGATGGACGGCCGAGCTCCATGAACGTTTTGTCGATGCTGTTACTCAACTCGGCGGCCCTGACAGTAAGTTTTTGTTTCTGGGTTATCCTTTCCTTTTACTTTTTGCTATAAAAATGTGATTTTTGCTTGTTTTTATTTGTTTTTATTTGATTGGGTCATGATAATGTGTTATATTAGTGGTAATCAAAGTTCCTTTTTAAGAAATAAAAAATAAAAATAATCAGCTTTTTGGATTTTGGGTACTTTAAGTATCTCTTCTCTATAGCTTTTAGTTCTTGAAATATGGGTTACTTTTTTTTCTTTAAAAAAAAGTATTTCTTTGAGATTTAGTCATTATGTTCTTTGAGACATTGATAGCATTATTTTTGGCTTTTGAGAACTGGCCTTTTGAACACTTGGGTTTTAAAGTTAATACATGTTATTAATTTGTATTTTGGTAATTCTAGTTTCTATATTGTCTTTAAATTTAGTTTCATTTTGATCCTCCTTTTGATTGTTGAAAAAGATGTGTTGTTACCATGTTGTTCATGTCATCTTTGATTTTTATTACAAGCCACAATTGTTTTTTCTTTGTAATGTTTGGTAATGATTTAGCAATCATGTTTTCTATTGGCACACCATTTAATATCGTTGGAAAATGGATCATGACATCTTGGAACTTTCTTTATCTCATTGCCATTTTCTTGTTCTTTCTATCATATATCTGCCAATTCTATTATTTTTTGACCTCTTGTTTAATATTTTATTGCCATGGATTTTCTTCTTATACTTGTATGAACCACATATATTTGCATAAACACGTAGGTTCTTGTGCCCACGTTATGTTTCTGGGGGTACTTATCTAGCCATACAATACGACCAATAGGACAAAACATAGTTTTGGAGCCATTAAGTTCAATAATTTTGGTCTCCATACTTTCCAGTTGGAAGACAAACTTGAGCAAACTGTGGTTCTTTGTCTTGGTCTGCAAGAATAATCTTGGTATTAGTATTTTCTTCCTTAAAAATTATGCCATAGGATTATAGCATTGTAAAAAACAATTGTAAAAATATCATACATGCTTCTCTGTTTTAACTTGGAGTGATACAATGTGAACCAACCTAGTTGATTAACAATGGCATTTTAAGACTCGACCTTCATGTCCCCTTCTCTTATGTCTTGTATGAACTGGCATTTTGTTGTTGTAAAGTTATGAATCTTGATGTAACGTCTTGAAATGCATTGCAGAAGCAACCCCTAAGACTATTATGAGAACAATGGGAGTAAAAGGCCTTACCCTCTATCACTTGAAATCACATCTTCAGGTTCGCTGTTACCCACATCAATGGTCACGACATGAAGTTGTTCCCTTGTTATATTAGTGCTTTCATGCCTTTGCTCGGTTTGAACTTTTATGTGCACCCATTTTTATCTGTATGTGTTTTTGTTGGGAGGAGATGGCTTTACCGGCTAAGCTAATTGAAATACCGTTGCCTCCGTTTTTGCAGAAATACCGACTAGGGAAACAATCTGCCAAGGAATCAACTGATAACTCTAAGGATGGTAGGAGACTCATTCTCTTTAAACTATTAATTAGTTTATTCATTAATGAATATGGTAACTTCTTCCTTTTACCTTATTTTAGTCTTCTACCTTTGATTGGCTCAATGAGTCATGAGCAAGTACTATCACAATTTGACTATTTCAACTCTGTCAAGAAGAGACTGTTGACAAAATGTTTCTATCATATGCGACCGGTTTACTACAAAGTGAAGAAACTGCACATAGGAAGACATTAACTTTTTTCCTTTCTGGGGTACTTATAGGCATGGGTTTGATAAATCATCAAAATTTGCTTCCAAATTTTGTACTAGAACTTTTTTAGTTATGTGCTCTTCAGGGTTTCATAAAATTTCCGAAATTGTTTTTGAACTTGGTTTTATATGATTTTCTCGTTTCTGCCATGTTTATGTGGTATATTGGTTCTCGTTGGAGGTCCAGAGAATTATTTTATGTGAACTGATAGATGGCAGATAATTGTTAGACATATTCTTAGTTGATTGATAAAAGTATATTTCTTGGTGTTTCAGTTTCCTCAATTGCAGAAAGACAGGACACTGGCTCATCTACAACAGCATCTTCGAGAATGGTTGCGCAAGACGTGAATGAGTATGTTCTTTTTGCTCTTGCTTGATGGTCTTGTTAGCTTTCTTGAATTTCATATGAATACTGGATTCCATCTTCCGAACAGTGGTTACCAGGTTACTGAAGCTCTTCGAGTGCAGATGGAAGTTCAACGAAAACTACATGAACAGTTGGAGGTTGGTCAGAATTCTGGTCACCTCATAATGATGTTTGTCACCCTTGTAGTTACACATTTTTTTTCTGCACACTAACGGTTTCACTTAGCAGGTACAACGTCGTCTTCAACTCCGGATTGAAGCACAAGGCAAATACCTACAGTCAATACTGGAGAAAGCTTGTACAGCACTGAATGATGAGGCTGCTGCTTCTACTGGTCTAGAAGCAGCCAGAGAAGAACTTTCCGAATTGGCTATCAAGGTATCTAACGATTGTCAAGGGATGATCCCTCTCGATAACATAAAATTGCCTTCCTTGTCTGAATTCACTGCAGCTCTAGAGAACAAAACTGCTTCCAATATGCCAACCCGAATTGGTGACTGCTCCATTGAAAGCTTCTTGACTTCCAGCAGAAGCCCTTTGTCACAAACGGGTGTCGGGTCACAGGCCGTTACAATGAAAAGGCCAAGGCCCCCATTTGGTATCGGTGACCCTTTTCCCTTGGGTGGCATAAGGCAAGAAATAGAGTGGGTAATGCCTAATATTAGTTGAGTTGTAAGACATTTCCATCTTAGAAATGGTACCTTCTCTTATTATATTTTCTTTTTGTTTTACTCTTCTGTCTAGTTAATCTAAAATGTAGTTTTTTTTTTCAACTGTATTATCATTGTTCTATATATATATATATATATATATATGCTAAGAGCTGATCCTTTTGAATATGGGGTTACCTAAAAATTCGAACTGAATCGATTCAATTATAATTCGACCATAAATGCCATCCAATTCAATTGGTCAAAATAAAAATAGAAACTTTCAGAAAAGAAGCCCGCTTTCTCTCCTATTCTTCCTCAACCTTTATGTTGATTCAAGGACCAAATTTTTGATGAGTTTTTTAGTCTCAAATGACTGAGATAATCAAAACCAACACGGGGTGAGTTACCCGGATTGTAACTATCTGTTCCAAATACGAAAACTTGGTACTTTTTCAATGGCATGCAATGTGATGAATTCATGGACATTCACTGGTATTGTGGGTGCTTTCCTTGATCTATTCATAGCTTATTTATATCTTTGTGGATCAACTCTGGCTTATTTGGCTTCAAGATTTCTGGGTTTATTTGGACTGTCTTTGCCTTGTCCTTGTAATGGATTGTTTGGGTACTTGGAAAAGAAAAATCGTTTCCAAGCCACGTTAGTTCATGATCCATGCCTTAGAATCTCACCTGTTCAATATTCTATTATGAAAAGACTCCCTTTTGATGCTATTTGGAACAACTTTTATGATGATGGAGAAGATGACGATGATGATGAGCTACGCAATAGCCAATTGAATTCGGATTATTGGCAGGATGGGAAAGTAGAAATGGAAAGGGAAGCTTCTTCTAGTTCATGGAATGGGAAGAAGAATACTTTTGTTGGTGTGAAAAATGGAAACTTTGGGCAAATTCATAAATGGAAAGGGAGGCCTAAAGTTGGTATTAGGCGACGCAAGAGAATTGATAGTTTTCTTGGTGGAAAAGTTTCATCTTCTCCAAATGATCCATTGGTTTCCATTACGACACCAACTGGTTTCAATTCTTCTGCTACTTTTGTTAAACTTGGCAATGATGTTACCGAAGAGAGTACGACTCCGGTTCATTCCGAAGGTGATGATCTTTTACGAAACCTTCCTTTGGTTTTTTTATTATGTTCATTTCAAGTCTAATGTGTTCATAGTTCTGTACTTTTTAGATGGCAAGGAAACTGCAAAAGATATTGGAGGGCCTAAGCAAAGTTTTCAGGGTTCACAAATGGATTATGACTCTTTTGCTGAGAATAAATCGGTGGATGAAAAGGAAATAGCAATGGCTATCAAGCGCTCGGCATCGGCTCAAGATTTTGATGGCGGCAGAGTCTTGGGACAAGCTCTCGATGAAGAGCACGCTACTTGTGCTGCTCTTTACATTGAGCTCGAGAAAGAGAGAAACGCTGCTGCCACTGCTGCTGATGAGGCTATGGCGATGATACTACGTTTGCAAGAAGAGAAGGCAGCCATTGAGATGGAAGCTAAGCAGTACCGGAGGATGATCGAGGCGAAATTCACATATGATGCTGAAGAAATGAACATTCTCAAAGAGATCTTATTAAGGAGAGAAAAGGAAAAGTATTTCTTGGAGAAGGAAACTGAATCTTACAAGCAAATGTTATACGGGAAAGAGCAACTGGATGCTGATATGTATGATACTGCAGCCACGCAGGAACCAGGGATGTCAAGTGAGTGGGAGCTACTGCGAGTTCAGCAGGTCAATGACTTGTTCAGAGAGAAGGACAAGACGAAAGTTAACATCGATTTTGTGGAAGGGATAGCGGTCACCGAACTCAATGAAGCTGCTACCTTTTTGAGTTCCAGTATTGAAAATAGTGATGCACATATGTTTAGAAGTGACGATGAGATTAATGCCATTGTAGAAGATAAGGAGCAATGCAACGAAACCAATCCACACCAACATTTGGCACTGAAGACAACCGAGGCTAAGATGATTTTCCCATACAACAACGAAAAAGTGGAGAATCTCGGAAAAGGTTTACATAGATCAGATTCTGGTTCTGATTTCCGTGTACTCGATGTTCATGTCATTAACAACGCATCAAATGTGAAGAACAAAGAGGGTGAAAAAAGAATCGAGAAGAAGTTGATCGGTGTTTCCTCAAACTCACCTAAAACATGTGATAATCAAACCATCGGTGGGATAGAAATTGAGCCTGGCAGGAAAGGAAACAGTTCGGAGAGATTGGAAGGATTACCACCAATTCATCCTTCACGACCGAAATATTTGCATAGAAAATCGAAGTCGGCTTTTGATTATGAAAGGTTAAAGATTGACAATGAAGTTGGGTGGCTCAGAGAAAGGCTAAAGATTGTACAACTGGGAAGAGAGAAGCTCAACTTCCCTGCGGGCAACAAGGGAAGGGAACAAGTTGAGTTGCAAATAATGGAAGATATTGCAACTCAGCTTCGAGATAGACGACAATTAACCGAATCGGGGAAGGCTCTACCACAGGCACCATTGCTCCCTCCATCTTCTAAGGTGCTCTTTTGCTCTCTACACGATCAACTCTATAGGATATTTATTATAGTTCCTTAAAATAAACATAAGATATTGAAGATGTTGAGATGAGCACCATTAATTTATTGCTCTAGCTGTATGATTTCAGGTAATGTCAAAGAAAAGACATAAGCAAAGTGCTTCTTTAGGAGGATTAGGAAGCATTTAAAAGGGTGATTGGTACCTCGGTTTGAAGGTTTCGATTTAAACGTTCATACAACTGCACTAGTAAGTTTTCTGCAAAAAAATGTACTTGTTAAGCAAAAATTTTATGACTTACTAGCTCTGCAGGTTCCTGACTGAAATGAGCTTATGTTGATCGTATTATATAATTACTGGTTGACATATAAATTTTATAGAATAATAATAATTATTTTTCACTAAATTTTGACTTAAACAAGTTGAAGGTGAATACATAATAAACTTATTTAAACCCCGAATTCTTAGCAGCTATGTTACATTACGCATCGTTATGCAGTGACTCGAGTATTACTTGAATTCCATGTTGTGGTTGAACGGTGATATAAGGTATTGGTGAGTGGACATAGGCAGGGGAAAGGGAAATGGTGTAGCGTTGTAGAATCATGGAGAGTGCTATCTTCGCTTCTGTGATTGCAAAGTTCATACCAACACAATTCCGAGGTCCCAATCCAAAGGGACAAAATGCACCTACATTGTAATTGATAGCTTTGGCAATCCCTTCTGCGAATCTCTCTGGTTTAAAAAGATGTACCTCATCTCCCCATAGTTGAGGGTCATGGTGAGCTGCAGAATGTACAACTAGAAGATCTAGATTAGCAGGCAAGACTAGCTTCCCTAACCGAACTTCTCTTTCAGCTCTTCTCATCATGGCAATTGATGGACCATACAATCTTAGAGTTTCGTAAATAATCATGGTCAACTGTTTGCAGAATAAAAATGAATCAGATTACAATTAAAGAATTTAATGTACTAAAGGCATAGTAATATACACCAGCTTTTGACAGTCTACTTACGATTTTGAGTTTAGAAATGTCTTCAGAATCTGGAATTTGGTTACCAAATATCTCAAACACTTCTCTTCTTGCTTTCTCTTGCCAGTCTCCATGAATTGCTAAAAGGAAGACCATCCATGCAAGTAAGGAATTAACAGTATCTTGTCCAGCAAAGTAGAATGTTTTGCACTCATCCACCAAGTCTTCCATTGAAAGCCTGTTATTTTTGTCTGGATCATGATAGGCTTTTACAAGTAATCCCAGAAAATCATTGCCGAAGCTATTGGCTTCTCCGTTCTCAACTTTGTCTTCTCTTTTCTTAACAATCTTCATCACACAATCTTGTATTCCTTTTGAAAGTTCTTCAGACTCTAGCATATCAGCAGATTTCCATAACTTGCTGTAAAAGCAAACCAAGGTCAGCTATGTATTGACAAAAACTGAGGGATCAGTTAAGCTTTTAGAAGGGAACATACTTGATCAAAGGAGTATTCGAAAGATTTCGGCTCCTAATTATTGACAACTTGTTCAACATGTCAAAAATCTTCTCCCCTTCCAAGTAACTGCTACCGAAAGCTGTTCTGGATATCACTTCCGAGGTCAATAATCTAAATTCATGATATACTTCTATCTCTTTGCCTACATAGCCTTTCCACTTTTCTAGCATTGTTTCAACACTAGCAATCACAGCTGGTGTCATGTTCTGCACAATCAATCCTTCAACATATATAAGAAAGATTTAGACAACTAATTTCACATGTTTGGAGTGTTTTACCTTTAAGCTTTCCCCATGAAAAGCATAATTCGCCAACTTCCGTTGCTTCACCCATTTTTCACCCAGAGCTGTCACAAGCCCATTCCCAAATAGCCCAGTGAGAAAAAAAGTAGGCTTCCTTTTTGGAAAAGTTGTCACACTATGTTTCAGAACCTCGTTGACAAGTTCAGCTTCCGTAATCACCAGTTCAGGTCGATTACCGTCCCAAGCAAGATAATTCCTCCCTAATCAAGCAATAAACAAAAAAAGGGTCCATTTTTTCTTAGAACTAGAAGATCGAAACCATAGTGCAAAACATGCATAGCTCTTACCATATCTGTTGACACATGAGTAAACATGTGGCTGTACTCTGGGAAATATATCATGTCTTAAGGCCATTGGTTTGCTTAAGGCTTCCATTGTCATTTGGGCAGCTTCTTTGTTGTTGCCATGGATGAAGGTGTAAGGAGGGCCTTTGATTCCCTGTGAACTCATCATATGCTGTAGACGGAGAGGTCTCCATAAGTAATCATAAAGGAGCTTTACAAAAGCTACGAGGATGAAACAACATGGAAAAAGAATTGCAAGCTTCGTCAAGGCACTCATGTTCGTTTTCTCCCAGCAATGAATTGAAATGGTGCTTTAGCTTTTGCGTTTATAATAGGTTGACAGGTACCACATAGTAGAGGAGATAATTAGATTTATTTTTCTTTCTTTCTTTATTTCTCAATTTTTACGGTCTTGACAATTATTATTTTCAAGTTCTCACAAGTCACAATCATGACCATAATCTACACATATTTTTTGGACTTCCTTTGTTAACACGTGGGACTGCTATTGGTATTTTTTTTTTTACTATGGGTAATTTTCTTTTTACAATAAAATTATAAAATAATCATTCAATTATTAAAAAATATTGTTTTAGTCAGATAACGATTAAATGATTAACGGAAAGATAGTGTGACAACTTTTAAATTTAGTATAATAGTAATTTTAATTCTCAACATTTATACATTGTGTCAATTTAGTCTTGATTTTAAAAATTTTAAAACCCTCAATATTTACATATTATGTAATTTATTCTTTTATAATTTTGCTTTTCTTTGTGAACATTTTGCAAAGCTAGAAATCAAATTTATCAGCTAAATTTGATTGAAAATATACCAAAATGGAAATACCAAAAATTCAAGATAATATTTTTCATATTTTCACATTATTTTAAAATTAACCTTCAATGTCACAAAAGAAAATAAAACTACAAAAGGACCAAATTACACAATGTGTAAATGTTGAGGTAAAACCTTTAAAATCCAAACTAAATTGATACAATGTATAAATGTTGATGGCTAAAGTTGTTATTATACCAATTTTAAAAGCTATCAAGTTTTCTTCCTATTAGTAATTTAACGGTTGATGACCAAAATGAATAAGTCGAATAGTTGGATTTTCATTTTGTAATTTTTCATAGTTGGGTGATCAAAAAGAAATTTACAAGTAGTTGAGTGACTACCAAGATAGTTTATCCTTATATTTTTACATTATAGAAAAATAGTTAAATTTTAGTTTTGGTCCTCTATTATGCCAAATTTTAAGATTTAATTTCTATACTTTAATTTCTAATATAATTTCGTCTCTATATCTATACTATTATTTAAACTGTGACTAAGTTAGTATTAAGAGTCAACCGGACACTAACTCAATAATAGATATTACTAAATTACACTTACATATTTGAAATAAGTTATATTCTTATAAGGGTACTTTCGTTTTCTTTTATACAATTTTAAATAAACCAATAAATATTGCAGATAATTAGATTTGAACCATGCCATTGATATGCATAAAACCTCAACTTTAACACTACGACCAAAACTTCATGTTTATTACTTTTGTTTATTTTAATGTTATTACACAAAATTTTCACCCACATTGTTAGTATTTATATTCAGCAACTCAGTTAATTTAAGGAAATTTAAATAATTTCAATAATTCAAGGAAATTTGAATAATTTCAAATTATTCCCTTATAAATGGTAAACTTGCATATGGTTTACAAACATATTTATTTTATTTTATTTTTCAACATAAAATGTTTTTAACAAATTAAATTAAAATCAGTATAAATATATCATAAATCATAATATAAACTATCAAAATTCTAAAAATTAAAAATTTATATTTTTACTCTTTCAAAGGTTATAGATTTTGCAATAATTTTTAATAAATAAATGTAATACATTTTTAATTGATATATACAATCAAAGCCGTGCATCGTACAAGATAACAAACTATTGGTAAGTTTCTTTTTTAGTCACTCAATTATGAAAAGTTGCAAAATGACTACTCAACTATTTGATTTTATCTTTTTTGGTCACCCGTCGTTAAATGATTAATGAAAAGAAATCGTGACAGCTTTTAAATTTCACATAATAGCAATTTTAACCTTCAACATTTATACATTGTGTCAATTTATTCTAGATTCTAAAAAAATTTAACTCTCAATATTTACACATTGTGTAATTTGGTCTTTTTTGTTGTTTCGCTTTTCTTTGTGACCATTTAACCTAAAAAGCTAAAAAAACAAATTTATTAGTTAAATTTGACCCAACATATACCAAAACGAACCCTAAACCCTAAATACCAAAAATCCAAGATAATAGTTTTATTTTTTTTCTTATTATTTTAAAATAAACCCTCAAAATCACGAAGAAAGGCAAAATTACAAAAAAGACCAAATTGCGTAATGGGTAAATATTGTGGGTTAAATTTTTTACAATCAATACTAAATTAACACAATGTATGAATGTTGAGGGCTAAAGTTCCTATTATACAAATTTTAAAACGGTCAAGTTATCTTCCCGTTAGTAATTTAATGGGTGGTGACTAAAAGAGAAAAAGTCGAATAGTTGAATGACCATTTTATCACGTTTCATAGTTAGGTGACCAAAATAAAATTTATTAATGATTGAGAGACTACCAATTAACCAAGTTAATTGGGGTTTTAAATTTTTTAAATCATTTTGGATTTAAGTAAATAAAGATTTGGGTTGTTTGATTCCAGTTAATTTCAATTAGAATTATTTAGATTTTTATCGAGTTTTTCGATTTGAGACATTTTAAATTTTTTGAACCAATGTAGTAATTGTCTTGTGAATTTTTTTTTGCCTCAGTTTCCAATAAAATTGATCAACAATAATAAAAACAAACATTTTTTATTGGTAGCATGTTTCGCCATCTTGGAAAGTAGTAGCTACTTGCATTTAATTATGTATAAAGATGGGCATAGCTAGGAATAGGGAAGGGGCTGCAAATGCTAGAACCTTAGACATATTAAATGTCTTCCATACACGAACTAACTATATTAAGCCCCTAGTTCTTAGCAGCTATGCAGCGGCTCAAGTATTATTTGAATTCCATGTTGTGGTTGAATGGTGATAATAGCTATTGGAGAGTGGACATAGGTAGGGGAAATGGTAATGGTGTAACGTTGTAGAATCATGGAGAGAGCAATCTTGGTTTCTATGGTTGCAAGGGTCATACCAACACAAGATCGAGGTCCCAATCCAAAGGGGAAAAATGCAGCTGCGGTGAAATTGGTAGCTTTGGCAATCCCTTCGGCGAATCTCTCCGGTTTAAAAAGATGCACATCATCCCCCCACAAGTGAGGGTCACGGTGAGGTCCAATATTTAGAGACAGAATATCTATATCAGCAGGCAAGATAAACTTTCCCAATTGTCCTTCTCTTGCGACTGTTCTGGGCAGGCCATGTGAAGGACCATACAATCTTAGAGTTTCATTGATGATCATGGTCATCTGTTTGGAAAATAGAAAAACATGTTAGATTACATCATGTTGATGCCAATTTGAATTTCCAGTTAGATAGTTTGCTTACTATTTTGAGTTTGGCAATGCCTTCGAGATGCGGATTTTGGTTACCAAATATGTCAATCACCTCTCTTCTCGCTTTTTCTTGCCAATCTCCATGGATTGCCAAATGCAAGACTATCCATGCAAGCAATGAATTAACATTTTCCCGTCCAGCATAGTAGATTGTTTTGCATTCACCTACCAAGTCTTCCAATGAAACCCTGTTTTTATCGTCCAAATCATGATAAGCATTTACTAGTAATCCCAGAAAATCAGTGCCGAAGCTATCAGCTTCTCCACTCACAACATTGTCTTCTCTTTTCTTAATCATCTCCATCACACAATCTTGTATTCCTTTTTCGAGTTTTTCAGATTCTAGCATATCAGCAGGTTTCCATAACTTGCTGTATAAGCAAACAAAGGTCAGCTCTCTATATAAAAAATTAAATCCATAGGGATTAACTAAGGTTAGGGGAAACATACTTGATGAAAGGAATCGCAGTCTTGTGAATATTTTGACTCACAAGTATTTTCAACTTGTTCAACATGGCAAAAATCTTCTCCCCTTCCAAGTAATTGCTACCAAAAGCTATTCTGGAAATCACTTCCGAAGTCAAGAATCTAAATTCATTATACACTTCAATCTCTTTGACTTCTAGGCCTTTCCACTTTTCTAGCATGGTTTCAACACTAGCAATTATTGCTGGGGTCATGTTCTGCCCAAACAACCCTCCAATATTTAAGTAGTAGCAACATAAGATTTAGTCAACAATACAAAACTTCACCCATATATTACAGCATAATTTCAAATTTAATTATCAACATTTACATTTATTTCTCAACTTAGTCTTTATTCTTCTTTGAGTTAAATTTGATTTTCAATTTTTTATAAAAATCGAATTTTACGCTCAAGCTTTCAAAAAGTTGAATTATTGCTTCTGATGAAAATATTGATTTCAAAAGAGTTGAATTGTTATTTCTAATGAAAATATTGATTAAAATATTAAAATTTTATATATTGCAGCCCTATTGACTATTTAGAGGTACTCCATTCTAATCTTTTGAATATTTATGAAAATTTTATATTATTTTGAATTTTGAATATTTTAAAATTTTAAATTATTTATTAGGCGTGACATATAAAATAAATAGTGTTATATTAGCATGAAGCATAGGTGGACTCTTTTTTGAAAAAATAATGATTAAATTCAATTAAAAGAACAAAGACTAAATTGACAAAATATATAAATGTTAGAAGGAGTAAACTTCACATGCTGTGTATGTATAATTCTTATAAATTAATTACAACTAATTTATAGATTTGGAGGATTTACCTCTAGGCTTTCCCCATGAAAAGCATGATTGGCCAGCTTTCGATGCTTTGCCCATTTTTCTCCCTCAATGAACGCAAGCCCATTTCCCAGTAGCTTCGCACCAACATCCGTAAGCTTCCTTTTCTGAAAAATTGTCTCACTATTTTTCATAATCTCTTTGATCAATTCAGGTTCTGAAATCACCACTTCAGCTCGAACGCCATTCCAATAAACAAAATTCTTCCCTAATCACACAACAAAAAACAAAAAGTGTCCATCTTTTTCTTAAAGCTAGATAAGCAGAAGTTATAATAAATCATGGTGAAAAAACAAGCATCCACTTCACCATATGTATTGATCCAGGAATAAATATGCGGTTGTAATCTGGGAAATAAATCATCTGTCAAGCCCACAGCTTTGCTTAATGCTTCCTTTTTCATTTTGGTAACTTCTTTGTTGTTGCCATGGATGAATCTGTAAGGAGGTCCTTTGATTCCCTGTGAATTCATCATATGCTGTATACGAAGAGGTACCCACAGGTAATGATAAAGGAACTTTGTTAAAGCTATGAGGAAGAAACTCCATGGGACAAGAATTACAAGCCCCATCACGCCAGTCTTGTTTTCTTCTCGTATTTGTAGAAGCCCAAATTTGCTCGGCCCACCAGAGAAAATAAAACAAATAAGCCCACTAGCCCATTATCCAAAACAGAAACCCAAACCCCCTAACCTACCAGCCCAATGGCCCAACATGGCCCAAACATAACCCTAGCCCAAAACTAAGAAAAATTTTCAGCCAAAAAACCCTAGGCGCCGCACCTAGGGCCTTCGGTCGCATCACCTCTGCCTCCTCCACGTGAATGGACGCACACCCCAAGGTTTGACACGGTTTTGCCGCCGGTCACCTGCAAAAATGAAAGCAACAACAGTAAACAACAGAAGCAAGGAGGATTTTTCTTTAATCTTTTTTTTCTTCGTTCTTTCGGCTATAAAGCCGGATATGTTGTAAAAATGTAAGGGGGACACCGATTCTAAATAAAAAAACAAAGAGATCGAAACAGATTCAAAAAAAAATCAAGGTCCTTTATTCGATTTGTTTATTTATTCATTATTTTATTTTATTTTTATTTCAAAATAAATAGATAAATAACTAAAAGAAATTTTACCTTCAACGCCGCGGACGGAACCTTGGGCCGATAGGGATAATTTTTGAAGAGAGTGGAGTGTTTTTCAGGTGTTTTTTTTAAAAGAGGAGAGAAATGAGATTTTTTGGAAAAAATTTTGGCTTAAATAAATAGCCTATTGATACGGCGACATTTTGGGCAAGTGCTCCAGGCGCTAAAACGACGCCGTTTTGGCTTCCCCGACCCGCGCGCGACCCGACCCGCCAGGGGATCCAGGCTTTTTGACTTTTGGGTTATTTACCCTTTTAGTCCTTCCAAATTTTATTTGTTTGCAATCGAGTTTTTTTATCTTTTAATTTTTCCTTACAACTTTAATCCTGTTTCATTTTAGTCCTACACAAAGTGATGCGTTTTGGAGTACAGGATATTTACTACTTCAGTCCCTCTGTTTCATTCGCGTAGTGTAATTCGGTCCTTTTCCTTATTTTATTTCTGATTTATCCCCTGAGATTTTGTTTTATTTTTAATTTAGTCCTGTGATTGTTATTATTATTATTATTATTATTATTGTTATTATCATCATATTTATATTTATACTTGCTATGTAAATTTTAAATATATGTATCTTATTATATTATTATTATATAATTGCTTATATTATATTATATTATATTATTTTTATTTTTACTTCAAATTTTGCTATATATATACATATATACATATTTAATATTTACATACATGTACACGCTTACATTTATATATATATATATATTATAATTTATATACATGTATGTATTTATATGCATATTTTAAATTTATATATATATACATACTTACATATATCCTCTTTTATTTTCATAAATATATACACATATTTATACATATTCTTTATATTTTAAAATATACCCCTCTTTTACATATATAGTTTTTATATTTCATAATTCATATATACATACATATTTTTCAGATATTTTATAATTCACATACATATATATCCACATATATTTTTATACTTCATAATTTTAATACACATATATATATCTACTTTATATTTTTTATAATTTTGTTCATCTCTTTTATTTATTTATTTATGTCTTTATTATTATCTTAAAAGAATGTTTTAATTTTATTTACTTATACTTGTTATTTTGCATGTTATTAATTTGTCCCTTTTTATTCCTTCATTTTTATTTGTATTATTTTTACACTATCGCATTCAATATTGCTTTGTACGCATATAAACTCGTGTTTCATTTCTACTATTTCGAGTTAAATTAATTTATCTCGATGCATAAGTTTCGACTTTCAAATAAGCAAAATCTCGTGTTTAGATTCAAGAAGGTCGTACACTAACTTACTGGGTTTCGATTTTCACAATAAATCCAAATACACGAATCTTTTCAAACTCAAGTTTTAAATGATCTCGGGAATTAAGAAAAGATCGTGTCCTAACGTACTGGGCATGATCCCTTTTTTAAATTCGAGATAGCTAAATATCTTTTAAATAAGTAAATTTTCGGCATTCATTCGCGCATCGGGAATTCAAAGACATTGTGTCCTAACTTACTAGATATAATTCTCTTTCTCGATTAACATGAAATATGCCCTTTTCCGAAAATTTTCAACATTTCAATAAATGATCGTATTTTAAATCTCTTTAAAGTTTTTAATCTTTGACACTAAGACACTAATTAATCAACTAGGTACCAATTTTTGGGTGTTACGAAGGTGCTAATCATTCCTTGTACGTAACCGACTCCTGAACCTCTTTTTTTGAATTTTGTGGACCAAAATCGTTGCTTTAATAAAATGAAATCATTTATTAAAAACAACCACTTTTCGAGGTGATCCGATCACACCTCATCAAAAAGGATTGGTGGCGACTCCCATTTTCGTTTTCATCTTTAAAATCAAAGTCGACTCCGTTTTTGTCAAAAAAATGGTGTCGACAATATTTGTTTATTAAAAATTTTTAAATAGGGTTGTTCAAATTAAATGCGGCTAATGAAAAGATATCTCTATTACTAACCGCAAATTAAGCAAATACAATTCAACAAACAGTCGACTTTCTTTGTATTAAATCAAACTTTCCTAACTCCTCTACAACTCTATTTTGCGAAATTAGAGATTAGAGTTAGCACCAAATCCAACGGCCACCTTTGTGTTATACCCCTATTCCTGCTAGTTGGTCTGCTGATGCCAACTTGTCAACTCTATGTGGGAAATTTGGTACTACGCCACGCAATTCGACTCTCCTCATTTTTTTCGCATTTTTTCTAATCATGAAAGAGATTTGCATCTTGTTTTTTTTTTCATAGTTATGTTGTAGATTTGCGGTTAGTAAAGAGGCATCGGCTATGACAGTCTAAATCCGTTGAAGATTTCGAAGCCATCCGAAAGCAAAAAATGAGGTGCCCACCAACCATGTATTTTAAAGACCACGAAAAATTAGCTCCATCAATCATTAAAGTCGAAGGTTAATAGAAATCATGATTCAATATGATGATTGAATTTCTTAGTATATTAGATGATTTGCTGAACAACCAGCTTTCTGTATTTATACAGATTTTACAAGTCCAGTACCTGCTAACTAACACTAGTACCAGTTATCAACTAACTAACTGCTAACAACTAACTATAACTGTTAACTACTATTTTAAAATCTTTAATATGCCTCCAGCTACTTGACCTCTGCTGTTGGTTCTCGTTTGGAAACAACTTTGAGACTCGACCGAAACTTTGTAAACATAGGAGCAGACAAGGGTTTTGTGAAGATATCTGCTACTTGGTTCTGAGCTGGAACATGCCCCACAATCAACTATCCAGCAGCAACCTTTTCCCTAACAAAAAACAGATCCAACTCCACGTTCTTGAACTTCGAATGCAACTTTGGATTGGCTGACACAGCAACAGCCCCAGAACTATTGCACCACACTGTAGCTTTCTTGGAAGGAACAACATGCAACTCAGACAACAGAGACTCGAGCCACACGACCTTAGTAACTGCATGAGCAAGTCCGCGATACTCAGCCTCTACAGTGGACCTGGAGACGACCTGTTGTTTCTTGGACCCCCAGGCCACAGGATTACCACCAAAAAATACACAGAACCCAGAAGTAGACCGCCTATCGTCGACATCCATCCCCCGGTTCGCATCAAAAAACCCGACTAGGTCTAAGTTGACAGCAGTAGTAAAATGAAGACTATACTCTATAGTGTTTTGAAGATATCAAAGAATTCGTTTTACAGCTTTGAAATGCTGACCAAGAGGCTGATGCATGAATTGACAAACTTTATTTACAGCAAATGTAATATCAGGCCGAGTGATAAAAACATACTGAAGTGCACCTACAATGCTCCTGTAATCAGACTCATTATCAATAGCACTGCCTTTATGTTGAGATAAACGTGTTGAAGTAGTCATGGGTGTAGGAGAACCCTTTGCACAATCCATTCGAGCCCTCCTCAAAAGGTCAAGAACATATTTTAGTTGACTCAAGAACAACCCATTTGTAGTAGACTCGACTTCAATACCCAGGAAATAACTAAGTGACCCTAAATCCTTCAAAAAAAACTTTGTATCTAAAGCAAGGACAAACTCATCAATGCTACTTTGATGACTACCAGTGACAATTATGTCATCAACATAGACCAATACATACAGCAATTCACCTCTAGTTCTCTTGACAAATAACGAGCCATCTGACTTAGCTAACATAAATTGAGAAGAAAGTAGGAAGTCTCTAAGTTTGAAAAACCAGGCTCGTGGTGCCTGTTTAAGGCCATACAACACCTTCTTTAATCTGCATACCAAGTTCTGACTACCATGTTGCTGCTCAAAACTAGGAGGTTGAACCATGTAGATCTCTTCAGTTAAGTTGCCATTAAGGAAGGCATTATTGACGTCAATTTGCCTTAACTACCAGCCAAACTTCACTGCCAAAGCTAGAACAACACGAATTATGGCTGGTTTTACAACTGGGCTAAAAGTTTCATGAAAGTCAATTCCAGTTTCCTGGAGATAACCTTTTACCACCAAACGACCCTTATATCGAGCAATAGACCCATCCGAGTGATGCTTAAGTTTGAATATCCACTTGCACCCCATAGCTCTCCTATTGGCAGGTAGTGGAACCAAATCCCAGGTGTTGTTCTTCATCAACGCATCATACTCTTGTTGAGCAGCTCGAGTCCATTCCTTAGAAGAGAAGGCTTTATCGATTGTTCCTGGTTCAGGAACATGCAGCTCAGTTGTAAAAATTTGAGGTTTGATAATACCATTTTTGGCCCTGGTTTACATCGGATGCACATTGACAGAAGGAGCAAACATTTCCTTAACAACTGGAGTACTATAATGAAAACCAGAACCTGCTTCAACTTGAGGGGAAAGTGATGAAAAAGAAGGTGCAGATCGACTACTGCTATCTATAGCAAGTGAAACAGACAGACCAATAGACCCAAACTGTAAACTAGGAGAATTACCAGATCCAAGCTGAGCAGAATTAACCAGATTCAAAGGTCGATCTACAGGCATTACTACGGGAACATGAGACTGTTGACGCAAGAACTGAGATTGAACTCCACGGAGATCCGAAGTACTAGCTGAGCTGACAGTCTTCTCAAAAGGAAAGCATGACTCATCAAAAACCACATGTCGAGATATAAACAGCTTTCCACTATCATCAAGGCACTTGTAACCCTTGTGATGGGACTATAGCCAAGAAAAACACATGGCTTAGATCGAAACTGCAACTTATGAGAGTTGAATAGACTAAGATAAGGATAACACTGACAACCAAAAACTTTTAAGTACATGTAAGCAAGCACAGATTTGTACAACATCTCATATGGAGCAAGCACAGATTTGTACAACATCTCATATGGAGACTTTCCATTAAGAACAAGTGTTGGGAGCCTGTTAATGAGGTGAACTGCAGTGATAAAGGCATGAGACCATAGATGTATAGGAACATTTGCTTGAGCCAACAATGTCAGGCCAACATCCACTATATGTCTATGTTTTCTCTCGACCAAGCCATTCTGCTCTAAGGTATGCGGGCAAGAAAGGCGATGATGGACTCCTAATTGAGACAAGGCTTGAGGAAAAGGCCAAAACTCTCTCCTCGAATCAGTTTGAAGCACTTTCACCTGATAGCCAAATTGAACTTCAACAAACTGTTTAAGATGTAAAAATTTTGCAAGAGCCTCAGACTTATGTTTAAGAAAATAAACCCAAGTAAATCTAGAGTAAGCATTAACAAATGAAATATAGTAAGAGTGTCCTTCAGAGGTTACAGAAGCTGGTCCCCAAAGATCAGCTACAATGAGCTCGAAAAGAGTTGAGTACACAGTGGAAGAGGGGAAAAATAGAGCTTATGAATTTTTCCAAGCTGACACGCAGAACATACTGAGTTTAGCTGAGAATTCTTGTCAACGATATTACATTTTTGAAGTACTGTAGCAACAGTTTTATTACAAGGGTGGCCAAGTCTTTGATGCCACAAATCAAAAACACGATTACTGGAAACAGGAGGTGCCAAACTAGTAACATGAGCAGTGGCAGGAGAGGAACCAACAATGTTGAACATTTGGAAGGTAAACAGATCAAACTTGTACAGGCCATTATGCATGTGACCACCAATAAAATGCTCCCTGTCTTGACATCCTTCACAAAATAATGCACAGGATGAAATTCAAAATAAACTTGATTATCTTTTGCAAATTGAGCTACAGACAGTAGATTTTTACAAATGCGAGAAATATATAGGATATTTTCCATCCGAAACACTCTACTAGCAGTTGGAAGAAGACCTGAGCCAATATGAGCTACAGGCACTGACACTCCATTCCCCATGTAAAGCTTGTGGTTACCTGTATATGGTGTTGCACCCTGCAAATTATCCAAATCATTAGTAACATGGTTGGATGCTCCTAAATCGGGATACCACACGGTTGAAGAATTCGGAAAACATGATCTTTGGTTGGAAGTAGCCGCAGCACCAATATAAGTATTCATATGAGAACAGCATTGAGGTCCTGCACAAGAAGATTTTGAAGGTTCCTGAAACTAATGACAATGAGCCTGCATAGGCTGGTGAGACACACCTTCAAAATTTTCATCAAAATGATAATAACACTTCTGGACAGTATGACCAACTCGCCCACATAATTGACATTGGGTTTTAGTATGACTGAACTTCCTTCCTCGACCTCTGCCTCAAGAAAACCTTCCATTTCCTCTGTAAGAAGTTCGAGCACCCCTATCACTTTTACTGATGGTGTCATCAGTATTTCCACGCTGTTGAACAAAATTAGCCTGAAAAGACACATTCGAAAGAAGCTCTTGTTGTCGAGCTTCACAATCAGTGAGCATTTCTGCAAGAAGATCAAGAGGAACCTTCATTGCAGAGGCCACAATCTTAATCGACTCAAACTTCATAGGCAGACCAGCAAGAATAATACTTATTCGCTCTTATTTAGAAACATCATTACCTGTAGCTGTAAGTGTATCACACAAACTTTTAATCTTTGCCAAGTATTCTTTCATAGTCAATTGACCCTTTTTCTGAGAGTATAACGAGTGACGCAAGGTAGAAACTGTCAAGTTTAACTTTGAAGCGAAACGATGAACAACAGTATTCTAAACATCGAAGTTAGACCGAGCATTAGTGAGATGAACCAAGATCTCATTACGAATAGTGGACAACGGCCAAGAGGCTAATAACTTGTCTAGTTTTTTATGAAACAAGAAGTCAGGATTGGGAGCAAGTTTACCTTCTGCATCAGTAAAGATTGTGGAGGAATGCTAACCGTACCAAGAACAAACTCATGGAGGCCATATCCTTCAAGAATCAACAGAACTTGTTGCTTCCACAAAAGAAAGTTACGCTCACCAAGTTTCACTGTATCATGTTTAGGGAATTGTTGAATCTTTCTTAAAGAAGCAGTGTCAGGACCAAAGAAAGAACCATATACATGAACTGCGTTGTTAAACGATTGACGATTCTCAATTTCATTACCAGAAACAGCTTCAGTTGCCATAAGTAAAAAAAAAACTTTATTGTTATGGCTCAGATACCATAGTAGAAATCATGATTTAATATGATGACTGAATTTCTTTGTATATTAGATGATTTGCTGAACAACCAGCTTTTTGTATTTATACAGATTTTACAAATCCAGTTACTGCTAACTAATAGCAGTATCAGCTATCAACTAACTAACTGCTAACAACTAACTATAACTATTAACTACTATTTTAAAATCCTCAAGGAAGGTGCACCGTTAGGACGAGAGAAAGAGTTGATTTCAAGATTTTTGGAGACATCGGAATATATTGGGAGTGACACAAAGATGTGCTATATCATTCGTCAAGGGTTTGGCAATGGTTGAGGCATATATGATGTTGTGGTGACGTAGAGATTAATTTCCATTTTGTTAACACTGACGTGGTAAGGCCAATTTGTTTTGATTTTTTTAACATCAACATGGCGGGATAGAGATTGGTTTGATTTTTTCAAGATTGGCGTGGTAAGGTGAACCACATTCGTGATGACCAAGGTGGATTTGTTCTGAATGGTAAGAAGAGCTTTTGCAACTTCAACATGGCTAGAGGAAGACTCATTCTAAACTTTGCAACCTTAACATGGCCAGAGACTTCAACATGGTGAGGGAGGATCCATTCCAAACTTTGCAATATTAACATGGAAAGAGGACTCAATCCAAATTTTGTAACATCAATATCGGGAGTAACTTTTGCAACTTCTACATGGTAATAAGTGTTGGATCTAGAGCCCTAATTGTATTATATTCGTTTGTATATTTGTATTTTTTCAAACAAATTAGTTTAATAAAATTATCCATAAAATATATTAATACCTTTTGTATATTATCCTCAATGGTTTTTGCATGCAAAGTAAAATGAAAGCAAATATTGACTCATTCAGTGGTGAGAAAATTTTTTTGGGGGGCCGGAATTAAATTGTATACTTTTACAATAGTAAAAATACAATTTCACCATTTTAATAGTTTATATCTTTATAATTTTTAAAGGATTAAATCAAATTTTTATTATTTTTAGGGGGCCAAAGTACAATTGTACCATTACTAATTTAAAATTTGATAAATTATAAAGGGCCTAAATGAAATTTTTTCCATTTTAGGGGGGCCAAGGCCCTTTTAGCCCCCTGGCTCCACCATTGGACTCATTGGTGACCTAACGTTTAACTAATACTAAGTTGTTTTACGTGGTTTGGATCGTAATACGAAAAAACAACTTGTATTAGTAGATGAATCTAAACATGTCATTTGTTTGATTAGAAATGAGCAAACCAATTGAAAGATTAATATGTCATCTATCAAGTCCAATTGAGGAGATGCTTTTTCTTGAGCATTGGAGAGAATGACTCCTAGAAGATAGAGACATAAATGTAACTAACTGGATTGACAGTACATTAGACAAAACCTAAGTAGAATAGATCTTGAATTTGTTTATGTATTTATTCACTTGTGACATTTATAGTGTGGCATACCTTAATCCCGAGTGGATGATGAACTATGTATGCGTGACTCATATATTTTGATGTAAGTAAAAGCTTGAATTTAAATAGATAAGGAATCGAAAGCTAATGTGTTGGATATACGACTTATATAGTATGTAGCATAATTCACAACAGTGAAATTTAAAACCCAATAAATAGGTAAATGATATCCTCTCATTGGCATTACATGATAGATGAAAAGTAAACGTGGTCACGGGTCGTTTGTCTTTATGATGAATTACTTAATTACTATTTGATAGTAATTAAATTTTCATGAAGGAAAATGTAATGATTACAATGAGATAAAATAGGATTACATTCGTAGAACGAGTTTATCCTAAAGAGATTAAGGATATCTTATGAGGGTTACACACGTATGATAAGATCATTGGATGAGTATTGATCAAGTAGCTTTAGTAGTGGCATGTAATTAAGGAGAGCTCAGTCACAATACTATAGTGAAATTACTTCGTGACTAAATAAGTTCATAATTAATAGGCGAAAAGCTAGAACTTTATAAATGATTTGAAGCCTTAATGATATATGCTCAATTGGTCCCTCTGCTAGCTCGTTGAAACCAGAAATGAATTGCATTTAGAATCAAATGAACAGAAATGGATAGAAATGATAAAGTTAGAGGAATGTGTTACACTCGAAAATGAATGTGATTTCTCACTTAGCATGGAAATTACCAGAGAATTAATTCAAGTTTTTAAATTATTATTTTCAAATAATTGAAGTTTGAAAATGAATTTAAATTAATTGATCATTGTGAATCCATTGAATATGAAAATTAAATATATTTCTTATAGATTATTTTATGGTAAAGTTGACATGACTTTAACAGAACTAGAATTGAGTTGAGAAAATTATTTAAATTTATTTAATAAAAAATATTTATTTTGAAAATAGAAAAACATGTATTGAGTTGAATTAAATTATAAAGTATTGGGTTAAAAGTTTAAAAAACACATATAATTTGACTCAATACAGGAGAGACCCAAAATCCCTCATAATATGTATGATGGGGTGGCACACCCAAATTAAATATTAAGGTGTGCCACCCCTCTCTCCTAGTAGAACTAAGGGACTAGTTTTTCTCTCAAATAAATATTATTTGTATTCTACAAATTCAACCAAGATTCTTTTATATATCCCTATAAATAGATGGCACTGGTAGGACTAAAATAACATAAGTTTTCAATATTGTTATTCTGTCCGAAAATAGTGAGAATTTATTTCTAAGTATAAATTATACTTTTTAGGAATAAAAATTCAACCAGATTCTATTAAAAGAGATATTTACTTTCCTACTGAAAGTAAAGAAAATTGTTTCTGGTTTTATGTTTGATTCGTGATTGTTTCAGCCCCACACCTGAAGTGATTTGTGGTACTAGAATAACAGAGAAGGTTGTTCGGTTGAAAGCTAAGAATGTCTAGGATCCGTCTCGCACAAAGCACAAGTACTTTTCGGGAAAAGTCTATTGCTATAAATATCACAAACCGACTCAATTTTTAAAAAGTTTAATTTTTCATTGTGACAGAAAACCATTTTTAAACTGGATTTTATCCAACAAGAGGAGGGCACATTCCAAACTGTGTAACATCAACATGGCCATAGATAGAACTTGTGACACCTATGAGAACAATCTTGAACTTTGCAACTTCAGCATGACAAGAGGTACAACATGTTATAAAGAAAGTCCACCCCGGAATTAGATGCAGTAAGAAGGTGAAAGATGACCTATGCACACTAAAGATGATCCATCTAGATTTTAAGGATGGTGAAAGATAACTCACTCATCACTTTTGGCAACCAAGGAAGATTCACCCCAAATTTAATGCATCTAGATGATGAAGAAATTTGCTCAACTCTTTGTAGCATCAATAAGGTGGGAAGTCTAGTCAACCCTTAGTAGCATCAAGATGGTGGGAAGATTCGCTCAACACTTCAAAGCTTCAAGATGGTGGCAAGATTCTCCTAACACTTCAAAGCATCAAGATAGAGGGAAGATCTGTTCAACATTTCAAATCTTCGAGGTGACTGAAGATCAAATGTTGATGGGCTTAAATCAACACAAAAATGTTGGAAAATCAGGTCCGAAAAATGCAACAAAGAATAGGTTTAAGGGAAAATTAGAGTTTTAATTTTTTTCCAAAAACAAGAACTTGATTGTGTTATCTAAAATAATAAACACTTAATCAAAATCGTACATTTATGATTCGTCTAAAATGAACACTTTGACCGAGTAGTTTTCTCTGCTATCCTCAAGCTCACGTCTATCGAGTGTGGGCTCAATTCGAATTAGAAAAATTTTCACAAAATTACTAGTGGGACAATTTTGTAATTTCTCTAAATTTTTAGAGTCAAGTTGTAAATAACAAGAATATCTCTAGAAATTTTCTAAAATATTTTTTTTTCAAATAATTTTCGCTCTACTTTTTTTGAATTCAAGTGTGTGAGAATAATGACCCAAACTCTCTTTATATATGGAGAGTTTAGAAAGAGTTCAACTAGGACTAGAATTAATCACATTAATATTAGGTTAATAAAATATTATCTAGATAAATACTAAATTAAATATAATATTAATATCTAGATAAATATTAAATTTAATTTAATATTAAATTCATTAAAACAATATTATCTTTGGAAAAATTAATTTGAAATCAAGTTGCTTAGTAGAGTCCTACTAGGAGTCTAATTTTTCCACTGCTCTACCACCAAAGAACCACCACCGCTTACCATCTGCCAGTCGCCGGTTGCTGGATTGCCCCTGTGCTCAATGGTGCCTTTATCGATGCCACTTCCCTTCAGCACCTCGAACCATCACCGTTTTGCCCGAATGGGCCTGGTCAGTTCGGCTGCTACCGGTTTGATTCGGGCCAGTGACGGTTCGACCAATTCGGTCTAGCCACCGGTTGGATTGTTGATCCAGTTTCATACACTGGGTCCAATTCAACCATTTTTTGGGTTTCAGTCTCTGGTTTTGGTTCTTGGGTCCAATTTTTAAGTTCAATTATCCATTTGACCAATTGTTTGACTTAAAAATTGATTTTTAAAAACATTATATTTATTTTAATTAATTTGATTAATTTAATTTTACTTGATCAAAAGTTATTTTCTCAAAAATCAATAAGATTTTCCAAATTATTTTTTCAAGAAAATTATTTAATCAACTTCTCTAATTGAACAATTCACACAACCATCAAATTTAATTCCTTATCGAATAAAGCGACTCAATTAAATTATTTCCAAAGTTGTGGAATTTTCTTCTGATTCAAATGCAGTCTGATCGAATTTTTGTTGAGCTAGCGGATGGACCAATCGGACATATACAATTAGGTTCGAGTAATTGCAAATATGTTTAGAAGCATCATTTTAATAAGTCACAATTTACTTAATCATTGAGTTAATCCACAATAAGTACCATTATTGAACACTCCTTATTGTATACTATTTACTAAAGTAGTTCATCAAACTACTTTGTCTAATGACCTATCACCATGTGTGTTACTCTCATATGATATCTTTGATTCCTTTAAGTTAAATTTGTTCACTCAATACAGTCCTATTTTATCTCATTGTCACCATTGTGTCTTCTTAATTAATATAATCATTGTCAACTAATGACTATGATAAATTACTCGTTAGAGAACACGCAACCCATTTCCACGTTCCATATTTATCAATCCACACAATACTAATGAGAGGATATCGTTAACTTTTAAATTAAGCTATGAATTCCATTGTTGTTAGTAAAGTCATGCCATATACAAGTCATGTACCCAACATACTGACTATCGGCTCGATCATCTTTAGAGTATAAGCCTCCATTTATATTAAAGCACATGAGTTACATACGCATGGCTAGTCTCAGGATTTAGGTAAGTCATACCATGAACGTAACAAGTGAATTAATTCACAAACGAATTCGGATGTATCTCAACTTGGGTCCAGTCCAATGTATCTTTCTTCTAATTAGTACATATATGTGATCTACTCGTGGAGTTAGTTGCTCCAATAGCCAAGACTAGTCATCTCACCAATTGAAATTGTAGACGCGTCATAATTTCTTCTAAGTATTTGAATCAAATTCTAACTTTGATTCTTTTACGGGATTACAAACTCGTTTAGATTATCTACTGAAATAAGTTGTCTTTCTTGTAATGTAAATGTTCTTACAGTGCTACTATCAGTTCAAACTTAGACAATCAATGATCTAATATTATTACACAAAAGTTTTCACCCATATTGTTAGTATCTATATTCACTAACTCAAGAGTTAAATTATCAAAATGCTCTTATTTTAACAAAGCAATAAATATCAATTTGAAGGTATTTTTATCTTTTATATAAAATCCAGGAAAAATACATACTTATAATAGGATTTAAACCTAAGACAACATAAAATATGTACACTTCCAATTTTACCATTTCAACCAAAGTAAAAATTAATTTTTATGGCATCTATTTTAAATAAATATATTATATAATTGTTTTCAGAGAGTTACATAATCTAATTTTGTTGTTGTTAATTGATTCAAATAGTTAATATGGTTAACTTTTCTATCAAAGTGTTAATTTGAGTTTCAAATTATTTCTAAAATATTTTGGATATAGTTATTTAGGACAAGAATGACACTCACATTCATGTAGATTTCATATTATTTTAGTAGATAATCTTATTTTAGAGAAATTTCAACTCAAACTATAACAAAATACAGTAAAAAAACAAACCCAATAAGTAGAAAACATTCTAACCCAAGCCATCCCAACCCAACATTCTCTAAACTCATCGGGATCATTTGCGCAAACATCAAAACTCAAAACAAGTTGAAGGTGAAAGATGAATTTATTGGATTGCAGCTTTGCATATTAAGCATCATTACCCAGTGACTCAAGTATTACTTGAATTCCGTGTTGTGGTTGAACGGTGATATAAGGTATTGGTGAGTGGACATAGGTAGGGGAGAGGGAAATGGTGTAGCGTTGTAGAATCATGGAGAGCACAATCTTCGTTTCCATGGTTGCAAAGTTCATACCAACACAATTTCGAGGTCCTAATCCAAAGGGACAAAATGCACCTGCATTGTAATTGGTAGCTTTGGCAATCCCTTCTGCAAATCTCTCTGGTTTAAAAAGATGTACATCATCTCCCCACATGTGAGGGTCATGGTGAGGTGCAATATTTTGAACCAAAATATCTATGCTAGCAGGCAAGACTAGCTTTCCCAACTGCACTTCTTTTGTAACCCTTCTTGGTAGGCCATTTGGTGGACCATACAATCTTAAAGTTTCCTAAATAATCATAGTCATCTATTTGAAGAATATGATTATGTCAGGTTACATTAAAGAAGATAAATAACTGCAACACGATATTGTATTGAAAGAGTTTCACAGTTTACTTACAGTTTTGAGTTTAGACATGCCTTCAGAATCCGGAATTCGGTTACTGAATATCTCAATCACTTCTCTTCTTGCTTTCTCTTGCCAATCTCCATGAATTGCTAAAAGGAAGACTATCCATGCAAGTAAGGAATTAACAGTATCTTGTCCAGCAAAGTAGAATGTTTTGCACTCATCCACCAAGTCTTCCATTAAAAGTCTGTTATTTTCATCCGAATCATGATAGGCATTTACAAGTAATCCTAGAAAATCATTGCCGAAGCTATTGGCTTCTCCATTCACAACTTCGTCTTCTCTTTTCTTAACAATCTTCATCACACAATCTTGTATTTCTTTTGAAAGTTCTTCAGACTCTAGCACATCACCAGATTTCCATAACTTGCTGTAAAAGTAAACCAAGGTCAGTAATATGACAAAACCGAGGGATCAATTAAGCTTTTAGAGGGAACATACTTGATCAGAGGAATTCGAGTTTCGAAAAGATTTCGGCTCCTAATTATTGACAACTTGTTCAACATGTCAAAAATCTTCTCCCCTTCCAAGTAACTGCTACCGAAAGCTGTTCTGGATATTACTTCCGAAGTCAATAATCTAAATTCATGATACACTTCCATCTCTTTGCCTGCATAGCCTTTCCACTTTTCTAGCATTGTTTCAACACTAGCAATTACAGCTGGTGTCATGTTCTGCACAATCAATCTTCCAACATATAAGAAAGATTTAGACAACTAATTCACATGTTTAGAGCGTTTTTACCTGTAAGCTTTCCCCATGAAAAGCATAATTCGCCAACTTCCGTTGCTTCACCCATTTTTCTCCCAAAGCTGTCACAAGACCATTCCCAAATATCCTACTGACAAAAACAGTAGGCTTCCTTTTCGGAAAAGTTGTCACACTATGTTTGAGAACCTCGTTGGCAAGTTCAGGTTCTGTAATCACTAGTTCCGGTCGATTACCGTCCCAAGAAAGATAATTCCTCCCTAATCAAAAAAAAAAAAAAGGGTCAATCTTTTCTTAGAACTAGAAGATCGAAACCATAGTGAGAACAACATGCATGGAATCTTACCATATTTATTGACACATGCGTAAATATGTGGCTGCACTCTGGGAAATATATCATGCCTCAAGGCCATAGGTTTGCTTAATGCTTCCTTTGTCATTTTAGTAGCTTCTTTGTTGTTTCCATGGATGAAGCTGTAGGGAGGTCCTCTGATTCCCTGTGAACTCATCTTATGCTGTAGACGGAGAGGCCTCCACAAGTAATCATAAAGGAACCTTATTAAAGCTACGATGAAGGAACAACATGGGACAAGAATTGCAAGCTTCAGCAAGGCACTCATTTTTCGTCTCTCAACAATGAATGGAAATGCTCCTTTAGCATTTGTATTTATGGTGAATTTAGGTTGACAATTATTGCATGGTAAAAGAGATATTTAGAATTATTTTATTTATTAATTTGCCTGCCAATTTGTAGGTTCTTTGGATATTATTTTCTGGTGCATATCATTTTAAAATTAATCGATAAGGTATTTGGTTCCGTTATTACTTTTTCTATAATAACTTTATTTATCTGTCAAAATTTTATTTTTTATAGAGAGGCAGCAATAATTCATATAATGAAAAAATAGAAATTATTGTAAGAAAAGAACGAGAAAACTTGATAGTTTATTCAATAGATATATTTCATTTCATTTATTGAAAAATTATTTTCATTTAATAAAATATGAGTAATAGGCTTTTCATGTGGAATTTAAATATTTTAGTTAAGATAATTTTTATTTAATAAATTATAGTTAATAGGCTCGTTTATATGAAATAACTCTAATTTTACTTAAAAATTTAATAAATAATGTACTTTAAAACTATGGTTATTGTTGTTACACGTGAAAAATTGTTATAGAATGTTAAAATAAAACATAAAAATTGGTTCTACTATAAAATTTAGTTGTTATTAAGGGCGGTTATTATAAAGAGGGTTGATTGTATATATATATGTGGACTTTTTGTTAACACAGTAAACATCATCACCCTTTTTTATTATAAAATGATTAAATTTTATTTGTGGTTCTATTATTTTTAAATTTGAAATTTAATCTATATACTTTAATTTCTAATTTGATTTTCTATTTATATTTTTATAACGTTATGAATTAGTTCGAATAGTTAATATAGTTAATTTTTATTAAAATGTTAAATGGTTACGTATAATTGAAATAATACTCTAACAGTTTTAGAGACTGAGCATGGTTTTACCTTTCTTTTAAGTTTGCCTTGGGGTTTTTTTTTTAATATTATAGTCAATTTTCAGTTTGACCCTATACTATGTTGAAACTTAAAAATAATATATATTTTAAATTTTAACATAATTTGACCCATCTATTTTTATAATGTTAATATTGAGTCTAAATCATTAATATTATGATCTATTTCAATCAAAATGTTGATGTCAATGTTTCTTAAGAATGCTATTTCCACCAAAAATTATTTCATCCTGAAAAGTTTGAATGAGTGTTTTAAGAAAAAAAATTCTATTTAGTATTTTCAATTTTATTTTATTATTACATGATGACCAAGTGAATATATATATATTTTAAATTCCAAAACGTCACACCAATGAATTTAATAGAGGAATTTTAACGGTGATAATAATGGGTCCTGAATTTTAAATCGAAAAGTAGATAATTAAATTATTTAAAATAAGAGTATGGAAACTAAGTTCCAAAACGTCACACCAATGAATTTAATAGAAGAATATTAACAGTGGTAATAATAGATCCTAAATTTTAAATCCGAAAAGAAGTTGATTAAATTTCTAAAAATAAGATTATGAAGACTAAAATTCAAATATCTGAAGTGTATGTCTTAGATCATATTTTAACATTTAAATTTTTCTTTATAGTTTTAAAAATAAATAATCAACCCAATGCGAAGCGGGACGACCTTAGAAAATTTTGAAATTCATTTTAGACCATTAATTTTAAAAAATTAAATCAGGCCCCAAATTTGGAATTTCTCATTAAACCTTTCAATGTTTTTAATAGATCCTCTAAAATTTTTGTCAATCTCATTAAACCTTTTAATTTTTTTTAAATTTTAACTAGACCTAACATAATTTTTATAAAAAATTAAGTAAACCTTGAATTTTATTTTAACCTCAAGATGTATGGAATCATATTAATTAGGCTTATTTGGCCTTCGTATTTCTCACTTTCTCCTAAATTAATATTTATATTTTTTTCTCAATTTAGGTCTTGAATTTTTATTTTGTAAATGTTTTTGATATTCAAGACACGTGACAATCTTAGATCGTGACATGTGAAAATGGTGATTTCATAAAGAGGTCATAATATTATTTAAAAATATATAAAAAATATTAAAATTTTAAAAATAAAAAATATATTAAAATTTAAAAATAAAAAAGTTAAATTAAAGAAAACAAACATATATTTAAATTCTAATTCGACTTTCCCAATACCTTAAAACCAATCTGTTTACTTTTCTTTCTTTTTCTTCTGGGGACGAAACTAAGAGCCCTAAAATCTTTAAAGAGTATATAGGTGATTTCATCATTGACAAGGGAGACCCGCTCGATCCCTGTTGCACCGTCCACCATTCTAAGGTTTCTATGGGTGCCATCTTTACAATTCCATTGTTTTTCCTTCTCTTCATAAAATCTCTAAAGGGACAGTCTTGAAAGAGTAAATGAAATTGGGATTAAAGATTGATTTCGACAGGTGCCTGTAAAGATTAAATGTAAGAGATTTTTAAAACGCACTTCATTTGGATTCTAATGGTATGCAAGGTAGAAAAATAAGAGGCAGCAAGGGTGACAACAACCATGGCATGCAGAAAAATAATGGCAGCAAGCATGCATGGCAGAAATATAAAAGCAAGGTGGCAACAAGCATGCATGGTCTTGAAACAATAATCATGCAGGCCAAATAATTGTGGTAAGTAAGCAATTGGGTATATTATTATTGTTGAATAATAGTTTTAATTCTTATGCAATTTAATCCTTTAAATTTTTGTATATATAAATGCACAAACTGCTCATTCTCCCAACATTTTCTTCTCTCGTTTTCTATTTTCTCAATTACAACATATATATAGATGTATCAAAATCTACCTTAAGTGTTAGATATTTTTATGATTTGTGCATTTTATACTTTTTATACTTTTATGTTTTTTAGGGTTTTTTAAGACATTAGATTTTTTAAAGTAAAAAATATTTTTAGTGTTAGTTTATTATTATTTATATTATTGTAGTTATATTGATATATATTATTTTTAAGTGTTTGAAAAATATATTTTTTTTACTAGTTGTTTAAATATTATTATATTCTTATTTTTATGTGTTCTTTTTCTTTGTTTTAATTTTGTAGTATGGTTTTTTTTATAAAGTATTTGTAAAAAACTTGTATTTTAATTATAAATTTGATTATAGATTTATGCTTATGGTGATATTTTAGTGGTCAGAGTCTTAACTCGATTAGCATCGGTATTGTTGTTAGTGCAGCAGGGCGTGGGTTCGAGTGCACTGAAGTGTATTATCCTTCTATCTAAGGGTTGAGGAGGGACTATGGATAGTTTTAAGTATAATAAGATTAATGTTAAAAAAAAGTGTGGAGATAAAATTCAGATACTGTGAAAATGGCTAGTGGTGGAAATTTGTTGAAATTTGAGGATAGACTTCTTTCGACAAATGAAGATGAATTAGTAAAATCTTGTATGTCTAAAATAGTCGAATACAATATAATATTAACAACTAAAGTAAAATGGATTGTTGGTAGATAAGTCTTCCAATTTTGATTCGATCAAACATCTTTGATCCAATGGATTTGATGTACTCAATCCGATACAATTCTCAAAATATGTTTAGTGAATTGATTCTCATTGATAGGCTAAAATCATTCCACAAAATTAACATAGTCCAAAGATTCGATTCAATAAATTGTTAAATTTTCAAATATGACAAGCTATTTTGTCGTAGTGGTGAAGGAAGTGGCAGTTCCCTCGACACATTGTAACAACGTCAAATATTATTAAATAATATTAACAAATTATTATTAAATAATACTTCTGTTATCTACATATACTTTAATGGTGGTTATAAGTGGTGGTTATAAGTTGGGTGTTGTTATTAGTAAAGTAAAAGCTAAATCGTTAGACTTTGTTAAGCAAAATTTTGGTGACTTGGTAGCTTTGTTGGTTCCCAATTGAAAGGAGCTTATGTTAACCACATTATATAATTACTTGTTGACATATAAATTTTATAAAATAATTTTTTCACTAAATTAAACTCGGAATTCTTAGCAGCTATGTTACATTACGCATCATTATACAATGACTCGAGTATTACTTGAATTCCGTGTTGTGGTTGAACGGTGATATAAGGTATTGGTGAGTGGACATAGGTAGGGGAGAGGGAAATGGTGTAGCGTTGTAAAATCATGGACAGCACAATCTTCGTTTCCGTGGTTGCAAAGTTCATACCAACACAATTTCGAGGTCCCAATCCAAAGGGACAAAATACACCTGCATTGTAATTGGTAGCTTTGGCAATCCCTTCTGCGAATCTCTCTGGTTTAAAAAGATGCACATCATCTCCCCATAATTGAGGGTCATGGTGAGGTGCAGCATGTATAACTAGAAGATCAAGATTAGCAGGCAAGATTAGCTTCCCTAACTGAACATCACTTTCAGTTCTTCTCATCATGCCATTTGATGGACCATACAATCTTAGAGTTTCATAAATAATCATGGTCATCTGTTTCCAGAAAAGGAACGTGTCACATTGCATTAAAAAAATTAAATAATAGCTGCAACAAAATATTATATTGAAAGGGTTTGACAGTTTACTTACGATTTTGAGTTTAGACATCTCTTCAGAATTCGGAATTTGGTTACCAAATATCTCAATCACTTCTCTTCTTGCTTTCTCTTGCCAATCTCCATGAATTGCTAAAAGGAAGACTATCCATGCAAGTAAGGAATTCACGGTATCTTGTCCAGCAAAGTAGAATGTTTTGCACTCATCCACCAAGTCTTCCGTTGAAAGCCTGTTATTTTTATTCGAATCATGATAGGCATTTACAAGTAATCCTAGAAAGTCATTGCCGAAGCTATCGGCTTCTCCATTCACAACTTTGTCTTCTCTTTTCTTAACAATCTTCATCACACAATCTTGTATTCCTTTTGAAAGTTCTTCAGACTCTAGCACATCACCAGATTTCCATAACTTGCTGTAAAAGTAAACCAAGGTCAGTAATATGACAAAACCGAGGGATCAAATAAGCTTTTAGAGGGAACATACTTGATCAGAGGAATTCGAGTTTCGAAAAGATTTCGGCTCCTAATTATTGACAACTTGTTCAACATGTCAAAAATCTTCTCCCCTTCCAAGTAACTGCTACCGAAAGCTGTTCTGGATATCACTTCCGAAGTCAATAATCTAAATTCATGATACACTTCTATCTCTTTGCCTACATAGCCTTTCCACTTTTCTAGCATTGTTTCAACACTAGCAATAACAGCTGGTGTCATGTTCTGCACAATCAATACTCCAACATATAAGAAGATTAATTAGACAACTAATTCACATGTTTGGAGAGTTTTACCTTTAAGCTTTCCCCATGAAAAGCATAATTCGCCAACTTCCGTTGCTTCACCCATTTTTCACCCAAAGCTGTCACAAGCCCGTTCCCAAATATCCCAGTGAGAAAAAAAGTAGGCTTTCTTTTCGGAAAAGTTGTCACACTATTTTTGAGAACCTCGTTGACAAGTTCAGGTTCTGTAATCACCAGTTCAGGTTGCTTACCGTCCCAAGCAAGATAATTCCTCCCTGATCAAATTTTTAAAAAAAGGTCATTCTTTTTTTAGAACCAGAAGATCGAGACCATAGTGCAAAACATGCATGGAATCTTACCATATCTGTTGACACATGAGTAAACATGTGGCTGCACTCTGGGAAATATATCATGTCTCAGGGCCATAGGTTTGCTTAAGGCTTCATTTGTCGTTTTGGTAGCTTCTTTGTTGTTTCCATGGATGAATGTGTAAGGAGGTCCTTTGATTCCTTGTGAATTCATCATATGCTGTAGACGGAGAGGTATCCACAAGTAATCATAAAGGAACTTTATCAAAGCTACGAGGAAGAAAGAACATGGGAGAAGAATTGCCAGCTTCACCAAGGTACTCATTTTTTTCTTCTCTCAACAACGAATTGAAATGCTCCTTTAGCTTTCTATTTATGGTGAGTTTAGGTTGACAATTATTGCATAGTAAAAGAGAGATTTAGAATTATTTTATTCAATTTGTAGGGTCTTGACAACTAATTTTTCGTTTTTATCATTTTAAAATTAGAAATTTACTTATTTATTTTTTTAAAAAAAGAAGCAACTTTGAACGTGTAAACAACTAATTAATTTGTGAAAGTCAACTGGTGCAGAATGCGACTTTCATGATCTTTGAAGATCATCTTCAATTGAAGTCCTAGATTTGTATCATTAGACAATTTGTATCTATTGACAATTTGTTTTCATTAATATTATATATATTAGTATAATAAATTAGAAATTTATTTATTTAAATATATTAATCGACTGACATGTTCGATTAGATCATTATAATCAATTATGGTGTGAAATATAAAATATTATATAAATATTTATTAAAGAATTTAATGATTTTCATTTTATAAAATTCTTAAACGTTGCTTCTTTTAAAAAGATGATTTATTTAATTTTCATTAGCGAATTGATGTAAAATATACGAGTATTAATTCTCACTTCAAATCATGATAACTAATAAAACTCAAATAAAATAAGTTCCAAAATATAAAACATTTTCTTATGAATGAGTATTGTACAGAGTGATCGAATTGAGAGAGATATTGAGATAAATATATGCATTTCGATTAGGGTTGTATTTTATGGTTACGATTTTATTATATATGTCTTTTCCATTTCGTCGAAGATTAATTTTACAGTATAGATGCTTATGATTAGGGGTGAGCATTCGATCGAATCGAATAGAAAATTTTTGAGTTAATCGAGTTTTCGAATCTCATTTTATCATCCTAACTTTATTTGAAGTTTTCTCGAATCGAGTCGAGTGAGATGAAATTCGAATTGAATCGAATCGAATATATTTGTTCGAGTTAAAATTTAAAAAATAATTTTGGGTTCTTGTAACCACTGTCACCTATCGTAATAAAATTTGTCCACCTTAATCAAATTTTTTATTAACTTTCATCACCTCATAATTTATTTATTAATTTTTTATATATTGGTTAGCTTCTTTGCTTGCTTAGTTGTTTCAATTGTCTTGATTCTTGTCACTATATATTTTAGAATTAAAATATATTAAATGTAAAAATATGATTTTTAATAAAAGTTATTTTAAAAATAAAATGTGAAATTGATACCAATATAAAATTTTAACACGAATATTTTATGGCATAATTAATAATTCAATTTTAATATAAATATTCAATATGACTAAATAATTCAATAATATAAATAATATAAAATGTGAAATTTAATTTAATAATATAAATAGTAGATATAAATAAAATTATTACTATTTATGTTTAGTGATTTTTTGGATAATTTTGATTTTTATTTGAGAGTAAAGGGTGAAAAGTAAAAGTTTAGGGGGAAAATAAAAAGTTTTAGGGAATAAAAGTTTGAGGGAATGTAATTAGGGGGAGTAAAATTTTGGAGGGAAAATATTAAAAAAAATTGGAGGGGGGAGGGTTTGGGGTAGATGGGAGGTGGGATGGGAAGGGAATAAAAGTTTTAGGGGAAAAGTGGGAAGGAATAAAAATTTTGGGGGAAAATAAAAGGTTTTGAGGGTTTTTGGGAGTAAAATTTTGAGAAAAAGTAAATGGGAGAGTAAAATTTTGGTGGGAAATTGATTTTGGATAGATTGGGGGGTTGGGAGGGGAGAGGAGTAAAAGTTTTGGGGGGAAAGTGGGAAGGAGTAAAAGTTTTGAGGGAAAAGTAAAAAGGTTTAGGAGTTTGGGTTAAAAATGTAAAATATTATAGTTTGATATTCGAATTATTCGAATTCGAAAACTCAACTTGATTCGAATTCGAAATTCGAAAAAAAATTCGACTTGATTCGAATAACTTGATTAACTCGAATAACTTGATTCGTTTAACTCGAAATTCGAATTTTTTTTTCAATTTTTTCGAGTAGAATCGAGTTTTGCTCACCCTACTTATGATCTCCTCCTCTATGCCTTGCGGTAATGATTCCTCTAGCATTACAACCTTTACCATAACAATACTATCCATAGATCAAATTATTTCGTGGATTAGATTTCACTTGACTGACTACGGCTCCATTGCATGCGCCCGTGGTAGAAGTTTTGTATAAATGTATCGCCATGCTACTAAATATTTTGATTTAAGTTCTTTTCGTTCTAAGAGATAGAATAGAATAATCCAATTGAAGCGTAATGATCATACAGAGTCGATAACTATTTATAGCTATTACCTTGACAAAAAAATAGTTACATATACATCAATAAATAATTTTTTTGACATTTGTCGACATCATTTACTATCTCAACACACAAGTGTCGGCATTAGCTGCATTTGGAGGCTGTACGTGTAGAGTGATTTTGGCATTTGGGGTTTCCTTGATTTCTTTATTCATTATATACTAATATTTTCATTCCTTTGAAGATCCGTTGTATGATATATGTTGATGATGTGGATTTCAACTTTGTATTTGGATATTTGTGAGCTTTATCTTTTTTGTATCCAATCATAATATATTGATTTTATTCTTTTAACCTTTAATTAAGTGATTTGAGGTTGAATTTTCGCTCATAAAAAAATATTTTTCATGATTAATTATAGGATTAATCACTGTTATTAATATTGAATATTTTAATTACGATTAAGAGAAATAGTCTTAGTATATAACCTCTACCTCCCTCAACAATTCACTCTCCTTAAAGTCTCAAACTTGCCTTTTTATTTTTTTTGGTGGCCTTTACTTTAAATTTGTTCATGAGTCGGGTTATTCAGTTCAATTTGAAGGTCTGCTTGAAAAGTGAGAGAGTTTAGGTAAAAATATAGGCTCGAAAAATGAGTTTGGCAAAAACAGAAGGCATGTTTAGAAAACGGATTAAGTCTCGAGTAAGATTTTTTTTGCCAGAGCTCGGCCCGAATATGCAAAAAAGAAACTGCCATTTTTTTTACTATTTTCTTGCTATTTTCTGGTTGTTTTTTTTTTCACTATTTTATTACCATTTCATAATTATGTTGCTATTATTTTTTTTGTTATTAGTTGGATATTGTATAACTCTGGTTTTATTATTACTTTTGTTACTATTTTAGAGGTATTTCATATTTGTTTGTTAAGTTGCACTTATCTTAGTGTTATTTAAGTATACACAATTTTTTAAAATTTATTTTCAATTTATTAGAAAATATTTATTTTAATATTTTAATATTTTGATATATTATATTTTAAAATATATATAAAAGATAATATGGGCAGACTGAATCGAACTTAAATTTTAATATTTTTATCCAAATTAAACTTGTGTAATATTTTAAACCTATTTTTCAATGGAATCGGAATTAGATTTTTTGTTGTACCCAGCTCCGCCCGGCCAACTTCACTGTATCAACTACATCAGCTATGAGGGAGAAGTGTGAGTAGGCCCATGGTCTGCAAATGACTAAGAAGGACAGAATTTATCTATTGAGATAAATTATTGAAAAAATGAGATTAAAATCAATAATGAAATATGTGTTTAATTGTAGTAATATAATAAAGTGAGAATAAAGAGAGCAAAAATAAGAATGTTAAATTAGACTTATATCATAAAATTTCAATTTATTAGAAATTTATGAAAGTAATAAATAATTAAAGTTTATTAAAATTATATTTATTTTATATAATGATTTTATAATAATTTTTTCTTGTAATGTTAATTTTATTAATTTATATTAATTTTTCAATAAATATATATCTATTTATTACATAAAAATAAATTTTTTATAGATTTATTATGTAATAAAATAATTTATAATGAATTTATTTACCAATTAAAATTAATATAAAACGTGTTATTTAAATAGCACTACTGTTTTAACTTAAATGTGTTGAATGGAAAAGGAAATTAAATAAAGGGATTAAATTGATAATAAATTGTGTACGTAAGGGGACTTGGTTGGTATGTATTTGCAATTAGATCACATATTAGATAGAGAAAAGGAGAAAGTGGTTGTAAAAGAAGAGATAATAGACATGAAATAATTTTTTTTATTAAACTCTAAATTCCTAATGGTTATGTAGATTATTTTTATTTAATGCCTAAACTATTCATAACCCTTAACTCGATAATACGTATTAAATGCATTCATACCCATCTTTTTCAGATTGTTGATAACAACAGCGATGAAACATCAAGCATCGCTATGCAGTGACTTGAGCATTACTTGAATTACATGTTGTGGTTTAAGGCTGATTATAGGTATTGGTGAGTGGACATAGGCAGGGGAAAGGGTAATAGCATAGCGTTGTAGGATCATGGAGAGAACAATCTTGGTTTCTGTGGTTGCAAAGGTCATACCAACACAAGTTCGAGGTCCCAATCCAAAGGGAAAAAATGCACCCGTATTGTAATTGGTAGCTTTGGCAATCCCTTCCGCAAATCTGTCTGGTTTAAAAAGATGCACATCTTCTCCCCACAGTTGAGGGTCATGGTGAAGTGCAACATTTGCAATTAGAATATCTATATTAGCAGGGAGGACTACCTTTTCCATTTGAACTTCTCTTCCAACTCTTCTCAACATTCCATTTGATGGACCATACAATCTTAGAGTTTCATTAATGATCATCGTCATCTGTATACAGAATAGGAATATATAAGATTAACATCACATAATCTAATGTTCTAAACTCATGCTAGCATACACCGGGGATTTAAATTATGGCAGTGTTGTATATGATGGATGTTATCGCAATTAATTGTGGTAAATATTAGCAATGAATATCAATGTAGAAAGAGTCGAAACTACAAAATATTGACTGTAACACAATGCGTGCGGTCTTAAATGGTTAGAAAGTTTGCTTACAGTTTTGAGTTTTGCAATGCCTTCCGGTTGTGGATTTTGGTTACCAAATATGCCAATCACCTCCCTTCTTGCTTTATCTTGCCAATCTCCATGGATTGCTAAAAGCAAGACTGTCCAGGCAAGCAAGGCATTAACAGTATCTTGTCCTGCAAAATAGAATGTTTTGCATTCATCCACCAGATCTTCCATTGAAAGCTTGTTATTTTTGTCCGAATCATGATAGGCATTTACAAGTAATCCTAGAAAATCATTCCCAAAGCTATCAGCTTCTCCATTCACAACTCTGTCTTCTCTTTTCTTAACCATCTTCATCACACAATATTGTATTTCTTTTGCAAGTTCTTCAGACTCTAGCATATCGGCAGGTTTCCATAACTTGCTAGAAGAGAAAACTAATGTTAGCCATATATAAGGAGAAAAATAAATTCATGGGGGTGGAAAACACAATTAAGGAAAAACTTGGGATTAATTAAGCTTAGAGGGAACATACTTGATCAAAGGAATTCTAGTATTATAAAGATTTCGACTCATAATTATTGACAGCTTGTTCAACATGGCAAAAACCTTCTCTCCTTCCAAGTAACTGCTACCAAAAGCTGTTCTTGATATCACTTCTGAAGTCAATAATCTAAATTCATGGAACACTTCAATCTCTTTGCCTTCTTGGCCTTTCCATTTCTCTAGCATTGTTTCAACGCTAGCAATTACAGCTGGTGTCATGTTCTGCAAAAGCAATTCTCCAACAATATAAAATTCTTTAACATTAGTTTACAACTAATCACATGTTTCGAGGGGTTCACCTTTAAGCTTTCCCCATGAAAAGCGTAATTCGCCAGCTTCCTCTGCTTCGCCCATTTTTCACCCTCAACCGTCACAAGCCCCTTCCCTAGTAGCTTGCTAAGGTAAATGGTAGGCTTCCTTTTCGGGAAAGTTTTTTCACTATTTTTTAGTATCTCTCACTAGTTCAGGTTCTGAAATCACAAGTTCAGCTCGAACACCGTTCCAAAAAAGATAATTCCTCCCTAATCAAACAAAAAGCAAAAAAAGGGTCCATCTTTTAATTGAACTAGAAGATTGAAACCATAGTGAAAAACATGCATGGATCTTACCGTATTTGTTGATCCAGGAGTAAATCTGTGGCTGCACTTTGGGAAATATATCATGCGTCAAGGCCATAGGTTTGATTGATGCTTCTTGTCTCATTTTGGCGATTTCCTTGTTGTTGCCATGGATGAATCTGTAAGGAGGTCCTTTGATCCCCTGTGAATTCAGCATATGCTGTATACGGAGAGGTATCCATAGGTAATCATAAAGGAACTTTATTAAAGCTATGAAGAAGAAACAACATGGGACAAGAGTTACAAGCTCCATCAAGGCACTCATTTTTCGTCTCTAAACTTTAACCATTTTCCCATTCATAATAGCATCATTAGGAGCACTCCAAAAGTGGTGAAGGAGCAAAATTGCATTTGCAATCCTCGTTCTCGTTCAAAGTAGGTTGGACGTATTCGTGAGACATTTTCCATACAATAGTTCATAAGTGTGTATAAGAAACGTGTGCAACTTTCCTGCTGAAATGTACCATACTTGCCAAATTGTTTTCCTTGTTGACCTTAAAAGCGTCGGCATCAGCTGAACTAGGAGGCTATACGTGTTGAGTGATTTTGGCATTTGCGGTTTCTTTAACTTATGTACTGATTACATATCCATGCTTATTGGGAATGAATAAAATAATGAAGCATTATTTCTCTCTAAACCTCCATTCTCACCACTAATTTTTGTCTAATTCACCAGTAATTTTGGTACTTAAAGTTTTTTTAACTTAATTTAGTACTTAAAGTATTATCCGTTATAAATTTTAATCCAATTTTTAACATTAAAAAAATTGGTGGCCAATCAAAAAATGCCACCTAGTATTCTTTTATAAAAAATATACATTTTCTTTTCATTTCTAGTGTCAACCAAAATTGGTGACCTCCATAAGACGCTTTGTGTGCATTCATCATGAGCTTTGACCTGCAACTCATGACATGAATCCACTATTTATAGGCTGAAGAATGTGAAGCTATTAAAATTTCCCTAAATTACTAAATATGTTTGGTATTATTTTTATTCAAATTTCCCTAAATTATTGGCCCATCAACCAATAGACCAAGTTCTAATATCACATCCTCAAGTGTAATCATATCACCATCGCACAGAAAATGAAATGTGTGTGTCTCGAGTCTCTATCTTTCTAGCAAAGCACTAATAAACGTAGGCTCCAATTTAGTCCCACCGAGTATACAGGACACGTGCAAGAATCTCACCTCTTCTAACTGTTGTCCAATAACACTCTGTGCTCTTGCAATTAAATTGTATATATATGTTTTGATAATCCAATCATCATCTTGATTATATGAACATTAAAAAATTTAAAAATAATAGATTTTTGGGATAGTGGGGTCATGTGGTCCCTAAAATGAGTTGGCATACCACCTACTTCGGCTAAAAATAATATTTTACACATAATTTATCAATTAAAATTATCTTAATAAAACTCGATTTTTTTATATTTATGAATATTTTATTGGGAGCCATCTACCATGCGTCATCACAAATGCAAATTAGTCAACAATTGCTGCAAAAACAATAATCACAATACAACCATAGGAATTTCTTACTAAAATTATGTTAAAAATAAAATTTCAAAATTTTCGTGCGAAATATAACATTAACTTGTTATTTTATATAATATTAAAAGAAACAATGTTATTTTTGTTAATAAATTTACTATTTTAAAACACAAAAGTATAAAAATGATTAAATTAAAGAACAGAATGATTAGTATATTGGTCAAATAGTTGATTTTGAGAGGCTTTTTGAAAGATTAAGTAGATTTTTATTAATTACTTCTATTGTTAATACATTTTTAATATATATATTTACTCATAAATTAAATAATTATTATCTATTTATATTTTGAGTAAAAATATTAAGCCCAAAAAATGAGTTTAGGTAAAAAAATTAGTCTCATTTACAATATGAATTAGGTTCGAACTTGAACATTAAAAAATAATAAAAATTTAATTTAATCATTTAAAAATTAAAAATATAAATTATTAAAATGATAAATTGTGTTTCATTTTCATTTATTGCATGCCTTACCATCTTGGAAATGAGCAGATATTTGCAGTTATTTATGCACGAAGGAGCGCATAAATAGGGAAGTGGCTGCTAATGCAAAAGCCCCCGATCTATGAAATGTCATCTCTTAAAATGAGAATACATGAGCAAACTGAGTTGAACGCTGAGCCCTTAGCTGCCGTGTAGTTTAAGCATCGTGATGCAGTGACTCGAGTATTCCATGTTGTGGTTTAACGGTGATAATAGATACTGGCGCGTGGACATAGGCAGGGGAGAGGGAAATGGTGTAGCGTTGTAGAATCATGGAGACTGCAATCTTCGCTTCCATGAGTGCGAAGGTTGTACCAACACAAGTTCGAGGTCCCAATCCAAAGGGACAAAATGCAGCTGTGTTGTAATTGGTAGCTTTGGCAACCCCTTCGGCGAATCTCTCTGGCTTAAAAAGATGCACATCATCTCCCCATTGTTGAGGGTCATGGTGAAGTGCAACATTTGCAATAAGAATATCTATATCAGCAGGCAAGACTAGATTTCCTAACCGAACTTCACTTCCACCTTTCCTCAATAGGCCAACTGCTGGACCATACAATCTTAGAGATTCATTAATAATCAGGGTCATCTGTTTGCAGAATAGGAATATGTCAGAGTAGACTAAAGAGTATAGACCAGGATTTTTTATGTACTAACAGCCTTTATGACTTTGATTTAAATGCCGGGTATACACAATGTATTGAAAGGGTTTGACAGTTTACTTACAATTTTGAGTTTAGAAAGGCCTTCAGAATTTGGATATTGGTTACCAAATATCTCAATCACCTCTCTTCTCGCTTTCTCTTGCCAATCTCCATGACTTGCTAAAAGTAAGACCATCCAAGCAAGTAAGGAATTAACAGTATCTTGTCCAGCAAAGTAAAATGTTTTGCACTCATCTACCAAGTCTTCCAATCAAAGTTTGTTATTTTCGTCCGTATCATGGTAGGCATTTATAAGTAATCCTAGAAAATCAATGCCAAAGTTATCAGCCTCTCCCTTCACAACTTTGTCTTCTCTCGTTTTCACAATCTTCGACACACAGTCCTGTATTCCTTTTGCAAGTTCTTCTGCCTCTAGCATATCAGCAGGTTTCTGTAACTTGCTGTAAAAGCAAATCAAGGTTAGCTCTATATCTTGGAAAAATTGAGGGATCAGTTAAGCTTAGAGGCAATATACACGAATAAGGGAATTCCAGTATTGGAAAGATTTCGGCTCAGAACTATTGACAACTTGTTCAACATTTCAAAAATCTTCTCCCCTTCCAAGTAACTGCTACCAAAAGCTGTCCTCGAGATCACTTCGGAAGTCAATAATTTAAATTCATGGAACACTTCGATCTCTTTGCCTACTTGGCCTTTCCACTTCTTTAGCATTGTTTCAACGCTAGCAATTATTCCTGGTCTCATGTCCAGCCCAAAGAATTCTCCAATAATATAAAATTCTTTTACATTAGTTTACATCTAATCCATATATTTCGAGGGGTTTACCTTTAAGCTTTCCCCATGAAAAACGTTATTCGCCAACTTCCGCTGCTTCACCCATTTTTCACCTTCCACTGTCACAAGCCCGTTCCCTAGTAGCTTGTTAATGAAAATGGTAGGCTTCCTTTTGGGAAAAGTTTTTTCACTATTTTTCAAAACCTCTTTAATTAGTTCAGGTTCTGAAATCACAAGTTCAGGTCGGACACCGTCCCAATAAAGAAAATTCCTCCCTAATCAAACAAAAAACAAAAAGGGTTCATCTTTTCTTAGAACTGGAAGATTGAAACCATAGTGAAAGAACATGCACAGATCTTACCATATCTGTTGATACATGAGTAAATATGTGGCTGCACTCTGGGAAATATGTCATGCGTCAAGGCCATGGGTTTGCTTAATGCTTCCTTTGTCATTTGGGTAGCTTCATCGTTGATTCCGTAGATGAATTTGTAACGAGGTCCTTTGATTCCCTGCGAATTCAGCATATGCTGTATACGGAGAGGTATCCACAAGTAATCATAAAGGAACTTTATCAAAGCTACGAGGAAGAAAGAAGATGGGACAAGAATTACAAACTTCATCAAGCCACTCATTTTTCTGCTCTTGCTTCTGAATTACAACCTGATGTTTGACGCTATTTTGTCCTTTTTACTTCTAAATTATAAGAGATGCTCCCAATTATATATTCATTCATCATTATATATTATTACGTGAACAAGCTATATTCGATAAAAAGGAGAGACGTACGTTATATATACTATTTAAATAATCATAATTTTAAATAAATTACACTTTTGGTCCTTTTATTTTTGAAAATTTGTAGTTATGTCACCTAACTTGAGATTTTTATCACCGAAATTTGTAAAACTATTAATATTTTATTAAGTGATGCATGTTATCTCGAATGGTACAAGAGTAGAAACAATCAATGCCAGTCTTGCAAAAGAAGACATATAAAGAAGAATGTGTAATTGAAGATGATCCTTTACAAATAAAAAACATATCTGACTAACACTAAATTGACTTTAGAAATTTTAAATAGAAAAATTAAGATGTAGAAAGATTTCTATAAGTATTTTATTGTTTATATTATAAAATTAACATTTTGAATTTGACTTCAAATTTTTCTTAAAATATTTTATTTTAATATTTAAAATTAATTTAATAGAATGAATATTATTTTGTATTATATTAAAACCTAACAATAATCACGTACACAAAACATCACTGCCTATAACGCTTTCTTCACTTCAGCAACTTAGTTTAATTACGAAATTTGACCAAATGGAAACGTTCCAAATTATAGCGAAAAGTTATTTCTTTTAATTCTTAAAACAAGTATAATTGTATCTATTGATTAATAATTAAGAAATATGATTATTTGGATAAATATAATTATTATTAAAATATGTTACTATTTGTGTTGGTTGTACTTTTTATGCGTAAGGTTTATATTTAACTTGGATTGGGTAATCCAAAATTCCAAAAACAAACTTTGATTTTGATCTCCTATCAATTAATATTTAATAAATGATGCGTCGTGAGTTAACTAAAAATTTGATTGAGGTAAGTGCAGTACCTATCAATTAATAATATAGCTATAGTGAGTAAAGATATCGTTTCGGGAAGACTAAAAGTACTAGTAATTATCGTTTTTCTACTATTTAACTGAATAAATAAGTGATTGATTAAAACTAAAATTAACTAAATTAATTAACGAAAACGACAAATAACAAATCAAGAAAATAAACTATTAACAACCAAGAAGGGAAACAATACCTAGGAAAGAATTCACCTAGCTTTCATCGGTCGCTATCAATCTAAATTACGTAATTTCTTTACTTAGTAACTTGATTTGTAAAAATCCTTAAATTATGCTAATATCTCTTTCGAGAGTAAGAGCAACTGACTTTAGATTGATTAATTGAAATTTCTTTCTAATTAAAAATCCTATTATCGCATTAACTCGTGCTATGGATTCCCTTATTAGATTTGACTCTAATCTGGTAGGTTTATTTCGTCCTATTTCTAGGATTACATGCAACTCCACTCAATTACACAAGATTTACTCTTAAAAGGGGTATATGTCTCCTTTGATTTAGGTAAATAATTTGGAAATATTAAACTAAGAATTAGGCACACATAATTGACAATAAACAACTAAGTATTTATTGCGTAAAATAAAAATCAAACAACAGAATTCATCATAGGGTTCATCTCCCTAGGTGTTTAGAAAATTAGTTCATGTTTGAAAATAAAAACATCCTAGATACAGTATAACCGAAGGAAAAAAAAACTCATTTTAATCTCCTAAGAAATCAATTGGGAATCTTTAAACTTTAACGAAAATCTGCATCAGAATCGACTTAAATGGTGTTTTTAAGTTTTTTTTTTAAATATTCTACAACGACTCACTCTTATATTCTTAAAATAAAAATATTATAATTTTGATGAATTTTAAAAATCACAAAACGTGTCTGAAATGTACTACCTTTCAAATAGTAATACTTGTTGACCTTACAATTGTAGCATCATGTGTAGTATTATATAATAATAGGAATGGAATGATTTACAAAACTCTCGCATCAAAATCAAGAAGTCACAAATGTTACCATCAATGGTAGGGAAAATATTGAAGGTATTGGGTTGTATCTCCGTCCTTTGATGCCAACATTATCATTTGTGTAGCCAAAATTTACTCATTTCTTGAATCTTCTACATCGTTCTCACCATTCGGTATGCATAACATCTTGTTGTGGGAGAGTTTTATTTTTTAATAAAAAGACACAACATAGTCAATTTAAGTAGGTGATTTGTAAAACACGAAATTGTAGAGTAAGCATTTAATTAACATATTAAATGCAATCTCTTAAAGAAGAATTCATAAACCAGAAAGGTTAAACCCTGAATTCATAGCAACCATGTACATTAAACACTGCTGTCCAGTGATTTGAGTATTACTTGAATTCCATGTTCTGGTTGAATGCCGAGAACAGATATTGGCGCGTGGACATAAGCAGGGGAGAGAGAAATGGTATAGCGTTGAAGAATCATGGAGAGTGCAATCTTTGTTTCCATGGTTGCAAAGCTCATACCAACACAAGACCGAGGTCCAATTCCAAACGGACAAAATGCAGCTGCATTGTAATTGGTAGCTTTGGCAATTCCTTCTGCGAACCTCTCTGGTTTAAAAAGATGGACATCGTCTCCCCATAGTTGAGGGTCATGTTGAGGTACAACATTTGCAATATAAAGATCTATATTAGCAGGTAACACTAGATTTCCAATCTGAACTTCTCTTCCAACTTCTCTTATTATGCCATTTTGTAGACCATATAATCTTAAAGTTTCATTAATGATCATGGTCATCTGTTTGTAGAATAGAAATATGTCAGATTACATCACATAATTTAATGTTGCTGTCACTATTCAAATCCATGGAAGACAAGATATATATTGAATTGGTTTGATAGTTTACTTACAATTTTGAGTTTGACAATGCTTTCAGGATGTGGATTTTGGTTACCAAATATGTCAATCACCTCTCTTCTTGCTTTCTCTTGCCAATCTCCGTGGATTGCTAAAAGTAAGACTGTCCATGCAAGCAAGCCATTAACAGTATCTTGTCCAGCAAGGTAGAATGTTTTGCACTCATCTACCAAGTCTCCCAATGAAAGCATGTTTTTGTCATCCAAATCATGATAAGCATTTACAAGTAATCCTAGAAAATCATTGCCAAAGCTATCAGCTTCTCCATTCACAACTCTGTCTTCTCTTTCCTTAATCATCTTCATCACACAACCCTGTATTTCATTTGCAAGTTCTTCTGACTCAAGAATATCAGCAGATTTCCATAACTTGCTGTGAAAGGAAACCAAGGTTAGCTCTATATATGGAAAAAAAACCCCGAAATCCATGGGAATTAACAATTTTAAATTAGGGATAAATTAAGCTTAGAGGGAACATACCTGATCCAAGGAATTCTGGTCTTGAAAAAACTTCGGTTCGCAATTATTGCCAACTTGCTCAACATGTAAAAAATTTTCTGCCCTTCCAAGTAAGTGCTACCAAAAGCTGTTCTCGATATCACTTCTGAAGTTAATAATCTAAATTCTTCAAACACTTCAATCTCTTTGCCCACATAGCCTTTCCACTTTTCTAGCATTGTTTCAACGCTGGCAATTATTGCCGGTGTCATGTTCTGGACAAACAATCCATCAACATGTAAGCAACAACATATGTAAGCAACATTTAGAGAACTAATTCACATGTTACGAGTGTTTCACCTTTAAGCTTTCCCCATGAAAAGCATAATTCCCCAACTTCCGTCGCTTCTCCCATTTTTCACCCTCGACTGTCGCAAGCCCGTTCCCTAATAACTTGCTAAGGAAAACTGTAAGCTTCCTTTTGGGAAAAGCTTTTTCACTATTTTTTAGAACCTCTTTGATTAGTTCAGGTTCTGAAATCACAAGTTCAGCTCGAACACCATCCCAAGAAAGATAATTCCTCCCTGACCAAATAAAATAATCAAAAGGGTCAATCTTTTCTTAGAACTAGAATTTAGAAATCATAGTGAAAAACATGCATGGATCTTACCATATTTGTTGATCCAGGTGTCAATATGTGGCTGCACTCTAGGAAATATATCATGCCTCAAAGCCATAGGCTTGCTTAACGCTTCTTGTCTCATTTTGGCAACTTCTTTGTTGTTGCCATGGATGAATCTGTAAGGAGGTCCTCTGATTCCCTGTGAATTCAGCATTTGCTGTATACGGAGAGGTCTCCACAGGTAATCATAAAGGAACTTTACTAAAGCTGCGAAGAACAAAGAACGTGGGACAAGAATTACAAGCTTCATCAAGCCACTCATTTTGATTCTCTCAACTCTCTTTAGTATTTGGACTTATGACTCCTTTAATTCTTTGCATTCTATTATATACCAGAGCTGTTTTGCTTTTAAATTGGACCGTAATGTAAAATTTCTATCAACTTTCCCGCGACCCAGTTTAAATTTATGTTAAAAAAAAAAATAGAGCAATCAATGACATGCTCCCGGGTGTCAAAATATTTAAATTCACTTGAAAATTTTAAAATATAGAAAAACTAAAACTTATTAAATTTTAAAAATCATAGTTTTATAAATTCCACAAAATCATAGTTTTATAAATTCCACAAAAATATTAAAACTCAAAAGTTATGATTTTTAAAATTTTAAAATATTCTAAGTTCTAATATTTTTGGATTTGGGAATTTTTATAATTTTTTGAATTTTTAATATCTTTTAATTTTCAAGTATTTTCTAAACTTTTTACACGTGACAACGTGTCATTATTTTAGTTTAATTTTTTAACAGAAAATTAGATTGAAATAGCGGGATATATAGAATAAAAATATAGGGACTAAACTGATAAAAATAGTACAAATATCAAAATTCAAATTTTATATTTATGAAATGCAATTAATCAACAATGGCTAGAAAACAAATAATCACAAAACAACGGTTGAAATTTCATATTAGAATTAAGTTAAAATATGTTATAGGTTTCTATTTTTATAAATTTAGATTTTATATTTTATATTTTAATTTTAAATAATTTTATACAATAAATATATTATCACACATAATGTGATATTAACGTATAATATTAAACGAAATTATGTTGTTTTTATTAATAAATTTAGCAGATATTTTTGAATTAAGATTGAAATTTTAGAATACAAAAAGTATAAAAATTAAATATGATTATATTGAAAAATAAAAGGGTGGGTTTGATGATCAAATTATTGGTTTTGAGGATCTTTTAAAAATTAAGTAGATATTTATTAATAAGAAAATTTTAATATATATTTACCCTAAATTAAATAATTATCATTTATTTATTTTTATTTTAAATATTATAATAATTATTAATGATTGTAATTCAAACTAGGTTTTGGACTTAAACTTTTAAATATTTTTGTCAATATATAAAATAACGTGAGATGAGGACTTCCAAGTATTATTTGAAAATAGAAAAATTAAGACTTCATCATTAAATAATGGTTGTTTGGCCCTACACGGCAGTCACATATTTCGCCTTATCTTATAATAAAATAATGGCTAATGCTGATGTTCTTTGAAGTTACAAAAGTTAATTAGACCTACAAAATTTTTATATTTATGTATATTTGTTTTGCTATTAAATCTAAAAATATAGAGTTTTGAGATTGATGTAATTATAGAGTTGCAGTGGAGTAGATTGAAGCTACTAATCCTATCTCCTTAAGGTTGCAGTGGAGCGGATTAAAACGATGAATCCTATACCTCTAAAGTTGCAGTAGGTCGGATTAAATCTACCATAGTAAGTCTTATCTCCCTAAAGTTGCAGTGGAGCAAACTGAAGATAGCAAATCTTATTCCCCTGAAGTGCAGTGGAACAGATTGAAGCTATAAATTGCAGATCTAATATCTCTAAAATTGCAGTAGAGCAGATCATATAAAATATTATCTCCCTGAAGTTGTAGTGGAGTAGACTGAAGATAGTGAATCTTATCTCTCTGAAGTTGCAGTGGAGCAGGTTGAAGACAGCAAATCTGGTCTCCCTACAATTGCAGTGGAGCAGGTTGGAGTTACAAGTCTTATCTCCCTAACATTGCAGTGGAGCAGACTAAAACCACAAATCTCATCCTCTGAAGTTGTAGTGGAATGGATCGAAGTAACAAGACGCAGTGGACTGGAATGAAGCTACCGAAGAAGAAAAGCACCAATAAGTCAAGATTTGGCTAAATTGGGCAAAATTGGCTCTTTTTGAAGTTTTTGCTCCATTCCCGTTACACGACAATGAGTAAAGAGGGGCAGCTGTAATAGGCCCAATTTGCCCGAGGCCCAATAAAACTCAAACAAAACCAAATACAAAAATTAAAACCCAATTAAGCCCAATAGCCCAAAATCATCAAAAAACCCTAATACCCCCTAACCCTAGGTGCGCCTCACCTAGGTCTCCTAGCCTGTTGCCATCTCCACTGTCACGTCGGTCAAAGCCCTCCACTTTCACCGCCACCTGTAAAACATCAAAGAGAAAAGACAGTGAACGCAAGAAATAAAAAAAATCGTGTAAAATGGCTATAAAAGAAGCCAAGCAAGAACATTGTATCTCTCTAGGAATTTTCATTTTTGAATACAAAAATTCAAATATACAAAAGAACAAAAAGCAACAAAAGCATTGTTGACACCATTTCTTTTGTAAAACGGGGTCGACTTGGATTTTGAAAATGAAAACGAAAATGGGAGTCGCCACCAATCTCTTTTGATGAGGTGTGATCGGGCCACCTCAAAAAGTGGTTGTTTTTAATAAACAAATTAATTTTATTAAAACAATGATTTTGGGTCCACGAAATTCAGGAAAACGAGTTCGGGAGTCGGTTACGTACGAGGAAGGATTAGCACCCTCGTAACGCCCAAAAATTGGTACCTAGTTGATTAATTAGTGTCTTAGTGTCGAAGAATAAAAATTTTGAAGAATTTTAAAAATACGATCCTTTATTGAAATGTTAAAAATTTTCGAGAAAATGGCATATTTCACGTTAATCGAGGAAGAAAATTATATCCAGTAAGTTAGGATACAATGTCTTGAATTCCCGATGCGCAAATAGATGTCAAATATTTACTTATTTAAAAGATATTTAGCTATCTCGGATTAAAAAAAAAAGGGATCATGCCCAGTAAGTTAGGACACAATCTTTTCTTAATTCCCAAGATCGTTTAAAACTTGAGTTTGAAAAGATTTATGTATTTAGATTTATTGTGAAAATCGAAACCCCGTAAGTTAGGGTACAACCTTCTCGAATCTAAACACGAGATTTTGCTTATTCAAAAAATCGTAATTTATGCATTGAAATTAATCTAACTCCGAATAGTAGAGCATGACATTAATGTGCGTAGCAAACAATGATGAACACGATAATGTAAGCATAAATAATACGCACGACATAGTAAACGAGATAAATAATAGGAGAGACAAATCGATCATATCACATCAAATAAATAGATGAATAATTAAGGCATTCCTTTCAAATAATAACGAACATATACGCAAATAAATAAATTAACATCGAGTGAAACAAAATGCAATAAATAAATTTAATAAAACTATAAAGAGTATAAGAATATGTGTGCATATATATATATATATATATTTTAAAATTGTCAAAATATAACAAATATATATGTATATATAAATGATAAAATATATGTACATATATGTATTATAAAATGTGTATAAGTATACGTATATTTTAAGATTATAAAGTATATACAAAAAAAGAATATATGTATGTATATATATAGGAGTTATAAAATGTAAAACACATAAATATTAGAAGAATGCATGTATATATACATATATTTTAAAGTTATAGAATATAAAAACATATGTATGTATAAATATATAAAACATAAAATATATGTGCGTATGTATATTATAAAAATGTGTGTATGTACGTGTATAACAAAGTTTTAAATAAAGATATAAATAAGCAAACAAATAAATAAATGAATAAATAAAGAATTAAGATAAAAAGGGCTTAATTGTAGCTTAAACTAAATTAGCAGGATAGATTAAAATATAAATAAATAAAGGGACCAATTTCAAATGCCCAAAGAAAAGTGGGGATTAATTGGGAAAATATCCCATGTCGGCAAAACGGCGTCGCCCCAAGGAGGCACCTATGCATGGTCTATGGACCAAATAAAAAAAGAAACAAAATTATGTGGCCAAAATTAGAAAATGCAACAAAGACCGCATCGAAAACTTTGCAAAGGCGAAGGGGCCTATTGCGCAAATAGCCCCTTTTACGAAAACACACAAATCCTCAGGGCCATCGGGTCGGGTCGCAGGTCAGAGGCCAAAACGACGTCGTTTTGGCCTCTAAACCCTAAGTCCAAATACGATGCCATTTAATGCCTCCTTAAATACCAAAATTTTCTGAATAGCCTCATTTCTGCTATGTTTTTTTTTAAAAAAATATTCAAAAATCCCCATCTCTCTCTCACCCCCACCCCTTTTCGGCCTAAGGCTCCACCGTCCGTCCGCCGCCCGACCGCCATGGCCGGGGACAGCGATGGAGAAAATGGGCTTTTTAGCCTTCGTTTCACAGCGCTCTCAGGGGTTGAACCCTCTCAACGCCGAAACGCAAGAGGAGAGCCCCAGCCTCCTTTCGGATGCGGCCCCAACGGTGGCGTAGACCCCATCCGGCGATGTGGTTACAAGGGTTCCCCGGTGAGTCCTCCTTTTCCATTTTTTATTTTATTATTTAAATAACAAAGAAACAAAAAAAGACCAAATAAAAAAAATCAAACTAATATTGAAAGAACAGTAGAGGATCACCTCTAAAATGTTGCTTTTTATGCTCTGATGTTCATAAAAAAAACCCTTTTTCAGAGATTACCTTCGGCTTTTTATAGCTGATTTGTTACAAAATTTTTTATTTTCTACTGTTGTTGCTACCCCTCTTCTTCTTGCTTGTTTACAGGTATTTGACGTTGATGGAGCAGGTGGCAGTGGGTAGGTCGATGGCAAAGGGAAAACGCACCACTTGCCTTGTTGATGTGATGACGGCGGCGGCACTAGGCTTTCAGAAAAGCTGAAACCCTAGTTTGACTAATTGTTTTAGGCCTGATTCGGGTTTGGGCTTATTTTGTTGGGCTTTGGGTTTTGGTCTAGGTTATTGGGTTTCTGTATTTGTTTTGCTGGTATGGGTCCGGGTGAAATTTGGGTCTTACAAGCATATTTAAGGAAAACAAGAGAGCGAGCAAAATGTCTCTCCTTTTTTTCTTTTAGTTTCTGAAACCTTTTATTTTTTACTTTTGTTTTGTTTTTTAAAAAAAAAAACTATATATATGTATATATAGCAAAAAAAATATATAAAAAAGCGTACCTTTTGGACTTCCGGCCATCATGTATGGTGGCACCGTCGCCGGTGGCCGGCGGTGGGCGCAGCGGCCGATGGCCGGATTCTGGGAAGGGTGAAGAGGATTTTGAAAAAAAGAGAGAAGAGATTTTAGTTTTTTTTTAAGAGAAGGCAAAAATGAAGTTTTTTTTTTAAAAAAATTGATTTATATAGGCATGTAAAACGGCGCCGTTTTGGGCCATAGCTTCAGCCGCCAAAACGACATCGTTTTGGGGCCAACCCGCGCGTGACCCGACCCGATCCAGGAGGATCCGCGTGTTTTTGTGTAAAAAGGGTTATTTACTCTTTTGGTCCTTCGGCATTTTTGGGTTGTTTTAATTTAGTCCTCTTTGCCTTTTTTCTTTTAATTTTACCCCGTAATTTTTGCACCTGTTTCATTTTAGTCCATATTGGAACTGCGCGTTTTGGAGGATAGGGAATATTTCCCATTTGGTCCCTCCTTGTTATTTGATCATCCAATTTAGCCCTTATCCTTTTATTTATTTCTGATTTGCCCCAAAATTTTGTTTTAAAGCTCAATTTAGTCCTTTTTGTTATTTTGGCTATTTCTTTATTAAATTAATTAATGTAATATTATTATGCTATTATTATTTTCTTTATATAGATTTTGTTTTATTTTACTTTCATATTTTTACTATTTTTTTAAATACATAGTTACTATTTATTGGTACTTTAGTGTTTAAAACTATCTTTATTTTTTGTACTTTTTTGTTTCTATATTTTATTTTATTACTATTATTATTAAATTAATTTACTTATTTATTTATGTGTCCATTATTATTCTTTAAAAATGTTTTATTTTTATTTACTTGTTATTGTATATACATAATTGATTTGTCCTTATTTATTTATTTATTTATCTTATTTTGTTTTCACTCATATTATTTATATTTATTTTATCGCATTTATTATTTTTCGTTATACATATTAACACCGTACTTTATTTCTACCAATTCGTGTTACATTAATTTTACTCGATACATAAATTATGACTTTAAAATAAGTAAAACTTCGTATTTTGAGATTCGAAAAGGTCGTGCCCTAACTTACGGGGTTTCGATTTTCTCGACAAATCCAAATACACGAACCTTTTTAAGCATAAATTTTTAATAATCTCGGGAATTAATAAAAGATCGTGTTCTAACTTACGGAATATGATCTTTTTTTAAAACCGAGATAATCGAATATCTTTCAAATAAGTGAATTTTTCGGTATTTATTCTCGTATCGGGAATTTAAGACATTGTATCCTACCTTACGGGACATAATTCTCTTTCTTGATTAACGTGAAATATGCTCTTTCTTGAAAATTTTCAATATTTTAGCAAATGATCGGATTTTAAATCTCTTTAAAGTTTTCAATTTTCGACACTAAGACACTAATTAATCAACTAGGTACCAATTTTGGGCGTTATGAGGGTGCTAATCCTTCCTTGTACGTGACCGACTCCCGAACCCATTTTTTTGAATCTCGCAGACCAAAAACATTGTTTTAATAAATCTAAACCATTTATTAAAAACAACCACTTTACGAGGTGACCCGATCACACATCATCAAAAAAGATTGATGGCGACTTCTATATTCGTTTCGTTTTCAAAATCCAAGTCGACCCCATTTTTTTAAAAAAAAAGATTTCGACAATTGTAATTCAAACTAAGTTTTGGACTTAAAAACTTTTAAAATATTTTTGTCAATAACATAACGTGAGATGGGGAATTCAAGTATTATTTGAAAATAGAAAAAATTAAGACTAGTGTTGGCCTTATAATAAAATAATGGCTAATGCTGATGTTCTTTGAAGTTACAAAAGTTAATTAGACCTATGAATAAGGGATTTATTGAAAGAATGAGCAACCAATTTTGACTCTTTCTACCACTTAGTATAAAATTTTTTTGGAAATGACTTTCATCAAGTGCTGCATGTTATCTCGAATGGTACAAGACAATGCAAGTCTTGCAATAATATATTTACGGAGTTAGATAGAAAAACTGACACTAACAATAAAAAAAGAAAACATAGAATGAGGATGACTAAGACTAAATTGACTTTAGAAATTTTAAATAGAAAGATTATATTTTTATTGTTTATATTATTATATTTTGAATTTGACTTCAAATTTTTCTTAAATTATTTTTATATATTTATTTCTACTTTGAATTCAACTTTTAAATTTTTCTTAAAATATTTAAAATTAATTTCATAGAATAAATATTATTTTAATTATATTTTGTATGAATATTATTACATAAATTTATATTATATTAGAACTTAACAAACATCACTGCCTATAACGCTTTGTTCACTTCAGCAAATTAGTTTAATTACGAAATTTGACCAAATGGAAACGTTCCAAATTATAGCTGACCAGTTATTGGTGAAAAGTTATTTTTTTTAATTATTAAAACAAGTATAATTGTATCTATTGATTAATAATTAAGAGATATGATTATTTAGATAAATATAATTATTATTAAAATATGTGAGTGTTTTTTGGATCGTTGTGTTGGTGTGACCAATTATATATTGTATTTTTTATGCATAAGGTTTACATTGAACTTGGATTGGGTAATCCAAAATTCCAAAAACAAAGTTTGAAAATTAAGCAGTAATATTTTTTCTTTTACGAAGAAATTCATTCCTTTTTCTTTTTCTTAAGTTTGTAACACCTTAGACATGCTAAATGTCATCTCTTACAAGTGAATACTCGAACCAGCTATGTTAAACCCCTAGTTCTTAACAGCTATGCAGCGGCTCAAGTATTACTTGAATTCTATGTTGTGGTTGAAGGAATGGAATGATTTACAAAACTCACGCATCAAAATCAATGGTTGGGAAAATATTGATGGCATTGGGTTGTATCTCCGCCCGAAATATGGGAGGGTTTGGGTAAAAATATAGGCCCGAAGTATGGGCTTGGGCAAAAAACGAGGCCCGTTTAGAAAACGGGCCGGGCCTCGGGCAAGATTTTTTTGGCCCGGGCCCGGCCCGAAAATATATTAAATATATATTTTTTTATTTTTAAAATATACTAGTTTTAGTTTTATTTTAAGTTACAAAATTTTAGATTTTGTTACAACAATTAATACAATTAACAATTAATAATTTGATGTAATTTGATAATTTTACTAATAATTAATACAATTAACAATTAATAATTTTACTAACAAAATGTTAGTAACAATTAATAATTAATAATTTGATATAATTTGATAATTTTAGTAACAATTAATACAATTAATAATTTTACTAACAAAATGTTAGATTTTACAAAATGTTGATTGGTACAAAAAATATATAATTTGATACAATTTTAATAATAATTAATTTTGATAACAATTAATTTTAATAACAATTAGTTTTAATTTTAATAAAAATATAATTTTAATTTTAATTAAAAAGCGGGCCGGGCCGGGCTCGGGTTCCATATTTTTTTCCCGGGCCGGGCCTGGGCAAAATCTCAGGCCCATATTTCGGGCCGGGCCGGGCCCGAGCCTAGGAAGCGGGCTGAAATTTTTTGTTGGGCCCGGCCCGAGCCCGGCCCATGGACACCTCTAGTGCCAACATTATCATTTGTGTACCCAAAATTTACCCTTTTCTTGAATCCTCTACATCGTTCTCACCATTCGGTATGCATAACATCTTGTTGTGGGAGAGTTTTTTTTTTTTTTAATAAAACGATACAACATAGACAATTTAAGTATGTGATTTGTAAAACACGAAATTGTAAAGTAAGCATTTAATTAATATTGTAAGACCCAAATTTTGCCCGGGGTCCAATAAGATTCAAACAAATTAATTAAAACCCAAACCCCAAATCAGACCAAAAATAAAAGAGCCCAAATTACAGCAGGCCCAATACCCTAAACCCTAGCAGCCCACATGACAGAAAAAACAAAAAATAAACAAAACTCTAGGTGCGCCGCACCTAGGGTCTTCTGCCTCCTAGCTCAGGCGCCGCACGTCCCTAACGCCCTAGGCCTGCTGCCGCCACCTGCACCGCCCAACTGTTCCGCCACTTGCACCTGCAAAATCAGAAAGAAAGGACAGCAAAAATAAATAGAACCAAAAATTGTAAAATGACTATATATAAAGTCATTCGAACATTGTAAAAGGGGGTTCTTTTTTTGGAGAAATAGAAAAAGAGATTCAAAAAAAAAAAAAACTAAAGGTGCCTTTTTTTATTTTTGTTTTCGTTTATTTTTATTATTATTATTTCGAAATATTAAATAAAAGAAAAAGGAAAGATTTTTTTTTACTTTCATCGGTGGTTGCTCAAGGTAGCCAAGGCAGTGCATCGAAAAAAAAATAAAATTTTTGGCTCCCTTGTAGTGTCTGGCGACCCATTGTCGATCGGTGGTAGATGGATGAGCCCTTGCCGAAGGCTTGCCGATTTCTGGGGAAGAGAGGAAAGGGGAGAGTGTTTTTGAATTTTTTTTTTAAAGAAAGGGAAAATGAAATTAAAAAAAAAAAACTTGGCTTATATAGGCGCATAAAACGGCGCCGTTTTGGCCCAGCTCCAAAACGCCCAAAACGACGTCGTTTTGACCTAGATCGGATCGACCCGACCGAACCGCCAAGGATCCGACCGTTTTGTTGGAGGATTAATTGTACCTTTAGCCCTTCTGCTTTTTAATGGCTTTACAACCAAGTACTTTTATTTTTTTAATTTTACCCCACGATTTTTCCGCGATTTCAATTTAGTCCTTTCCGCGATTTTTTAATGACTTATTTCTTGAATCTTCTACATCGTTCTCACCATTCGGTATGCAAAGCATCTTGTTGGGGGAGATTTTTTTTTCTAGATAAAAAGATACAGCGTAGACAATTTAAGTAGGTGATTTGTAACACACGAAATTGTAAAGTAAGCATTTAATTAACATATTAAATGCAATCTCTTAAACAAGAAATCCTAAACCAGCAAGGTTAAACCCTGAATTCATAGCAACCATGTACATTAAACATTGCTGTGCAGTGACTTGAGTATTACTTGAATTCCATGTTCTGGTTGAATGGTGACAACAGATATTGGTGAGTGGACATAAGCAGGGGAGAGGGAAATGGTATAGCGTTGAAGAATCATGGAGAGCGCAATCTTTGTTTCCATGGTTGCAAAGCTCATACCAACACAAGACCGAGGTCCAATTCCAAAGGGACAAAATGCAGCTGCATTGTAATTGGTAGCTTTGGCAATTCCTTCTGCGAACCTCTCTGGTTTAAAAAGATGCACATCGTCTCCCCATAGTTGAGGGTCATGTTGAGGTACAACATTTACAATATAAAGATCTATATTAGCAGGTAACACTAGCTTTCCAATCTGAACTTCTCTTCCAACTTTTCTCATTAGGCCATTTGCTGGACCATATAATCTTAAAGTTTCATTAATGATCATGGTCATCTGTTTGTAGAATAGAAATATGTCAGATTACATCACATAATTTAATGTTGCTGTCACTATTCAAATTCATGGAAGACACTTACAATTTTGAGTTTGACAATGCCTTCAGAATGTGGATTTTGGTTACCAAATATGTCAATTACCTCTCTTCTTGCTTTCTCTTGCCAATCTCCATGGATTGCTAAAAGGAAGATTGTCCAAGCAAGTAAGGAATTAACAGTATCTTGTCCAGCAAGGTAGAATGTTTTGCACTCATCTACCAAGTCTCCCAATGAAAGCATGTTTTTGTCGTCCAAATCATGATAGGCATTTACAAGTAATCCTAGAAAATCATTGCCAAAGCTATCAGCTCCTCCATTCACAACTCTGTCTTCTCTTTTCTTAATCATCTTCATCACACAACTCTGTATTTCATTTGCAAGTTCTTCTGACTCAAGAACATCAGCAGGTTTCCATAACTTGCTGTAAAAGGAAACCAAGGTTAGGTCTATATATGGGAAAAAAAAAAACCCGAAATCCATGGGAATCAACAATTTTAAATTAGGGATAAATTAAGCTTAGAGGGAACATACCTGATCCAAGGAATTCTGGTCTTGAAAAGATTTCGGTTCGCAATTATTGCCAACTTGCTCAACATGTAAAAAATTTTCTGCCCTTCCAAGTAACTGCTACCAAAAGCTGTTCTCGATATCACTTCTGAAGTTAATAATCTAAATTCTTCAAACAGTTCAATCTCTTTGCCCACATAGCCTTTCCACTTTTCTAGCATTGTTTCAACGCTGGAAATAACTGCCGGTGTCATGTTCTGCACAAACAAGCCATCAACATGTAAGCAACAACATATGTAAGCAAGATTTAGAGAACTAATTCACATGTTAAGAGTGTCTCACCTTTAAGCTTTCCCCATGAAAAGCATAATTCCCCAACTTCCGTTGCTTCACCCATTTTTCACCCTCCACTGTCACAAGCCCGTTCCCTACTAGCTTGGTAAGGAAAACTGTAAGCTTCCTTTTGGGAAAAGCTTTTTCACTATTTTTTAGAACCTCTTTGATTAGTTCAGGTTCTGAAATCACAAGTTCAGCTCGAACACCATCCCAAGAAAGATAATTCTTCCCTGACCAAATAAAATAAACAAAAGGGTCAATCTTTTCTTAGAACTAGAATTTAGAAATCATAGTGAAAAACATGCATGGATCTTACCATATTTGTTGATCCAGGTGTAAATATGTGGATGCACTCTAGGAAATATATCATGCCTCAAGGCCATAGGCTTGCTTAATGCTTCTTGTCTCATTTTGGCAACTTCTTTGTTGTTGCCATGGATGAATCTGTAAGGCGGTCCTCTGATTCCCTGTGAATTCAGCATTTGCTGTATACGGAGAGGTCTCCACAGGTAATCATAAAGGAACTTTACTAAAGCTGCGAAGAACAAAGAACATGGGACAAGAATTACAAGCTTCATCAAGCCACTCATTTTGATTCTCTCAACTCTCTTTAGTATTTGGACTTATGACTCCTTTAATTCTTTGCATTCTATTATATCCCAGAGCTCGTTTTGCTTTTAAATTGGACCGTAATGTAAAATTTCTATCAACTTTCCCTTGACCCAATCTAAATTTATGTTTAAAAAAAAAACTATAGCAATCAATGACATGCTGTCACGTGTCAAAATATTTAAATTCACTTTAAAATTTTAAAATATAGAAAAACTAAAACTTTTTAAATTTAAAAATCATAGTTTTATAAATTCCACAAAAATATTAAAACTCAAAAGTTATGATTTTTAAAATTTTAAAATATTCTAAGTTCTAATATTTTTGGATTTGGGGAATTTTTTATAATTTTTAAAATTTTAATATCTTTTAACTTTCAAGTATTTTCTAAATTTTTACACGTGACAAGTGTCATTGATTGGTTTAATTTTTTAACAAAAATAGATTGAAATAGCGGGATATATAGAATGAAAGTGTAGGGACTAAACTGAGAAAAATAGTAAAAATATCAAAATGATAACTTAATTATACTACATTTCCCAGGGTATTAGGCCTTTTGTGGTTATTGATTTGGTTGACTTCTGATTATTAATAAAACTCGAATTTTTATATTTATGAAATGCAATTAGACAACAATGGCTAGAAAATCAATAATCACAAAAGAACGATTGAAATTTCATATTAGAATTAAGTTAAAATATGCTATAGGTTTTATTTGTATAAATTTAAATTTTAAATTTTAATTTTAAATAATTTTATACAATAAATATATTATCACTGATATTAACATATAATATTAAAAGAAATCATGTTGTTTTTGTTAATAAATTTAACAGATATTATTTGAATTAAGATTGAAATTTCAAAATACAAAAGTATAAAAATTAAATATGATTATATTGAAAAATAAAATGGTGGGTTTAGTGATCTTGGTTTTGAGGATGTTTTAAAAATTAAGTAGATATTTATTAATTATTTTTATTAATAAGAAAATTTTAATATATACTTACTCCTAAATTAAATAATTATCATTTATTTATTTTATTTTAAATATTATAATAATTATTAATGATTGTAATTCAAACTAGGTTTTGGACTTAAAACTTTTTAAATATTTTTGTCAACAACATCACGTGAGATGATGACTTCAAGTGTTGTTTGAAAATAGAAAAAACTAAGATTTCAGTCATTAAATAATGGTTGTTTGGCCTTACACGACAATCACATATTTCGCCTTATAATAAAATAATGGCTAATGCTGATGTTCTTTGAAGTTACAAAAGTTAATTGGACCTACAAAATTTTTATATTTATGGATATTTTAAGGGAGCCATCTACCACACGTCACCGCAAATGCAATCAGTCAACAATGGCTAAATGTTACGCCGTAAAGTGACATTCACTTACCATTTTCATATAATATTTACAAAAAAAATCATCTTATTTTTGTTAATTGATTTAACTGGTATTATTTAAATTAAAATTAAAGTTTAGAATACAAAAAGTATAGAACGTTTGAATTGTTGAGAGGCCTTTTGAATGTTTAAGTAGATTTTACAATCTTAGGGCACGTATTGTTTGAGCTTTCGTGGCTCTTTTATTTATATATTTTTTTCTCTTCTCACAAGCAAACCTTTGTTGAGGAGGACTGATTTGTTTTGATGCTAGTGATCCTTTTATGGGTGGCGGTGCCTAAAGCCTCCATATGCTACTTTTCTTATTTTTCTGTTTATTTAACAATTTAGTTATTGTTTGAGTGTTGTGTTGGGAATGTCGCGGTGGTTAATTTTGATTGGTTTAAGTGGCTCTGAGCCTCTGTTCTCTTACGGTGTCTTTTAGTGGGTGATCAAGGACGCTCGGTTCTGTCTCGTGCTTCATTGTTTCTCTCCCTTTTTGTAAGTAGGGTCTTTGGTGGAAACGGAGGCGTTCAGTATGAGGGATCATAAGCACTAATGTTTTCTTTGGTGACTGACACCTCTATGATCGATGATAATTCCTCCTCTTTTGGTCCTTGAAGTTTTCTTTGATAATGATGGTTTTCTCTTTCATTTGTACGACATCATGTTACTTAGGGCACATACACCATGCTTCTGTCTCCTCATCAGCTCATATCACAATCATTTTCCTAAAAAGTCATTTTCCAATTAGATTTCAAGACTTAGTTTTCAAAATCAAGCTAAGATCTACAACACCACCTTGAGTTTGAGGGGGATGTTAATGTGAAATATTGCATAAGTAATTCATACCATATCTTTCCTTATTTGTATCTAATTTAATAGCACAATTTTATATCATATCTTTCCTTATTCGTGTATCTAGTTTCTATTATAAATAGATTATCTAACCTAATGAAAATTAAGAAGTAATATTATTTCTTTCACATAGTAATTCATTCCTCTTTCTTTTTATTAAGTTTGTAACACCTTAGATACACTGAATGTCATCTCTTACAAGTGAATACACGAACCAACAATATTAAGCCCCTAGTTCTTAACAGCTATGCAGCGGCTCAAGTATTATTTGAATTCCATGTCGTGGTCGAATGGTGAGAATAGGTATTGGAGAGTGGACATAGGCAGGGGAAATGGTGATGGTGTAACGTTGTAGAATCATGGACAGAGCAATTTTGGTTTCTATGGTTGCAAGGGTCATACCAACACAAGATCGAGGTCCGAATCCAAAGGGGAAAAATGCAGCTGCGGTGTAATTGGTAGCTTTGGCAATCCCTTCGGCGAATCTCTCTGGTTTAAAAAGATGCACATCATCCCCCCACAAGTGAGGGTCACGGTGAAGTCCAATATTTAAAGACAGAACATCTATATTAGCAGGCAAGACTAACTTTCCCAACTGTACTTCTCTTGCGACTGTTCTTGGCAGGCCATTTGACGGACCATACAATCTTAGAGTTTCATTGATGATCATGGTCATCTGTTTGGAAAATAGAAAAACATGTCAGATTACATCATGTTGATGGCAATTTGAATTTCCAGTTAGATAGTTTGCTTACTATTTTGAGTTTGGCAATGCCTTCGAGATGCGGATTTTGGTTACCAAATATGTCAATCACCTCTCTCCTTGCTTTCTCTTGCCAATCTCCATGGATTGCCAAATGCAAGACTATCCATGCAAGCAATGAATTGACAGTTTCTTGTCCAGCAAAGTAGATTGTTTTGCATTCACCTACCAAGTCTTCCAATGAAACCCTGTTTTTATCGTCCAAATCATTATAAGCATTTACTAGTAATCCCAGAAAATCATTGCCAAAGCTATCAGCTTCTCCACTCACGACTTTATCTTCTCTTTTCTTAATCATCTCCATCACATAATCTTGTATTCCTTTTTCGAGTTTTTCAGACTCTAGCATTTCAGCAGATTTCCATAACTTGCTGTATAAGCAAACAAAGGTCAGCTCTCTATATAAAAAAAAAAAAAATTAAAGCCATAGGGATTAACTAAGGTTAGAGGGAACATACTTGATGAAAGGAATCTTAGTCTTGGAAATATTTTGACTCACGAGTATTGTCAACTTGCTCAACATGGCAAAAATCTTCTCCCCTTCCAAGTAATTGCTACCAAAAGCTGTTCTTGAAATCACTTCCGAAGTCAATAATCTAAATTCATTATACACTTCAATCTCTTTGCCTTCTTGGCCTTTCCACCTTTCTAGCATTGTTTCAACACTAACAATTATTGCTGGAGTCATGTTCTGCCCAAACAACCCTCCAAAATTAAGTAGTAGCAACATAAGATTTAGTCAACAATATTTAAGTAGTAAAATCATAAAAAAGCTAATTTAGGCTTCAATTTTTTAAAAAAAAAAAGTCGAATTTGATCTTTTAACATTTAAAAAAATTGAATTGTTGTTTTTAATTAAAATACTAATTGAAATGTTAAATTTTATATATTGCAACCCTGTAAACAATTTATAGGTACTCCATGTTAATTTTTGAATATTTATGAATTTTTTATCATATATTTTTGAATTTTAAATATTTTTATAACTTTTAAATTATTTGTTAGTGTAACATATAAAACAAATAACGTTATGTTAGTATGAAATATATGTAAACTGTCACATGAGTTATCATGCCAGCATCTCTAAAAGAAATTTAAGGTTTTTATTAGTATCCTAATTTAAAAAGTGATTTGACTTTTCTTTAAAAGAGCAATCAACAAATTTAATTAATAGGATGTTTACACCATTTTTGAATGAAAACAGGATCAACTTAAATTTTTTTTTAAAAAAACGAAAACGAAAACAAGAATTGCCACCAATCTTTTTTAATGAAGTGTGATTAAATCACCTCGAAAAGTGATTGTTTTTAATAAATAATTTGATTTTATTAAAACAACGATTTTAGTCCACGAAATTCAAAAAAACAAATTCGGAAGCCAATTACGTACGGCAAAGGATTAACACTCTCGTAATGCTCAAAAAATTAATACCTAGTTAATTAATTAATATCTTAATGTCGAAAATTAAATAATTTAAAGAGATCCAAAATAGGATCTTTTATTTATTATTATTTAAAAAAAACTTATATAGATCAAGTTACTCATTAAGACCCTCTCGTTTCAGAAAGAAAAAATGTCACACCAAATGAGTTAAGGCACGATATTTTACCTCTTCCGAAATGAACTTATCTAAAAACTTACAGAATAAAATTTAAAATGGTATTCAATTGTTTAAGTCATGTGAAAAAATTACAAACCAATACGTTAGGATACAATTTCTCAAAATATTAAACATTGAATATTATATTTATAAGAAAAATCATCGTCTCGAGAAAACGTGTCATATTCAATGTATTAGAACACGACATATTGAATTCCCAATAACGAGCTTTTAGAGATGTTTTAAAAAAATAGTTTTGATTATTTAGATTCAACGAAGGAAATCAAAACCTAATACGTTAAGGCTCGATTCTCTAAAGGATCCTAAATATCAAATATGATTTTTATTTTAAAATTTTCTGTATTTTGACGAATCCGAGTAAAAATGAATGTAAAATAATAATAATGATGATAATGCAAATAAAATAATACAAGCAAAATAAGAAAAGATAAATAAATATAAGATGACAAATATATAATAAAAAGAAATCAACAATGTATACACAAATAAAAGTAAATAAACAAATAAAAACTAAAACACTTAAGTAAATAATAATAATAATGAGCATGTAAATAAATAAATAAACACCAAATGAAACAATAGTAATGAATAAAATTATAATATATATATATGTATGTTAGAATTATAAAGTATAAAAATATATGTATGTGTATATAAGAATATGTATGTATATAAAAACTATATGAAAACATAAAACATATAGGTATGTGTATGTATTTTAGGAATAAAATATGTATATAGATATATAGATATAAATTATATAATATAAAAATATAAAAATAAGTATATACATATATATATATGATAAAATTTAAAATTTTAAAGGTATAAATGAGCAAATAACAGCAATAATAATTAATAATAACAGTATAACATCAAATTTATTACTTAATAAGAAATTAAAAAAATACAAAAGGACTAAATTAAAACTTCAAACGAACTTCGGGTTTAAATATGTAAATAAACAAAAGGAATAGTGCAGGACTGAAGTAAAATGCGATTAAAGCGTGAGGGACTTGTGGGGAAATATTTCCCAGTCCTGAAACGCTGAGCTTCAACTAGGGGCAGCACATGGTCTAAGGACCAAATCGAAATAGAAGTAAAATTCTCAGGCCAAAATAATAAAAAAAACAAAAGACCGCATTGAAGCAAACCGCAAAGGTGGAGGGATCTATTGCACAAATAGCCCCCCAGGTGAAAACGCGCGGATCCTCCCCCAGGGTCGGGTCACCGCGCGAGTCAGGGCCAAAACGACACCTGACCCTTAATATCAAAACGGCGCCGTTTTAAAATACTTATAAAACCTAAAAAAAAACCCCTAAAAGTTCATTTTTTTAACAGCTTCTAAAAAAAACTGAGAATACTCCTAGGCTCCCCAGCCCTCTGAGCTCCGGCCTAGGTCTGGCAAAAGGAGCTAGCACACCTCCGCCGTATCCCCGCCGCAAGCGGCGGCCGGAGGTGCAAAATAGACCTCTTTTTAGCCCCGTTTGAAGCCAAACTCCCCTAGAACTCGTATTCAAAGCCAAATCCTTTGAAAGTTGAGCCAAAACCGAAAAGAAAAGGAGGTATCCGCTCACCTTCCCCTCTCTCCGGCGCGGCGTAGGTAAGGTTTTTGTTTTTGTTTAAAAAGGTTTGTAGAAAATAAAAAAAATGAAATAAAAAACGTAAAAAAAAGGAAGAAGAAGATGATGTAGTTAACCTTTTTCTTTTGATCTGCTTTTTGTATTCACTATTGTTGTTTTTTATTAACTGTTTGTGAAGAAGCTACAAAGGTTTCATTTTTCGGTCTTTATAACCGATTTTTACATATTTTTTTAATCTATTCTATATGCTGTCACTTCTTGCTTTTTGATTTTGCAGGTGGTGGTTGGAGGCAGCGGCGGTGCAGGTGGCGGCAGGTGGACAGAAGGGTCAGAAGACCCTAGGTGCGGCGCACCTAGGGGTAGGGTTTTCTGATTTTTTGTTTTGTTTGTTTTGGGCTGCTGGAAATGGGTTTGGGTAATTGGGCTTGTATTTGGGCTGTTTGGGGTTTAGTTATTTTTGGGTCTGAATGGTTTGTTTATTTTGTAAATGGGCCCGGGCGAAATTGGGCTTCTACATATGATAAAGATTAATGACGAAATCTATGTATAATTCTTATAAATTAATTACAACTAATTTATAGATTTGGAGGATTTACCTTTAGGCTTTCCCCATGAAAAGCATGATTGGCCAGCTTTCGATGCTTTGCCCATTTTTCTCCCTCAATGAACACAAGCCCATTTCCCAGTAGCTTCGCACCAACATCCGTAAGCTTCCTTTTCTGAAAAATGTTCTCACTATTTTTCATAACCTCTTTGATCAATTCAGGTTCTGAAATCACCACTTCAGCTCGAACGCCATTCCAATAGACAAAATTCTTCCCTAATCACACAACAAAAAACAAAAAGTGTCCATCTTTTTCTTAAAGCTAGATAAGCAGAAGTTATAATAAATCATGGTGAAAAAAACAAGCATCCACTTCACCATATGTATTGATCCAGGAATAAATATGCGGTTGTAATCTGGGAAATAAATCATCTGTCAAGCCCACAGCTTTGCTTAATGCTTCCTTTCTCATTTTGGTAACTTCTTTGTTGTTGCCATGGATGAATCTGTAAGGAGGTCCTTTGATTCCCTGTGAATTCATCATATGCTGTATGCGAAGAGGTACCCACAGGTAATGATAAAGGAACTTTGTTAAAGCTATGAGGAAGAAACACCATGGGACAAGAATTACAAGCTCCATCAAGCCACTCTTGTTTTCTTCTCTTACCACTGAATCCAGATATTTCATTTGTATTTATATATTATAATTTCCATATCCAACAAATAAACTAATTTTTTAAAATTAAAAAAATTAATTAAATTAATGAAAGATGTAGATATTAAATATTATTTTTTTATGTCGTAATTATGCAGTGATTATTTAAGTATTATTGCCAAAATACAATCACTTCGCTTGTAACACGTTGATTGTGACAAGTAAAAAATTGGGCAAATAACCTTTGTCCGATTGCAGTCCTGAAACATTATGATGAGGAACTTTACCAGGTGGGTCGGCTTTAAGATATTTATTTTTTAATTTAAATTTAAATTAATATTATATTATATTATGCGGTTGAAACAAATATATACAATAAAAGTATTAAAATAATAAAGTTTTAATTGAAATGATAAATATATTAAATTTATCAGTTGAATCAAAATTTTATTTTAATATTTTATACATTTTAATGTTAGGGTAAACTACATTAGTAATCATCCAATTATTAATAAATTTTTTTGATCACCCAATTATTTAATTTTATCTTTTAATCACCGATTGGCTAACAATAACAACTTTTAAAATTTATATAATAGCAACTTTAATCCTTAATATTTATATACTGTGTCAATTTAATTCTGATTCTAAAAATCTATTATGCATTGGATAGGTTTTACTTCTAAAATTGAAAAAGTTCCCCATTATTGAATCCATTCTGCAGCTTTTGTTTTACTTTAAATTTGGAGTTAAGTGATAATTTAATAGAAATGACTGTCGTCTTTCTTTCTGAAGCCTTCAAAATTAACATATTATTATAAGCCGCCTTACAATTAATGAGGAGGACTGAAATAATTATTTAGTGATTGTTTAAGTAATTTTCAGCCTTGTCTTCCAAGTAGTAATTGACAAATATTACAAAACAGAATACCTTAATCTTTACCGTTGCAGCATATTAACGACATATAGAAAGACACATATTTATTTTAATTTAATCTATATTTTTCGGATAATATAACTTTTGCCTCTTAAACTTAGCAATTTAATCTATTTTGATACAAACACTTGAGAAATATAAAAATTTGATGATGTGACACTTTTGATGAACCAGTTAATTCAATCGGTTCGACAACTAAACTAACAACGATCAAATAAATAATTAAAGATTATAAAAATATAAAAAATATTTTTTAAAGAAGCGATTCCACCTATTCAATTGTTTGATTTTTAAATTCTAAAAAATCTAGTTTTTAAATATAAATTAAAATTCATAAAATTATTATAAATTTATAAACAATTATAAGACATTAAAAATATAGAAAAATATAAAATGTTATAAATTTTTTAGAAAAATATATAAAATTTATTAAAACTATTCAAATACTATAAAGAAATATAAAATTAAAGAAAAGTTATAAAAAATTTAAAATTTTTACACATTTTGTTTTCTCTCACGCATTGTCATACATCATATATCAACCCTTCCTTATCAATGTCTTTTGCATCATCTTTCCTCAAATACAACATCATTATTTATCACTAGATGTGTTCATGGGTTGAGTATAACTTAAGCTTAATTTCATAAAACTTTTTAGACTTGAGCCCAACTAGACTTAGCTCGCCAAAATGATTCGTTTCACCATTTTAAAAATAATAAAAATATATTTTTAATTTAATTATAATATATATATAATATTTAGAAAAACTTTTTTTAACATTTTTTTATTTTTTGAACAGTATAGGTCCATGAACACCTCTATTGATCGCTCACTTTAAGCCATCAAGTACTAAACCCATGGTTTCTCAAACCCCTCACAAGTTTGATCATCGCACTTCAATCTCCCCATTTCCTTATTACTAAAACAAAGACTCTAATGTCCAAATAAAATAAAATTAAAAATGCCTAACACTCCAAACCAATAAAAAAATTTATAATTTTATAACATTTTAATAATTTTATAAAAGTTACTACTAATTTTAAATATGATAATAATTATTAAATGATTGTAATTCAAACTAGGTTTTGGACTTAAAACTTTTAAATATTTTTGTCAATAACATAACGTGAGATGAGGACTTCAAGTATTGTTTTTAAATAGAAAAATTAAGATTTCAGTCATTAAATAATAGTTATTAATGATTCAAGTTATTTGAGTTTATCAAATTATTGGGATAAACTCAAATAAAAAATTAAGTTTTTCGGTTTAACTTAAATATGAATTGTGTAATTCATATTCGAATTATTCGAAAATCCGAATAAGAAAAGATAAGGCTATGTCATTTTGATAAATGTTTACTCATTAGGTTAAAAGGCAAAACTATTATATTGTTTACATAGTTAAATAATCTTATATTTCGTCTACTAGTTAAATAATAGGTCCATATAAACACAATATTGAGCATAAATAATAGGATTCGTTAACTTGACTCCAAATTTGTTGACTCGATTCGAATCGAAAAAATTCAAATTGAGTTCGGTTGCTAAAATAGGGTTCATCAACTCGACCAACTCAAAATTTTTTGACTCGACTAGATCGAATACTCACCCCTAATTTTCATGTTGTAAAAAGTCAAGAGAATGTGGATTCCCACGTTTTAATGGTTTATTTCGTGTTATTGGGACCTTGTTTTAAGCTAATGGAGCAAGGGATTAGAGGCTATGTTGCTTTGTATCATTGTATTCTCAATTTCCTGTTTCTCTTGCTTTGGTTGCCTGTTGCTCCAGGTCATATTTTTGTTTCTCGATTTAGATGGCCAAACACTTGTTGTCGGATATTGGTCGTCGTCCTCCTTGTTTTGCTCTATTTTTTAATGTCATCCTCTCGATTTAATAATCTCTTTTGGGGTCTTGTCTTCTGCTCTATTTTTTGATATCCTTCTCTCAATTTAAAAACCCTTTTTGGGGGCCTTGTTTGAGCTTTCGTGGCTCTTTTATTTATATATTTTTTTTTCTCTTCTCACAAGCAAACCATTGTTGAGGAGGACTGATGTGTTTTGACGCTAGTGTTCCTTTTTTTGTGAGTGTTTTACTGCTACTCCCAGATGGTGGATGGGTGGTGGTGCCTAAAGCCTCCATATGCTACTTTTCTTATTTTTCTGTTTATTTGTCAGATCCAAAACCTTTAACGATTTAGTCATTGTTTGAGTATTGTTTTGGGAATGTCGCTGGTGGTTAATTTTGATTTGTCTAAGGTGGCTCTGAACCTCTGCTCTCTTACAGTGTCTTCTAGTGGGTGATTAAGGACGCTCGACTCTGTCTCGTGCTTCATTGTTTCTCTCCCTTTTTGTAAGTAGGGTCTTTAGTGGAAACGGAGGCATTTGGTATGAGGTCCAAAAAAATAAAATTAAAAATGCCAAACACTCCAAACCAATAAAAAAATCTATAATTTTTATAACATTTTAATAATTTTTATAAAAGTTACTACTAATTTTTAATATTTTTTGTATTTTTAATAATTTTCTCTAACTTATTCGTATTTCTTTGTATTTTTTAATAATTTCTAAAATTTTATGCTATTTTTATAATAATGTATTTCCTGTATTTTTATAAACTTTTATAACATTTAAAAATTTCTATCATTTTAATATTTTTAAAATATTTTTATGATTTTTATAATTTATATTTTAAAATTAGATTTTTAAAATTTTAATAATTTTTATGTAAATAATTAATTAAACCCTTGTAAAATAATAAAAATCATTTAAGCCCTCCATGTTAGCTTGCCATATAAACTAACACACCATCATTTTTCCACATCACACCCTGCGTCGTGATTACACGACCGTAAAAGGATTCAATGGGAAAATGAATTCAAGGGGATTAATTAAGTGCAAATTGTGATTTAAAAAGCTCAATTTGGTGCACTTTATTATAAGGGACTTAATTAATTTTTTAAAAAATTATTTTTGAAGAGTTTATTTGAAGGCAAATGACCAAAAAAAGCCCTTTTTTTTCAAAATTTACCGAAATGGGCCGATTTTTTGATTATTTACCGGAATGGGTCATTTTCCACGAAATCGTGTCCACGTCAGCGCGATGTCAGGGTACGCGTCAGAAAATCGCATCCACGTCAGCGCGATTTGCTTACGTGGACACAAATCACGCCTAAGAGGACGCGATTTGCTGACGTGGCATGAACAGTTTATGTTTTTAAGCTTAGAAAACTTTGAAAGGCCATAACTTTTGGCTCGATTGTCCGATTGAGACGATTTTTTTTATTTCGAATAAATTTTGAGATCTCTGTGACGACAAAGCGGTTAGAGATGAATAGGGACTAATTTGTAAAGTATAATTTGTTAATTACAGTATAGGGACTAAAGTGTAATTATTTCAAAATTAACATGAAATTTTTGTATTTAAGAATATTTGGATGTTATGGAAGGACGAAATTGAATTTGAATTGAAAACGAAGCTTATATTTGAAAATATGACTATTTAGGTTTTAGGGACTAAATTGAATAAAATGAAAATTTTAGGAACTTCTCAAAAGTGGAATGAGCTTACTTATACCTATAACAGGATGATATAAGACAATTACAGTAAAAAAAGATCCGGTGTTTACTTCAAATAAATAAGAGAAATAATGATTTGAATGTTTCAAAATTCAATTTTAAACTGAAAAAATCAAAATTTAGGGGCAAAAAGGATCTTTTTCGATGAAAGCGCAAAACCGCCTTAACTGTTTGTCGTAGCGTAGATCTCGAAAAGTTATTCGAAATAAAAAAATCGTCTCAATCGGACAATCGAGCCAAAAGTTATGGCCTTTCAAAGTTTTCCAAGCTTAGAAACATAAACTGTTCATGCCACGTCAGCAAATCGCGTCCTCGTAGGCGCGATTTGTGTCCACGTAAGCAAATCGCGTTGACGTGGACGCGATTTTCTGACGCGTACCCTAACATCGCGCTGACGTGGACGCGATTTGGCGGAAAATGACCAATTCCAGTAAATAATTAAAAAAATCGGCCCATTTCAGTAAATATTAAAAAAAAAGTGTTTTTTGGTAAAATAGCCTTTATTTGACATTTTAGCCCATTCTTTTAGTGATTTTTATGGTAGAAGAAATGGGAAAGCATGGGAAACAGACAAACAAAAGGTCAGGTAGAGCCCATCTTATGGATGATGTGAAAGATATCAACATCTCAAAAACAAAAGCAAAAACCAATTCTCCCACTACCTAATACCAAAAAGTAATGGGTAAATCGGTGGATGTTGATTTTTTTTATTGGTATTCGCATGTACCAAAATTCAGCTGTTTCGATGTGTGATTTTAGATTTATTATTATTTTTTTAAAATATTATATATATAAAATTTTAAAATACTAAATACGGACATAAATATAAACTATCAATCAAATAAGTCAATAAAGATATTTCATAAATTAAGCAGGTAACAATTCATTATTCAAAAAACTGAAAACAAATAATAGAATTTTAAATTCAGATTCAAATTTAAAATATATTTTAAAACTCATTTAAGCAAGTCTATTAATTACACTGGACCGATATACAAGCCTATTAATTATAATTTATTAAATAAAAATGATCTTAATTAAAATATTATTTTAATAAAATGTTTAAATTTCACATGAAAAAATCTTCGTGGAATTAAAGATATCAATTCAATAAACTATTAAGTTCTCTAATTAAATATTCTACTATGAATTTAGAACATCATAATCTTATAAATTAATTACTTGAATTTAATAACATATGATAAATTAATTAATTTAATTTAATTTAAACTCATATCGATTAATTATTTGTTAGATTGATGAATTTCATAATTAATCATGTGAAAATGTAAAATAAAATATAAAGGTAATAATGCATGCATATTTTAATTTTGTTGATTTGATTTCTACTTTCCTTTTTTAATATAATTTCCACTTTCTTGATTTGATAGTAATTCACAATATAAATTCTATTTTAGGTTTACAATAATTATCTTTTTATAACAACCACCTTTTTATAATATGCAAAGATACAAATAGAGTTGTTAGAAGGGGTTGATTGTAATCATTTTCTTTTTTGTCATTATGCTTCCTACAAAATTGACCAATAGTACTAGAAACAAGCATTCTCTTGGCGCATAAAGTTGATAATTGCTAAAATAAAGTGCGTAATTGATGACCAAAGTGATGGTTGTAGTGGCAACCTTTGATGCCACTATGATGAACACAACAACAAAAAATAGAACACAAATGATTGTTTATGCATATCGATTTTTCTATGTCTACGGAACTTAACTTAGTGAGTAAATCCATTATTTTTAATCCCAAGACAACAAGTTATTAAAGTCCTATCACAACTCGGTATAGCAACCTCACTTTTGTATCTAAATATCCAAATCACTCACCACTAAGTTCTTCCCTTGAGAATTTTGGTTGTAAAACCAAGCAGCAAACTTATTTTACACTCTTAATGCACTATCAAATACAAGTTCCTCAATGAAAAAAATAAGTGCTATAAAAACTCTATCTTTTTTTAACTTACACAAGCCTCTAATATATAAGAATTTAATGTTTGCAAAGATAAAAGATCAATTAGAATCAATATCCCACAAAAAATAGCCTTGTAAAAAAAACCTTTACAAATATCCTCAAAGTCAAGAATAAATCAAAGATTTCGAAAATAAATTTTCAAATAAGTCAAGCCAATCTCCACAAAATAAGTGATCCGATTTGCTTGATTCAAATTGATTTAATCTTCAAAGATTGATTCCACAAAATGGATCTTCAAATATAAGCCAACACATGTCCACAAAATCATCTAAGTCGTTGCCCAACTGATTTTGCTGAAAAGATTTCAACTCCAAAAATGTCAAGTTATGTTGCTTATAGCAATGCTAGCTGTAGTGACCACTGTTGGATCTGGTACACTAAGTGTACTATGTTCGTTTTATATAATTATATTTTTTAAACAAATTGGTTTAATAATATCTATTAATTAAATTAATACCCTTTGGATATTGTCCTCAATGTTTTTGCATGCAAAGCAAAATGGAAGCAAATGTTGACTCATTGGTTATCTAATGTTTAAATTAATACTAAGCGGTATCACGTGGTCAGATCGTGATATGAAAAAATAGCTTGTATTAGTAGATAAACCATAATATGTCCTTAGTCTAATTGAAAATGAGCAAATCGATTGAGAAACTAATATGTCATCTATCAAGCCCAATTGTGGAGAAACTTTGTCTTGAATGGAACAGATGACTCTTAAAAGATAAAAACATAGATGTGATTGATTAGACTGACAGTACATTAGATAAGACCTAAGGAGAATAGATTCTAAATCCATTTATGGATCTATTTACTTGTGACGTTCATAGTGTGATATACCTTAATCTTGAGTAGATGATGGACTATGCATGCATGGCTCGTATACTTTGATGCAAGTAAAAGGCTAAGATAAAGAACCAAAAGTTGGTGCACTGGATACACAACTTCTATAGTATGTAACATCATTCAAAATAGTGGAATTCATAACCCAACTAATTGGTAAATGGTATCTTCTCATCGACATTGCATGATAGATGAAAAGTAAACATTATCACAAGTCGTTTGTCTTTGTGATAAATGCTAGAACCTTTAAACATATTAAATATCATCTCTTAAAAGTAGAATTCACGAACCATGTTAAACCTCTAGTTCTTAACGGCTATGTACTTCATGCATTACTATGTATCGGCTCAAGTATTACTTGAATTCCATTTTGGGGTTGAAGGGTAAGAATAAGTATTGGAGAGTGGACATAGGCAGGGGAAAGGGTAATGGTGTAGCGTTGTAGAACCATGGAGAGAGCAATCTTGGTTTCTATCATTGCAAATGTCATACCAACACAAGATCGAGGTCCTAATCCGAAGGGGAAAAAGGCAGCCGCGGTGTAATTGGTAGCTTTGGCAATCCCTTCAGCGAATCTCTCAGGTTTAAAATGATGCACATCATTTCCCCAAAAGTGAGGGTCCCGGTGAAGTCCAATATTTAAAGGCAGAATATCTATATTAGCGGGCAAGAGTAGCTTTCCCAACTGAATTTCTCTTGTACCTGTTCTTTGGAGGACACTTGTTGGACCATACAATCTTAGAGTTTCATTGATGATCATAGTCATCTGTTTGGAAAATAGAAAAATATGTCAGATTACATCATGTCGATGGCTATTTGAATTCCCAGTTAGATAGTTTTCTTACTATTTTGAGTTTGGCGATGCCTTCGAGATGTGGATTTTGGTTACCAAATATGTCAACCACCTCTCTTCTCGCTTTTTCTTGCCAATCTCCATGGATTGCCAAATGCAAGACTATCCATGCAAGTAAGGAATTAACAGTTTCTTGTCCAGCAAAATAGAATGTTTTGCATTCAGCTACCACGTCTTCCAATGAAAGCCTGTTTTTCGCATCCGAATCATGATAGGCATTTAGAAGTAATCCAAGAAAATCACTGCGGAAGCTATTGACTTCTCCATTCACAACTTTGTCTTCTCTTTTCTTAACAATCTTCATCACACGATCTTTTATTTCTTTTGAAAGTTTTTCAGACTCTAGCAAATCAGCAGATTTCCACAACTTGCTGCAAAAGCAAACCAGGGTCAGCTATATATGAGAAAACCAAATCCATGGGGAATGAAAGTCTAAAAGTTGCATTCAAAAGCTACATGAAATCAAGGAAAAAGTTGGGATTAATTAAGCTTAGAGGGAAGATACCTGATCAAAGGAATTCTAGTCTTGGAAAGATTTCGACTCATAATTACTGTCAACTTTCTCAAGATGGCAAATATCTTCTCCCCTTCCATGTAATTGCTACCAAATGCTGTTCTGGAAATCACTTCTGAAGTTAATAACCTAAATTCTTGGTACACTTCAATCTCTTTGCCTTCTTGGCCTTTCCACTTTTCTAGCATTGTTTCAACACTAGCAATTATTGCTGGAGTCATGTTCTGCCCAAACAATCCTCCAATATGTAAGTAGTAGTGACATATATAATTGGAGTCTGGAAAACACTTTTCAACACAAAATCATGATTTCAAATTAAAAAATTTGACAAATAAACACCTTTTCAAATTAAATCTTATTTCAAACTAGATTTTAATCCAAGTCTAAAAGCTAAAAGAGTGCTTTTTAATGAAATTACTTTTTTTAAATCTCTGATTCAATCTTTTATTTTGCAGCATCAAGTTTAAAATTGACCTCCTAAGTAGTAAATGGTGTTAAAATTTTCGAAAGTATGTTTTTACTACACTTTTTCAACGTCCATAATAAACTTATCTTTAGCTAACAATACAAAATTTTACCAAAATATTGTAGTCTATGTATAATTCTTGTAAATTAATTACACCTGGTTTATATATTTGGAAGCCTTACCTTTAGACTTTCCCCATGGAAAGTGTGATTGGCCAGCTTTCGATGCTTTGCCCATTTTTCCCCCTCAATGAATATAAGACCATTCCCCAAGAACTTTCTACCAATATCTGAAAGTTCCTTTTTCTGAAAAATTTGTTCACTATTTTTCAGAACCTCTTTGATTAATTCAGGCTCTGAAATCACCAATTCAGCTCGAGCACCGTTCCAATAAACAAAATTCTTCCCTAATAACGTGAAAAGAAAAAGGGTCTACCTTTTCTTAGAACTACAAGTTATAAATCATAGTGAAAAAAACAAGCATGGATCTTACCATATCTGTTGGTCCAGGTGTAAACATGTGGCTGTACTTTGGGAAATAAATCATCCGTCAAGCCCACAGATTTACTTAAAGCTTTTTGTTTCATTTTGGTAACTTCCTTGTTGTTGCCATGGATGAATCTGTAAGGAGGTCCTTTGATCCCCTGTGAATTCAGCATATGCTGAATACGGAGAGGTATCCATAGGTAATCATAAAGTAATTTTATTAAAGCTATGAAGAACAAACAACATGGAGCAAGAATTAGAAGCTTCATCAACGCATTCAGTTTTCTTGTCTAAACCAGAACCATTGCCCCCTTTATTATAGCATGTAGAAGGACCAAAATTGCGTTTGCAGTGACGCAATGGGTGCGTCATACGTCAGAGTAGGTTGGATAAGCAACATGGGGTATTTTACTAAAATATTAAAAATAAAATAAAAAAATATTAAAATAATATTAACTTTTTTTATTTATCAAAATAATACAAAAAAAAGTTTTAAAAAAAAGCTACAGGGATGTGATAGCACCCTGGTGAAGGGGCTGCCATAGGCGGCACCATTGGTGCCAATGGCAGAGGCGGCACCGATGGTGCCACTACCACAGGCGGCACCACTTCCCTTATAATGGGGGGACCATTCAGCCCGGTGGGTGGAGAAGAAAAGGAGAAGGAAAGGAGAGGAAAGAAAGAAAGAAAAGGAAGGAGAAGAAAGAGAAAAAAAAAGGAGAAGAAGAAAAGGGAAGGAAGGAAAAAGAAAGGAAAAAAAGAAGTAAAGGTAATTTTTTGTATTAATTTAATTTTTTGTAATATTTGTGTAAAAATTTATGTTATGTATATTGTATGTGTTTTATTATTTTATTTAGTATATATATTTTATGAAATTTATTTAGCATGAAAAATTCATGTTATGTACATTCTATGTTGATTAAAATTTTTTATGAAATTAATTTAGGATGTTGTAATTATTTTTTAGGAAACTAACATTAAAAAATTATAAAAAACATGTTTAAGAAAACATAAAATACGAAAAGAAAAAAAGGAAATTGTATATTCACTTGAAAGTAATAAAATTCAAAAATTGTATATTTAAAAACACACTAAATTAATAAATTTCAAACATAATGAAATAAAATAATGTAAAATAATAAAATTAGAAAACATTATATTTTTAAAGTAATAAAATGCAGAGAAAAAAATACGAACAAAGAAATTTGAAGTAAGAGTTTTTACTAAATTTAAAAAAGAAAAAATTAATACATTTCAAACATGATGTACTAAAATAATGTAAAAATAAAATACGAAAATAATATATTTTTATTGCAAGTAATAAAATTGGAAAAATCTGAGTAAAGGGCGAAATAAGGGTTTTTTAAATTTATTTTAAAACACACTAAATTTATTTAAATTTCAAACATAATGTACTAAAATAATGTAAAATAATAAAATTACAAAATATGATATTTTTAAAGTAATAAAATTTGGGAAAAAATACGAACTAAGGGCGAAATAAGGGTTTTTACTAAATTAAAAAAACAGAAATAATTAATACATTTCAAGCATAATGTACTAAGATAAAGTAAAATAATAAAATACAAAATAATATATTTTATTGAAAGTAATAAAAATCGGAAAAAATACAAGCAAAGGGCGAAATAAGGGTTTTTTAATTTATTTAAAAACACACTAAATTTATTTAAATTTCAAGCATAATGTACTAAAATAATGTAAAATAATAAAATTAGAAAATATGATTTTTTAAAGTAAAAATACTAAGAAAGGGCGAAATAAGGGTTTTTTACTAAATTTAAAAAAAGCAATTAATTAATACATTTAAAACATACTTGTACTAAGATAAAGTTAAATAATAAAATACCAAAATAATATATTTTTATTGAAAGTAAAAAATTCGAGAAAAAATACGAGCAAATGACCAAATAAGGGTTTTTTAAATTTATTTAAAAACACACTAAATTTATTTAAATTTCAAACATAATGTACTAAAATAATGTAAAATAATAAAATTAGAAAATATGATAATTTTTAAAGTAATAAAATTCAGAAAAAAATACGAACACAGGGCCGAAATAAGAGTTTTTTACTAAATTTTTTTTGAAGTTGCAGGCATCGCAATGGCTTCATTGATTAGTAGGGATACACACATATCTGATGCGGCTAATGAGATGGTAATATATTATTATTTGTTAATCACGGGTTCTATTAAAAAAGGATATACGTAATATATAGAAATAAATCATGTTATCCTAATTTTTTTCTGTAATTTAACACTATCAGGACTCGTACTGAGTAATAAGGGGCCGGGTGAATGGTTTAAAGCATCCCCCGAATTCACGATTGATGCCATACTTGGAGCAAGTCAGATTTGGGTCAGCAGTATTGATCCAGACGTTCGACTTGCGGTATGATTTATTATCTGCGCTAGTGAAGCGGTGGCGCCCAGAGACCCACACTTTTCATTTTTCGTGTGGGGAGTGCATGGTGACTTTAAAGGATGTTGCCCTGTAGCTTGAGCTCCCAATCGACGCAAGTCCTATAACGGGAGTAAGTTCATTTACTGATCCGGCTGCACTATGTAATCAGCTACTAGAAGACTCGCCAAATGACGATGAGAAAAATTTTACGAGCTTGAAATTTACATGGCTGAAAGCCAAATTTGGACAGTTATCAGCAAATGCCACTGAAGGTGAATTGATGTGCGCTGCTCAAGCGTACATCATACATATCCTAGGGAGAGTACTGGTGCCCGTTGCAAACAACAACAATGTGCATATGATGTACTTGCCCCTATTAGCTGATTTGTCCAATGTCCGCTCCTATAGCTGGGGCTTCGCCATTCTAGCAGTGTTATATCGGGAGCTTTATCGGACGACAAAACCTTCTGTTGTAGACATGGGCAGATGCCTTACATTGCTGTAGTCCTGGGCGCTCTATCGGATGTTATTTTTGGCATCGGCTACTCACCAACCGTATGTTTATCCACTAGTGAACAGGTGATAAAATATAACTTGTCATTATTTGTAGTCATAGTATATTGACTGATGTTACCAACCATAAACCCTATATTTCTTTTTGTAGGTGGAGTATTTATCCGGGTATCGAGAGGTCGTACACTGTCCCAATATACTGACTCATGATCGAACAACATGCCGGATAAGGGGTAAGCTATTCTAATATTAGTTCATTTACTTTCTATATCTTACTCACACCGTGTTAAATTATAACCATGTTATTAATCATGCAGTTTATATGGATGCCATATCGTCGCCTGAAAATTATAGCTGTGATACCTTCGTCTGCATATGTTCATTTTGAAATGTGGTGCACTAACGCACCAATTATAAATTTCAATGTAGTCGAGTGGTATCACGGGGATCGGGTGCAGACAGTTTGGTTACATCCAATATATCCCGGATCCACCACGCGAAGTGGGGGCGGTTCACGGCATGAATAGGAGGGGAAAACTGTAGTTGGATTAGCGGGTTAAGCATCGAAAATTTGTTACGCTATGGAACGATCAGATGGGTCGCAAACCTCAGATGGTTATGACATAATCATTGCAACCATCATTAGAGTACATACAATGGTACTATAGTTGCGGAAAACCATATATACTTGGAGGCCAGTCGACTGTATTCCCCCCGCACATGCAGCTATCTGGGGGATTGTACCCAGCGACCCCGATAGAGGTAGAGCCTGCAACAGATCATGATCCCGAACCAGAGCCCAAGCCGAAACCCGACCCGGAGCCTGAGCTAGATCCTAAGCAGTTACATTCACATGGGATTCATAATCCTATCATTCGGATTTGGCAGGCGATGACTATATTCCAAGCTTCTCAGCGGGCGAATACGCAAACGAGTTTGATCTCTTTGGATCATACCCGCCGCAGTACGACACTCTCGGCTCGTACCTACAGCATCATGGGACCCCTTCAGGTTCAAGTTCATGATGCCGATTGAGTCACATGATTTTTTCCTCTATGTTTACCACACCCCCACCTGCGCCAAATAAGGAAGTTGGTCGTCGCCAACACCCAGAACGTGACCGTCGACCTCCGCATAGGTATACCCCTAGGACCACACCATCGAACCATCATTTTTAGGGGTTTATTGCATATTTTTGTACATTACAAAGTTTGTACTTATTGTATAAATTTAATTACTTAATTTGTTGCACCTTTTATAACTTAAATTGGATACAATTTTAATTATTCCAAATGAATCATGTTTTTAATACCTTAATTTGGATACAACTTAAGCATAAGCATAAGCTGAATAATTTTAATTATTCCAAATGAATCATGTTTTTAATACCTTAATTTGGATACAATTTAAGCATAAGCATAAGCGAATAATTTTAATTATTCCAAATGAATCATGTTTTAATACCTTAATTTGGATACAATTTAAGCATAAGCATAAAATTGAATAATTTTAATTATTCCAAATGAATCATGTTTTAATACCTTAATTTGGATACAATTTAAGCATAAGCATAAGCGAATAATTTTAATTATTCCAAATGAATCATGTTTTTAATACCTTAATTTGGATGCAATTTAAGCATAAGCATAAGCTGAATAATTTTAATTATTCCAAATGAATTATACTTTTTACAACATTACACATAACAATTTGACAGCATTAGGTCAATTTCGACCCGATCCTGATGACTGTCAGACATGATAGTTTCGCTGAGGGCATTTATTCCGACTATGACCACTTAACCTGCATAATCCACAATACTTACCGTCGAATTTCTCCCTAATGTCCATTTCATTACGGATTCTAGTTGATTGCTGACGACCTCTTGAATTATTGCGTAGCCCTTTGTCTGGGAAAAGCTCAAAAGTCTTCGGAGGCACATCTCACGTAGACAGGTCAGGTAGGATAGGGAACTCATTTTCCCAGATACGCAATGTGCGCTCGAGCGTGTACACATCATCGACATATTGTTCAACATTAAGGTTCACTTTAGCACACGCTGCCACGACATGCGCACATAGTTAATGAAGTGTTTTGAACCTCCTACACTCGTACCGTCTATTTCGGAGATCAACTCCATAAGACGTAGGTGGTATACTAGGTCGACGACCGATGGTCTCAGTAACTCAAAATGTTTCCAGACGTCGTGAATATATTTCTACATTCATGGACATCGCCATCCGACGGTTTGATTACATCCCTGACATCTTCGACAAACACGTGTCCCGCCTCCATCTGGTCGACTTGTTGCTGACTCATTCTTGGTATCAAGGTAGCCAACCTGTAGAATGTAGTAGAGAAGACAGATGCAATTGGAAGATAACATGTTTTCAACAATACAGCATTTACCCCCTCCATTAAGTTTGTGGTCATTTGTCCATAACGAAAGCCCTCGTCAAAACTTTGAGCACATTGCCACGGCTCTATTGTACCCAACCATTGTCGAAAATATGTGTTTGGCTCTAGATGGATCAAACGTCCAGAACATCCGATGGAAAATCCTTTTTCCTGGCTGTAACTGGTCGTCCAGGCCGTAATAAGGTTTTGTCTATAACTCAATCACAGTCCACGGTACGTACTCCCGCATAGCAGCTATCCATCCTTGTAGCTCTGTCGAAACCATTTTTTGTAAACAAAAATTTTAGTTGTCGACTTAAAAAAAAACAAAAATTGGAGTCACCACCGATCCTTTATTAAGGTGTGATCGGCTCACCTTAAAATGATTTTGGTCTACAAAATTTGAGAAAATGAGTCCGGGAGTCAGTTACGCACGAGGAAGGATTAGCACCCTCGTAACGCCCCAAAATCGGTACCAAATTGATTCGTTAATGTCTTGGTGTTGAAAAATTGAAAAGATTTTAAAAGGAAACTTTTTATCTCATGAATGAATCAAAATAATAAGACATTCTTATTTCAAAGAAATAAAACACCACACCCAGTGAGTTAGGGCACAATATTTTTAAATCTTCAAAATACCAGAATATTGCCTTTTGCTTTTGAAAATTCTTATTTCGAGATGCCAAAATGTCATGACCAGTAAGTTAGGACCCGACATTTTTAGATTCTTGAGAATAAGCTTTTATTTGAAAATTTCATGAATTTATTGCAAAATAAATACTTGGTTTTCTAAATTCATCAAAAAAAATAATCGCAATCCAGTAAGTTAGGACACGATCTTTCTCGAGAATCATAATTGCCAAATATTTAAAAAAAATTTTTAAAAAATAAAACGATTTTAATGCTTTGATGAAACCAAAATATATTTTCTTTAAAAATATGATAAAATGTTAATGCATATATAAAACACATATATAAGTATACATATAAAAGGGAATGAAATACATAAAACTTATAATAATTTCTAAAAATGCATGTATATATGTATATGAGAATTGTGTAAATAAAGTAAAAATATAAAAAAATATGTGCAATATGTATATAAAATAATGGAGCATATATAAAATAATAAAATGTTTATAATAATTTAAAACAAAAACATATATATTTATACTATAGAAAATGAATGTATTAAAATATGTATTAAAATATGTAGGTATACATATATACATACGTTTGTAAAAAATCTATGAAGGATAATATAAAAATACGTATATTCATATTTACAAAAGTAAAAAAATGTTTGTATATGCAAAATATATGTATGTATTAAAAGCTTTTAAAAAAATGTATGTATATGTATTATTTTAAAACATGCGTATATATATATAGTAGGAATAATAATAATAATGATGATGATGATAATAATAATAATAATAATAATAATAATAATAATAATAATAATAATAATAATAATAATAAAGTCATAGTATAACATAATTATAAAAAAAATGAATAAAATAGTTAATAAAAGGGTTAAATTGAACTTAAAAAAAACTAAATTCGAAGTAAATTTGAAAACAGGATCACATTGAATGCGCGCGCAAGGGTGGAGGACCAAAAGAGAAATAATCCGCCTCCCTAAAACGCTGCACAGTAATAGGGACTGATTTAAAGTAAAAATAGAATGTGCAGTGAAATTTAAAAGAAATCAGAAATTTAATTTAAACACACTGCAAAAATAGGGGGACCAATTGCGCAAATTCCCCCATGCTACAAAACACGCGGATTTGGGACCAGATCGGGTCGGTGCACGGGTTGGCCCCCAAAACGACGCCGTTTTGGGCGTCCAGGGGGCCTAATGAAATGGCGCCGTATTGCCTTATTATTTAAACAAAATTTTCTGTTTTAAAAATCATTTGACAGCCCACTTTCTAAAACAACAAAAAAAAAAAACTGTTGCCCCCTTTTGCTCTGCTAGGGTTTTGACCCTAGCATCTTTATGTCGTCGTGCTGCCGCTCCTTCGCCACTGCTCCGCCAAGGACGGCGATCTTTGGCCAACGAGAAGACCACGGACCTCCGGTAAGCCCTTTCCTTTCTTTTTCTTATTACTTACTATTTTTTTTAAAAAAAGTCAAAACAAAAAAAGAGAAAAAAAAAACAAATATCTACCTTCAATCTAAAATCTCTTCTTGATATCAATTTCTTTTCTGTTTTTTATTTGATTCGTGAAATCCCCCTCCTTTTTACAAATTTTCCTCGACTTTTTATAGTCGAAAGATGAAGAAAAATCAAAGAAATAACACAACACAGTTGTATTTTTGTTATTCTCTCTTTTTTGTGTTTTTCTCTTAGTTTACTTGTTCTTTCGTCTTTTGCCGTTTCTTGCAGATTCTATTAACCGGAGATGTACGTGGGACACGTCGTGCAAAGGGTGGTGGTCTTGAAGTGATGTCTGTGGGTAGGGTTGAAGGTTGTATGCTGCTAGGGTTGCTGTTGGAATTTAGTTAGTGGGCTGTTGGGGTTTGGGCCTGTAAAAACTTGGACTGCTTATTTTTTGTTTTGTAAGGGCCCGGGTAAATTTGGCTTATTACAGTTGCCCCTTTTTGCTTGTTGTCGTGTAACGAGAACAGAGCAAAGACTGAAAAGCCCAATTGTACCCAGTCTTACTAAGCCTCGGCTTCTTCGGTGCTTTTCTTTTTCAAGTAGCCTCAATCCTTCCTGCTGCATCTTCAGAGGTATAGGAACTGGTGCTTCAATCTACTCTACTGCAATATCGGGGAGATAGAATTCATACGTTGTAGCTTCTCAAAAGAACAAAATTTGCTATCTTTAATCTGCTCCACTACAACTTCAGGGAGATAAGACTTAGAGCTTCAACTTGTTCTGCTACAACTTAAAGATAAATCTGATGCGATCTGCTCTACTGCAACTTCAGAGAGATAAGATCTGTGGTTTTAATCTGTTCCACTGCAACTTCAGGGAGATAGGATTATTTTCTTCTGTCTACTCCACTGCAACTCAGGGAGATAAGATCTATGGTTTTAATCTGCTCCACTGCAACTTCAGGGAGATAGGATTATTTTCTTCTGTCTACTCCACTGTAACTTCAGGGAGATAAGATCTATGGTTTTAATCCGCTCCACTGCAACTTCAGGGAGATAGGATTATTTTCTTCTGTCTACTCCACTGCAACTTCAGGGAGATAAGACTTGTATCTTCGATCTACTTCGCCACCAGTATGGGAAGACAAGATCTGCTTTCTTCGATCTACTTCGCCACCAGTATGGGAAGACAAGATCTGCTATCTTTGATCTACTTCACGCCAATACATGAAGACAAGATCTGCTTTCTTCAATCTACTTCGCCACTAGTATGGGAAGACAAGATCTGCTATCTTTGATCTACTTCACGCCAGTACATGAAGACAAGATCTGCTTTCTTCGATCTACTTCGCCACCAGTATGGGAAGACAAGATCTGCTATCTTTGATCTACTTCACGCCAGTACATGAAGACAAGATCTGCTTTCTTTGATCTACTTCACGCTAGTACATGAAGACAAGATCTGCTTTCTTTGATCTACTTCACGCCAATACATGAAGACAAGATCTGCTTTCTTCAATCTACTTCGCCACCAGTATGGGAAGACAAAATCTGCTATCTTTGATCTACTTCACGCCAGTGCATGAAGACAAGATCTGCTTTCTTCGATCTACTTCGCCACCAGTATAGGAAGATAAGATCTGCTATCTTCGATCTACTTCACGGTAATACATGAAGACAAGATCTACTTTCTTCGATCTACTTTGCCACTAGTATGGGGAGACAAGATCTGCTATCTTTGATCTACTTCACGCCAATACATGAAGACAAGATCTGATTTCTTCAATTGATTCCACCGCCGACCAGGGAGATAGAATTACTGGCTTCAATATACTCCACTGCAACCTCAGGGAGGTAGATTTTGCCAGCTTTGATCTGCTCCACTATTGCTTAGGGAGATAAGATCTGTAATCTTCAATCTATTCCACTGTTGCCCAGAGAGATAGAATTACTGGTTTCAATGTACTCCACTATAACCTCAGGGAGGTAAAATCCACCATCTTTGATCTGCTCCACTACTGCTTAGGGAGATAAGACCTGTAATCTTCGATCTATTCCACTGCTGCCCAGGGAGATAGAATTACTGGTTTCAATGTACTCCATTGTAACCTCAGGGAGGTAAAATCCACCATCTTTGATCTGCTCCACTACTGCTTAGGGAGATAAGACCTGTAATCTTTGATCTATTCCACTATTGCCCAGGGAGATAGAATTACTGGTTTCAATGTACTCCACTGTAACCTCAGGGAGGTAAAATCCACCATCAACCTGCTCCACTGCAATCGAGGGAGGCAAGGCTGGTATCTTCGATCTGCTTCGCTGTCAATGCAGGAAGGCAAGATCTGCTATTTTATTGATCGTTCTCGGAGAATGAACACAGTATAATGAACCTAATTATGCCTAATGATTAGGATGGCATGATCAAAATGAATCAAATGCTCCTAACTAGACATGTATGAATGACATTTGAATGAATGTAGAATGTCATGAAAATGATATTTTAACGCCTGAGTTATCATTACTCCAAGTTTATTAAGGTCTTATCACTTAATGTACTATAGCGCCTTTATGCTCAACTGGCGATCCCAATAAGCACTTGACCAGATTGCCCCCACTGTAAACCTCCAAGTTTGATCCACTGGGATGCAAAATTTGTATCATCTTTTCCCGTTGTAACCCAAGAGTAAAAGATTTGGCCTTTTCTCAATCCTCTGTTATCACAATTCAAGGATACAGGATGTGAAACTTTTTGGTCTCTTACACCATTCCCAAGGTGTTGTACGAAATGCTCATACACAAATGAATAAATCTTGTCCAAGAACAACTTCTTCTTATTATTCGGTGATCATTGCTTGCTTGTTCATTGAAGCTTTGACACCAACACGACATCTTGCCATTTTGTTTAATTAATACTTTAGACAAGAAAATTCAAAGGGATAGTCTTAATTTAGACTCTTCTTTATCGGATTTCCAACCTGGTGCGTTCTAAACAATAGTCCTGTTTGAGGTTCCTATATTATTTAAAAAATTCTAGAGTAATAAGCATAACTTCCCTTGTGAAAATTTTATTAGTCTATTAATCATTATTCTAATGCAACATACTTGCAAAAAGATCATGGATAAGAAGAAAGTTGGTTCTGAGCATAGCTCGAAATGAATAAAATATCAAAGATAGTAAAGATGGATAATAAAGAAATTGATTTAGGAATGCATATCTTGGAAATGAATGAAGTGTTCCAAGAATAACAAGAAAGAGTATAAGGATTAGGCGCCCCAGATATCTCAGCTTGAACTTCTCTGTACAAACTTTCTGAAGACCATTCTGAGTTTAACATGTGTTTAGGAGATCTACAGTACTTTGTTGATGCCCCAAGATGTCGCCTACCCTTTCCTGCTGATTCAGGTATAGCAAGACCACTGCATGCCCCATGCTGATTAGTATTTGAGCTACTCTGATAATCTCATGCCACATTCTGATCAATATTTGAGCCGCCCTTTTCGGGTTTTCAACTCAAATCCCCTTTGGTCTAAGGCGCCCTTTGCGGATTTTCACCTTAGCCTCTCCATTTTACTTTTCCATTTTCAAATTTCATTTTCACTTTTTCATTTTCCATCTCGTCATTTTTTACAACTCAAAGTGCCATTTACGGGTTTTTACCTTGGTCATCTCATTCTTTAAGCTGAGTATTTCCTGACTGAACCTGAGTTTACAGGACTTTGCAGGTTTATCATCCATCTCCCTCAAAATCAAAGCTCCTCTGGAAATGACCTTCTCTATAACATAAGGTTCTTCCCAATTTGGCATCCGTTATATTTTTTGTAGAGTGAGGATCTTCTTCAGCATTAGGTCGCCATCGTGGAATTCTCTGGGACAAACCTTTTGCTATAGGCTCGCATCATTCATTTCTTGGTACATCTGCCCCTGATGAATAGTTTCTAGCCTTTTTCTTCAACTAGGTTCAACTAATTGTATCGGGATTGGATCTTCATCCTACTTCAGCTTAGCCAAAACTCGAAGAGAAAGAATTTCAACTTCAATGAAAAAAATGTGATAAACTGAAAAAAGTGGCATTGCCCTGGTAGAGTTTTCATTGCACCATTCATGATATTCACCTTGACCATACTGTAAAATTTTGGTATCGTGCTGTTGTTTAGATTGCAGTGACAACACTTAAACCGGGCACATCCTAGTATGACCATGCGAAGGCATCTTTGAATGCTTGAAGTAACCCAACAACGTATTGCTTTGTTTTTTCGGTCATGTCAATTCCAATCTATACCAAGCTCACAACTTTTAATGATTCTTTGTGAGGTTGGATTTGTCTATCCTCTTATTTTACCATCCTCATCAAGTCTGGAGATAAGCTACAATCCATGTCCTCTTCAAAGTTGTGAGATCTCTCTAAACACATGGCTCACTCAAAAAGGAGATTTTGAGTCTGTAGCAGCGTCACTCATGTCATTGATATCCAGGGACCTATTGTAGGTGTTAAAGAATACACAAAGAATGTATGGATTTATAGATAATATGATTATGAATGAATGAAAGAATAGTTTGGCAGAAAATCCAAAAGAATGAAAGAATCGTAAAGAATGAAAGAACATTTGCTCAAAGATGATTGCACTGATGTATTTTATTAAAATAATAATGTTCAGACATGAGCCTATTTCACAAAGAAGTTCTTATTGCTTCTAGGCTAAAAGCAACAAGTGTGTTCTGAACATTACTCTAACAAACTCTAAATAATATAGGGGTTTCCTCTGCAGTCCCATTACTTATAACACCTCCCAGGCGAATATCTAACAAGGACCTTTTTATTTGTGGCTGCATATATGGCATCGATATGAAAACCTCACCACCTCTTCATACATTGCAGTCCCTCCATCCTCAATCATGATTGGGTAAAGGATTTTCTGCAGTTGATGAGTCACCCAACTTGACAATACCCATGTTGATGAATTTTTCAACTAGCTTTTTGAAGGTAATGCAATTCTCTATTGAGTTCCCCATAATTCTCGCGTGGTAGTCACATTGCGCGTTCGCATCATACCACTTAGGATACGGAGGTTGTGGAGGTTTTAAGTAATGAGGAGCAACAACATGCGCATCAAACAAGCTTTGATACAGATCCTTATATGACATCGGAATTGGTGTGAATTGGAGCTTCTCAGTACCTGGTTTCACTCTAGATTATTGTCTTAATAAACTTTGTTGGTTAGTAGCCACCTTTCTTGGCTGACTCACAATAACTGGTTTAGAGTAACTCGTGTTGTTCACCTCATTTTCTCTTTCCTTGAGATTGACCTCTTGTTACTCTCCTCTGCATCAATTTTCCCGCTCCTTATGACGCTTTCAATCATTTCACCATTCATGACTATGTCAGAAAAGCTTTTTGTGGCACTTCCTAACATATGTGTGATGAACGGGGCTTTCAATGTATTTATAAAAAGCATCGTCATTTCTTTCTCTAAGAGCGGTGGTTGAACTTGGACTACGACTTCCCTCCAACTTTGTGTGTACTGCCTAAAGCTTTCGCTCGACTTCTTCTCCATGTTTTGAAGGGTAATTCTATCAGGAGCTATGTCTGTCACATGACTATACTGTTTCATGAATGCTTGTGCCAAGTCCCTTCATGAACCAATTGTGGTACGGCTCAGCTGATTGTACCACTTAGATGCTGCCCCTGCTAGGCTATCTTGGAAACAGTGTATTAATAGCTGGTCATTGTTAATGTATCCAGCCATTCGCCTGCAGAACATGGTGATATGAGCCTCTGGGCAAGTCGTCCCATTGTACTTCTCGAATTCTGGCATCTTAAACTTATGAGGGAGTTGGGTTTTTTACCTAATTAGGATAGAAAAAAAAATTTAGTGAAATAGTATGTCAGAAAATTTTTTTACCAAAATAGGTTACTTTTTCATTGGAGCCTATTTGGTAGGCGCCAATGAATAAAATAATAATAATAATTTTTTTGATTAAAATATAATTTATACTTTTCCGGGTTAGTATATAACCCGTATAATACATAGTATTGGCGCCTATCTGGAAGGCGCCAATGGTGGTGCCTATTTGGGAGGCGCCAATGGTGGTGCCTATTTGGGAGGCGCCAATGGTGAACAAAATATTGTGAATTTTTCCCAAATTACTAACAAATTAATTATAAAATAATTACAATATTCATACAAAAAATTACAATATTACAATATATCCCCACATTATAATATTCATACAAAATTACAATATTACAATATTCATACAAAAAAATTGCAATATTCATACAAAATTATAATATTACAATATTCATACAACATTACAATATTCATAAAAATTATAATATTCATACAAAATTACAATATTACAATATTCATACAAAAAATTACAATATTCATACAAAATTATAATATTACAATATTCATTCAAAAAATATAATATTCATACAAAATTACAAAATTACAATATTCATACAAAAAATTGCAATATTCATACAAAACTATAATATTACAATATTCATACAAAAATTTATAATATTCATACAAAATTACAATATTCATACAAAAATTACTAATCCAAAACTATAAATACAAATTTAATTATAAAATAATTACAATATTCATACAACATTGCAATATTCATAAAAAATTATAATATTCATACAAAAATTTAAAATATTCATACAAAATTCTAATCTAAACTATAAACACTAAATATAGATAATTTATAATTAATAATTAATAAAAAAATTCACAATATTTTCTAAAATATATCCTAAAAATTCACAAACTATAAACCTTTTAAATTATAAACAAAATTATTTATTAAAAAATACATTACCATTGGCGCCTCCATCAAGCTCCTTCATTGGCGCCTACTTGAGAGGCGCCACCCGACCCGACCGTATTTTGAATCAGTATTTTTTCAAAAAATATTAAAAAAATATAAAATTATATTTTATTATTATTTTATTCATTGGCGCCTACCAAATAGGCTCCAATGAAAAAGTAACCTATTTTGGTAAATTTTTTTTCTGACATCCCATTTCAGTATTTTTTTTCTATCCTATTTGGGTAAAAAACCCTGAGGGAGTACCAAATTCGGAACTAAACTCAGCTATTTAGCATCAATTCCTCGATAACTTTCAGTGACCTCCATCACCTTTAATTTCTCCTCGAGCCATTTGCACCTTTCTTCTAACTGCTTTGGTAACTCTTCCTTTATTCTTTCTTTTTTAGCCACTTCATCAAAGTCAGGAATGGCAGAGTTAATAGGGTTATTTCCGGGATTAAAACCCGATCCAGCTTAGAAGTTTGAAACACTAGCCCGAAACTGCTGAGGCCTGATTGTGACAGTAGATTTGTGCAGATATTCAGCTTGACTTCGCACATGTGAAGGAGTAAAGCCTGGAGGATAGAGTGATTCATCCTCTTTTCCCTCTTCGACATCAGCCATGGGACCCTTTCCCTTATCACCTCCTCCATTCAACAGTTGGGTTAACTTTGCCATCATATTATTTTGGGATTCCTGTATCTTCTCTGACATATCCTGTTGCATCTTGTCTAACCGCTCCTGCACTTGTAACTGGAGTTGGTCTTGCATTTCTTTCTGGTGCTGTTCGAGCTTTTCCAATCTCTGATCCATGTCTTTAATCTTTGCTCGAGTGCCATAATGGTGTTTGATTGGTTGGTTGGTTTCCAGGTTAACTGAGCAGTGATTTTAATTAATTAGGATCATTTAGAGGTGTTTGATGCATATGATGTAATGTAATGCAAATGCATGAAATGAATGCGAAAAGAGACGTTGATTCATGTTCAATTCTTTACTAGAAAACTTCACTAGAAAACAAATCTCTTTACATAAAGCGGCTATATCTATACGGCTTCACCCTCGTACTCCAAGAGAAGTCATCGATCATTCGGATTTTAAGATGCATCTCGCGAATTTGAGCTCCTTTTTGTTTGATCTAGGTCGTAACTCCTTGCTCACTCACGTTCATTAGCTTCTTTAAAAGATTAGGACCTTTGATGACTTTTGAATAAACTTTGACAATTTGAATCCTCAGGTCATGCAGCAAAGTCGTATACTCCTCTTGTTAGGCTATTACCTTTCGTGTCACATTTTCTTAGACTATACTCGAACAACCATATTATCTTCCACCTTATCAAGAAACCCGTTTTTCATGGCAAGTTCTCTATTAACAACCAAACGTGAATCAACATCTCTTTTCTATAATGAAATGCCATGCAGTCAAAACAAAAACAAACCCAAGTTAGTATCACACATAAAGATATAATCCAATACAAACATGAAATAGCAAGAACACTTATTTCAGAATCCACTAGGGTTTTGGAATAGTTCTACCTAGGGCAAGTTCCTAAAGCTCACTATATGAGGTTTAGTTTCTAGAGTAAGGGTACCCGAACCAGCAGATTCCTCGATCCTCGCCCATTATAGGCTCATATGAATCGAGTTCAGTTCAGGGGGATACATTTCCCTATGGCTGCATGGAGATGAAAATCTCACGAAGACATAGGTACAGATGTATCCCGGAAGCGGTCCACTACCCTGCACGGAGGTGAAAACCTCACGAAGGACTAGTTTCTCGCTCCCACTTAGAGGGTAAATTTGACCAACTTATGCAATGCAAAATGCAAATACGAACAGACTTAGGCCAATCGAACAAACATATCATGATGAAAATCAATGAATGCGAAGGGAAATCATGATTTTAAAACCCAAATTTAATTTTTTGATCACAAGACAAAAATGAATCAATTTCTAGCTCGACTCTCTAGTGTCCCCAGCGGAGTCGCCAAGCTGTCGAAACCATTTTTTGTAAACAAAAATTTTAGTTGTCGACTTAAAAAAAACAAAAACTGGAGACGCCATCGATCCTTTATTAAGGTGTGATCGGCTCACCTTAAAATGATTCTGGTCTACGAAATTTAAGAAAATGAGTCCGGGAGTCAGTTACGCATGAGGAAGGATTAGCACCCTCGTAACTCCCCAAAATTGGTACCAAATTGATTCTTTAATGTCTTGGTGTTGAAAAATTGAAAAGATTTTAAAAGGAAACTTTTTATCTCATGAATGAATCAAAATAATAAGACATTCTTATTTCAAAGAAATAAAACACCACACCCAATGAGTTAGGGCACAATATTTTTAAATCTTCAAAATACCAGAATATTGCCTTTTGCTTTTGAAAATTCTTATTTCGAGATGCCAGAATGTCATGACCAGTAAGTTAGGACCCGACATTTTTGGATTCTTGAGAATAAGCTTTTATTTGAAAATTTCATGAATTTATTGCAAAATAAATACTTGGTTTTCTAAATTCATCAAAAAAAATAATCGCAATCCAGTAAGTTAGGACACGATCTTTCTCGAGAATCACGATTGCCAAATATTTAAAAAAAATTAAGAAAAATAAAACGATTTTAATGCTTTGACTGAAACCAAAATATATTTTCTTTAAAAACATGCTAAAATGTTAATGCATATATAAAACACATATATAAGTATACATATAAAAGGGAATGAAATACATAAAACTTATAATAATTTCTAAAATGCATGCATATATGTATATGAGAATTGTGTAAATAAAGTAAAAATATAAAAATATGTACAATATGTATATAAAATAATGGAGCATATATAAAATAATAAAAATGTTTATAATAATTTAAAACAAAAACATATATATTTATACTATAGAAAATGAATGTATTAAAATATGTATTAAAATATGTAGGTATACATATATACATACGTTTGTAAAAAATCTATGAAGGATAATATAAAAATACGTATATTCATATTTAAAAAGTAAAAAAATGTTTGTATATACAAAATATATGTATGTATTAAAAGCTTTTTAAAAAAAATGTATATGTATTATTTTAAAACAAGCGTATATAATAATAATAATAATAATAATAATAATAATAATAATAATAATGTCATAGTATAACATAATTATAAAAAATGAATAAAATAGTTTATAAAAGGGTTAAATTGAACTTAAAAAAAACTAAATTCGAAGTAAATTTGAAAACAGGATCACATTGAATGCGCGCGCAAGGGTGGAGGACCAAAAGAGAAATAATCCGCCTCCCTAAAACGCTGCACAGTAATAGGGACTGATTTGAAGTAAAAATAGAATGTGCAGTGAAATTTAAAAGAAATCAGAAATTTAATTTAAACACACTGCAAAAATAGGGGGACCAATTGCGCAAATTCCCCCATGCTACAAAACACGCGGATTTGGGACCAGATCGGGTCGGTGCATGGGTTGGCCCCCAAAACGACGCCGTTTTGGGCGTCTAGGGGGCCTAATGAAACGACACCGTATTGCCTTATTATTTAAACAAAATTTTCTGTTTTAAAAATCATTTGACAGCCCACTTTCTAAAACAACAAAAAAACCGTTGCCCCCTTTCTCTCTGCTAGGGTTTTGACCCTAGCATCTTTATGTCGCCGTGCCGCCGCTCCTTCGCCACTGCTCCGCCAAGGACGGCAATCTTTGGCCAACGAGAAGACCACGGACCTCCGGTAAGTCCTTTCCTTTCTTTTTCTTATTACTTACTAGTTTTTTTTAAAAAAAGTCAAAACAAAAAAAAAGAGAAAAAAAAAACAAATATCTATCTTCAATCTAAAATCTCTTCTTGATATCAATTTCTTTTCTGTTTTTTATTTGATTCGTGAAATCCCCCTCCTTTTTACAGATTTTCCTCGACTTTTTATAGTCGAAAGATGAAGAAAAATCAAAGAAATAACACAACGCAGTTGTATTTCCGTTATTCTCTCTTTTTTTTGCGTTTTTCTCTTTCGTTTACTTGTTCTTTGCGTCTGTTTTGCCGTTTGTTGCGCAGATTCGGCCAACTGGAGATGTACGTGGGACACGTACGTGCGCAAAGGGTGGTGGTGCGGGGCTGATGTGCGGCGGCTAGGGTTGAAGGTTGTATGCTGCTAGGGTTCCTGTTGGAATTTAGTTAGTGGGCTGTTGGGGTTTGGGCCTGTAAAAACTTAGACTGCTTATTTTTTGTTTTGTAAGGGCCCGGGTAAATTGGGCTTATTACAATCTCCTTATACGACGAATCATAATCCCCATACAATTACTCCAATGTCATCTGTTTAGCTATCCACGCCTTTCGATATGATATTCGATACTGGAATCGTGCTTGCATTTCGGCAATCTGTACCGAAACTTTAATGGTCGGCATGTCCTTCACCATTGGCATGATACACGTATAGATAGTTTTCGAATCAAGTTTTCCATGATCTTCTGTCATACGTGTTGATGTGCATGTATGAGGAACAACAAATTTTAGTGAAAATCTTCAAAAATTTTAATAGATTTAAATAAAATTTTTAGAAACTTCTAGGCCCTAACGAGAATCCACCTCGATAGATACAATTATACTATATAAACCTTGCATAAATAATTAAAGTATAGCATAAAATATGAACTATTAATTAACATGATTAATATATATATATAATATTTTAAATATGGAAATGTTAAAAAAATTATTCAAGTACGTGAATTATTAAAATTTATTTTCGTCTTTAAATTGAATTGTCCATTTGGTACTGGTATTATTGTCGAATAGGAGGACGTGAGTTTAAGCGCATTTGTCCTCTTATTTACGATTGAGAAGAAATTATGGATAGTTTCAAGTATTATATAAAAAGAAAAATTGAATTGTTAAACACAAATTATTTTACATGCTTTCTAGAACAATAAAATCAAATAATTGATATATTTTCTCATTTAAAATTTTCATTATTCAAATAAAAATCAATTATTTCTTTTATTTAAAAGAGTCTTTAGTTTGAAAATGAAAGAAAATTATATAATTTTTATAAGTGACTCAATAAATCAATTAAATTATTAAATGAAATTTTAATAATGTGACTGCTCTTGGTTTTTTAGCTTTTAAGCTAGTTAGTGCATTGCCATGAATGATGGGAGAGGCTTAATGTGCCACTGTCTACTAGTAAAAAGACAGTCATTCCACAAATGGTATGATTGAGACCCTTATTATTATTATTATTACTATTATTATTATTATTATTATTATTTGGTTTTTTTCTTAAATAGTGTTTATAAATATTAAATATTAATTAAAGATACTAATAAATACGGGATGCCGTGATAAGTTATATCACATTTTGAGAGAGAATTTATACATGAATTTTTAAAAACGATGTTGTTGAGACGGAGAATCATGAATCTTGAAAAATTAAATAATTTCAAATTTTGTATTCACATAATCCCATACTATAAATATTTATCTTTTTTTTATTTCTAACTTCAATTTTTTTTAATTCTCATCCAGATAAAAAGTTTCATAAACTGGTCTATTTTTATAGTATGTCTCTTTAAAACGAAAGTTGAGTTCACTCTTAATTTTATTTTTTTTCTTTCTAGTTACTCGTAGTTTTTCTGTTTCATCGATTTTACTTGGACCCACCTTTTCCTCCGAAAAAAGGGAAGAAGAAGTATTTTCTTCGATCCCCTATTTCTGGTTAGCCCCTCCCCTTTGGAAACAATTTTTATTTCTATGTTTCTTCCTTCCTCACCTCCCCCAGTTTCTTTCATTTTGAAAATTCCTTTCAATTTCTTAATTTGTTGGTCCTCATACATGCACATCAACACGTATGACAGAAGATCATGGAAAACTTGATTCGAAAACTATCTATATGTGTATCATGCCAATGGTGAAGGACATGCTGACCATTAAAGTTTCGGTGCTGATTGCCAAAATGCAAGCACGATTCCAATATCGAGTATCATATCGAAAGACGTGGATAGCTAAACAGATGGCATTGGAGCAATTGTATGGGAATTATGATTCGTCGTATAACGAGCTACAAGGATGGATAGCTACTATGCGGGAGTACGTACTGGGGACTGTGATTGAGTTACAGACAAAGCCTTATTACGGCCCGGACGACCAGTTACAGTAGGGAAAAAAGATTTTCCATCAGATGTTCTAGACATTTGATTCATGTGTGCGGGCATTTCCCTACTACAAGCTACTTGTGCAGGTGGATGGGACCAGGCTATATGGAAAATATACACAGATCCTACTTCTTGCAGTTGCTCAGGACGGTAATAGAAACATGCTCCCAATAGCATTTGCCATCGTAGATAAGGAGAACTTGAAATCTTGGGAATTCTTCCTCACTAACCTGTGGAGGTATGTTATTAGCAACGATAACATTTGCATCATCTCCGATAGAGGGAAAGGTTTAATTGTAGCAATTAGGCGTTTAGGTGTGCCATAGAGATCCATTTACGGCATCCATCACATTGCGTCCAACTTCCATAAAGATTATAAGAATGCAGACTGGAAGAGACAAGTCGTGGCAATGGCTAAATGATAAACTTATCTTTTCAATATAAGTTGTAATGTTTTATGTTATCGAGTTACTGGAACTTATTTTTTCTTAATACGTATACAGCTAGGGGTGAGCAAAATTCGATTCGATTCGAAAAAATCGAAAAAAATTCGAATTTCGAATTATTCGAATCGAGTTAATCGAATTAATCGAATCAATTCAAATTTTTTCTTTCGAATTTCGAGTTCGAATCGAGTTGAATTTTCGAATTCGAATAACTCGAATAATTCGAATAATTCGAATAAAAACTATATTTTTTATTTTTAAAATATACTACATATATTTTTATTTTAAAATACACTACATTTAAAACAAAATCACTTCCAAAATCCCTAACTAAGCTCGTGCCCTCCTCCTCCCTTTTTCCCAATTCAAAAATCTTCACCTCCGTCCACCCTTCTCCACCGATCCACCTCCAGTCCCGGGTCCTCCACGGCTGACTGCTCCACCGCCAGTGCTTTTACGTCTTCTACCTTGGATTTCTAAGGTATATTAACTTTTATTCCTTTCCTTACACTGTATTTTCTTTAACATGTTCAGTTTGGTAATATCTTTTCTTCCCCATAACAATACAAAAATAAACCAAAGCCTGAAAACAACCCAAGTATAATCTTAAGAAAATGGAAAAACAGTAGCTCTACTTAACAAAGCAAAATCAGTTCCTTTAAACCCATCACCCAAAATACCTTTCTTTTGCCACAGGTTTCTTCTTTCCTGAACTTAAACCTATTCTGTTATTCAACTTGCTTTTTTCCCTTTTCTGGGTATCAAATAAATATCCCTTTTTTTAATAAATATTGGATCTTTTTTTGCTGTTTGTTTTGGATTCGAGCTTTCGGATCCGAGATTCTTCACATAAGGTATACCTCTATACCCCTTTTTTGTTTCTCTCTTGGTGTTAATTCTTGTTTTATTTCGTATTTCTTTTGATTGAATGATCATTGGGTGTTTTGTTTCATGGGGGAAAATGGGATTTAAATAGATATTGAAGGGTTATTTTAATAATTATTATTTGTTACTTCTTTCCATGAAAAATGGGATTTTAAGTAGATATCGAGGGTTCTTTTTAATCTTTTTTCTTTAGTTCATTCTAGCTATGGACTTTACTATTTTAGTGATTGAATTTAGGAGGTTTGTATATGTGTGTGTTCATGATTTTCATCTTCATTTTGTGATAGGTTGTTTTTCAATTTTAATTCATAAACCCTAGGGCAATACCATCTATATTATCTGTGGAATTTGAGAACTTAGGCCACACGTAATGGAAAGTGGGAGCAGTTTTCAATTGTGTATTTAATATCATTTCTATACATATTTCACATCTTTGTATTTGGCATTTTTTACCTAATCAAGTGCTTATAAATAACTATTTGAACATTAAAACACTGTTTTAACAACTAGTTACAAAGTTCAGTAGAGCTACTGTTTTTCCATTTTTTTGATTTCTAAGGTATATCAAAGCAGAGCAGGCTTGAGTTTTCTTTAAGTTTGCAGGGAGAGAGTGGAATTCCCTTTTATTTTCACTACTTATTGTTTAGTTCTTAAGCTTTTCTTGTGGGGGTGGTGAGAAAGAACTGATATCATCTCTGGTACTAAACATAACCAACACAAAAAATAAGAATCTTTTAGTTCTTAAGTTTGCAGTCAATTATTTTTGTATGCACCAATCATCATCAAACTATAGCCATCATTTTGAAGCTGCAGATTTATTGTTGTTCTTTCTAATTTAGTTTATTTTGACTCATGCTATTTACTTGGATTTTTACGTATGTTTTTTATTATAATCTTTTTGTATTATTTTTGTTGTTTATTTGGAATCATGTTGTTTATTTGGGTTGATGTTGTGTTACTTTTATTTATTCACTTATTTACTTCAATTTTTTGTTGTATGATTATGTTTAAAAACTTTAAAGAAAATTATTTTTTAAAAAATTACATAAAAATAAACAACAATAATTTTATTTTATTTTTAAACTTAACTCGAACAAATAATTCGATTCGATTCGATCTCCATCTCACTCGATTCGATTCGATAAAACTTCAAATAAAGTTAGGATGATAAAATGATATTCGAAAACTCGATTAACTCGAAAATTTTCGATTCGATTCGATTTGATTCGATCGAATGCTCACCCCTATATACAGCGTACGAGTTAGAGCCACATATTTTCCGCCAAAGCATGATTCGACTTGAGAGTGACATAGAGGGGCAAATAAACACATCTTTCTGGGTTGGCAATGGGCTTAATGTTTTGACGAGGGCTTTCGTTATGGAAAAATGACCACAAACTTAGTGGAGGGGGTAAACGATGTATTGTTAAAAACACGTCATCATCCGATTGCATCTGTCTTCTCTGCTATATTCTACAGGTTGGCTACCTTGATGCCAAGAATGAGTCAGCAACAAGTTGACTAGATGGAGGCAGGACATGTGTTTGTCGAAGATGTCAGGGATGCAATGGTTGCAAACCGTCGGATGGCGAGGTCCATGAATGTAGAAATATATTCACGACGTCTGGAAACGTTTCGAGTTACTGAGACCATCGGTCGTCGACCTGGTATACCACCTAGGTCTTATGGAGTTGATATCTGGAACAGAAGGTGCGAGTGCAGGAGTTCGAAACACTTCATTATCCATGTGCGCATGTCGTGGCAGCGTGTGCTAAAGTGAACCTTAATGTTGAAAAATATGTCGATGATGTGTACACGCTCGAGCGCACATTACGTGTCTAGGAAAATGAGTTCCCCGTCTTGCCTGACCTGTCTACGTGAGAGTTGCCTCTAACGACTTTCAAGTTTATCCTAGACAGAGGGCTACGCAGGAATCCAAGAGGTCGTTCGCAATCAACCAGAATCCATAATGAAATGGACATTAGGGAGAAATTCGACGGTAAGCGTTGTGGATTATGCAGGTTAAGTGGTCATAGTCAAAATAAATGCCCTCAGCGAAACTATCATGTCGGACAGTCATCAGGATCGGGTCAGAATTGACCTAATGTTGTAAAAAGTATAATTCATTTGGAATAATTAAAATTATTCAACTTATACTTATGCTTAAATTGTATCCAAATTAAGGTATTAAAAACATGATTCATTTGGAATAATTAAAATTATTCAGCTTATGCTTATGCTTAAATTGTATCCAATTTAAGTTATAAAAAGTGTAATAAATTAAGTAATTAAATTTATACAATAAGTACAAACTTTGTAATGTACAAAAAAGTGCAATAAACCCTTAGAACTGAGGGTTTGATGGTGTGGTCCTAGGGGTATACCTATGCGGAGGTCGACGGTCACGTTCTGGGTGTTGGCGACGACCAACGTCCTCATTTGGCGCAGGGGGTATGGTAAACATAGAAGAAAAATCATGTGGCTCAATCGGCATCGATGAACTTGAACCTAAAGAAGTCCCATGATGCTGTAGGTACGGGCTGGGAGTGTCGTACTGCGGCGGGTAGGATCCAAAGAGATCAAACTCGTATGCGTATTCACCCCCTAAGAAGCTCGGAATATACTCATCGCCCACCAAATTCGGATGATAGGATTGTGAATCCCTATGTGAATGTGACTGCTCGGGATCTGGCTCGGGCTACGGCTCGGGATCTGGTTCAGGATCACGATCCCCCAGGTAGCTGCATGTGCGGGGGGCTACAGTCGACTGGCCTCCAAGTATATATTGCTTTCCGCAATTATAGTACCATTGTATGTACTCTAATAATGGTTGCAATGAATATGCCAAAACCATCTGAGGTCTTCGAACTATCCGATCGTTCCACAGCGCAATAAATTTTTAGTGCTTAACCCCCAATCCAACTGTGGTTTTCCTCTCCTATTCATGCCGTGAACCGCCCCCACCTCGCATGGTGGATCCAGGATATATATTGGATGCAACCAAACTGTCGTAGCACCCGATCCCCGTGATACCACTCGACTACATTGAAATTTATAATTGGTGCATTAGTGCACCACATTTCAGAATGAACGTGTGCAGACGAGGGTATCACAGCTGTAATTTTCGGGCGACGATATGGCATCCATATAAACTGCATCCATATATGGCATCCATATAAATTTAACACGGTGTGAGTAAGGTAAATAGACTAATATTAGAATAGCTTACCCCTTTCCCGGCATGCTATTTGATCATGAGTCGGTATATCGGGATAGTGTGCGACCTCCCAATACCCGGATAAATACTTCACCTACAAAAAGAAATATAGGGTTTAGGGTTGGTAACATCATTCAATATACTATGACTACAAATAATGACAAGCTATATTTTATCACCTGTTCACTAGTGGATAAACATACGGTTGGTGAGTAACCGATGCCAAAAATGGCATCCGATGGAGCGCTCAGGACAGCAGCAATGTAAGGCATCCGCCCATGTCTACAACAGAAGGCTTTGTCGTCCGACAAAGCTTCCGATATAACACTGCTAGAACGGCGGAGCCCCAGCTATACGAGCGAACATTGGACAAATCAGCTAATAGGGGCAAGTACATCATATGCACCTTGTTGTTGTTTGCATCGGGCATCAGTACTCCCCCTAGGATATGCATGATGTACGCTCGAGCAGTGCACATCAACTCACCTTCAGTGGCATTCGTTGATAACTGTCCAAATTTGGCTTTCAGCCATGTAAATTTCAAGCTCGTAAAATTTTCGTCATCGTCGTTTGGCGAGTCTTCTATTAGCTGATTACATAGTGCAGCTGGATCAGTAAATGAACTTACTCTCTTTACGGGACTTCCGTCGATTGGGAGTCCAAGCTGCAGCGTAACATCCTCTAAGGTCACCGTGCACTCCCCACACAGAAAATGAAAAGTGTGGGTGTCCGGGCGCCACCGCTCCACTATCGCAGATAATAAATCATACCGCAAGTCGAACGTCCGGATCAATGCTGCTGACCCAAATCAGGCTTGCTCCAAGTACGACATCAATAGTGAATTCGGGGGATGCTTTAAACCATTCACCCGACCCCTTATTACTCGATACGAGTCCTGATAGTGTTAAATTACAGAAACAATTAGGATACCATGATTTATTTCTATATATTACTTATATCCTTTTTTAATAGAACCCGTGATTAACAAATAATAATATATTACCATCTCATTAGCCGCATCAGATGTGTGTATCCCTGCTAATCAATGAAGCCATTGCGATGCCTGCAACTTCAAAAAAAAATTAGTAAAAGAACCTTATTTCGGCCATTTGTTCGTATTTTTTCCCGAATTTTGTTACTTTAAAAAATATCATATTTTCTAATTTTATTATTTTAAATTATTTTAGTACATTATGTTTGAAATTTAAATAAATTTAGTGTGTTTTTTAAATAAATTTAAAAAAACCCTTATTTCGCCCTTTGTTCGTATTTTTTGCTCGAATTTTATTACTTTAAAAAATATCATATTTTCTAATTTTATTATTTTACATTATTTTAGTACATTATGTTTGAAATTTAAATAAATTTAGTGTGTTTTTAAATAAATTTAAAAAACCCTTATTTCGCCCTTTGTTCGTATTTTTGCTCGAACTTTATTACTTTAAAAAAATATCATATTTTCTAATTTTATTATTTTACATTATTTTAGTACATTATGTTTGAAATTTAAATAAATTTAGTGTGTTTTTAAATAAATTTAAAAAAACCGTTATTTTGGCCCTTTGCTCGAACTTTTCCCTAATTTTATTACTTTAAATAAAAATATATTATTTTGTATTTTATTATTTTACTTTATCTTAGTACATTATGTTTTAAATGTATTAATTAATTCTTTTTAAAAAATTTAGTAAAAATCCTTATTTCGCCCTTTGTTCGTATTTTTTCCGAATTTGATTACTTTAAAAAATATTATATTTTATAATTTTATTATTTTATATTATTTTAGTACATTATGTTTTAAATTTAAATAAATTTAGTGTGTTTCTTAAATAAATTAAAAACCCTTATTTCGCCCTTTGCTCATATTTTTCCGATTTTTATTACTTTCAATAAAAATATATTATTTTCATATTTTATTATTTTAATTTATCTTAGTACATTATGCTTGAAATGTATTAATTATTTCTTTTTTAATTTAATAAAAACCCTTATTTTAGCCCTTTGTTCGTATTTTTTCCTAATTTTATTACTTTAAAATATATCATATTTTCTAATTTTATTATTTTAAATTATTTTAGTACATTATGTTTGAAATTTAAATAAATTTAATGTGTTTTTAAATAAATTTAAAAAACCTTATTTCGCCATTTGCTCGTATTTTTTTCCCTATTTTTACTTTTAATAAAATATATTATTTTGTATTTTATTTTTACATTATTTTAGTACATTATGTTTGAAATGTATTAATTTTTTTTATTTTTTAAAATTTAGTAAAAACCCTACTTGCCCTTTGTTCGTATTTTTCTCCGTGTTTTATTACTTTAAAAAATCATATTTTTAATTTTATTATTTTACATTATTTTAGTACATTATGTTTGAAATTTATTAATTTAGTGTGTTTTTAAATATACAATTTTTTCGGATTTTATTACTTTCGTTGAATATACAATTTCCGTTTTTTTCTTTTCGTATTTTATGTTTTCTTAAACATATTTTTTATAATTTTATTTTTAATGCTATTTTCCTAAAAAACTAATTACAACATCCTAAATAAATTTCACAAAAAATTCTAATCAACATAGAATGTATATAACATGGATTTTTCATGCTAAATAAATTTCATAAAATATATATTCTAAATAAAATAATAAAACACATACATTTTTTACACAAATATTACAAAAAAAAATTAATACAAAAAAATTACCTTTACTTCTTTTTTTCCTTTCTTTTCCTTCCTTCCCTCTTCTTCTTCTCCTTTTTTTTTCTTTCTTCTCCTTTCCTTTTCTTTCTTTCTTTTTCTTTCTTCCACTACACCAAAACAGGTCTTTAGCGGCGTTTTTTTAGGCCTTTAGCGGCGCTTTTTAACGCCACTAAGCGCCGCAAAAAAGGCCGCTAACGAAAACGTCGCAAACGTTTGCAGCGTTTACAAACAAAAACGCCGGTAAAGACCATGTTCTTTAGCAGCGCTTAGAAAAAAAACGCCGCTAAAAGTGAATTCATCACAGTGAATTTATATAATATTAATATCAATAAATAAAAGTGAATTCATAGTATTTTTGCAAAAATTTTAAATGTTAAAATGATAAAAATATTTATGTCATACACTATGAAGGCGGAAGTTACGACTGAAACATCTTCATCACAGTCTGAAGCTGTTGCTGGAGTTCGTCGTACTTTTTGGTCTGCTCTGCTTGTCTGGCTGCAGCCTCTGCTTCCCTCGCTGCGGCCTCTGCTTCCCTCGCTGCCGCCTCTGCTTTAAGTTGTAGCTGGAGTTCTTCATATTTCCTTTGAACCTCAACTGTGGTCGCTTGCATCTCAGCCATCTGGTCTTTCAACCTCTGAACTTCAGCTTGAGCCTGACTCCCCGAAGCCATGTATTGGTGGGAGCTGGATCCAAAATATTGGGTTGGGCTAACAAAAGATCCTTGAAATCGAACCCGACCATACCTTTCAGGACCCAAAACTTCAGTAATAATTCGGTTATCAATGTCTTCAAGATGAATAGAACTATCACTAGAAGCAATCGCTTCGTACTCCGCCTTTTTATCCTTTAGTTTTTCCTAATAAATAAATCACATAGTTAGGAACGCAATATTATATATTAAAAAACATATGCAACATAACAATAGTCGCATTACAAGCAATGAATTAAACCATTAGAAAATAAACACTAAAAATAACTAAAATAAGTCAAATCGTATTAAGTAAACGTACCATTATTTCACCGGCTTCAGGAGTCATGGGAGATCCATCTTTCTTCCTATGTGTAATTTCAAAAAGTTGAAGGCGTCCAACTTTTTGACCGGACGACAGTTCCTACAATATGGTAGTATAAATATTATTTAATAGAATGTTATACATATTCGACAATATTAAATAAATTAAAAATACCTCCGCCTCAGCTACACATGCAAAACTTCTTGACCCGGCTGTGTGGGTGAATTTTTGTTTCTGCCTGCTGCTTTTTCCAACTTTTTCATGATCCTACATTATCAAAATTTTAGTACGTAAATAGAAAATACTATAAACCAAAATAATTACAATAGTTTGGAAGTACGTCATACCTCGCCTTTCTTCGAATGCCAAAATCTAACCGCATCTTCCCATTGGTACCTCAACATACCCGGCGGGACATTTTGCAATTTCTCATCGAGGGTTGTTTTTGTTTTATAATAATTTTTCTTCAAAGTACTTTTATTGTCTCTCCATATTTTTCCCAATGCCTTCTTTACGTAATCATCCGAGACCTCTAAAGCAAACCTCACCTACAAAAAACAAAAAACACAAGTTAATAAAGTAAATATAAATGAAACTATTTCCCAAGCATTACAGATGGCATTAATATTTTGTTACCTTAATATTATCGAGGGCTTGGTTTTTGTTGCTATCGGGCATTTGATGCCATGACTCGTAGTTGATAGGCAACATATTCGGATTTCGTGCTAAAATGCCCATGTATCCTGCTAAAAGTCGAGCTTCTGATCCAACAGGTTGACCAAAACTGTTTCGTCCAACTTTGACACGCTCGACTGGATCTAACTCATATAACTCTCTAAGTAGCGTATGTCCTCGACCTCTGCGCGTCCCACCATTTTCAGCTACAAATGGTATATTATAACATAAGAATTTGAAAAATAAATCAACTATAAGTCAACACGCATGTAAATTAAATGTAAACTTACTTTGAACTTCTGTAGGATCCTCAGCTGTAATCGGAGCATTCGAAGATCCAACTAGCATCATTGTTCAAGACTATTTGTTTCTGTCGAGTTTGGATTATTTTGAACAATGCTTCCCCTTAGAATTTTTCTTCTAGGCATTTTATCTGCAATACACATAAAATAGTTGACAACGGGATAACTAATTACAACAATAACAGCACATATAAAATAGTTGAAATATATAATAAGACCAAGATTTAAATTATGATATTACATATAATTAAACAATCGTAAAATCTTACTACATCATTATTCGTAAATATCTGCATCGGTATCCTGACGAACCCATTGAAATTGTGCACTAGTACTAGGGATATTATCGTTTAAGTTTTGTTCTGGAAAGGGCAAAGTTACTGATCTGTTGTCGATGTTATCTCTAGTTCCACTGCCCATGTCAAACAAGTCTCTAGGGATGTTATAGAGTACAACGTACCAACCCTCATCAGTTGGATCTTTTGAGTAAAAACCTTGTTTGACTTGAGATGGGAATACATACGGCTCATTTATCAGTTGTTGTCCTGTGTGAATCAATAGGTCAAAGTTCACCATTGTAAAACCAAATTGATCTTGCTTAATTCCACGAGCTGTATTAACATCGGCCCAATCACCACGAAATAAGACAACTTTCCATTTGCCGTAGTAATCCAACTCAATTATGTCAGTAAGATGTCTGAAATATTCCACATTTCCCTCGACAAGATTATTGTCCCTAGCACTAGCATAACTTGTAATTGCAGAATTGACAACTATTCCACAATTTTGCGTTCTCCTCAACCTCTCGTGATATTTTGTATGAAATCTGAATCCGTTGATGAGGAACGCACTATATCTTTTAACCACTCGATTTGGACCTTGGGAGAGCCATTTAACATCGTCGTTTACGTTCTTCCCACTCCAAACCTATTGAATGGAAAGTAAACCGAGTAATTAAAATGTTATGAGAAAACATTATTATTTGTGGCGGAAGCTCGAATCGCATACCGCTTTGGCTTAACCATTCATAAAAGATTCAGAAACAACTTATTGATATCTCGATGTTGTGTTCTTCGGGAGCGCGAACGAGATCTCAATATTTGTTTGTACTCACTATGTTAAAAAAATACCGCAAAATCTTTGTTAGAAGATAAATAGTTATTAGTTTGATAAATTATTTATCAAAATTTGTAGAACTTACTTCCGTAAAGGTTCCAATGATTCGTGGTGAAACAGAACATATCGATGTGCTTGTACCCACGATAAATGATCTAATTCTGCAATTTCAACTTTTTCGATTGGTTCTCCAAAACTTTGGAACAAATAAGTATCGGCTAAGTTATGGTCCGTGAGTCCAGCATTCCTATTTGGTCTGTTTAACCTTGTTTCAACATCTTCCAAATATCTTGAGCAGAAGGTCATACATTCTTCTGCCAAGTAGCCTTCAGCAATCGATCCTTCTGGATATCGCTTGTTGCGGCAGTAAGACTTTAATTTGGATAGAAACCTAAACAGAATATACAACATTTCTTAATTATTGAAAGTAAAGGCATAGAGGTGAATGAAGGAAAACTTATACTTTTTTAATTAACACCTTTCTATGGGATACATCCATCGATAGAAAACGGGTCCGCCAAGAATTGCTTCGTGCGGGAGATGGATTATCAAGTGAACCATAACAGTGAAGAAGGAAGGTGGGAAGATTTTCTCCAGGTTGCATAAAGTCAAAGCGGCTCGATCCTGTACCTTCTGAAGTTCTTGAACGTCCAAAACTTTACCACAAATGGCTTTCATTATGTTGGATAGTTCAATTATACAAGACGTCACCTTCTTGGACATACAACATCGTAGAGCCACTGGCAGTAAATCTTGCATCAAGATGTGATAGTCATGTGATTTTAGCGAATATAATCTTCGATCTTTAACACTAACACATCGAGATATATTCGATGCATACGCATCTGGAACCTTTATATCCTTCAACACCTTGCAGAACACTTCTTTTTCCGTCTTGGACATTGAAAATATAGAAGGTGACAACCGATATTTCCCATTCGGAAGTGGATTGGGATGAAGATCAGGTCAGATTCCCATTTGGACTAAATCAAGTCGACTTTGAAGATTGTCTTTTGATTTTCCGTCGACATTCAAAACTGTACCCACAATGTTCTCGCAGACATTTTTCTCAAGGTGCATAACATCAAGATTGTGTCGTAGAAGGTGATGCTCCCAATAAGGCAACTCAAAAAAAATACTTCTTTTTTTCCACAAGTCCGCCTCATTAGGATCGTCCTCTTCATCAGAGTCATCATCAGCTTCATCATTGGATCTTCTATTTCTTTGCGTGTCTGACGGTTGGTTCATCTTCCCATAAATGAAATTCATATATTCCAACATGAACAAGATTTCAGAGCCACTGGTCTGCGAATGAGCTTCTCTGAACTCTTCAGTGCCGTCAAATACAGAACTCTGAAATCTAAATCTATGATTTTTCGGTAACCACCAACGGTGCCCCATGTAAGAGAACTTCTTCCCATTGTACAACCATTGCGAACATGTTTGTGCAGCACAACAAGGACACGCATAACGACCCTTGGTACTCCAACCAGATAAATTGGCATAAGCGGGAAAGTCATTAATGGTCTACATCAAAGCTGCACGTAAATTAAAGTTCTCCTTTCTCAGCACATCGTATGTCTCGACACCAGTCCACAATTGTTTTAACTCTTCAATAAGTGGCTGTAGATAAATGTCGATATCATTCCCGGGCCCTTTCTCTCCAGGGATAATCATAGATAAGATAAGGGAAGATTGCTTCATGCAAATCCACGGAGGCAGATTGTAAGGAACAAGCACTACTGGCCAAGTACTGTACGCAGTACTCATGATCTTGTACGGATTAAATCCATCAGATGCTAAGCCAAGCCTTACACTCCTAGGATCACTTGCAAAGCTTGGAAATTTATTGTCAAATGATTTCCAAGCTAAAGAATCTGCCGGATGCCTCATCTTCCCATCATCGGTTCGTCCATCATGGTGCTACGTCATAGACTCCGCTATCTTCGACGACATGAAAAGCCTTTGAACCCTTGGTATGAGCGAAAAATACCGTAAAATCTTGACCGGCTTCTTTCTTGGCTGTGCATCATTTTCATCGTCGTTCCTATCTTCTGTGTTTCTATTTATCCAACGTGATTGGCCGTATATGTGACAGCACTACTGGTTTCTTCGATCGCCCCAATACAACATGCAGTCATTCAGGCAACTATGGATTTTGGTGTACCCAAGACCTAAGTCTTTTATCATAGTCTTCATATCTTTGCATGATTAAGGGATTTTTGCAAACGGAAACATCTCTCTCAAAAACTCTAACAGCATTGTTAAAGAGTTCCCGGTCCACCCTCCCAAACACTTTAACTGGAAAAGACGAATACAAAAAGATAATTTTGAGAATTTTGATCCCTCAAACAGTTCTTCATTCATGTCATTAAGTAGCGCGTAGAACTTCACCGCTTCTCCATTCGGCTCTTCATGATGTACACTTCTTCCAGGTTCGGTAAAAGCATTTCCACCAATATTACAATCATCAGATGCAACAAAGTCGGCTGGGAACGACTGTAAACCATGATTGTGAATATTAAATGCTTCCCGCAACATCCCTTCCATGTCATCCCCTCTAACAGACTGGTGGTAAGTAGTACTGTCATAAGATACATCCATCCTTGAAGAGGAAGTACTAGGCGGGCATTCTCCATGAAAAAGCCATTGTTTATAACCCCGAACAAACCCATCAACAATTAGATACTCGTATACAACTTCACGATAATGCCAGTTTATGTTGACACACTTCTTACATGGGCAAAGAATCATGTTCTCCTGGCTTGCATATTGAAATGCAAAATTTAGAAAAGTCTGTACTCCATTTCGATAACCGTCGCTTACCCTTGACAAATTCATCCAAGACCGGTCCATTTCTTATTTCTTGATGTTTGATTTTCACCAGAAATTACAAGGGTAAGTTGTTCAGTGGTAACTACAAATGAGTTTTTTTAAATATATATCATATGATATATATTTATGTATTAAGTAAATTATGTAAGTTATGTACGTGTCTAAGTTATGTAAGTTATGTATTAAGTAAGCTATTTAAGTTGTGTATTATGTAAGTTATGTATGCTATGTAAGTAATGTGTATTATGTAAGTTTATATAAGTTATTATATAACTAATGTATTATGTAAGTTTATTTGAGAATTTTATATAAGTCATGTATTATGTAAGTTTAATAAGTGTATGTGTGATAGTTATATAAGTTTATTGAATATTAATAAGTTATGTAAGTTCTTGTAAATACAAAATTAAATTATGTAAGTAAATATTAATAGTCAGTCACTTTTATGTATCTTATTTATAATAAATATTGAAATTATAATATATTTTAACAAGTTATGTAAGTAATGTAATATATACTTAAATTTTAGTAAGTAATATATATTTAAGTAATGTATTTAAAATTTAAACAAATTTTAGTAAGTAATGTATTTAAGTAAATTATTTAAGTAATATATTCAAGTAAATTTTAGTAAAAATATGTTTTAGTAAGTAATGTAAGTCATGTAAAATATACTTAAAATATACATTTAAGTAATGTAAGATATAAATTTTAAAAATTATTACTTAAGAATATATATATATTATTAATAAGTTAAATTAAATTGTAAAATATATTTAAAATATAATAAATATTGAAATTATAATATATTTTAACAAGTTATGTAAGGAATGTAATATATACTTAAATTTTAGTAAGTAATATATTAAACAAGTAATGTATTTAAAATTTAAAAAATTTTAGTAAGTAATGTATTTAAGTAAATTATTTAAGTAATATATTCAAGTAATATATTAAAGTAAATTTTAGTAAAAATATGTTTTAGTAAGTAATATGTAAGTCATGTAGAATATACTTAAAATATATATTTAAGTAATGTAAGATATCAATTTTAAAAAATATTACTTAACAATATATATATTATCAATAAGTTAAATTAAATTGTAAAAATATATTTAAAAATATAATAAATATTGAAATTATATATTAACTTTAAAATATATATCATAATAAGTTATTTATATTAAACATGCAATCAAGTAATAATTTTTGAGAATTCATTATATAATGAATTTATTAAACATTCAATCAATTAACTAACCAAAATTGATAATTCATTGACATTCAATCAATTAATCGATCAATTTATTAATTGATTATTAAACATTTATTAATTGAAATAAAATTGTAAATTGATAAATTGAAAATCGATAATTATAAATACAGTATAATTATGAATATATATTCGAATAATTATAAAATTAAATAAAATTATATAAAATTTACCCATAACAACTGACAACTATACATGAGAAAAATCAAGGCTATATTAACATCAGAAAACAAATTTTGCATCCTTATCAACAATGCCATTTGCAGGATACCTGAACAATTTTGAATTCATGCCTAGTGCTGAAATGATTGATGGGAATGGCATGAAAGAAATATGAAAGTAAATATTGACTTCGATTTCAAACATACAACCACTTCATCTAAAATTGGAATGCATGCAAAATAAATTTAAAATAGGAGTAAATACTACAAAAAAAAAGGAAAACATATGAAAATTACACCCAAATAAACAGGAAAAAAATAAAACACTTTAACTCTAAATCCATTACTACAAAATAACAGTTAGGCACTTATAGCAATTGAATTCGGATTTCAGTTTGGTTATAACAAGTTACAACAAAATCAAACCAAATCAGAAATGATAAAAGGAAGCCTATATATATTCATTATAATCAAACAGAAGAATGGTTTTTCTTTAACAAAAAAGATTCCCATTGAAAAGTTTTTAAAAGAAATTCATTAGATATAACAGATGCCAATAACTTTTCCACGCCATATATATATAGCAAACTAAAGGCATTTCACATAAAAGAAACACGTGGTACCCTAAACCCACTATCAAACTAATCAAAAGCATCGACCCATTTACGCATAAAGGACCGATTTTTGAGCATCAACGAGTCCAATAAAAGTAACCATATCAGAACTAAGGACCCAAAGCCACTAATTTTAAATGATGAAATTAATACCGACAGCGTTATACCTTGGAAAGGGTATTGCCCAAAACTGAAGATGGAATCCGAAATTACTAAGTGCAGCGTCTTCTCCTCGGTTTCAGTCTTGGAGTTTCTGGGAAAGTTGAAAGATTGAAAGCGTGGGTTGCTATGAGGAAGGAGTCAAAACAACAGCAATGAAGAAGCAACAGAGAGACATTAACGCATGAAGAAAAAGAACGAAGAACGAAGTACTCAAACTTACCGATGGTTGCGGCGCCAGAAACGGACGGACGGAGTGATGCAGCACAGAAGATGGCAGAGTAGCAGGTGGTCGGGTTTGGGGGGCTGTTAGGGATTAGGGGAAATTTTAGGGATTTGGGGGAGAATGAGTATTTGGGGGATAAGTGATGGAGAAATATCGGGTGTAATATTTGGTCAGACTGATGGAAAAAATACGACGCCGTTCTCATCTAAAAAAATATCCATTTGCGACGTTTACATCAAAGTGCCACTAAATTTAATTGAAAAGCGGTCGTTTCATCAACAAACAGCTGAAAAATGTGGCGTTTCCCTATAAACGCCACTAATAATATAGATAAACGGCATCGAATCAAACATTGAAAAACATTTTTGCGGCGTTTTAAGCAAAGCGCCATAAAATATAGGTCAAAACTTTGCGGCGTTTTAAACTAAGCGCCACTAACAATAACTCAAAACGCGGTCGCTTCATCAACACTTACCTCAAACCCCTGGCGTTTTCTCAAAAACGCCACTAATTACATTTACAAAACGGCAACGTTTCAACAAATGTTAGAACAATTTTGCGGCGTTTCAAGTAAAGCGCCACTAACTATAAGTCAAAACGAAGCCGTTTCCCCAACAGTTTACCCAATGTTGTGGCGTTTCCGAAAAATGCCACTAATACAATAGACAAAAACGACAACATTTCAATAAACATAAATACAATTTTGCGGCGTTTCATGGAAAGCGCCACTAATAGCAACGTAAAACGACGCAGTTTCATTAGCTCCTAATCCAACTTGGCGGCATTTTTCAAAGTGCCGCGAATACGGATGAACAAAACGGCGCCGTTCCCCTTCCCAGTGACAGGAAACGATGCAGTTTTACTTAACGTTAAATAATCTTTCCAGCGTTTTGAGATAAATGCCTCTAACGGCTTTCATTGCAAAAAAAGTTTAAAATTTCTACAAAATTTAAAAATATTTATAATTTATTTTAAATTATATATACGCTAAGAATAGAATACAAATATACTAGCACGTGAGTTGTCAAAATAGTGTCATCCAAGATTGAAGTTAAATTGATCCAAAATTAAAACCAAAGTTATAAAATGGAAAAATTAATAATAAAAAAATGAGAGAGTAATACATTTAAAGAAAATAAATTCGCGTTTTAAACCTGCTTAAATTATAATTTCTAAACCTTAAACCTCAAAAACCAAACCCCAAACCCCAAACCAAAAACCCCAAACCTCAAACCCCAAACCCTAAAGCCCCAAACAGTAAAAGTCAAAACCAAAAGTCCCAAACCGTAATATTCCTAAACCATATTTTAGGGTAATTGCGTGGCCAATGTTACTGTACAAAACATATATTTTATATTCATATATTAAATTGCATGAATCTTTAGTAAAATCTAAATGTTCTTCAATTTTTAAACAGCATCCTTAAACCCTAAACACAAACTCTAACACATAAACTATTAACCCAAAATAATAAACATTAAACTGTAATCCCTAAAACTCTAAACCATGGACATTAAATCATATATTCTATAACGTAAACCCTTAAATAAAATAAAAATTTTGCAGCGCCACTAAAGTTCCCAATAGGCCTAACCTGACCCCGAATTTTTAAACCCTAAATCACTAACTCTTATCTTCTAACCCTTAAACCACTAACCCCGACCCTAACTTGTACTAACCCTAAACCTTATTTAATACATAAATTAAAAAATATTAATTAATCAAAACCCTAAATCCTAACCCAAATCCCTACCCCCTACCCCCTAACCCTTAAACCATATTTTATAAAAATTAAAACACACTAATTAATCTAAACCCTAAAGCCTAACCTGACACCGAATCCATAAACCTTAAATCCCTAACTCTTAATCTATAACCCCTAAATTACAACCCTTAAATTAACCAGAATCCATAATTCCATAATCTATATAAACGTTAAAATTGTAGCTCTTAAACCGACCTTAAATCTTAAATTAACCGTATACCCTAAACGCATATATATTAAACCCTAAACTATAATGATAAATAATTAAATATTTTAAAAACTATCTTTTATAATTATATATGAAATTATTTAATATATAAATTACAAATCAATCAGTCATGTACCTAACATTTTTTAAAATTATTTTAAATAATACTATTTCAAGTTTTCCATTTTTAACAAATATTCAATTAAAAATAAATTAAATTTTAATTAATATAAATAAACAAATTAAATATAAAAAACATATAAAATGATTTTGTGGCGCTTTAAGGAAAAACGCCGCTAAAGCACTAAAAAGTTTCGAAACGATGCCGTCTGGCTTAGGTTTTTTGTGGCGTTTCGGTACAAGCGCCGCTAATACTATGCTTCAATGGCGTTTTCCCATGTGCGCCACTAATTCCAGTATACATCAAGAACTAAACGCTGTGTTTTGGTTAAGACACTTTGCGGCGCGTTCCACAAGCGCCACTAATACTATACTTTAGCGGCGTTTTTCAGCAAGCGCCACTAATTCTAATACACCTCAAGACCAAACTCTGCGTTTTGGTTAAGATATTTTGAGGATCTTACCACCAAACACTGCTATAACTATCCTTTACTGGCGTTTTCCTTAAAAGCCACTAATTATAGTATACATCAATACCAAAACGCTGCGTTTTGATTAAGATGTCTTGCGGCGTTTAACGCTCGGTGCCGCTAATACTATACATTAGCGCCACTAATTGCAATATACATCAAGACCAAACTCTGCGTTTTGGTTAACATCTTTTGCGGCGCTTCCGCTAAGCGCCGCTAATACTATACATTACCGGCGTTTGTTCGTAAGCACCACTAATGCTAATATACATCAAGACCAGAACGCTGCGTGTTGGTCTTGAGATTTTGCGGCGCTGTGTGGTAAACGCCGCGAATTATGTTCTTTAGCAGCGTTTTATAAGAAGCGCCACTAATGCTAGATCTTTAGTGGCGTTTTATTCTTTGCGCCGCTAATGCTTGATTTTTAGCGGCGTTTGTTATCAAAACGCCACAAAATATGCCGCTAAAAGCCTGTTCTGGTGTAGTGTTCTCCTTTCCTTTTCTTTCTTTCTTCTCCTTTCCATTTCTTTCCCTCTCCTTTTCTTTTCCACCCACCAGCCGAATGGTCCCCCCATTATAAGGGGAGTTGTGCTGCCTGTGGCAGTGGCACCATTAATCTATATTTGAATTAGCTAAGGACAATAAATCACATATTCGTGAAGCCTATCATCTCAAAACATATCACAAACTCTAGTTTTATCATTATGTATCTTAACAAAATACATATATAAACACCATTAAAAATCCTAAGTTTATCATTAACAATCATAAATAACTTCAAAGCAAATGGTACATTTTTTGGCTTTTTGTCACCAGACTAATAATCTCGAGTCACAAAGAACTTCCCTCTTAAAAGGTGTGTTCTACTTTCTCAATATAAAATTTCAAGAACCCACAACCTGCCAAAAGTCACATACATTAGATTCTACATATTAACTATAAAAGAACCCTTTACAAATGGTGTTAACTTAAGCCTAAATCATACCTTTCAACCTTTTTACAACTCCTTCGATTTGCCCGAATCAATTGAAGTTTTACGATTAACCTAAAATAAAAATCAAATAATGATGAAATTAGAAAGGTTTCAACAATGAAATTGACAAACAAGGGTTTCAAGAAAAAAAATTAATTCTTCAAACGTACCCTTCTATCAATTCCACAAAGGATTAAAGGTTGTAAAAAGATGATTTGAAATTTTTTGAACAAAAAGAGTTTGTGATTTGTTTGAAAAAAATAGGGATTGTTAGTAAAATCTGATTAAGGGTATTTTCAATCAGTAAAATGTTTTTCCTTAACGTTTAAATTTTATTAAATTTATGATGTTTTATTTTTAACTATTTTAATTTTATTTATCGAATTTTAGTAATATTTTAAAAGAAAATAAATAGATATTTTACGTGGCAAATGATTGGCTGTATTAAATAGATAATGATTAATTGTTTAGGTACCATTTTGAATTTAATAACACATGATAAATTAATTAATTTAATTTAAACTCATATCGATTAACTATTTGTTAGATTGATGAATTTCATAATTAATCATGTGAAAATGTAAAATAAAATATAAAGGTAATAATGCATGCACCTATTATACATCTTTTAATTTTGTTGATTTGATTTCTACTTTCCTTTTTTAATATAATTCTCACTTTCTTTATTTGATAGTAATTCACGATATAAATTCTATTTTAGGTTTACAATAATTATCTTTTTATAACATGTTGTAATAGTATATAACAACCACCTTTTTATAACTTGCAAAATCTTAACAAATAAATAGAGTTGTTACAGAAGGGGTTGACTGTAATCATTTTCTTTTTGGTCATTATGTTTCCTACAAAATTGATCAATGGTACTAGAAACAAGCATTCTCTTGGCGCATAAAGTTGATAATTGCTGAAAAAAAATAAAGTGCGTAATTGATGACCAAAGTGATGGTTGTAATGGCAACCTTAGATGCCACTATGATGAACACAACAACAAAAAAATAGAGCACAAATGATTATTTACGCATATCGATTTTTCTATGTCTATGGAACCCAACTTAGTGAGTAAATCCATTATTTTTAATCCTAAGACAACAAGTTATTTAAGTCCTATCACAACTCACCACTAAGTTCTTTCCTTGAGAATTTTGGTTGAAAAACTAAGCAACAAACTTATTTTACACTCTTAATGCACTATCAAATACAAGTTCCTCAATGAAAAAATAAGTGCTATAGAAACTCTACCTTATTTTAACTTACACAAGCCTCTAATATATAAGAATTTAATGTTTGCAAAGATAAAAGATCAATTAGAATCAATATCCCACAAAAAATAGCCTCGTAAAAAAAAACTTTACAAATATCCTCAAAGTCAAGAATAAATCAAATATTTCGAAAACAAATTTTCAAAAAGTCAAGCCAATCTCCATAAAATAAGTGATCTGACTTGCTTGATTCAAATTGATTTAGTCTTCAAAGATTGATTGCTCCATAAAATGGATCTTCAAATATGAGACAGCACATGTCCACAAAACCATCTAAGTCGTTGCCCAAATGATTTTGTTAAAATGATTTCAACTCCAAAAATGTCAAGTTATGTTGCTTATGGCAATGCTAGCTGTAGTGGCCACTGTTGGATTTGGTACACTAAGTGTACTATATTCGTTTTATATAATTGTATTTTTCAAACAAATTGGTTTAATAATATCTATTAATTACATTAATACCCTTTCGATATTGTCCTCAATATTTTTGCATGCAAAGCAAAATGGAAGCAAATAATGGCTCGTTAGTTATCTAATGTTTAAATTAATACTAAGCGGTATTACGTGGTCAGATCGTGATATGAAAAGATAGCTTGTATTAGAAGATAAACCTAAATATGTCCTTAGTCTAATTGAAAATGAGCAAATCAATTAAAAAATAATATGTTGTCTATCAAGCCCAATTGTGGAGATGCTTTGTCTCGAATGGAACAGATGACTCCTAAAAGATAAAAATATAGATGTGACTGACTGGATTGACAGTACATCAGATAAGACCCAAGTAGAATAGATTCTAAATCCATTTATGGATCTATTTACTTGTGACGTTCATAGTGTGATATACCTTAATTTTGAGAGGATGATAGACTATGCATGCATGACTCGTATACTTTGATGCAAGTAAAAGGCTAAGTTCAAATAGATAAAGAACCGAAAGTTGGTGCACTGGATATACAACTTCTATAGTATGTAACATCATTCAAAATAGTGAAATTCATAGCCAAACTAATGGGTAAATGGTATCTTCTTATCGACATTGCATGATAGATAAAAAGTAAACATGGCCATGAGTCGTTTGTCTTTGTGAAATGCTAGAACCTTTAAACATATTAAATATCATCTCTTAAAAGTAAAATACACGAACCATGTTAAACCTCTAGTTCTTAACGGCTATGTACTTCAAGCATTACTATGTATCGCCTCAAGTATTACTTGAATTCCATTTTGGGGTCGAAGGGTGAGAATAAGTATTGGAGAGTGGACATAGGCAGGGGAAAGGGTAATGGTGTAGCGTTGTAGAATCATGGAGAGAGCAATCTTGGTTTCTATCATTGCAAATGTCATACCAACACAAGATCGAGGTCCTAATCCGAAGGGGAAAAAGGCAGCCGCGGTGTAATTGGTAGCTTTGGCAATCCCTTCAGCGAATCTCTCAGGTTTTGGTTTTATTTATTTGGTTTTGAGCCTGGGCCAAAATTGGCCTATTACAACTGTCCCTCTTTGCTCATTCTCGTGTAATGAGAATGGTAGAAAGACTTTAAAGAGGCTAATTTTGCCTGGTCTTGCCGAATCTTGACTTTATGGTGCTTCTTTCTTTCAAGTAGTCTCATTCCATTTCATCGCATCTTCAGGGGTATAGGAATTGGTGTTTTGATATGCTCCAATGTAATTTTAGGGAGAAGAGACTTGTAGCTTTGATCTACTCCGCTGGAACTTCAATGAGATAAGGCTGGTGGCTTTAATCTGCTCCATTGCAAATTTAGGAAGATAAGATCCGCCATAACTTGTAGTTTTAATCTGTTCCACTGCAACGCTAGGGAAATAAGATTCTCTATCTTCAGTCTGCTCCGCTACAACTTCAGGGAGATAAGGCTGGTAGCTCTAATCTGCTCCACTACCATAATTTGTAGCTTTAATCTGTTCCACTGCAACGCCAGGATTGTTTAATGCTTTCTTTTTCATTTAGGTAATTTGCTTGTTGTTGCCGTGGATGAATGTGTAAAGAGGTCCTTTGATTCCCTATGAATTCAGCATATGCTGTATCACAAGCTCCATCAAATCACTCATGTTTCTTCTCTTAACACTGAATCCAGATGGTCCTTTTGTTTTTATATAGTGGATTTAGGACGTTTCTCAATAACAACTGACTTCTTAGTTTCTTTTAGGTCTAACTATGCTTTCACTCCCTGTATCATTTGCACTTTTGAAATTCAATTCATAACATTGTAATAAAAAAAAAACCTTTGTTAAAGTAATATTTATTTGGCACTTACGAAATAAAAAATCATACTCATCTAGCTAATACATACACGTGGAAAGTCAAATAAGCAAATGAAAATATTAATTCTCGAATTGTAAGATTCTTCAAATCTATTTTAAAAGATAGAATGAAAATCGATATATACATATATATCTTATATGAATTTCGTGTAAGGTTTTTTTTTAAAAAAACAACACATGATTGAATTGAAGGAATTGGTATTATCAATTGAAATTTAATTATTTAATTATAAATAGTGGATGAATTAAATGGACAAAAGATAATAATTTTTTTTTTTTAGTAAGAGTAGATTTTGAAGCTATTTTTGCCTTGAAAAACATTCTCCCATTATTGAGGAGGACTGAACTAATTATTTAAGTGTTTTTCTTCGTTGTCTTGCAAGTAAAAGTTGCCAAATATTAGAAAACAAATTTTGCTGGTTGCAGCATATTTACGACATATAGACGGCAACAATATTGTCGGGAACTATGGAAAAAGAGAAATATCACCACGTGGGTCTTCTTTAATATTTTTATTTTTTTAAATAATATATTTTTTCTATTATTGGCTATTAGGATTTTTTGGCCCACTTTGTCATTTGAATTTAACAATTAGGTCTATTTTAATCTTTGAACATGAAAATTTTAAAAGTTTGATGATGTGACATGATCATATGTATCACTTGAAAATTAAAAAAATTATATAAATTTTTAGGTGATGATGTGCTACAATCTCACAGTATCAGTTAAAAGATAAAACTATTGATTTCTTATTCAATCGGTTCGACTACTAGACCAATAATAATTAAATAAATAATAATAATTAAAGTATAACTTCCTTGTTGTTGCCATGGATGAATCTGTAAGGAGGTCCTTTGATACCCTGTGAATTTAGCTAGAGATGATCATTGGCCAGGCAGGACCGGCCCAAGATAAAATTTTAGGCCCGTTTTCTAAGCCCGGGCTTGATCCGGCCCAAGATATGGGCCTAAAAATTTGTCCAAGCTCGACCTGAAAAAAATTGCTAAGCCCTGCCCGGCCTGGCCCATATTAAATTTTACAACACCAAAAAAGTATATATTTAATATATATATATGATTAAAAAAATATATTTAATATATATTTCGGGCTGGGCCGGGGCCAAAAAAATTTTACCTGAGGCTTGGCCTATTTTTTAAACGGGTCTCTTTTTTTTACCCAAACCCTCTCATTTTTCAGGCGGGCCGTCAGGCTGGGCCAGGGCGCCCAACTCATGATCACCTCTAAATTCAGCATATGCTGAATACAGAGAGGTATCCATAGGTAATCATAAAGTAACTTTATTAAAGCTATGAAGAAGAAACAACATGGAGCAAGAATTAGAAGCTCCATCAACGCATTCATTTTTCTTCTCTAAACCAGAACCATTTTCCCCTTCAAAACAGATAAACCAAAAGTCAGGTAGGACCCTATCTTTCCCATTATCGTGTGTGGTCATAAAAGGCTCCTGAAGATATCAACATCTCAAAAATATATAAATAGCTCCTGCCCCTCCCATGGGTCTCTCTGGGTTCAATCTGCTCTTCTACTCCTTTCCTCATCTCAACTGGTAGCTTCAAATCTTAGTTCAATACCAATTATTACGGGACTAGAACTTTAATTTTACAAATCGCACGACCTTAAATAATTTCTTAACTTTAATAATAAGTACTACAATAGTACAAATTTTAGTATAGTTTATACCGGAATCATGTTTACATAAATAGTAAAAACAAGACATGACGAACATGTTTTACAGGTATTATTATCATAAATATTGAAATGAGAGGAATGATAATTACAAAAAGACCTAAAAAACCCAGCAACAAAGACATGAAAAGAGAGTATTTATTCTCAGCTCCTATAAACAGTGTTTTAGTGATGATATCGCATTATGTTTTGCAAAGGTTCCTCAATTCTCAAACCTTTTAAACCAATGGTTTTCATTTGCCTAAACAAAATGGATTTAATTTAACTATATTAATTATCAATTTATTTTAGGGTAATATTTAATTTTTCCCCATTTTCGTTGTTCCCTACAACATATATTAAACCAATCTCATTCATCTATATTTGAATTAGATATGGAAAGATAGCTTGTATTAGTAAATAAACCTAAATATGTCCTTAGTCTAATCGAAAATGAGCAAATCGATTGAAAAACTAATATGTCGTCTATCAAGCCCAATTGTGGAAATGTTTTGTCTCGAATGGAACAGATGACTCCTAAAAGAGAGAGACATAGATGTGATTGACTGGACTAACAGTACATCAGATAAGACCCAAGTAGAATAGATTCTAAATCCATTTATGGATCTATTTACTTTTGATGCTCATAGCGTGATATACCTTAATCTTGAGTGGATGATGGACTATACATGCATGACTTGTATACTTTGATGCAAGTGAAAGGCTAAGTTCAAAAAGATAAAGAACTACCGAAAGTTGGTGCATTGGATATACAACTTCTATAGTATGTAACATTATTCAAAATAGTGAAATTCATAACCCAACTAATGAGTAAATGATATCTTCTCATCAACATTGCACGATAGATGAAAATTAAACATGGCCACGAGTCATTTGTCTTTGTGATAAATGCTAGAACCTTTAAACATATTAAATACCATCTCTTAAAAGTTCAATACACGAACCATGTTAAACCTCTAGTTCTTAACGGCTATGTACTTCAAGCATTACTATGTATCGGCTCAAGTATTACCTGAATTCCATTTTGGGGTCGAAGGGTGAGAATAAGTATTGGAGAGTGGACATAGGCAGGGGAAAGGGTAATGGTGTAGCGTTGTAGAATCATGGAGAGAGCAATCTTGGTTTCTATCATTGCAAATGTCATACCAACACAAGATCGAGGTCCTAATCCGAAGGGGAAAAAGGCAGCCGCGGTGTAATTGGTAGCTTTGGCAATCCCTTCAGCGAATCTCTCAGGTTTAAAATGGTGCACATCATTTCCCCAAAAGTGAGGGTCACGGTGAAGTCCAATATTTAAAGGCAGAATATCTATATTAGCAGGCAAGAGTAGCTTTCCCAACTGAATTTCTCTTGTAACTGTTCTTTGGAGGACACCTGTTGGACCATACAATCTTAGAGTTTCATTGATGATCATGGTCATCTGTTTGGAAAATAGAAAAATATGTCAGATTACATCATGTCGATGGCTATTTGAATTCCCAGTTAGATAGTTTTCTTACTATTTTGAGTTTGGCGATGCCTTCGAGATGTGGATTTTGGTTACCAAATATGTCAACCACCTCTCTTCTCGCTTTTTCTTGCCAATCTCCATGCAAGTAAGGAATTAACAGTTTCTTGTCCAGCAAAATAGAATGTTTTGCATTCAGCTACCAAGTCTTCCAATGAAATCCTGTTTTTCTCATCCGAATCATGATAGACATTTAGAAGTAATCCAAGAAAATCATTGCCGAAGCTATTGACTTCTCCATTCACAGCTTTGTCTTCTCTTTTCTTAACAATCTTCATCAGACGATCTTGTATTTCTTTTGCAAGTTTTTCAGACTCTAGCAAATCAGCAGATTTCCATAACTTGCTGCAAAATGCAAACCATGGTCAGCCATATATAAGGAGAAAACCAAATCCAGGGGGAATGAAAGTCTAAAAGTTGCATTCAAAAGCTAGTTGAAATCAAGGTAAAAGTTGGGATTAATTAAGCTTAGAGGGAAGATACCTGATCAAAGGAATTCTAGTCTTAGAAAGATTTTGACTCACAATTATTGTCGACTTGTCTAACATGGCAAAAATCTTCTCCCCTTCTAAGTAACTGCTACCAAATGCTGTTCTGGAAATCACTTCTGAAGTTAATAACCTAAATTCTTGGTACACTTCAATCTCTTTTCCTTCTTGGCCATTCCACTTTTCTAGCATTGTTTCAACACTAGCAATTATTGCTGGAGTCATGTTCTGCGGAAACAATCCTCCAATATGTAAGTAGTAGTGACATATATAATTGGAGTCTGAAAAACACTTTTCAACACAAAATCATGATTTCAACTTAGAAAAATTCGCAAACAAACAAAATTTCAAACTAAACTTTATTTCAAATTAGATTTTAATCTAAGTCAAAAAGTTAAAATAGTGTTTTTCAATGAAATGACTTCTTTTTTAAATCTCTGAATTATTTTTTACTTTACAACATTAAATCTAAAATTGATATCTTAAGTGGTAAATGCTGTCAAATTTTTCAAAATTACTTTTCACGAATCTTTTCAACTTCGATAATAAATTAGCTAAGAATGCAAAATTTTACCAAAATATTGTAGTCTATGTATAATTCTTGTAAATTAATTACATCTAGTTTATATATTTGGAAGACTTACCTTTAGGCTTTCCCCATGGAAAGTGTGATTGGCTAGCTTTCGATGCTTTGCCCATTTTTCCCCCTCAATGAATATAAGTCCATTCCCCAAGAACTTCATACCGATATCTGAAAGCTGCTTTTTCTGAAAAATTTGTTCACTATTTTTCAGAACTTCTTTGATTAATTCAGGCTCTGAAATCACCAATTCAGCTCGAGCACCGTTCCAATAAACAAAATTCTTCCCTAATAACATGAAAAGAAAAAGGGTCTACCTTTTCTTAGAACTACAAGTTATAAATCATAGTGAAAGAACAGGCATGGATCTTACCATATCTGTTGGTCCAGGTGTAAAAATGTGGATGTACTCTGGGAAATAGATCATCTGTCAAGCCCACAGATTTGCTTAAAGCTTTTTGTTTCATTTTGGTAACTTCCTTGTTGTTGCCATGGATGAATCTGTAAGGAGGTCCTTTGATCCCCTGTGAATTCAGCATATGCTGAATACGGAGAGGTATCCATAGGTAATCGTAAAGTAACTTTATTAAAGCTATGAAGAAGAAACATGGAGCAAGAATTAGAAGTTTCATCAACGCATTCATTTTTCTTCTCTAAAACAAAACCATTTCCCCCTTCAAAACAGATAAACCATAAGTCAGGTAGGACCCTATCTTACCCATTATCGTGTGTGGTCATAAATGGCTCTGGAAGATATCAACATCTCAAAAATATATAAATAGCTCCTGCCCCTCCCATGGTCTCTCTGGGTTCAATCTGCTCTTCTACTCCTTTTGTCATCTCAACTGGTAGCTTCAAATCTCAGTCCAATACCAATTGTCACAGGACTGAAACTTTAATAATAAGTACTACAATAATACGAATTTTAGTATAGTTTATACGGGAATCATGTTTACATAAATAGTAAAAATAAGACATGACCAACGTGCTTTACAGGTATTATTATCATAAATATTGAAATGAGAGGAATGATAATTGTCACAAAAAGACCTAAAAACCCAACAACAAAGACATGAAAAGAGAATATTTATACTCAGCTCCTATAAACAGTGATGATATCGCATTATGTTTTGCAAAGGTTCCTCAATTCTCAAACCTTTTAAACCAATGATTTTCATTTGCCAAAACAAAATGGATTTAATTTAACTATATTAATTATCAATTTGTTTTAGGGTAATATTTAATTTTTCCCATTTTCGTTGTTCCTACAACATATATTAAACCAACCTCATTAATCTATATTTGAATTAGCTAAGGACAATAAATCACATAATCGTGAAGCCTATCATCTCAAAACATACCACAAACTCTAGTTTTATCATTATGTATCTTAACATAATACATATATAAACACTATTAAAAATCCTAAGTTTATCATAAACAATCATAAAATATTATTTTAATAAAATGTTTAAATTTCACATGACAAAATCTTCAATGAGTGGAATTAAAGATATCAATTCAATAAACTATTAAGTTCTCTAATTAAATATTCTACTATAAATTTGGAACATCATAATCTTATAAATTAATTACTTGAATTTAATGACACATGATAAATTAATTAATTTAATTTAAACTCATATCGATTAATCATGTGAAAATGTAAAATAAAATATAAAGGTAATAATGCATGCACCTATTATACATCTTTTAATTTTGTTGAATTGGTTTCTACTTTCCTTTTTAATATAATTCCCACCTTCTTTATATGATAGTAATTGCAATGTAAATTCTATTTTAGGTTTACAATAATTATCTTTTATAACAACATGTTGTAGTATATAACAACCACCATTTTATAACATGCAAACATACAAATGGAATTGTTACATAAGGGGTTGATTGTAATCATTTCCTTTTTTGTCATTATGCTTCCTACAAAATTTTGATCAATAGTACTGGAAACAAGCATTCTCTTGGCGCATGTAGTTGATAATTGCTTAAAAAAATAAAGTGAGTAATTGATGACAAAGTGATGGTTGTAATGGCAACCTTTGATGCCACTATGATGAACACAACAACAAAAAATAGAACACAAATGATTGTTTATGCATATCGATTTTTCTATGTCTATGGAACCTAACTTAATGAGTAAATCCATTATTTTTAATCCCAAGACAACAAGTTATTTAAGTCCTATCACAACTCGGTATAGCAACCTCACTTTTGTATCTAAATATCTAAATCATTCACCACTAAGTTCTTCCCTTGAGAATTTTGGCTGTAAAACCAAGCAACAAACTTATTTTACACTCTTAATGCACTATCAATTACAAGTTCCTCAATGAAAAAAATAAGTGCAATAGAAACTCTATCTTATTTTAACTTACACAAGCCTCTAATATATAAGAATTTAATGTTTGCAAAGATAAAGATCAATTCGAATCAATATCCCACAAAAAATAGCCTCGTAAAAAAAACTTTACTAATGCGGTTGTTGAAAGCACAAAAAATATCCTATCCCTAATAAATAATGAAAAAGAATAGTAAAAGGAAAGTAAGGTAAAATCCTTAGGGACTGGATTTGCACAATATCTTATTTTGTGAAATCCCAGGCAGAATCTTTCCCGAGAAAACCTGCGTTCCTGGAAAAAAAATAAAAAAAATAGAATTAAAGGTTTGGGTCTGGAAACGAAAAATAAAATAAAAACAAAATTAAGAATATTGAATCAAAAATTCGAGAAATTAAAAATAAAGTTAAGAGAAAGAAAATTCTTATGGGAGATTCTAACCTCCAGCTTTCTCGTTCCGCCTTGGGTTCAATCCTCAACTTTTAGATGATCCTTCCTAAACCGAATAAGCCAGTTATAGTGGAAGAGGACGCCTACGACCACCAGCTCTAAGGATTTAGACTTACGATTTAGTGAAACCTGACTCTAGCCAACAATTGCTTCTATGGGATCGTCTTATGCTAGATCAGCGATTCTCAATGGTGAATCCCATGCCATTTTGTCTCTTGGGCTCACTAACCTCTAACGCAGTAAGTTAACGAATTGACTATGCAATCTTCCTAAAACATACAAAGCAGTCGCCTTTGCATACATTGAAAATCTTACTTCTTAAGGGACATGGACGGAAGCGTCAGCCCCGTAGTGCAGAGAAACAATGAATACTCAGCGAGGAGGCTAAGTACGGACTCTAGGCCTCGAGAACCCTTTTTGGAAAATATCGACAACTTTCAGCTAGATGAGTTTAGTGGCTCATGGTTGTGGTGAAAAAGAAAATAAATAAAATAAAAATAGAGATTTTATTGAAAGGAAATATGAGGAGAACAAAAGCCTAGACTTTTGGGGGAGAGAGTGTTTACATCATTTTTGAGTTACTTTACCCCTATTTATAGTGCTAGGGGAGATAGTCTAATCCTACTTAAACTCCAAAAGATAAATACATTTAATTGAAGATAAATAAAATAAAATCCTAAAATTAGATAATCCTTAATAATTATCTTAATATTAATTATCCTAATATAATTAAAATAGAGTTTGATAGAATAAAATCTCTTTTTTTTGCATTTCAACCCTTGTGTCCTCCATGCTTGCACTTTTGGCACCAACTTTTATTTGTGTCGCACATTGGCCCATTTTATCTCTAAATTCACACTTTTGGCCCTTAATTTTGCTTTTGTCTCAAATTTAGTCCCTATGAGATAAAATATCATAAATAGCTCAAATTAGCAGGATCATATTCAAAATAAATACATAATTAATACATAAAAATACGTTATTCTAGAGTGTTATCAAATTTTACAAATATCCTGAAAGTTAAGAATAAATCAAAGATTTCGAAAATAAATTTTAAAATAAGTCAAGCCAATCTCCACAAAATAAGTGATCCGATTTGCTTGATTCAGATTGATTTAATCTTAACAGATTGATTGCTCCACAAAATGGATCTTCAAATATGAGCCAACACATGTCCACAAAATCATCTAAGTCGTTGCCCAACTGATTTTGTTAAAAAGATTTCAACTCCAAAAATGTCAAGTTATGTTGCTTATGGCAATGCTAGCTGTAGTGGCCATTGTTGGATTTGGTACACTAAGTGTACTATATTCGTTTTATATAATTGTATTTTTCAAACAAATTGGTTTAATAATATCTATTAATTACATTAATACCCTTTGCATATTGTCCTCAATGTTTTTGCACACAAAGCAAAATGGAAGCAAATATTGGCTCATTGGTTATCTATTGTTTAAATTAATACTAAGCGGTATTACGTGGTCAGATCTTGATATGGAAAGATAGCTTGTATTAGTATATAAACCTAAATATGTCCTTAGTCTAATCAAAATTGAGCAAATCGATTGAAAAACTAAGATGTCGTCTATCAAACCCAATTGTGGAGATGCTTTGTCTTAAATGGAACAGATAACTCCTAAAAGATAAAGACATAGATGTGATTGACTGGACTGACAATACATCAGAAAAGACCCAAGTAGAATAGATTCTAGATCCATTTATGGATCTATTTACTTGTGATGTTCATTGTGTGATATACCTTAATCTTGAGTGGATGGTGGACTATACAAGCATGACTCGTATACTTTGATGCAAGTAAAAGGCTAAGTTCAAATAGATAAAGAACCGAAAGTTGGTGCATTGGGTATAGAACTTGTATAGTATGTAACATCATTCACAATAGTAGAATTCATAACCCAACTAAAAGGTAAATGATATCTTCTTATCGACATTGCATGATAGATAAAAAGTAAACATGGCCACAAGTCGTTTGTCTTTAATGATGAATGCTAGAACCTTTAAACATATTAAATATCATCTCTTAAAAGTAAAATACATGAACCATGTTAAACCTCTAGTTCTTAACGGCTATGTACTTCAAGCATTACTATGTATTCGGCTCAAGTATTACTTGAATTCCATTTTGGGGTTGAAAGTTGAGAATAAGTATTGAAGAGTGGACATAAGCAGGGGAAAGGATAATGGTGTAGCGTTGTAGAATCATGGAGAGAGCAATCTTGGTTTCTATCATTGCAAATGTCATACTAACACAAGATCGAGGTCCTAATCCGAAGGGGAAAAAGGCACCATGGTGTAATTGGTAGCTTTGGCAATCCCTTCAATAATCTCTTAGGTTTAAAATGATGCACATCATTTCCCCAAAAGTGAGGGTCACGATGAAGTCCAATATTTAAAGGCGAATATCTATATTAGCGAGCAAGAGTAGCTTTCCAACTGAATTTCTCTTGTAATCGTTCTTTGGAGGACACTGTTGGACCATACAATCTTAGAGCTTCATTGATGATCATGGTCATCTGCTTGGAAAATAGAAAATATGTCGATTACATCATGTCGATGGCTATTTGAATTCCAGTTAGATAGTTTTCTTACTATTTTGAGTTTGGCGATGCCTTGAGATGTGGATTTTGGTTACCAAATATGTCAACCACCTCTCTTCTCGCTTTTTCTTGCCAATCTCCATGGATTGCCAAATGCGCAAGACTATCCATGCAAGTAAGGAATTAACAGTTTCTTGTCCAAAAAAAAGAATGTTTTGCATTCACTACCACGCCTTCCAATGAAATCTGTTTTTCGCATCCGAATCATGATAGGTATTTAGAAGTAATCCAAAAAATCACTCATGAAGCTATTGACTTCTCCATTCACAACTTTGTCTTCTTTTCTTAACAATCTTCATCGACGATCTTTTATTTCTTTTGAAAGTTTTTCAGACTCTAGCAAATCGCCAGATTTCCACAACTTGTCGCAAAAGCAAACCAGGTCACTATATATAAGGAGAAACCAAATCCATGGGGAATGAAAGTCTAAAAGTTGCATTCAAAAGCTAGTTGAAATCAAGGTAAAAGTTGGGATTAATTAAGCTTAGAGGAAGATACGATCAAAGGAATTCTAGTCGTGGAAACATTTCGACTCATAATTATCGCCAACTTGCTCAAGATGGCAAATATCTTCTCCCTTCCATGTAATTGCTACCAAATGTTGTTCGAAATCACTTCAAGTTAATAACCTAAATTCTTGGTACAGTTCAATCTCTTTGCCTTATTGGCCTTTCCACTTTTCTAGCATTGTTTCAACACTAGCAATTATTCTTTGAGTCATGTTCTACCCCAAACAATCCTCCTATATGTAAGTAGTAGTGACATATATAATTGGAGTCAGAAAAACACTTTTCAACACAAAATCATGATTTCAAATTAAACAATTTGACAAATAAACACCTTTTCAAACTAGATTTTAATCCAAGTCAAAAAGCTAAAAGAGTGCTTTTAATGAAATTACTTTTTTTAAAATTTCTGATTCAATCTTTTATTTTAGAACATCAAGTTTAAAATTGACCTCCTAAGTAGTAAATGGTGTTAAATTTTTCAAAAGTATGTTTTTACTACACTTTTTCAACGCCCATAATAAACTTATCCTTAGCTAACAATACACAATTTTACCAAAATATTGTAGTCTATGTATAATTCTTGTAAATTAATTACACCTAGTTTATATATTTAGAAGACTTACCTTTAGGCTTTCCCATGGAAAGTGTGATTGGCCACTTTCGATGCTTTGCCCATTTTTCCCTCAATGAAAATAAGACCATTCCCCAAGAACTTCCTACCAATATCCGAAAGTTTCTTTTTCCGAAAAATTTGTTCACTATTTTCGTAACCTCTTTGACTAATTCAGCTCAAATCACCAATTCGCCGAGCACCCTTCCAATAAACAAAATTCTTCCCTAATAACATGAAAAGAAAAAGGTCTGATGAAGTTGGTTCAAGATGCAAAGAACTCGACAAAGATGCGTGCCATGAAGACCAAGACATGCAGGAGTCTTGATGGAAGCTTATTTTGTTTATTTTGTAATTTCTAGTCAATGAAATGTAATCTTAGTTCATTTCTAACTAAGTTAGGTTGTTGACTGATGTAATTAGCTTATGTATGAGCTGTAAACACAACTTTGTATAGGTTTACAAGCTAAAATTTCAAGTTTCCATGTAATTAGTGGGAGTAGGTGATGTTTAGGTAATTACTTGCTGTTTTTGACAAGCTTAGTGCTTGGTTTATGTATTGGCATTATGCCATTATTCAATTTTATGAATATAGTTCTTTTTGTTCATCAATTTTCCTATTCATTTTTCTTAGCTTTTCTTCCTTTCTTTTGCTCGAATTCTCTTGTTTGCTCAGCAAGTCTCGAGACTTGCTCGACAAGTCTGTGCTGAGTCTGTTAGTTTCAGTTACAGCACCAACAATTGGTATCTAGAGCCTATTTCTTAAGGGATCTGTTATACAAATACATGGCTTCATCAAGCTTTTCACCAGCTGCACCTCAAGTATTCAATGGAGAAGGCTATCACATATGGGTGGTCAAAATGAAGACCTACCTGCAGGCATACGATCTGTGGGAGGTGGTCAACTCAGATGTTGAACCAGAACCACTTAGAGGCAATCCAACAGTGGCTCAGATCAGGCAGCATGCTGATGAGAGGACCAAGAGGCACAAAGCCATGTCTCGCATCTAGAACTCAGTGTCTGATGTGATTTTCACAAGGATTATGGCCTGTGAATCACCAAAACAGACCTGGGACAAGTTGCAGGAAGAGTTTCAAGGGACAGAGATGACAAGGCAGCAACAGTTGTTGAACTTGAGGAGAGATTTCGAGAATTTGAAGATGAAGGAAGAAGAAACTGTCAAGCAATATTCTGACAGGATTATGGCTGTGGTTAACAGCATCAGGCTCCTTAGAGAGCAGTTCAATGAAGCTAGGATAGTGGAGAAGGTTATAGCAACTCTGCCTGAGAGGTATGAGGCAAAAATCTCATCTCTCGAGGACTCAAGGGATCTGTCCACCATCTCCCTGACAGAGTTGATCAATGCTCTATATGCTCAAGAGTAGAGGAGAGCAAGCAGGCTGGAGGAGCATCAAGAAGGTGCCTTTCAGGAAAGAATAAACACTGCCTATAAAGGCAAGAAGGCCTGGAGAGACAAGCCAAAGAATGATGCTGCAAGGAGAGAAGGTCAGACTTGCAAGCACTGCAGAAGGGTTGGTCATCTAGAAGAAAAGTGCTAGTTTAATCCAGAAACTGTATGTCAGCATTGTAAGAAGAAGGGTCATGTTGAGAGAGTTTGCAAGAGCAAGGCCAAATCAAGGCACAATCAGTTTCAACAGATGAAAGCTGAGGCTCGAGTAGCTAAGGAGGACAGTGACTAAGAGGAGCAAGTTTTTACTATGTCATGCTCAGCTGCTCAGGAAAGGTTCTCATCTGGTTGGCTCCTAGACAGTGGATGCACCAACCACATGACACCTGATGCTGCAATCTTCAAGTCTTTAGACAGAAGCTGCAGAACTAAGGTCAAAATAGGAAATGGTCATTTCATTCAAGCTGAAGGCAAGAGTGATGTGCTGATATGCACTTCTACAGGTGCCAAAGTGATTTCAAATGTGCTCTTGGTGCCTGAAATTGACAGAAACCTGCTTAGCATAGCTCAATTGCTGGAGAAAGGGTATTCTGTTGTGTTCAAAGACAACCAGTGCCAAATCAGTGATCCAAGTGGATCCAAACTGATGGCAGTCCCTATGGCTGATAAGAGCTTTGTGGTTGACTGGACAAAGAAGTCAGACATTGCCTACACAGCCACATCAGATGAATCCAAGTTGTGGCATCAAAGGCTGGGACATGCCAACTTCAGATCGATGGCCCGAATGGTCAGAGAAGACCTGGCTAAAAACTTCATCAACTCAGTGGACCATGATGATGTATGTGGAGTATGTCAGCTAGGAAAGCAGGCCAGACTCCCATTTCCCTCGAATCAAGCCTGGAGAGCCTCTGAAAAACTCCAACTGGTGCATACTGATGTGTGTGGCCCTATGAAGACTGAGTCATTAAGTGGAAATAGGTATTTTATACTGGTCATTGATGATTTTTCAAGATATTGTTGGATTTACTTCTTAAAACAAAAATCAGAGGTGGCCTCAGTGTTTTGGAAGTTCAAGACTGCTTCTGAGACTGAAATAGGCTGCAAGCTGAAGACCATAAGGTCTGATAATGGGACTGAGTACACCTCAGCTCAGTTCCAAGCCTTCTGTGATAAGGCAGGCATCAAACATCAACTTACCAACACATATACACCTCAGCAGAATAGTGTAAGTGAAAGGAAGAACAGGAGTTTGATGGATATGGCCAGATGCTTAATGATTCAGAAGAATTTGCCTAGAATACTATGGGCAGAAGCAGTTAACACTGCAACATACATTCAAAATAGACTACCAACAAAGGCCTTGGATCAGAAGACCCCATTCGAGGCCTGATTTGGCTTCAAGCCATCACTGGCTCATCTGAAAGTCTTTGGATGCATTTGTTATGCACATGTACCTGCTGTTAAAAGGGACAAATTGTCTGAAAGGGCTCAACCTGCTGTACTGGTGGGCTACAGCACTGTTAAGAAGGGCTATAGGATCTTGGATCCTTCAACAAACAAAGTGTCAGTTAGTAGGGATGTGGTATTTGATGAAAGGTCATGTTGGAACTGGGAAAGACATGAACCTGAAGAAGTTTCTGAAGAACTAGCAATGCACCAAGTCGAGCTGCACCAAAATGTTCCAGAAATGGACATTGATGATGAACCAGTCAGAGGAACAAGGCCATTGACTGAGATTTATGAAAGGGCTCATGTAGCCATAGCTGAACCAAGCAACTTTGAAGAGGCTGAGGCTCAGCAAGGGTGGAAGCAGGCAATGGCTGAGGAGATCAACATGATTGAGAAGAACCAGACCTGGGAATTGGTTGAAAGGCCAGTCAAAAGGAAGGTGATTGGGGTGAAATGGGTGTACAAAGCCAAACAGAATGCTGATGGTACCTTGAATAAGCTGAAAGCAAGGCTAGTAGTCAAGGGGTTCAGTCAGAGATATGGCCTGGACTACTTGGAGACCTTTGCACCAAGGGCGTGCTCGACACCATCGACTCATCGATTGGCTTAGCAAGACAAATGAGTGGAAGATCCATCAGCTCGATGTAAAATCAGCCTTTCTGAATGGTTTCCTAGATGAAAACATCTATGTTGAACAACCACAAGGGTTTGAAATAGCTGGCAAAGAGCATATGGTCTACAAACTGAAGAAAGCCCTATATGGATTAAAACAGGCTCCAAGGGCCTGGTACAGCAGAATCGATGGCTACTTGACTGATCTGGGATTCGATCGAAGCAAGAGTGAGCCAACACTGTATGTCAAGAAACAAGGGACACAAACACAACTCATTGTGTCCCTGTATGTTGATGACCTTCTGGTGACAGGAGGAGATCGAGCAGTGCTGGCTGATTTCAAGACCAAGATGCAGGAAGTGTTTGAAATGTCTGATCTTGGGGAGATGTCCTATTTTCTTGGAATGGAGGTGTCTCAAGTACAGAATGAGATATTTCTAAGCCAGAGAAGCTTTGCCACAAAGATTCTGACCAAGTTTTCCATGCAAAACAACAAGGCAACTAAAACACCTGTTGCTGTTAGAGAAAAACTATCGAGCCAAGGTGTTTTTGAGAAGGTATGTGAAACAACCTACAGGAGTCTAGTTGGTTGTTTGCTATACTTGACTGCCACTAAACCAGACATCATGTATGCTATAGGATTGCTCTCAAGATTCCTGCATTGCTGCAATGAGAAGCATTTCCAAGCTGCAAAGAGAGTGCTGAGATATGTCAAAGGCACTTTGAACTATGGTTTGAAGTATAGCAAAGAAGGAAATCTGAAGCTGGTTGGCTACACTGATAGTGACTGGGCTGGCTCGATAGATGACATGAAAAGCACCTCAGGGTATGCTTTTAATCTTAGTTTAGCCATGTTTTGCTGGAGCTCGAAGAAGCAAAGTCTAGTGGCTCAATCTACTGCTGAAGCAGAGTATGTGGCCGCAGCAAGTGCTGTCAACCAAGCCATATGGCTAAGGAAAATCTTAGCTGACTTGAATATGCATCAAGAGGAAGCTACTGAGATCTTCTGTGACAACCAATCTGCTGTAGCAATTGCTAAAAATCCAGTGTTCTACGGAAGAACAAAGCATTTCAGCATCAAGCTGCATGTTGTTCGAGAAATGGAGCAAGCTCAGGAAGTAAAGCTGATCCACTGTAATTCAGAGGATCAACTTGCAGACATTTTAACCAAAGCCCTTAGTGTCACAAGGTTCGAATGTCTAAGAAAGAAGCTAGGTGTTTGCTCCATGCAAACCAAGGAGGAGTGATGAAGTTGGTTCAGCATGCAACAAACTCGACAGCATGCAGGCCATGAAGACCAAGACATACAGGAGCTGCTGATGCAAGCTTATTTTGTTTATTTTGTAATTTCTAGTCAATGAAATGTAATCTTAGTTCATTTCTAACTAAGTTAGGTTGTTGACTGATGTAATTAGCTTATGTATGAGCTGTAAACACAACTTTGTATAGGTTTACAAGCTAAAATTTCAAGTTTCCATGTAATTAGTGGGAGTAGGTGATGTTTAGGTAATTACTTGCTGTTTTTGACAAGCTTAGTGCTTGATTTATGTATTGGCATTATGCCATTATTCAATTTTATGAATATAGTTCAGTTTTGTTCATCAATTTTCCTATTCATTTTTTCTTAGCTTTTCTTCCTTTCTTTTGCTCGAATTCTCTTGTTTGCTCAGCAAGTCTCGAGACTTGCTCGACAAGTCTGTGCTGAGTCTGTTAGTTTCAGTTACAGCACCAACAGGGTCTACCTTTTCTCAGAACTACAAGTCGTAAATCTTAGTGAAGAAAACAAGCATGGATCTTACCATATCTGTTGATCCAGGTGTAAATATGTGGCTGTACTTTGGGAAATAAATCATCAGTCAAACCCACAGATTTACTTAAAGCATTTTGTTTCATTTTGGTAACTTCGTTGTTGTTGCCATGGATGAATCTGTAAGGAGGTCCTTTGATCCTCGTGAATTCAAAGATATGTGAATACGGAGAGGTATCCATAGGTAATCATAAAGTAACTTTATTAAAGCTATGAAGAAGAAACAACATGGAGCAAGAATTAGAAGCTTCATCAACGCATTCATTTTTCTTCTCTAAACCAGAACCATTTTCCCCTTCAAAACAGATAAACCAAAAGTCAGGTAGGACCCTATCTTACCCATTATCGTGTGTGGTCATAAAAGGCTCTGGAAGATATCAACATCTCAAAAATATATAAATAGTTCCTGCCCCTCCCATGGGTCTCTCTGGGTTCAATCTGCTCTTCTACTCCTTTCCTCATCTCAACAGAAAGCTGCAAATCTTAGTCCAATACCAATTGTCACGGGACTAGAACTTTAATAATAAGTACTACAATAGTACAAATTTTAGTATAGTAAAAATAAGACATGACCAACATGCTTTACAGGTATTATTATCATAAATATTGAAATGAGAGGACTGATAATTGTCACAAAAAGACCTAAAAAACCCAACAACAAAGACATGAAAAGAGTATTTATACTCAGCTCCTATAAACAGTGTTTTAGTGATGATATTGCATTATGTTTTGCAAAGGTTCCTCAATTCTCAAACCTTTAAAAACCAATGGTTTTCATTTGCCAAAACAAAATGGATTTAATTTAACTATATTAATTATCAATTTGTTTTAGGGTAATATTTAATATTTCCCCATTTTCGTTGTTCCCTACAACATATATTAAACCAACCTCATTAATCTATATTTGAATTAGCTAAGGACAATAAATCACATAATCGAGAAGCCTATCATCTCAAAACATATCACAAACTCTAGTTGTATCATTATGTATCTTAACAAAATACATATATAAACACCATTAAAACCCTCAATTTATCGTAAACAATCATAAATAACTTCAAAGCAAATGGCACATTTTTTTGGCTTTTTGTCAACAGACTAATAATCTCGAGTCAAACAAAGAACTTCCCCTTAAAAGGTGTGTTCTACTTTCTCAATATAAAATTTCAAGAACCGACAACTTGCCAAAAGTCACATACATTCGATTCTACATATTAACTATAAAAGAACCCTTAAGCCTAAATCATACCTTTCAACCTTTTTACAACTCCTTCGGTTTGCCCAAATCAATTAAAGTTTTACGATTAACCTAAAATAAAAATCAAATACTGATGAAATTAGAAAGGTTTCATCAATGAAATTGACAAACAAGGGTTTCAAGAAAAACAAATTAATTCTTCAAACGTACCCTTCTATCAATTCCACAAAGGATTAATGAAGGTTGTAAAAAGATGATTTGCAATTTTTTGAACTAAAAGAGTTTGTGATTTGTTTGAAAAAATAGGGATTGTTAGTAAAATCTGATTAAGGGTATTTTCAATCAGTAAAATGTTTTCCTTAATGTTTAAATTTTATTAAATTTATGATGTTTTATTTTAACTATTTTTAATTTTATTTATCGAATTTTAGTAATATTTTGAAAAAATAAATAAATATTTTACGTGGCAAATGATTGGCTGAATTAAATAGATAACAGATTAATTGTTTAGATACCATTTTGACTAAAGAAAAATTTAAATACCAATTTTAAAAATTAATATAATTTAGATATCATTTTATTGTTTAAACCATTCAAAATTGATAGAATATTTTCTATTAAGCATGTTTCAATACTATGCCATTGCTACTCTTTTACATGAATTTTATTATTATTTTAAAGTAAATAATAATAATTATTAATTACTTAGCTGAAGCACTCACAAAAAAAAAAAAAAAAGATTAGGCTCACACAATCTTTAACGAGATTGACACTCTTAAAGTATGTTTCATCTTGTATTCGATCACAAAAGAAAAAAATTGAAAAATAATCAATAAAATAATTTAATAAATACTCACTAATTGCTAAATTATGAGTAAAGTCTTAGAATTCTGATCGACTGAGTAACTGGAGTCAAGTGTTTAGGTTGTCATTTGTCTTCACGTCAAAAGATTTAGTGACATTCTAAGCTATTCGCTTATTCTATTGATCTTAACAATTTTGACTAAAGCTAGTAACCATTTTTTTGATAAAACGGGCTTGACTTGGATTTTGAAAACGAAAACAAATGTCCCCACCAATCCTTTTTTTTTATGAGGTGTGATCGGGTCACCTCGAAAAGTAGTTGTTTTTAATAAACGATTTGATTTTATTAAAACAACGGTTTTGGTCTACGAAATTTAGAAAAATAAGTTCGGGAGTCGGTTACGCACGAGGAAGGATTAGCACCCTCGTAACGCCCAAAATTGATACCTAGTTGATTAATTAATGTCTTAGTGTCGAATATTGAAAACTTGAAAAAGATTCAAAATACGATCCTTTATCAAAATTTTGAAAAATAAACTTTAAAGAGAGAAGCATATTTCTACGTTAATCCAGAAGAAGAATCACGTCCCGTAAGTTAGGACACAATGTCTAAAATTCTCGATTCTTAATTCAATCGGCTCTTAAACTAACAACGATTAAATAAATAATTAAAATTTCATAAAAATATAAAAAATATTTTTAAAGAAGCGATTCCACCTATTCAATTGTTTCGATTTTAAATTCTAAAAAAAATCTAGTTTTTAAATATAAATTAAAAATTCATAAAAATTATTATAAATTTATAAACAATTATAAGACATTAAAATATAGAAAAATATAAAATGTTATAAATTTTTTAGAAAAATATATAAAATTTATTAAAACTATTCAAATACTATAAAGAAATATAAAAATTAAAGAAAAAGTTATAAAAAATTTAAAATTATTACACATTTTTGTTTTCTCTCACGCATTGTCATACATCATATATCAACCCTTCCTTATTAATGTCCCTCGCATCATCTTTCCTCAAATACAACATCATTATATATCACTAGAGGTATTCATGAGTTGGGTGGAGCTTAAGCCTAATTTCATAAAACTTTCTAGGCTTGAGCCCAACTAGACCTAGCTCGCCAAAATGATTCGTTTCGCCATTTTAAAAATAATAAAAATATATTTTTAACTTAATTATAAGATATATAAAATATTTAGAAAAGCTTTCTTTAACATTTTTTTTATTTTTTGAACAGGATCGGTCCATGAACACCTCTATTGATCGCTCACTTTAAGCCATCAAGTACTAAACCCATGGTCACTCAAACCCCTCACAAGTTTGATCATCGCACTTCAATCTCCCCATTTCCTTATTACTAAAACCAAAGACTCTAATGTCCAAAAAAATAAAATTGAAAATGCCAAACACTCCAAACCAATAAAAAAATCTATTTAATAATTTTTATAAAAGTTACTACTAATTTTAATATTTTTTGTATTTTTAATAATTTTCTCTAACTTACTCGTATTTCTTTGTATTTTTTAATAATTTCTAAAATTTTATGCTATTTTTATGATAATGTATTTATATTTAACGATGTTTTAATAAATTTCCTGTGTTTTTATAAACTATTTATAACATTTAAAAATTTTCTATCATTTTTAATATTTTTAAAATATTTTTTATGATTTTTATAATTTATATTTTAAAATTAGATTTTTTTAAAATTTTAATAATTTTTTATTTAAATAATTAATTAAACCCTTGTAAAATAATAAAAAATCATTTAAGCCCTCCATGTTAGCTTGCCATATAAACTAATTAACACACCATCATTTTTCCACATCACCTGCCCCGTCAGCAGTTAACTGAACGTAAAGGGATTCAATGGGAAAATGAATTCAAGGGGATTAATTAAGTGCAAATTGTGATTTAAAAAAGCTCAATTTGGTGCACTTTATTATAAGAGACTTAATTAAGTTTTTTAAAAATTATTTTTGAAGAGTTTATTTGACATTTTAGCCCATTCTTTTAGTGATTTGTATGGAAAGCATGGGAAACAGACAAACAAAAGGTGAGGTAGAGCCCATCTTATGGATGATGTGAAACATATCAACATCTCAAAAACAAAAGCAAAAACCAAATCTCCCACTACCTAATACCAAAAAGTAACGGGTAAATTGGTGGATGTTGATTTTTTTATTGGTATTCGCATGTGCCAATATTCAGCTGTTTCGATGTGTCATTTTAGATTTATTATTATTTTTTTAAAAATTTTATATACATAAAATTTAAAAATACTAAAATAATTGTTTCACCAATGCAATCAAATAAGTCAATAAAGATATTTCATAAATTAAGCAGGTAACAATTCATTATTCAAGAAATAAAATTTTAAATTTAAAATATATTTTAAAACTCATTTAAGCAAGTCTATTAATTACACTGGACCGATATACAAGCCTATTAATTATAATTTATTATGATTAATTATATTGCTTATATGAATTCTAATTTATTAAATAAAATGATCTTAACTAAAATATTATTTTAATAAAATGTTTAAATTTGACATGAAAAATCTTCGTGGAATTAAAGATATCAATTCAATAAACTATTAAGTTCTCTAATTAAATATTAATTTACTATGAATTTAGAACATCATAATCTTATAAATTAATTACTTGTATTTAATAACACATGATAAATTAACTAATTTAATTTAATTTAAACTCATATCGATTAATTATTTGTTAGATTGATGAATTTTATAATTAATCATGTGAAAATGTAAAATAAAATATAAAGGTAATAATGCATGCACCTATTATACATCTTTTAATTTTGTTGATTTGATTTCTACTTTCCTTTTTTAATATAATTCTCAATTTCTTTATTTGATAGTAATTCACGATATAAATTCTATTTTAGGTTTACAATAATTATCTTTTATAACAACATGTTGTTATAGTATATAACAACCACCTTTTTATAACATGCAAAGATACAAATGGAGTTGTTACAGAAGGGGTTGATTGTAACCATTTTCTTTTTTGTCATTATGCTTCCTACAAAATTGATCAATTGTACTAGAAACAAGCATTCTCTTGGAGCATAAAGTTGATAATTGCTTAAAAAAATAAAGTGCGTAATTGATGACCAAAGTGATGGCTGTAGTGGCAACCTTTGATGCCACTATGATGAACACAACAACAAAAAATGGAACACAAATGATTGTTTACGCATATCGATTTTTCTATGTCTATGAAACCTAACTTAGTGAGTAAATTCATTATTTTTAATCCCAAGACAACAAGTTATTGAAGTCCTATCACAACTCGGTATAGCAACCTCACTTTTGTATCTAAAGATCTAAATCACTCACCACTAAATTCCCTTGAGAATTTTGGTTGTAAAACCAAGCAACAAACTTAATTTACACTCTTAATGCACTATCAAATACAAGTTCCTCAATGAAAAAAATAAGTGCTATAAAAACTCTATCTTTTTTTAACTTATACAAGCCTCTAATATATAAGAATTTAATGTTTGCAAAGATAAAAGATCAATTAGAATCAATATCCCACAAAAATAGCCTTGTAAAAAAACTTTACAAATATCCTCAAAGTCAAGAATAAATCAAAGATTTCGAAAATAAATTTTCAAATAAGTCAAGCCAATCTCCACAAAATAAGTGATCCAATTTGCTTGATTCAGATTGATTTAATATTCAAAGATTGATTCCACAAAATGGATCTTCAAATATGAGCCAACACATGTCCACAAAATCATCTAAGTCGTTGCCCAACTGATTTTGCTGAAAAGATTTCAACTCCAAAAATGTCAAGTTATGTTGCTTATAATGGCAATGCTAGCTGTAGTGGCCACTGTTGGATCTGGTACACTAAGTGTACTATGTTCGTTTTATATAATTGTATTTTTCAAACAAATTGGTTTAATAATATCTATTAATTAAAGTAATACCCTTTGGATATTGTCCTCAATGTTTTTGCATGCAAAGCAAAATGGAAGCAAATGTTGACTCATTGGTTATCTAATGTTTAAATTAATACTAAGCGGTATCACGTGGTCAGATCGTGATATGAAAAGATAGCTTGTATTAGTAGATAAACCTAAATATGTCCTTAGTCTAATTGAAAATGAGCAAATCGATTGAGAAACTAATATGTCGTCTATCAAGCCCAATTGTGGAGAAGCTTTGTCTCAAATGGAACAGATGACTCCTAAAAGATAAAAACATAGATGTGATTGACTGGACTGACAGTACATCAGATAAGACCCAAGGAGAATCGATTCTAAATCCATTTATGGATCTATTTACTTGTGATGTTCATAGTGTGATATACCTTAATCTTGAGTGGATGATGGACTATGCATGCATGGCTCGTATACTTTGATGCAAGTAAAAGGCTAAGATAAAGAACCATTAAAAGTTGGTGCACTGGATACACAACTTCTATAGTATGTAACATCATTCAAAATAGTAGAATTCATAACCCAACTAATTGGTAAATGGTATCTTCTCATCGACATTGCATGATAGATGAAAAGTAAACATGACCACGAGTCGTTTGTCTTTGTGATAAATGCTAGAACCTTTAAACATATTAAATATCATCTCTTAAAAGTAGAATTCACGAACCATGTTAAACCTCTAGTTCTTAACGGCTATGTACTTCAAGCATTACTATGTATCGGCTCAAGTATTACTTGAATTCCATTTTGGGGTTGAAGGGTAAGAATAAGTACTGGAGAGTGGACATAGGCAGGGGAAAGGGTAATGGTGTAGCGTTGTAGAATCATGGAGAGAGCAATCTTGGTTTCTATCATTGCAAATGTCATACCAACACAAGATCGAGGTCCTAATCCGAAGGGGAAAAAGGCAGCCGCGGTGTAATTGGTAGCTTTGGCAATCCCTTCAGCGAATCTCTCAGGTTTAAAATGATGCACATCATTTCCCCAAAAGTGAGGGTCCCGGTGAAGTCCAATACTTAAAGGCAGAATATCTATATTAGCAGGCAAGATTAGCTTTCCCAACTGAATTTCTCTTGTACCTGTTCTTTGGAGGACATTTGTTGGACCATACAATCTTAGAGCTTCATTGATGATCATGGTCATCTGTTTGGAAAATAGAATAATATGTCAGATTACATCATGTCGATGGCTATTTGAATTCCCAGTTTTATAGTTTTCTTACTATTTTGAGTTTGGCGATGCCTTCGAGATGTGGATTTTGGTTACCAAATATGTCAACCAACTCTCTTCTCGCTTTTTCTTGCCAATCTCCAAGGATTGCCAAATGCAAGACTATCCATGCAAGTAAGGAATTAACAGTTTCTTGTCCAGCAAAATAGAGTGTTTTGCATTCAGCTACCACGTCTTCCAATGAAAGCCTGTTTTTCGCATCCGAATCATAATAGGCATTTAGAAGTAATCCAAGAAAATCACTGCGGAAGCTATTGACTTCTCCATTCACAACTTTGTCTTCTCTTTTCTTAACAATCTTCATCACACGATCTTTCATTTCTTTTGAAAGTTTTTCAGACTCTAGCAAATCAGCAGATTTCCACAACTTGCTGCAAAAGCAAACCAGGGTCAGCTATATATGAGAAAACCAAATCCACGGGGAATGAAAGTCTAAAAGTTGCATTCAAAGGCTACATGAAATCAAGGTAAAAGTTGGGATTAATTAAGCTTAGAGGGAAGATACCTGATCAAAGGAATTCTAGTCTTAGAAAGATTTCGACTCATAATTACTGTCAACTTTCTCACGATGGCAAATATCTTCTCCCCTTCCATGTAATTGCTACCAAATGCTGTTCTGGAAATCACTTCTGAAGTTAATAACCTAAATTCTTGGTACACTTCAATCTCCTTGCCTTCTTGGCCTTTCCACTTTTCTAGCATTGTTTCAACACTAGCAATTATTGCTGGAGTCATGTTCTGCCCAAAGAATCCTCCAACATGTAAGTAATAGTGACATATATAATTGGAGTCTGAAAAACACTTTTTAACACAAAATCATGATTTTAAATTAAAAAATTTGACAAATAAACACCTTTTCAAACTAAATCTTATTTCAAACTAGATTTTAATCCAAGTCTAAAAGCTAAAAGAGTGCTTTTTAATGAAATTACTTTTTTTAAATCTCTGATTCAATCTTTTATTTTACAGCATCAAGTTTAAAATTGACCTCCTAAGTAGTAAATGGTGTTAAAATCTTCGAAAGTATGTTTTTACTACACTTTTTCAACGTCCATAATAAACTTATCCTTAGCTAACAATACAAAATTTTACCAAAATATTGTGGTCTATGTATAATTCTTGTAAATTAATTGCACCTGGTTTATATATTTGGAAGACTTACCTTTAGGCTTTCCCCATGGAAAGTGTGATTGGCCAGCTTTCGATGCTTTGGCTATTTTTCCCCCTCAATGAATAGAAGACCATTCCCCAAGAACTTCCCACCAATATCTGAAGGTTTCTTTTTCTGAAAAATTTGTTCACTATTTTCCAGAACCTCTTTGATTAATTCAGGCTCTGAAATCACCAATTCAGCTCGAGCACCGTTCCAATAAACAAAATTCTTCCCTAATAACATGAAAAGAAAAAGGGTCTACCTTTTCTTAGAACTACAAGTTATAAATCATAGTGAAAAAAACAAGCATGGATCTTACCATATCTGTTGGTTCAGGTGTAAATATGTGGATGTACTTTGGGAAATAGATCATCTGTCAAGGCCACAGATTTGCTTAAAGCATTTTGTTTCATTTTGGTAACTTCCATGTTGTTGCCATGGATGAATCTGTAAGGAGGTCCTTTGATCCCCTGTGAATTCAGCATATGCTGAATACGGAGAGGTATCCATAGGTAATCATAAAGTAACTTTATTAAAGCTATGAAGAAGAAACAACATGGAGCAAGAATTAGAAGCTTCATCAACGCATTCATTTTTCTTGTCTAAACCAGAATCATTTCCCCCTTTATTATAGCATAAGGACCAAAATTGCGTTTGCAATGACGCAAATGGGTGCGTTGTACGTTCAGAGTAGCTTGGCCGTATATGTGAGAGATTAATAGTATAAAAGATAATAAATTCTTTCTTATTTTTCTTTTTTTTTAGTAAGAGTAGATTTTGAAGCTATTTTTGCATTTCTACTTCTTGAAAAACATTCTCCCACTATTTGATTCATTCTGTCACATTTGTTTTACTTTGAATTTGGATTTAAGTGAGAATTTAAATTTAATTGTATTGACTGTCGTCTTTTTATTTGGATCATTCGTGTGGCGGATTTTGAAATATTTATTGGGAGGTCGAAATTAAATTGTATATTTTATAATAATAATAAATAATTTCATCATTTTAATAGTCTATATCTTTGTAATTTTAAAGAGTTAAATTAATTTTTTAATAATAATAAAAATAAATATATAAAATAATTGGTAAAAGTGTCAAAATTGGTTGCTGATTGTTTCAATAAATCCCTCACTCATGTAAGTTTATTGTTATTAGTGGATACTCTTTCTAGGAGTTGTTGGTAGCATTAATTTATGATGTTTTTCAATCAGTAAAATGTTTTTTCGTAAGGTTTAAATTTTATTAAATTTATGATGTTTTATTTTAACTATTTTAATTTTATTTATCAAATTTTAGTAATATTTTGAAAAAATAAATAGATATTTACGTGGCAATTGATTGGCTGAATTAAATAGATAATAGATTAATTGTTTAGGTACCATTTTGACTTAAGAAAATTTAAATACCAATTTTAAAAATTAATATAATTTAGATATCATTTTATTGTTTAAGCGATTCAAAATTGATAGAATATTTTCTATTAAGCATGTTTAAATACTCTGCCTATATATGCTACTCTTTTACATGAATTTTATTTTATTTTAAAGTAAATAATAATAATTATTAATTACTTAGCTGAAGCACTCACCAAAAAAAAAAAAATTAGGCTCACGCAATTTTTAACGAGATTAATACTCTTAAAACATGTTTCATCTTGCATTCGAACAAAAAAAAATTGAAAAAAATAATCAATAAAATAATTTAATAAATACTCATTAATTGCCTAAATTATGAGTAAAGTCTTAGAATTGTGATCGATTGAGTAACTTGAGTCAAGTGCTTAGGTTGTCATTTGTCTTCACGTCAAAAGATTTAGTGACATTCTAAGCTATTCAGCTATTCTATTGATCTTAACAATTTTGACTAAAGTTAGTCAACATGTGGTGAATTGATTAATCGGAGTGGAGTGTTTGGATTGTCATCCTTTTTCATGGAAAAAGATCTCGTGACACTCTAGATAAACTTTTAAAAGAAAAAAAAATGAACACAAAAATATGGGACAAATGGTTGTTAATTTTGGTGTCTTGACAATTTAACGTAAGTTAATGTTGTGCAGCTTAATTATGAGATAATTTAATAATTGTATGCTTAATTGAATTGATGTGTCGTGAACAACTAAAAATTTGACTAAGGTAAGTGTACGTATCAATTAACAATATAGTTACGGTGAATAAAGATATCGTTTCCACGAAGACTAAAAGTACTAGTAAATACTGTCTTTTTATTATTTAACCGATAAATTTGAGTGATTGATTAAAATTAAAATTAACTAAATTAACTAACTAAAGAATGTGACAAAAAATATATCAGAAAAATAAGCGATTAACAACCAAGAAGCGAAACAATACTCATCTAGGTTTCATCTGTCGTTATCAATCTAAGTTACGCAATTTCTTTACTTAGCAACTTGATTTGTAAAAATCCCTAGATTATACAAATATTTCTTTCGAGAATAAGAGCAACTAACTCAAGATTGATTAATTGAAATTTCTTTCTAATTAAAACCCCTATTATCGCATTAACTTGTGCTATGAATTCCCTTATTAGATTTGACTCTAATTCGATAGATTTATGTTGTCTTATGTCTAGGATTGCATGCAAATCCACTCAATTACGCAAGATCTACTCTTAAACAGGGTCTATTCCTCCTCTGATTTAAGCACACCAAACATGGATAAATAATCTAGAAATATTATATCAAGAATTAAGATCTAAGTATTTATTGAGCAAAATAAAAATCAAACGACAGAATCCATCCTAGGGTTCATCTCCCTATGTATTTAGAAAATTAGTTCATGCTTGAAAATAAAAACATCAAAGATATAATATAACCGAAAGAAATAAAGAAATGATAATCTCCAAAGAAATCAACTGGGAGTCTTCAATCTTGACAGAAATCTACTTCAAAATCAGCTTCAATGTGGCAGGTCATGTCAATTTTGCAGAATTGCACTTTGAAATGCGAAAAACCACGATTTTTAGGGAATCTGTTAAAATTTTTTTCAGAATCTGTTTAAATTTTATTTCAAAATCGGTTATATTTCTAGATTATTTTAAATATCAGGAAGTGTGGAAGGGGTCAACCCGTGTGTCTCTTGTACCTTACTCCAATTTTTGCTTGTTTTACTCCCAAATGCCCTTTTAAGCATAAAAATAAGAATTTGAAGGATTAGAAGCATAAAATTCACCATTAACATTGAATAATCACCCAAAAACACACTAAGAATGTGTAACACCCTAAAACCCGACCTAAAAGTTTAGACCGAATCTCGGAGGTCACATTGACCACCTAAAGTGGTTGAGATAAAAACTCTGTCACAAGCATGTAATTTTAGAAAGTTAGATAACACTTAATTAAATTTTGAAACAAAGTTTAAATGGCATTCGACGCAAGTCGGAAGTAATTCATATGGAATCATTTAAATGGCATTCGACGCAAGTCGGAAGTAATTCTTATGGAATCATTTGACAGTTCTGAAAGCATAAATTTGTCATTCACAAACCAAAATTTCGAAACCTTGATATAACGGAACATATAAATTGTTTAAAACCGTAACAACTAGTTGATCGAAAATCCAGACTTAACTCATACCACATTTTTTATAATCTTTCCTACGAACCATTTGAAAATAACAACTGAATTTTTAAGTAGCATCATTTGAACCAAAATCAATTTACTCGATAGTCTGAAACCTCCGGCATGCCGAGTCCAGCTTTCGAACACGAAAAGTACCTCGAAGAATGAAACACTAAGGTGAGGTGAGCTACTTGAGCTCAATGTGAGTCTGAAATCAAAAGCAATCAACAAAACGGAGTAACACATCGAGTATTCCAAAACAGTATATGAGCACAAATCATAAATGGAAATCTCAATGGGTAATTCAATAACATGGTGCTTTTAAAGCATACCAAACCACATATTAGATAAAACACATCAAGTTATAATGGTCATATCTCCAACACCTCAATGCTCACATAAACAAACATATATTTAGATGCGTAGCGAATGTAACGAGTCAAAAACCCACCCCAACCATCTGAAGACCACTTCGACCACCCTGCACACCACCTATGAGCTATATCAAGCCCGTCCACCCTGCACACGACATAGGACCATGATAGGCCCATCTACCCTACACACCACATATTGTGGAACTAAGCCACTCGAATAACAATATGTAGCTTAGCTGACAAATGTATAAATCATTACGGTAAACTGCTGTACAAAAATATTGCAGTTGAACTACCCAATCAGCCTTCCTTCTCTTCGCAACTAAAAACCTCGATTTTATGCAAATGCATGAATGCACAACATACGCTAATAGACTCACAGAGACCGTCACTCACATTCAGCCGAACAATTTCAAAATCAATAGCGTTTGTACATATTTCAGAATTACGACAACAAGTAAGCAATTCAAGCTCATTCATCATAATCCATTAATACATTTCCTGATTACCTAAACTGAACACATACATACACACTTAAATCCATATTGCAGCGGAGTCCCAAATACAGTTACCAAGACTTAACCAAGGGTTGAAATATACAGAAACACAAAACGAGCAAAATTTCAACACTGAACAAAAATTTGCAAAACAGGGCCATACGGCTGTGTGGTAGTGCCTAGGTTGTGTGGAGGTCTACTAGGTCGTGTGGTGGTCTACACGCCCGTGTGCAAGCTGTACACTCTCGTGTGGAGGAGACACATACCCGTGCGACCGAGTTACATGGTCGTGTGAATAATTAATGTCACTCACTGTCCAAAAATGTCAAAATAAGGAGCAAAGTAAACAGGGCTGTGTGGGAATCTCACATGCCCGTATGGCTAAGGGACACGACCGTGTGTCCAAGGCACACAAAAATCCCTAAATAGCTGCCACACGACCGTGTGGCACTAAAAAAAGTCCAAAATCCCAAATTTCCAATGTCACACGACCGTGTGGACTACTCGTGTGCGGCACACGCCCATGTGGTAAAGAAACCACACCGAAACAAGCTAAAATTGCAATTTCACAACAGCAAAACAAACCCCAAATCGCTAACCATTCAAGACACATCAGAATTTTGCATATTTCCCTAAAATCCAACAACAATTCGTTACCGAATTCACACAATTTCATAAACACACTAGAAACTGCTGAATTCCATAGAATCCAATAGCAATTCGATACCAAAATTAAACATTTTCAGAACACACACCTGATTGATGTTCCAGAGCACCAAGAACCGACCACTTCGCCTTTACTCTAACGACCTGAAACTCAGTTCTGCAAACATACTAAAGCTATAAACAATTTCGACCTAAAATTTATATCAAATTACCAAGTATTAACCGAATAAACCTATTCGACGTCTGATCAAACGAAGAACAAAAGCACCACCAGGATTTTAAGGCAGCGGTTTACAAAAGTATTGAAACCCAATAAAGAAAAGAAAGAAAATCAGAATCTATAATTTTTCTTTACCGAAAGAGGGAGACTGATGTGAAAGAGAAAGTGGAGAACGTGAGAAATTTTTAGGATTTTCTTCTATTTTTTTCAAATAAAAAATATAAATAAAATTAAAACAAAACTTCCTTTATTCTCACATTGGGATTCAAACACTCGTCCAAGGGAAACTAGTAACATACTCTACCATCAAACCAACAAGCTCATTTTGATATTAAAAAGCGAAAATAAAACCAATTGTTCGACCTACTCGCTGACCCTCACTACAAACCTCAAAACTTCTAACCCCCAATTTTGAGATGTTATAGAACGAGGTTAAAATATGTTACTTTTAGCACTTATCATAAATTGTTAATCTATGTGCTTGCTTGAGCGAGACGGTTGTAGGGTTAAAATTTTGATAGTGCTTATTTTTTTTATTGAACTAAGGACTGTGAAAATTGAATTGGCTTTGATGATTGTGATATGTTTAGATGATGAATGCATAAAATGTTTAAGGGCAAGTATTGATTAAGGGGGGATTTGATAATGTTCTTAATAGACATTTTTTTAATGATTTATTCTGATTAATTTTGGACATGGATGTTACTACTTTGGTATTTTATTGACTATTTTCTATATAAATATAGCGCATGTTCGAAGTGTTAGAGTACAATATAAAAAAGTAAATTTATCGTTGGATTGAGAAGTTGACATACAAGACATTTAAAATTTAGGATTATTTTATTATTATTATTTAGAAAGATTTCTCTTTAAGATATTAATGAGGATTAAATTTTATCTTAGGCAATGAGTAAAGGCTTTTTATATTCTTAAGCTTGTCTATTATTATTATTATTATTATTATTATTATTATTATTATTATTATTATATAGTAAGGCGTGAAGAGAGGGGGCACACGGTACCCACCAACTTTTTTTTTGCTTCATTCAAACTAATCTATTGTAAATACAACAAGAACAACATTCAAAGGTACAACTTACAAAATACCACAATGAAACATTTCCTACAATTGAAAACTATTATTCGAAATCAAAGCTAATACTCACTAACAAGCTTTAAACATGTCACCACGATTAATACCTACTATCGCCAAGGTTGAAGCCATTTCATTACCTTTTGATCTGCCATCAAGAATACTACACTACCAACCTGCTCAATTTTCCTTTCAATATCTGAAAATGTTGTTTGTAACGACCACAGTCTCATATTCTTGTTCAGACACCAATTGTACACCATTTTTGAACTAATTTCTACAATAAGAGAGCTATTAATCTTCCATCCCATGGATAACAACAAATCCAATGCTATAAACACTGCCTCTACCTCTACTGAATCTGCGTCATTAGCTGCAATAGGACCCGAAAATAAAGCTCTTGCAACACCCTCCATATCTCTTAGTACTCCACCACAACCTGCAACTTTCTCATTTACTATCCCGCATACATTGAAATTCAGATAGCCTTGTGGAGGAAGGCGCCATATCGACGAAGAGGATCTGGTTTAATTGTATTAAAGTTGCACTTGTTCGGACAAATCCACCAAGAGCTCTCCTGCACCATTAACTCATCATATACAACCCTTATCCACAACATTGCCCTCATCTTGGATTGAAATATCAAAGCTTCCATAGTCATCACCTTTCTTTCGAAGACAATTTCATTTCTTTCTGTCCACACTGACCAGCAAGCTGCCGAAATTGATAGCAACCATAACATTCTTCGGATTCCTAACAATTTCACATTATAACACAAAGAATAAAATTAGCAAATCGTTCTACCGATTTCCATTCAACCTCCCACCATTTGAAAAATTTATACGAAAACCCTTCAATATATTTGCATTTGAAGAATAGATTATCTGCTCTCTCTGGTACTCTTTCATACTATGCACATTTGATTGAAATGTGTTGAAGCTATACCCCTCTTTTAACAAGAAATTCATTTGTAGGAATCTATCAATAGCAAGCATCCATAGAAAACTTCGCACTCTCGGTGGTACCTTTAACTTCCAATTTTTTTCAAAAGCAAAACTTATGTCTTCCCCTCCAACCTTAATTAATAAGTTAGATAACTTCTTTACCGTGAACTCCCCATTACTATCATGCACCCAATTTAGCTGATCCTTCACCTCTAGAACTAACTCCATGCTTTTCACCATATCCTCCAATCTACGAAGCATCACAACCTCTCTATCCAATAATGTTCGTGTAAAGAATTAACCATAATTCACATTGCTAAAACCATTGTTGCTCGAGTAATCTGTTACCATACCTTTCTTTTTTCTTGCTAAGCGGAACACTCTAGGAAATTCTTTTTTTTTTGTGGTTGATTACAACACCAAATATCCTCTCAAAACATCGCATCCTTCCATTCCCAACCATCCATCTAAAAGCTTCGTTAGAATTCACCGTAATTCATATTGCTGAAACCATTGTTGCTCGAGTAATCTGTTACCATACCTTTCTTTTTTCTTGCTAAGCGAAAAACTCTAGGAAATTCTTTTTTTTTTGTGGTTGATTACAACACCAAATATCCTCTCAAAACATCGCCATCCTTCCATTCCCAACCATCCATCTAAAAGCTTTGTTCCCCACCCATTTAGAAACATTAGTGTAACAGTCCAACTTTTAGTGGTGTCAAAAATAGTGATTCGAGATCACTAAATCTGACGAGTGAGTTTGAAAATTTTATTAATTATTATTTACGAGTCAAGTGTGATTTTAGAAAGATTTTTGATTTGGTGGTTTGTGTTTTAGAAGAATTTTAAGAAAAGTGGTTTTGAAAACGAGGTATCGAGGCCTAAAATTTATAAACTGAGCTGTAAATAATTTTAGAAATATTTACGGAGTGTCATTGAGTTACTATCAAAAGTTTGTTAGAAAATTTTAACGTTTTGATGGTTAATTAATTAAAAAGAACTAAATTGAAAAATGTGCAAAATTTGCTAAAATGATTAAATAACTTAAGTGTTTAATAAGGGAGGACTAAAAGGGAAAATTAGCCCAAAGTGAAAGGCTTGGACGGTACAAGCAGAAAAAAATCAAAGGATAAGTGTGAACAAGGGGCAAAATTGGAAAAGAAATAAAATTAAATAGTTAAAATTGGACTAAATTGAATCTCTAGACATTTCTTCACTTTTCTTTAGCCAAAAACACCATTGAAAAGCTCTCAAGGCTGGTTTTCATATTTTATCTTCATGTAAGTTTAATTCTTGCTCTTTTCTTGAAATTTTTGTGTTTTTGAGACTTTTACAATTAGGTCCGACTACTTATTTCATTAGTTTTTGATTCTATGGGTAATTTCAAAAGTTACCATTGATGATTGATGGATTTTATGATGAATTATCATGGAATTTAAGCTTTAATTTTGTTATATAATGATTTTAATAAGTAATTTTGATAGATATTGATATTAGGACCAAATTGTAAAAAGGTTAAGAATTAGGGTTTGGTGTTAAAATTCTAAATATCAAGGGTATATGGTAACTTAAAATAATTAGATAAAGTGTTAATTGAGAAAATTAGCTTAATTGATGGGTAAATTGATGAGGGACTAGATTGTAAAAAATGTAAAAGTTGGGGCAAATGTGTAATTTCAAAAATTAAAGGGCATAAGTTCTGAAATGAATTAGAATTGATTTAGATACTGAGAAATGAACAATTTTATATTATAGATCAAGAGCCTGAAGAAAATCGTGAAAAAGATAAATTAGCTGAGTAGTCCCCGAATTACTACGAATTCTACAATTTAGCCCAAGTAAGTTCGTATGGTTAAATTTAAATGTTAACTGTTAAATTGATGAATGACATTATGTATTTATTCATATCATTTGTTGAAAATAATATTATTGTTAAAGTTATGAAATTGAATTGAATGTTTGAAGCAAACAGAATGCCGGATTGAGTAAGGTCGTTCTGTGTAAATGAGGAATTGACGGTAAATTACCCAAGTAAATCAAGGTTCAGCATTTGTTGCAAAATTTCGTGTGTACTTTCCGTTTAGCTCTCATGAGCTTTAGTTAACTTATACAAGTTACCGTTTAACCTTAATGGGTTTCCGTTTAGCTCTTTGAGCTTTAGTATAACCCTTTTGAGTTTTAGTTCAGCTCTTTTGAGCTTCAGTTTAACCCTCATGGGTTTCCATTTAGCTCTTATGAGCTTTCGTTCAACCCTTATAGGTTTCAGTTTAGCACTTATGTTCTTTCGTGCAACCTTTGGGCTTTTGTTTACGATGTACTCAAATCCGTAAATCGTTCTTTGATTGACAAGAAGTGGCAAGTGCTATATGGAATTAATGTGGAAGAATTTAGGTTATTATTGATATTGAGCTCAAAGAAGCGAATTCATCGATTAAAGTTGTAGTTGGCAGGAAATGTGTAATGAACGATTTACTTAAATGAATTGTCATGGTATGTTCGGTAAGATTTATGTATTAAGCCAACGAACTTACTAAGCTTCATTAAGATTACTTGTGTTGTTTAATGTTCTTTGTAGATTTTCAAGAAGTTCGAATCAACACATCGGGTCACACTATCTAGATTACTCCGGTAGATTTTGTTGTACATTTTATGGTTTATACGGCATGTATAGGGATGGATTGAAAAAGGCTATACTTGGAGTATAATTATGAATGACAATTATATATATATGCGTGTGTTTGTATGTATATAGCTAGGAGTAGGTTTTGGTAAATCAATGAATGAAGTTAGTTTGGCAAATTTAGACAATTGAATTTCGTGATAGCTTATTATGCTTAAAACATGATTTTTGGCTTGTGTTTATTGCTTGATTAGGGATATTTGGTATATTGAATTGCTGTCTATAGGTTGATGTCAAAAAAGGTGAGAAAAGTGGCCTTAAAATGGCCTATTTTCGTCCAAACGGGCAGAGACACGGGCGTGTGTCTCAGCCGTGTGTGACACACGGCTTGGCACATGGGCATGTGATCTGGCCGTGTGTCCCCTGCACCTTGAAATTTCAAAACAGAATGCCTAGGTTTTTACACACGACCTAGCACACAGACATGTGACCCCTGTACTTTGCACACAGCCTAGCACAAGGGCGTGTGGTTGGCCATGTGACACAAGTCAGAGAATTACACGGGTAAGGATACGGGCTGGGACTCGGCCGTGTGCCTCACATTGAATGCCCACACGGCTTAGGACATGGGCATGTCTTCAGGCCATGTGAGCCACACGGCTTGGCCACACGGGCGTGTGTTCCTTATTTCTAAGGAAAATTTTGACATTTCGCGAAAAATTTCTAGAGTGTCCGGTTTAATCCCGACTCACTTCTAAAGTGTATTTTGGGCCTTGAGGGCCTATATAAGGGACAATATGAGTATTATATGAATAGTTTTTAATATGTATACTAAATGTTATGAAATGATCGTGTTTGATTTTGAAAAGTCTGGTAAAGCTTTATAACCCTATTCTGGTGATGGATAAGGGTTAGGGGTATTACAATTAGCGTCTTTAGAATTTTCTACAATACCTCTCCATACAATCGACATATTTTTTAGATTAGTCGTCCTAAAGCGCCACTGTTGCGTGCGCTAACCATACCTTGCTAGGATGAGTTTTCGCCACAGCGCGTCTTTTTCAACCGCGAATCTCCAACTCTATTTTGCTAATAAGCTCTATTTTTAATTATGAGATTCACCACTCCTGCTCCTCCCTTCTCCTTTGGCTTACATATATGTTTCCAGCTTACCTTTGCCATCTTCCTTTTACCATTTATACTCCTCTAAAGAAAATTTATCCTTATCTTGTCGATCCTTTTAATAACTGTCACTGGAGCTTGGAATATAGACATGAAATAAATTAGCAAGGCAGACAAAACAACATTAATCAATACAATCCTTGCAGCCCATGAGAGCGGACGACATTTCCATCCCGATAATTTCTTCTTGAATCTCTCTACAATTGCGTCCCAAGTGGATACTCTCCTCAGATTTGCTCCCGATAGAATCCCTGGATAATTAAAAGGCAAAAACCTTATCTTACACTTACATATTGTAGCCATTTGATATAAGAGTTCTTCATTCACATCAAATCCTACTAAACATGATTTTTTGAAATTGATACTAAGACTTGAAAAGATCTCAAAACACCATAAAATATACTTCGAATTTCTCACCTCATCTTCATCTGCTCTCAAGAATAGTATAGTATCGTTCGCGAATAGTAAATGAGAAAAAATCTACACGGGAATAACATCTTGAATGCCCTAAATTAGTCCCATCTCCACTGCTTTATCCATCGAGAAATGTAGCACTTCCGTCACTAGGATAAATAAAAATAGGGATAACGGATATCCTTGATGGAGACCTCGGCGGAATCTGAATTCATTTTTGGTTGACCCATTGATAATTACTGCTACTCTCGCCATAGATACACACTCCATAATCCATTCTATCCATTTCTCGCCAAATCCCATCTTGAGTAAAACTAACTCCAAAAAATCCCAACAAACACAATCATATATATGCTTTAGAAAAATCTAGTTTAAAAATCAGATTGCCCCCCAATACCATCTTTCTTTTTAATCGAATGGATAATTTCATTTACAATTAAAGTTCCATCGAATATTTGTCTACCTCTGGTAAATTTACATTGTGTTTCACTCACTACCTCTCCAACAACCTCCCTAATTCTTCGAGATAACACCGTTTCCACTATCTTGTACAACAAGCTCACCAAAAAAATTGGTCTAAATTCTAATATTTTATTTGGATTTTCGATTTTGGATATGAGTGCAATAAATGAAGAATTTATGCTCCTCTCAAGCTTTCTAGATCTAAAAAAGTCTAACATCATTCTAAAAAGTTCCTCTTTTACAACATCTCAACATTTTCTAAAAAAGCACATATTAAAGCCATCCGACCCAGATGCTTTCGACTCATCGCAACTCCACACTGCCTCTGTTATCTCCTCCAACGAAAATGGTAACTCCAGTTTCAAAGCAACTTCATCATTTAACTATTGTTTTGATTTTATTTTAGTGTTTTTTTAATTTCAATTAAATATTCTCCTTCAACTATTTTCTTTTCTTGTTTTTTAATTTATGAGATGTTAAATTTAACCTAGTTTTAGATTGATAATTGATCCAATATTTGAACAGTGAACTTTTAAAATCGTATTTATATTCTCCATTTCGGTATTCGTTAATTCTCCAATTTAAAAGATAAACTTGATCACTTCTCAATGTTATTTTAGCATCAAAATCAAGAAGAGTCCCTTGGTTTAGTGTTGAACGACATAAAGTTAGAGAATCGATGCTATCCGTAATTGTTGTATTAGATCCACTGAATTACAAATTGACATGACAAATGGCGTGAGTGGTTGGATCCATCAAAGAAGTTAATAATTAAGTTTAAATGACTCATACAATTGAGGCCGTTGATTTGAGTCAGGTTCTTTTAGTTTGCAAGGCTACCAATGAATTAAATCACCAATGCTACTTTCAAGGTTATTCACTTGATAAGGCTTAGCCGTCGAGCTGTTCCCGCAATTAATTTACCACTATGGAAGAATTAGGTGCTTTGAGGTTCGTTCCTTGGCATCTATAATTGACTTATTAATTAAAGGAAAAAAAATTCATTCTCCGTGATCAGTTTGAAGACTAAGTCAAAATCGAGCTTGAAGCTAAAGCTTTTGTTTTATCGGTTTATTCAATTTTAATTTCATTTTACTTATTTCTACTTCATTTTAATTATTAATTTATTTTTGTTGTTTATTTATTTTTCAGATTTAATTCCCCTTAGTTTTTCGTATAGGTTGGCACAAGTCATGGGCATAAAAACTGCTCGGGACACGTTCTAGTTATAAAGAAATAGAAATTTGGATAGATCAACCTTTGTGGGATCAACCCTACTCTATATACTACAAATTTAATTTTGGTTTCAAGTGTAGGAATTTATTTTTAGTAGATACAAATCCCATCACGGGAAACACATCTACATCTATAGTGTTTTGCACAAAGTTTAATCCGCTAACAAGCCTTAGTATAACCACTAGTTTAAGAAAAATCAATCTGAGATTAATTAAATAATAAACACAAGATTGGATGCACAAAATCCTAAAAAAGATGCAAGCAAGTAATCAAAATATTTTTTTTCAAACATGCTAAAAGTTATGTGACCTGCGCGTGCCAAACGCAGTTGTCATTTCTCGAGTCACTGCTCCCAAAACTTGCCTCGACATATTCTTCTTTATTGATTGTGTGTTTTAGCATCTTGGAAATAAGTAGCTACTTGCATTTCATTATGTATGAAGGTGGGCACACCATAGGAGGGAAGGGGTTGCAAATGCTAGAACCTTATACATATTAAATGTCATCTTTTAAAACTAAAATACATGAACCATGTTAAACCCTTATTTCTTAGCAGCTATGTACTTCAAGCATTACTATGTATCGGCTCAAGTATTACCTGAATTCCATGTTGTGGTCGAAGGGTGAGAATAGGTATTGGAGAGTGGACATAGGCAGGGGAGAGGGTAATTGTGTAACGTTGTAGAATCATGGAGAGAGCAACCTTTGTTTCTATTGTTGCAAATGTCATACCAACACAAGATCGAGGTCCCAACCCGAAGGGAAAAAATGCAGCCGTGGTGTAATTGGTAGCTTTGGCAATCCCTTCAGCGAATCTCTCGGGTTTAAAATGATGCACATCATCTCCCCAAAAGTGAGGGTCACGGTGAAGTCCAATATTTAAAGGCAGAATATCTATATTAGCAGGCAAGAGTAGTTTTCCCAACTGAACTTCTCTTGTAACTGCTCTTGCCAGGCCATTTGATGGACCATACAATCTTAGAGTTTCATTGATGATCATGGTCATCTGTTTAGGAAATAGACAAATATGTTAGATTGCATAATGTTGATGGCTATTTGAATTCCCAGTTAGATAGTTTTCTTACTATTTTGAGTTTCGCGATGCCTTCGAGATGTGGATTTTGGTTACCAAATATGTCAATCACCTCTCTTCTCGCTTTTTCTTGCCAATCTCCGTGGATTGCCAAATGCAAGACTATCCATGCAAGTAAGGAATTAACAGTTTCTTGTCCAGCAAAATAGAATGTTTTGCATTCAGCTACCACGTCTTCCAAGGAAAGCCTGTTTTTCGCATCCGAATCATGATAGGCATTTAGAAGTAATCCAAGAAAATCACTGCCAAAGCTATTGACTTCTTCATTCACAACTTTGTCTTCTCTTTTCTTAACAATCTTCATCACACGATCTTTTATTTCTTTTGAAAGTTTTTCAGCCTCTAGCAAATCAGCAGATTTCCACAACTTGCTGCAAAAGCAAACCAGGGTCAGCTATATATAAGGAGAAAACCAAATCAATGGGGAATGAAAGTCTAAAAGTTGCATTCAAAAGCTAGTTGAAATCAAGGTAAAAGTTGGGATTAATTAAGCGTAGAGGGAAGATACCTGATCAAAGGAATTCTAGTCTTGGAAAGATTTCGACTCATAATTACTGTCAACTTTCTCAAGATGGCAAATATCTTCTCCCCTTCCATGTAATTGCTACCAAATGCTGTTCTGGAAATCACTTCTGAAGTTAATAACCTAAATTCTTGGTACACTTCAATCTCTTTGCCTTCTTGGCCTTTCCACTTTTCTAGCATTGTTTCAACACTAGCAATTATTGCTGGAGTCATGTTCTGCCCAAACAATCCTCCTATATGTAAGTAGTAGTGACATATATAATTGGAGTCTGAAAAACACTTTTTAAGACAAAATCATGATTTCAAATTAAAAAATTTGACAAATAAACACCTTTTCAAACTAGATTTTAATCCAAGTCAATAAGTTAAAAGAGTGCTTTTTAATGAAATTATATATTTTTTTAAATCTCTTACTCAATCTTTTATTTTACAACATTAAGTCTAAAATTCAACGTCCATAATAAATTTATCCTTAGCTAACAATACAAAATTTTACCAAAATATTGTAGTCTATGTATAATTCTTGTAAATTAATTACACCTAGTTTATATATTTGGAAGACTTACCTTTAGGCTTTCCCCATGGAAAGTGTGATTGGCCAGCTTTCGATGCTTTGCCCATTTTTCCCCCTCAATGAATATAAGCCCATTCCCCAAGAACTTCCTACCAATATCTGAAAGTTTCTTTTTCTGAAAAATTTGTTCACTATTTTTCAGAACCTCTTTGACTAATTCAGGCTCTGAAATCACCAATTCAGCTCGAGCACCGTTCCAATAAACAAAATTCTTCCCTAATAACATGAAAAGAAAAAGGGTCTACCTTTTCTTAGAACTACAAGTTATAAATCATATTGAAAAAAACAAGCATGGATCTTACCATATCTGTTGGTCCAGGTGTAAATATGTGGCTGTACTTTGGGAAATAAATCATCTGTCAAGCCCACAGATTTACTTAAAGCTTTTTGTTTCATTTTGGTAACTTCCTTGTTGTTGCCATGGATGAATCTGTAAGGAGGTCCTTTGATCCCTTGTGAATTCAGCATATGCTGAATACGGAGGGGTATCCATAGGTAATCATAAAGTAACTTTATTAAAGCTATGAAGAAGAAGCAACATGGAGCAAGAATTAGAAGCATCATCAGCGCATTCATTTTTCTTCTCTAAACCAGAACCATTTCCTCCTTTATTATAGCATAAGGACCAAAATTGCGTTTGCAATGACGCAAATGGGTTCGTCATATGTTCAGGGTAGGTTGGTCGTATATGTGAGAGATTAATATTATAAAAGCCAAAACACCAGTCTATGATGCCATTCAGGTGGATAAGTAACATGTCTAAATTTTATACGCGTTCATTCCTTGCATTTACTTATATCATATATCCCTCTTTTTGGGAATGAATAAAATAATGAAGCATTATTCCTTTCTAACCCTCCATTCTCACCACACTATTCTTTTTTATTGTCAAAATCTTCATTTTCTACACAGGTAACACGTGATAACGTAAATAAACAAAATATAATTTTTAATAGTATACATCTTTATAATTTTTAAAGAATTGAATTAAATTAAATTTTATTTTTTTTAAGGATAAAATATAATTTTACTATTATTAATTTAAGAGCATGTCCACTACTCTACGCTATTGTTAAAAACATCAAGATTAGATATGAAAGTAAATGTGAGACATTATTATAAGCCAAAATATCAGGTCTATTACGACTTACAATTATTGAGGAGGACTGTACTGATTATTTAAGTGTTTTTCATCGTTGTCTTGCAAGTAAAAATTGCCAAATATTAGAAAACAAATTTTGCTGGTTGCAGCATATTTAAGACATATAGACGGATACAATATTGTCGGGAACTATGGAAAAAGAGCAATATCACCAAGTGGGTCCGCTTTAATTATTATTTTTTAAATAGTATATTTTTTCTATTATTGGCTACCAGGATTTTTTTAGCCCACTTTATCATTTGAATTTAACAATTAGGTCTATTTTAATCCCTGAACATACAAAATTTAAAAGTTTGATTATGTGACATGATCACATATATCACTTGAAAATTAAAAAATTATATAAAATTTTAGGTGATGATGTGCTACAATCTCACAGTATCGCATCTAGTGTTTTAATAATCGGACCGGTGGTTAAAAGATAAAACTATTGATTTCTTATTCAATCGGTTCGACTGCTAGACCAATAATAATTAAATAATTAATTAAAAATTCCTAAAAATCTAAAAATAAAGTTAAAATAATTTTTTAAATTGTCAATTTTGACCAATTTCCGATTCAATCAGTTCAACCCCTTTGTTTGGACCGTTATACCAATCGCTTTTCAGTTCAGTCAATTTGACCGAATGATCTGATTTTGTTTCAATAACACCAGTCACATCATCAAATGTTGATAGAATCCAAGTTCAATGACCACTTGAATTTACTTGCCAAGTTTAGTTATAAAATTGGAAAAAAATAATACAATATTAAAGTGCATCTAATTCCCAAGTTGAGGGCCAAAAATTATATTATCTATACTATTATTTAAGTCCCTAACTGAATTGGTGTCGCCAATTCAGATTAGAGAAATTACGAAAATATTTTTCATAATTAGAATAAGTTATATTGTTCGAGGGTAGTTTAATCTTTTATTTTAAAAAATAATTAAAAATGAATATGAGGGATTTGAACCTAAGACAATCACAATAATAAAACTTCAAGTATATCACCATTAAAACTTTATTTTAATATCGTTTATATATTTTTATTTTAATATGCATATTTTATTATATTCATCAATTGTATCTATACTTATTATTATTTAAGCTCCTAACTAAGTTGGTGTCACAAGTTAATTGAGTATTTTAGTCTTTTTATTTTAACAGAAACCAATAAAAATATACTTATAGTGGGTTTGAACCCAAGATTGATTATAACACCATGATAAACAATTTGTATGTTGCTGAGGTTGGATGATGCATTATGGTGTTTTGTGCCTTTTATGGCCTACTGATCGGTTGAGGCTGTTATTTTATTGAAAATGGCTTCTGTCTTTTTTGGTATGTTGTGATTATAGAATTGAATTTGAGTCTATTCATTGTGTTATGATTGAAGGTGTCTCTCGAAGTGGATGCTTTGGTGATTTTAAAGTACGGTTATCGTCAGTCTTAAGAGCTATAGTGGGGTGGTTTGAAAGTTTTATGGAAGCCGATATGACATTGAGTTTCCTTTGATATCGGTTCCATTGAGATTTTTTCTAGCTGTTGGTCTTGATAAGGTGTTGCTGGTGTTGGCTCTATTTTAGGTTTCTTATCTACTGATAAGTGATGGTGTCTAAAGCTTTTTCAAGGTTTGATGGATCATTTTCTTACTTGGGGTGAAGTCCAATGCTTGCTCGTTGATTTATGTAAAGGTTTTTTTAGCAAGGGTGATCACTATAGTTAGTTGCTTGGTTTTGGATTATGGGTGGAGCCGCTATTTGTCATAGTTTCTGATGTGGTGTTTTCCATGTTGAGAAGGGTTTCGTAGTAGTGTTTGTTTTAAGATATAACTTGCTCTCTCACTTCTTGTTTTCTGCTTTGGGCTATGGTTTTCTATCATTAGTAAAGTGTGCTCTTCTTGTGGTGATGTCATATTGGTGTATGTTAATTGTGCAGTTCAATAGAAATCCTTTATAGAAATTGAGTTTCTTGTCATACATTGCTCAGTGTGTAGTGGGCTGTTCTCGTCAGTCCAAAATGTAAATAGTCATTAGCTTCATTGTATCCTTGAGGTTAATTTTCTTGGAACTCATTTGCACACCGAATATAGGTGGGGGTGAATATAACCTTAAAGATAGTGACTTGATACACGCCTTGGAGCCTTGTCCTATTTCTTTTTTTTGTTCGAGTTTTGTTCGTGTGTTCAAGATTTTCTTCACCAGAGTTTTGTACTAACAATTTTAAGGTTCTATAATTCATGATGACTACCATAACACATGAAAGTGGAATACTAAGGGAGTTGGCTTCCAACTTTGTCAAACTTGATCGGTTTGATGGTGGCAATTTTCGATGATGGCAAAAAAAGATGCACTTCTTATTATCAACTTTGAAGATTGCTTATGTTTTGGATACTCCTAAACCTAAAGAGAATGATAACTAATCTGTTGCTACAATTATAGAAAAACAAAAATGGGACAATGCTGATTACATGTGCATGGGCCACATATTGAATGGTTTATTTGATGGTTTGTTCGACACCTGCCAAAACGAGGTCATCGCTAAAGAATTATGGGAAAAATTGGAGACAAGATACATGACCGAAGATGTTACAAGTAAGAAATTTCTTGTCAGTCGTTTCAATAATTATTAAATGGTTGATGGTCGTTCTGTTATGGAACAATTCCATGATATTGAAAAGATGCTAAATCAGTTCAAACAATATGATATGAAAATGGATGAAATGATTGTTGTATCCTCCATAATACACAAACTTCCTCCATCTTGGAAAGACTTTAAAAGAAGTCTAAAACATAAGAAAGAGGAAATATCTCTTGAGGCTTTGGCAAATCATCTTCGTATTGAAGAAGAATATCAAAAACAAGATCATAACCTAAATTTTGAAAATGCCAAAGTGCATGTTACGGAGGAAGTTCAAACTACTAAACCATTGAAGAGAAAGTTCAAACAGACTGATAGAGCACCTAAGTTCAAAAAGGAACAAAAAGGCTCATGCTATCATTGTAGAAAGCTAGGACATTTCAAGAATGCATGTCGATTTTTAAGGAAGAAATCATCTTCTAATGCTGATAATAACGAAAAGTTCGTTGCAATGATATTTGAAATTAATATGGCACAAGATGATAATACATAGTGGATTGATACCGGAGTAACCAAACATGTGTGAAAGACAAAAGCATGTTCACAAAGTTCACACAATGTGAAAATGACAATGTCTTGTACATGGGAAATTCTTACACCGCAGCAATCAAAGACAAAGGGTTTCTTGAACTACAATTCACTTCTGGAAAAGTTTGAACCTTAAATGATGTATATTATGTACCAGAAGTTAGGAAGAATTTAGTGTCTGAAAGTTTGTTGAATAAGTTTGGTTTCAAACTTGTTTTTGAGGCAGATAAGTTTATTTTGTCTAAGGGAGGAATTTTTATGGGGAAAGGGTATATGTATGAGTATGTTCAAACTCAAGAATAAAAATACTATTTCTACTTAAATGGTTGAATCTTTTTATTTGTGGCATTATAGATTAGGTCATTTGAATTATAGAAAATTGAATGACATGTATAAGTTAAATTTAATTCATATTTTTAATAATAATATTGAAAAATGTAATACATGTATGTTGACTAAAATTACAAGAAACCCTTTCCCTAAGGTTAAAAGGAAAACAAAATTGCTTGATTCGATAAATAATGATTTATGTGACATGCATAATACTCCTACGTTAGGTGGAAAGAAATATTTTGTTACTTTTATTGATGATTGTTCTAGATATTGTTATGCATATTTATTGCATTCAAAAGATGAAGCGTTTGATAAATTTAAAGTTATAAATCTGAAGTTGAACTTCAGTGTGAATCATTTATCAAGTGCTTAAGATCAGATAGAGGTGGAGAATACTATAATCCAAGTTATTTTGAATCCACTAGAATTGTCCATCAAGTTTCATCCCTTTACACCCCACAACAAAATGGCGTACTTGAGAGGAAAAATAAAGTCTTAACTAGAATGGTAAATTCAATGTTATCATATTCAAGTCTTGGATAATGTTTTTGGGGAGAAGCTGTTCTAACAGCTTGTCATATATTGAATAGAGTTCCTAATAAGGAAACTAAAATAACCCCCTATGAACAATGGAAGAAAAGGAAACCAAACATTAATTATTTGACGGTTTGCAGTTATAGAGCTATTGTCAAAGTTCCAACACCTAAATGTAAAAAGTTAGGTGAAAGAGGAATTGAATGCATATTTATAGGTTATGCACATAATAGCAAGGCATATAGGTTCATGGTAATTGAACCAAATGATTCAGTTTCAATTAATACTGTTATTGAATCAAGAGATGCTATTTTTGATTAAAATAGATTTAATTTTATATCAAGACAATTACTGTAACATCCCTTACCTGTGTCCGACGTCGGGACAGGATACGAGGCATTACCTGTCTTAAACATAAGCAACCATACAAAACCGGGCCATAAAATTTCATTCAATTTAAAACTATTTATACATATACATCATCAACAACTCTTATACTAGCATAATTATATCTAATTAACATACCATACCATTGAGTAAAACTTAGCCATTGGACATCAAGACTTGCAGCACATACAACCATTAGGAATTTAGGCCATACCCACAACTCATCATGTATCATGCAAACGCAACTCACATCACAAGACATTGGCATATAATTAATATATATATAGGCTTACAACCAATTAGCCAATATAAGTCAAGTTACATGGCTACACATAAAATCAAACCTTTAACCATTACAAACCAAAACATTTGGCCAAAACATAATAACTCATACACAAAATGACTGAGTCCCTATACATGCCATAAACTTAAAATGTTTGAATATGTTGATATCGATCAATAGCTTGATAGTGTGATAGAATCTTCGACGATCTCCAACCCGAGCTAGTATCTGTGACACTATAGGAAAAAGAAAGAAAGGGGGTAAGCTATATAGCTTAGTAAGTTGGTAAGTAAACAATAAGAAATCTGTTAGCATGCTTTTACCAATCCTCACAACATATCTCAAGGTAATACAATCAAAATTGCACAGAGTTGCACTATTTACTCATGTTTACATCAAGCTGTCTACTCAAGTGATAGTCACTAAATTATTTATATCTTGTGCTACAGAACTTTAAATTAAGATCCACTTGATTTTACCTAAATTATTTATATCTTGCGCTACAGAACTCCAAATTAAGATCCACTTGATTTTACCAAAACTAGACTCACATATCTTCTTACCATAAAATTTTCAAAATTAAGAATGATATTCCGTTTGTTTCTATTGAAAATAGACTCATTAAGAATTTTAATCATATAAATTATAACCCATAATTGTTTTTATACAATGTTTAATAATTTTCCAAAATCGAAATTGGGGATTCCAAATCATTCTAACCTTATCTCACAAAATTCAAATATCTCATAATATCATATTTTTTGCTTACACCGCTTTCTTCTATGTGAAACTAGACTCAATAATATTCATTTTAATGTCTTATTCAACCTCTAATGCAATTCCTACAATTTTTGGTGATTTTTCAAATTTATACAACAGCTGTTGTCCAAAACTATTTTATTGCAAATTTTACTCTTTCATGATTTCTTTGTATTAACATTTATTTAGACACACATAACACCAAAACATATCCATAACTAGCCATTCCAATAGCTAATCATTATCATATATTTACATGCCAATCATTGGCCAATTTCACCTATACATCAACAACAAAGACTTAAACATATCATGTCTCAATTTAATTTGGCCTAAAAGCCTCGCACAATCATCAATCAAATTTACCACAAATCTATACCTCATAAGTATAGACCTATAATCACAAGGTCATCACAATATCATTCTTACAAGTATGACTTACTCATTTACATTCTTATCAAATGTCCAAAATACATTGAGTTCATTACTCATGAATTTTTCGTACATACCTGTATCCATTCAATATGATCATACCTTGTCTTTTCTTTGACATAATCTTTGGATTACCTGTTGAACCACTTGGAATACTAAGGATACTCGGGAAAACTCGTACATAATGTATCGTACAAATGCCATGTCCCAGACATGGTCTTACATGGAAATCTCATATCGATGCCAATATCCCAGCTATGGTATTACACGAAGTCTCATAACGATGCTATATCCCAGATATGGTCTTATACGAAATCTCAAATCAATGCCAGTGCCATCTCCCAGATATGGTCTTATATGGGATCTCGAATCGATGTCGATGTCATATCCCAGATATGGTCTTATACGGGATCTTAAATCAATGCCGATGCCATATCCCAGATATGGTCTTATAGATTTTCTCACTTCGATGCCAATGTCTCAAACATGGTCTTACACGAAATCACACCTCGGAAGTCCTAATATCATGAAATCATCATCCTATACATTTCCTAAGATTCATTCGGAGCTTTCGACTTCGTAATTAAATCAATACATGCACGAAACCAGTCATCCAATGCTCAAATCAATTCGGCAATATATATATACATAGACAAATCAATTCGACAATGTATATATATACATATAAATCAATTCGGCAATATACAAAACATATATATTTGAATTCAAAAATATTTATTTACTTATGAACTTACCTCATACAGAAACGAACGGATCGGATCAACTACTCGTCAACTTTCGATTTCCCCCGATCTAAATCTGATTTCTTTCTTTGTTGATTTACGTGAATTCAAATTTAACTCATTTAATCACCTATTCATTCAATTTCATCCAAAAATACCTATTTGAAAATTTTTGCACTTTAGCCCCTAAAGTTTCACATTTATTCAATTTAGTACCTATTTGACAAATATACAAAATTTACACAATTCAATATAACCCAAGCTTAGCCGAATTACTATAGTGCCCCTAGCAGACCAAAACTTTTATTTATTTCACATTTGAACCACTCAACTGGCATATTTCACAATTTATCTCCATTTGACATTTTTGCCAAAAATCACTTTACAAAACATATTTATCTATCAACAATTATTCATTTTCCATCATCAACATTCAAAAACATCAATCTATCATCAATGGTAACTCACAAATTCATCAAACCAATTCAAAAATTAGGGCATGGGCTAGCTAGAACATGAAGCAACAATCTCAAAAACATAAAAATTATCAAAAACGGGCTTAAAAATCACTTACACACAAGAGATTTATTAACCAAAAGTTTCAAGCTCCCAAAGCCTTCCTTATTGCTGTAAATTTCGGTTGGGGAAGATGAATAAAGATGGTGGCTTTAAATTTTTTTTTTTATCATTAATTTACTTATTTACCATTTTACCATTAAAAACATTAGTAATTATACCAAATGTCACTCCACTATCATACACTAACTCATAAATATCCTATTTACCACTTAAGGACCTTTACTTTAATGTTCTATAGCTCTTAGACACCTTTAGCTTATAGAACACAACTTTTACATTTTACGCAATTTAGTCCTTTTGCCGAATTAAGCATTCAAACAGTAAAATTTCTTGACGAAACTTTTACACATATATAATCACATGCTGTAAATACCAAAAATAATATTAAAATGAATTTTTGACCTCAGATTTGTGGTTTCAAAACCATTGTTCTAATTTAACTAAAACCGAGTTGTTACAATTACAGCCACAACAATTGATTCATTGTTCAAATGAGAAAAAGATCCCATTGGAACAAATTGATAATGATGATGAATCTTCTCAAGAATTAAGAAGAAGTAAGAGGATTAAAAGGTCAAAAATTTTTGGACCAGATTTCATTATGTTTCTTGTAGAAGGTAAAGGTGAATGTATATGCAATAAGATACCTTATTTTTATAATACGAAATCTGATCCTATTATATTTGAAGAGGCAATGAAATCTCAAGACTCTACTTTTTAGAAGGAAGCAATAAATGATGAGATGGATTCAATAATGGGAAATCAAACATGGATCTTAGTTGATCTTCCACCAGGTTCCAAACTAATAGGTTGTAAATGGATCTTCAAAAAGAAAATGAAGGTCGATGGAACCATTGATAAATTTAAAGCAAGGTTGGTAGCCAAAGGTTTTACACAAAAACAAGGTATTGATTACATTGATACCTATGCTCCAGTAGCAAGAATTGCTACAATTATCACTTACCTTTATATATTAAACAAAGTCCGTTAGGACCTTATCTTACCCATTATCATGTGTGGTCATAAATGTACAAATAGGGAAAATTTATTAATTCAAGTTTATTGAACTACTCAGTTTTTAAATTTGAAAAATTAGTTTATTTATAATATAATTTTAGATAGGGTTTAAGTATTTTTGGGTTAAAATTTTTTCTGACTAATAAAATATCGATTTCTTAATTTCAAAATGCACGTTAAATTCTCTTATTTTGAGTTCAAGAACTCAAATTATGGATTCCTCGAGATTAGTCACTTGACCTTTCAAAGTCGACAGCATATCCCTCGATCTACTATCTTTTCTGCCCCTCTCATGGGTCTCTCTGGGTTCAATCTGCTCTTTTACTCCTTTTTTCATCTCAACTAGTAGCTTTAAAACTTAGTCCAATACCAATTGTCACAGAACAAAAATTTGCAAAACACACATACACATACACATACACATTAATACATTTCCCAATTACCTAAACTGAACACACACATACACATTTAAATCCATATCATAGCGGAGTCCTCAATACAGTTACCAAGGCTTAACTGAGGGTCGAAACATACAGAAACACAAAACGAGCCAAATTTTAACACAAAACAAAAATTTCCAAAACAGAGCCACACGTCCGTGTGGGAGTGACTAGGTCGTGTGGAGGTCTACTAGGCCATGTGGTGGTTTACACGCCCATGTGCAAGCTACACAAGCTCGTATGGAGGAGACACATCAGTGTGACCGAGTTACATGGCCGTGTTGATAATCCGCGTAACTCATTGTCCAAAAGTGTCAAAATAAGGAGCATAGTAGACACGCTTGTGTGGGAATCTCACATACCCGTGTGGCTAAGGGACACGACCGTGTGTCGAAGGCACATGTCCATGTGAAAAATGAAAAAAATCCCCAAATAGCCACCACACGACCGTGTGGCACTAAAAAACATCCAAAATCCCTAATTCCCAATGTTACATGACTGTGTGGACTACCCATGTGCTACACACACCTGTGTGCTGCACACACTCGTGTGCCCACCAGTATGGTCATGAAACCACATTGAAACAAGTTGAAATCGCAATTTTGCAATAGCAAAATGAACCCTAATCACAAACCATTCAAGACACATAAGAATTTTGTAGATTTTCCCAAAATCCAGCAGCAATTCATTACTGAATTCACACAATTTTAGAAACACACTAGAAACTGCTGAATTCCATAAAATCCAACAGTAATTCAATACTGAAATTAAACAGTTTCAAAACACACACCTGAATGATGTTTTAGAGCACCAAGAATCGACCACTTGGCCTTTACTGTAACAACCTGAAACTCAGTTCCGCAAACATACTAAAGCTACAAAAATTTCCGACCTAAACCTTATATCAAATTACCAAGAATTAATCGCATAAACCTAAATACAAAATGATCCCTACACTCACCCGATTCGACGTCTGATCAAACGAAGAACAAAAGCACCACTAGTATTTGAAGGCAGCGGTTTACAAAAGTATTGAAACCCAATAAAAAAAGAAAGAAAATCAAAATCTATAATTTTTATTTACTGGAAGAAGGAGAAAGACTGATGTGAAGAGAAAGTGGAAAACGTGAGAAATTTTTGGGATTTTCTTCTATTTTTTTCAAATAAAAAATCTAAATAAAAATAAGTTAACACAAAAAGAAACAAATTTAAAATAAAACTTCCTTTATTCTCACATCGGGATTCAAACACTAGACCAAGGCAAACTAGTAACATACTCTACCACCAAATTAGTAAACTCATTTTGATGTTAAAACGCGAAAATAAACCCAATTGTTCAACCTACTTGCTGACCCTCACTACAAACCTCAAAACTTCTAACCCCAAATTCCAAGATGTTACAAAACGAGGTTAAAATATGTTACTTTTAGCACTTATCATAAATTGTTAATCTATGTGCTTGCTTGAGGGAGACGGTTGTACGGTCAAAATTTTGATAATGCTTATTTTTTTATTGAACTGAGGACTGTGAAAGTTGAATTGGCTTGGGTGATTGTGATATGTTTAGATGATGAATGCAAGAAATGGCTTGGATGATTGTGATATGTTTAGATGATGAATGCATGAAATGTTTAAGGGCAAGTATTGATTAAGGGGGGTGATAATGTTCTTAATAGATATTTTTTAATGATTTATTCTGATTAATTTTGGACATGGATGCTACTACTTTGGTACTTTGTTGACTATTTTCTATATAAATATAGCACATGTTCGAAGTGTTAGAGTACAATATAAAAAAGTAAATTTATAGTTGGATTGAGAAGTTGACATATAAGACATTTAAAATTTAGGATTATTTTATTTTTATTTTATTTTTATGGAAAATGTTTCTCTTTAAGATATTAATGAGGATTAAATTTTATCTTAGGGAATGAGTAAAGGCTTCTTATATTCTTAAGCTTGTCTATTATTATTATTATTATTATTATTATTATTATTATATAGTAAGGCGTGAAGAGAGGGGGCACACGGTACCCACCAAAATTTTTTTTTTTTGCTTCATTCAAACTAATCTGTTGTAAATACAACAAGAACAACACTTAAAAGAAACAAGTTACAAAATACCACAATGAAACATTTCCTACAATCGAAAACTAATATTCAACATCAAAGCTAATACTCACTAACAAGCTTTGAACATGTCACCACGATTAATACCTGCTATTGCCAAGGTTGAAGCCATTTCATTACGTTTTTGATCTGCCATCGAGAATACTACACTACCAACCTGCTCAATTTTCCTCTCAATAACTGAAAATGTTGTTTGTAACAACCACGGTCTCATATCCTTGTTCAGACACCAATTGTACACCATTTTTGAACAAATTTCTACAATAAGAGAGCTATTAATCTTCCATCCCATGGATAAGAACAAATCCAATGCTATAAACACTACCCCTACCTCTGTTGAATTTGTGTCATTAGCTACAATAGGACCCGAAAATAAAGCTCTTGCAACACCCTCTATATCTCTTAGTACTCCACCACAACCTGTAACTTCCTCATTTTCTATCCCACATACATTGAAACTTGGATAGCCTTGTGGAGGAGGGCGTCATATCGACGAAGAGGATTTGGTTTAATTGTATCAAATTTGCACTTGTTCGGACAAATCCACCAAGAGCTCTCTTGCACCATTTACTCATCATATATATACAAACCTTATCCACAACTTTGCCCTCATCTTGGATTGAAATATCAAAGCTTCCATAGTCGTCACCTTTCTTTCGAAGACAATTTCATTTCTTGCTATTCACACTGACTAGCAAGCTATCGAAATCGATAACAACCATAAACTTTTTCGGGCTCCTAACAGTTTCACGTTATAACACAAAGAATAAAAATCAGCAAATCCTTCTATCGAATTCCATTCAACCTCCCACCATTTGAAAAATTTATACCAGAACCTTTCAATATATTTCCATTTGAAGAATAGATAATATGCTCTCTCTGGTACTCTTTCACACTATGGACATTCGATCGAAATGTGTTGAAGCTACACTACTCTTTTAACGAGAAATTCCTTTGTAGGAATTCTATCAATAGCAAGCATCCATAGAAAACTTCACACTCTTGGTGGTGAAACCATTGTTGCTCGAGTAATCTGCTACCATACCTTTCTTTCGTCTTGCTAAGCGGAACACTCTAGGAAATTCCATTTTTAGTGGTTGACTACAGGACCAAATATCCTCCCAAAACACCGCCATCCTTTCATTCCCAACCATCCATCTAAAAGCTTCGTTCCCCACCCATTTAGAACCATTAGCGTCTTTAGAATTTTCTACAATACCTCTCCATACAATCGACATAACTTTTAGATTAGTCGTCCTAAAGTGCCATTGTTGCGGGCGCGAACCATACTTTGCTAGGATGAGTTTTTGCCACAATGCATCTTTTTCAACCGCGAATCTCCAACTCCATTTTTCTAATAAAGCTCTATTTTTAATTATGAGATTCACCACTCCCGCTCCTCCCTTCTCCTTTGGCTTACATATATGTTTCCTGCTTGCCTTCGCCATCTTCCTTTTACCATTTATACTCCCCCCCAAAGAAAATTTCTCCTTATCTTGTCGGTCCTTTTAATAACTGTCACTGGAGCTTGGAATATACACATGAAATAAATCAACAAGGTAGATAAAACAACATTAATCAACACAATCCTTGCAGCCCACGAGAGCATATGGCATTTCCATCCCGATAATTTCTTCCTGAATCTCTCTACAATTGCATCCCAAGTGGATACTCTCCTCAGATTTGCTCCCAATGGAATCCCTAGATAATTAAAAGGCAAAAATCTTATCTTACACTAACATATTGTAGCCATTTGATATAAGAGTTCTTCATTCTCATCAAATCCTACTAAACATGATTTTTTGAAATTGATACTAAGACTTGAAAAGATCTTAAAACACCGTAAAATATACTTATCATTTCTCACGTCTTCTTCATCTCCTCTCAAGAATAGTATAGTATCGTCCACGAATTGTAAATGAGAAAAAATCTGCACGGGAATAACATCTTGAATGCCCTAAATTAGCCCCATCTCCACTACTTTATCCTTCGACAAATATAGCACTTTCGTCACTAGGATAAATAAAAATAAAGATAACAGATGTCCTTAACGGAGACCTCGGCGGAATCTAAATTAATTTGTGGTTGACCCGTTGATAATTATTGCTACTCTCACCATAGATACACACTCCATAATCCATCCTATCCATTTCTGGCCAAATCTCATCTTGAGTAAAACTAACTCAAAAAAATCCCAACAAACACAATAATATGTTTTAGAAAAATCCAGTTTAAAAATCAGATTGCCCCCATACCATTTTTCTTTTTAATCGAATGGATAATTTCATTTAGAATTAAAATTTCATCGAATATTTGTCTACCTCTGATAAATGCACATTGTGTTTCTCTCACTACCTCTCCAACAACCTCCCTAATTCTTCGAGATAACACCTTTGCCACTATCTTGTACAACGAGCTCTCCAAAAAAATTGGTCTAAATTCTGATATTTTATTTGGATTTTTGGTTTTGGATATGAGTGTAATAAATGAAGAATTGATGCTCCTCTCAAGCTTTCTAGATCTAAAAAAGTCTAGTATCATTCTAAAAAGTTCATTTTTTACAACATCCCAACATTTTCTAAAAAAAGCACATATTTAAGCCATCCGACCCAGATGCTTTCGACTCATCGCAACTCCACACTGCCTTTTTTATCTCCTCCAACGAAAATGGCAACTCCAGTTTCAAAGCAACCTTATCATTTAACTATTGTTTTGATTTTATTTTAGTGTTTTTTATTTCAATTAAATATTCTCCTTCAACGATTTTCTTTTCTTGTTTTTTAATTTATGAGAAGTTAAATTTAACCTAGTTTTAGATTGATAATTGATCCGATATTTGAACGGTGAAATTTCAAAATCGTGTTTATATTCTCCATTTCGGTATTTGTTAATTCTCCAATTAAAAGATAAACTCAATTACTTCTCAATGTTATTTTAGCATCAAAATCAAGAAGAGTCCCTTGGTTTAGTGTTGAAGGACATACAGTTAGAGAATCAATGTGATTGTAATTGTTGTATTAGATCCATTGAAGAACAAATTGACATGAGTGGTTGGATCCATCAAGGAAGTTAATAATTAATTTTAAATGACTCATACAATTGAGGTCGTTGATTTAAGCCAGGTTCTTCTAGTTCGCAAGGCTACTAATGAATTAAATCACGAATGCTGCTTTCAAGGTTATTCACTTTATAAGGCTTAGTCGTCGAGCTGTTCCAGCAATTAATTTACCACTATGAAAGAATTAGGTGGTTTGAGCTTGTTTCTTGGTATCTACAATTGACTTATTAATGAAGGAAAAAATTCATTCTTTGTGATTAGTTTGAAGACAGAGTCAAAATCGAGCTTCAAGCTTGAAGCTAGAGCTTTTGTTTTATCGGTTTATTCAATTTTAATTTCGTTTTACTTATTTCTACTTCATTTTCATTATTAATTTATATTTTTTGTTTATTCATTTTTCAGATTTAATTCCCTTTTGTTTTTCGTACAAGTTGGCACAAGTCATGGGCATAAAAACTGCTTGGGACATGTTCTAGTTATAAAGAAATATAGATTTAGATAGATTAACCTTTGTGGGATCGACCCTATTCTATATACTAAAATTTAATTTTGGTTTCAAGCGTAGGAATTTTTTTTAGTAGATTCAAATCCCGTCACGGAAAACAGATCTACATCTATATTGCTTTGCCCAAAGTTTAATCCGCTAACAAGCCTTAGTATAACCACTAGTTTAAGAAAAATCAATCTGAGATTAATCAAATAATAAACACAAGATTGGATGCACAAAATCCTCAAAAATATGCAAGTAAGTAATCAAAATATTTTTTTTTTCAAACATGCTGTTGAGATCACATGTTTAAGATTACTGCCATTTAGTTTTCTGTTGCTAAGTTTGAATAATTCTCCTTTACTTTAGGAGCTTAGTTTTACGATTTGTTTGGTATATTGTTACCAGATTCTTAGCAGATTTTTAGAACCTTTTTTTTCTATTTTTAGTCTTGAATTTTTTATTTAAATCGTTGAGGTGCAAATCAATTACCATTCCAGTCTTCATTTACTTTCTATCTTAAAACTTCCTTTTCTCTTCTTTCTAGTTCAAATCTCTCAATCAATCATCAAAGTTCGAGTTCTAATCACCAACAAATTAGTATCGGAGCTATTTTCTTAAGGGATCTATGAGGTTATTTGCGTGTTAAGATGGAAGGAGAGTCTAGTTTTTCAGTTGCTGCACTACCAGTCTTCAATGGAGACAATTTCCAGATGTAGGCAGTTCGTAAGGAGACTTGCTTGGAGGCTTTGGATCTTTGGGAAGCTGTAGAAGCGGATTACGAGGTCCCACCACTTTCAGCAAATCCTACTGTGGCACAGATTAAAGCATAAAAGGAAAAGAAGACAAGGAAATCAAAGGCAAAAGCTTGCTTATTTGCAGCTGAGTCTCAAATGATTTTCACACGAATAATGTCTCTGAAATCAGCAAAGGAAATCTGGGATTACTTAAAGGCTGAGTATGCAAGAGATGAGAGGATTTGTGGAATGAAAGTCCTAAATCTAATCAGGGATTTTGAGTTGCAGAAGATGAAGGAGTCTGAGTCAGTGAAAGAATATTCTGACAGACTTTTCAGCATTGCCAACAAGGTGAGATTGCTTGGTTCTGAGTTGAATGACTCTAGAATCGTAGAAAAGCTGCTGGTTACTGTTCCAGAGAAGCTTGAAGCCACCATTACTACTCTGGAGAACACCAAGGACCTGTCAAAGATCTCTCTTGCAGAGCTCTTGAATGCTTTACAAGCACAAGGGCAAAGAAGACTAATGAGGCAAGAGGGAGTGATAGAAGGTGCCTTACTTGTCAAGCATCAAGACAACAACAGGTATAAAAAGAAGAAAAATTTTAGGAACCAGTCGACGAGTAGAGAAAATTCATCAGGCAATTATCAGAAGAGCAAAAGAGGAGGTGTCAAGAAATCCTACCCACCTTATTACCATTGTGAGAAGAAAGGTCATTTACCATTCAAATGTTGGAAAAGACCTGACGTTAAATGCTCCAAATGCAATCAACTTGGACATAAAACAGTGGTTTGCAAGGTCAAAGGCCAGGTGCAAGAAGTAGATGCACAGGTAGCTGATCAAGAAGAAGAAGATCGATTGTTTGTGGTTACTTGTTTCTCAGGCAGAGAATCAAGTGAGAGATGGTTGATTGATAGTGGGTGCACAAATCACATGACGTATGACAAGGAGCTCTTCGAGGAATTGAGAAACACTGAAGTCAAAATAGTGAGGATTGAAAATGATGAGTACTTGGAAGTCAAGGGAAAAGGCGCATAGCTATTACAAGCTATAAAGGTACAAAATTCATTTCAGATGTTTTGTTTGCACCTAAATTGATCAAAATCTCCTCAGTGTTGGTCAGTTACTGGATAAAGGCTATAAAGTGCTATTTGAGAATAAGCAATGCTTGATCAGAGATGCTAATGGCAGAGACTTGTTTAATGTCAAAATGAAGGGAAAATTTTTTTATCTTAATCCAATGGAAAAGGAGCAAATGGCTTTTAAATCCAGAGTTAGTGCCACTGAGACTTGGCACAAGAGACTTGGGCACTTTCACCATCGAGGATTGCTTCAAATGCAGTCAAAGAAGCTGGTAGAAGGACTTATAGACATTGATGATGATCTACCTCATTGTCGATCTTGCAAATTTGGGAAACAACATAGACAACCCTTTCCTAAACAAGCCTGGAGAGCCTCGAATAGCTTGTTCATACCGATCTTTGTGGTCTTCAGAGAATGCCATCGTTAAACGGTAACCTCTATTACATAGCCTTTATTGATGATCTAACAAGAATGTGTTGGATTTTCTTATTGAAATAAAAATCAGAAGTTGCTGGTGTGTTCTGGAAATTCAAAACCAAAGTTGAGAATGAAAGTGGATGCATGATTTAGATTTTAAGATCTGATAATGGCAAGGGGTACGCTTCAGAAACTTTTAATAGGTTTTGTGAAGAGGCTGGAATTGAGCATCAGTTGACGGTGCCATACACTCCATAACAAAATGGAGTCAGTGAAAGGAGGAACAGATTCATAATGAAGATGACTCGGTGTATGCTTTATGAGAAGAATCTTCCAAAAGGCTTTTAGGAAGAAGCTGCAAACACTGCTGTGTTCTTGCAAAATCAGATTTCAACAAAAGCTGTGAAGGATTAGATGCCATTTGAAGCTTGGTAGGGTTACAAACCTTATTTAAAGTTCCTTAGAGTGTTTGGTTGCCTGTGTTTCACTTACATTCCACAGGTCAAGCGTGATAAGCTTGACAAAAAGGCAGAAGCTGGCATTTTTGTTGGGTATAGCACTGTATCTAAATCTTACAGAGTATTTCAACCACACACTGGACATGTTATTGTGAGCAGAGATGTTTATTTTGTTGAAAATGAGCAATGGAATTGGGAAGACTCGACCAAGACGAACCAAGCTTCTAGTGCACCAGATCATTTTACCATTGGCAGCACATTAGAGGAGCTTGAAGATGAAGGGCAAGATGTTTTGGCTGATGATACACCTGTCAGAGGTACAAGGCTGCTTTCCGACATTTACCAAAGATGTAACGTAGCTATTTGTGAGCCTGCAGGGTATCATGATGCAAAAAACAGTCAACATTGGATGGTTGCAATGAAGAGGAGCTTTCGATGATTGAGAAAAACAAAACTTGGGAGCTGGTTGATCAACCTTTGGACAAAAAGATAATTGGAGTAAGATGGGTGTTCAGAACGAAACTAAATCCCAATGGTTCAGTTAACAAATTCAAAGCAAGACTTGTTGTGAAGGGATATGCACAAGTCTTTGGAGTCGATTATTCAGAAACATTTGCACCTGTTGCCAGGCTTGACACTGTAAGGTTACTGCTTGCTCTTGCTGGACAAAAGAACTGGAAAGTTTTTCAGTTAGATGTTAAATCTGCATTCCTAAATGGAGTCTTGCAAGAAGAAATCTTTGTCGAGCAACCTGAAGGTTTTGTAAACAGAGGCAATGAAGACAAAGTTTACTTGCTGAAGAGGCTCTGTATGGCCTAAAACAGGCTCCACGAGCATGGTATAGCAGAATTGATGATCATTTGGTGGGCATTGGCTTTCAGAAAAGTCAATCTGAGCTCACACTATATGTAAAGCATGAAGGTACAAACACTTTAGTCATTTCTCTTTATGTAGATGACTTATTGATTACAGGCAGCAATCTCGATCAAGTTAATCAGTTCAAATTGGAAATGAAAAAGGTCTTCGAAATGACAGATCTTGGTCTGATGTCTTATTTCCTTGACATTGAGATCAAACAATGCCAAGATGAAGTGTTCATCTGTCAAAGAAACTATGCAAAGGAGATACTTAAAAAATTTCTTATGGAATATTGAAAAGCAATGAGCACTCCTATGAATAAAAAAGAGAAGCTAATCAAAGATGATGGTTCTGCCAAAGTCATTGAAGCTGAGTTTAGGAGTTTGGTAGGTTGTCTAATGTACTTAACAGCAACCAGACCCGACATCTTGAATGTTGTAAGTATTCTCTCTAGATTCATGCATTGTCCTAATGAGACTCACATGAGAGCTGCAAAAAGAGTTATCAGATACATCAAGGGGACCTGGAGTTATGGAGTGAAGTTTTTAAAGCACAGGGAATTAAAGTTAATTGGTTTCTCTGACAATGATTAGGGTGGCTCAACTGATGATATGAAGAGTAACTCTGGTTATTGTTTTTGCCTTGGATCAGGCATGTTCTCTTGGAGCTTGAAGAAGCAAGAAATTGTAGCTCAATCCACTGCTGAGGCAGAATTTGTGGCTGCAACAGCATCAGTTAACCAAACTCTCTAGTTAAGGAAGATTCTTGTTGATCTAAACATGGAGCAGAAGCAAAGCACAGAGATTCTAGTTGATAACCAAGCTGCCATTGCAATCTCTAACAATCCAGTCTTTCATGGGAAGACTAAGCATTTCAACATCAAGTTATTTTTTGTTCGAGAAGTTCAAAAGAGTGGTGATGTGTCTCTTTGTTACTGCAAATCTGAAGATCAAATTGCAGATATCTTCACCAAACCATTGCCACTTAGCAAGTTTGAAAGCTTCAGGAAGAAACTTGGAGTTTGCAGCATCTAAATAAAGAAAGTGTTGAGATCACATGTTTAAAATTGCTGCCATTTAATTTTTTGTTGCTAAGTTTGAATAATTCTCCTTTACTTTAGGAGCTTAGTTTTACGATTTGTTTGGTTTATTGTTACCAGATTCTTAGCAGATTTTTAGAACCTTTTTTTTTCTATTTTTAGTCTTCAACTTTTGTATTTAAGTCATTGAGGAGCAAATCCATTATTATTTCAGTCTTCAATTACTTTCTATCTTAAAACTTCCTTTCTCTTCTTTTTGCTTCAAATCTCTCGATCAATCATCAAAGTTCGAGTTCTAATCACCAACATATGCTAACAAAAAAGAGAAGTTATGTGATCTGTACGTGTCAAATTCAGTTGTCATTTCTTGAGTCACTGTTCCCAAAACTTGCCTCGACATATTCTTCTTTATTGATTGTGTGTTTTACCATCTTGGAAATAAGTAGCTACTTGCATTTCATTATGTATGAAGGTGGGCATACTATAGGATAGGGAAGGGGTTGCAAATGCTAGAACCTTATACATATTAAATGTCACCTTTTAAAACTAAAATACATGAACCATGTTAAACCTTTATTTCTTAACAGCTATGTACTTCAAGCATTACTATGTATCGGCTCAAGTATTACCTGAATTCCATGTTGTGGTAGAAGGGTGAGAATAGGTATTGGAGAGTGGACATAGGCAGGGGAGAGGGTAATGGTGTAATGTTGTAGAATCATGGAGAGAGCAACCTTTGTTTCTATTGATGCAAATGTCATACCAACACAAGATCGAGGTCCCAATCCGAAGGGAATAAATGCAGCCGCAGTGTAATTGGTAGCTTTGGCAATCCCTTCAGCGAATCTCTCGGGTTTAAAATGATGCACATCATCTCCCCACAATTGAGGGTCACGGTGAAGTCCAATATTTAGAGGCAGAATATCTAATTTAGCAGGCAAGACTAACTTTCCCAATTGTACTTCTCTTGCAACTGTTCTTGCCAAGCCATTTGGCGGACCATACATTCTTAGAGTTTCATTGATGATCATGGTCATCTGTTTAGGAAATAGACAAATATGTTAGATTGCATAATGTTGATGGCTATTTGAATTCCCAGTTAGATAGTTTTCTTACTATTTTGAGTTTCGCAATGCCTTCGAGATGTGGATTTTGGTTACCAAATATGTCAATCACCTCTCTTCTCGCTTTTTCTTGCCAATCTCCATGGATTGCCAAATGCAAGACTATCCATGCAAGTAAGGAATTAACAGTTTCTTGTCCAGCAAAATAGAATGTTTTGCATTCAGCTACCACGTCTTCCAATGAAATCCTGTTTTTCGCATCCGAATCATGATAGGCATTTAGAAGTAATCCAAGAAAATCACTGCCGAAGCTATTGACTTCTCCATTCACAGCTTTGTCTTCTCTTTTCTTAACAATCTTCATCAGACGATCTTTTATTTCTTTTGAAAGTTTTTCAGACTCTAGCAAATCAGCAGATTTCCACAACTTGCTGCAAAAGCAAACCAGGGTCAGCTATATATAAGGAGAAAACCAAATCCATGGGGAGTGAAAGTCTAAAAGTTGCATTCAAAAGCTAGTTGAAATCAAGGTAAAAGTTGGGATTAATTAAGCTTAGAGGGAAGATACCTGATCAAAGGAATTCTAGTCTTGGAAAGATTTCGACTCATAATTACTGTCAACTTTCTCAAGATGGCAAATATCTTCTCCCCTTCCATGTAATTGCTACCAAATGCTGTTCTGGAAATCACTTCTGAAGTTAATAACCTAAATTCTTGGTACACTTCAATCTCTTTGCCTTCTTGGCCTTTCCACTTTTCTAGCATTGTTTCAACACTAGCAATTATTGCTGGAGTCATGTTCTGCCCAAACAATCCTCCAATATGTAAGTAGTAGTGACATATATAATTGTCAACACAAAATCATGATTTCAAATTAAAAAATTTGACAAATAAACACCTTTTCAAACTAAATCTTATTTCAAACTAGATTTTAATCTTTTTTAAATCTCTGATTTAATCTTTTATTTTACAACATCAAGTTTAAAATTGACCTCTTAAGTAGTAAACGGTGTTAAATTTTTCAAAAGTAGGTTTTTACTACACTTTTTCAACGTCCATAATAAACTTATCCTTAGCTAACAATACAAAATTTTACCAAAATATTGTAGTCTATGTATAATTCTTGTAAATTAATTACACCTAGTTTATATATTTGGAAGACTTACCTTTAGGCTTTCCCCATGGAAAGTGTGATTGGCCAGCTTCCGATGCTTTGCCCATTTTCCCCCCTCAATGAATATAAGACCATTCCCCAAGAACTTCCTACCAATATCTGAAAGTTTCTTTTTCTGAAAAATTTGTTCACTATTTTTCAGAACCTCTTTGACTAATTCAGGCTCTGAAATCACCAATTCAGGTCGAGCACCGTTCCAATGAACAAAATTCTTCCCTAATAACATGAAAAGAAAAAAGGTCTACCTTTTCTTAGAACTACAAGTTATAAATCATAGTGACAAAAACAAGCATGGATCTTACCATATCTGTTGGTCCAGGTGTAAATGTGTGGATGTACTTTGGGAAATAGATCATCTGTCAAGCCCACAGATTTGCTTAAAGCTTTTTGTTTCATTTTGGTAACTTCCTTGTTGTTGCCATGGATGAATCTGTAAGGAGGTCCTTTGATCCCCTCTGAATTCAGCATATGCTGAATACGGAGGGGTATCCATAGGTAATCATAAAGTAACTTTATTAAAGCTATGAAGAAGAAACAACATGGAGCAAGAATTAGAAGCTTCATCAACGCATTCATTTTTCTTGTCTAAACCAGAACCATTTCCCCCTTTATTATTGCATAAGGACCAAAATTGCGTTTGCAATGACGCAAATGGGTGCGTTGTACGTTCAGAGTAGCTTGGCCGTATATATGTGAGAAATTAATATTATAAAAGATAATAAATTCTTTCTTGTTTTTTTTTTTTTTTAGTAAGAGTAGATTTTGAAGCTATTTTTGCATTTCTACTTCTTGAAAAACTTTCTCCCATTATTTTATTCATTCTGTCGCATTTGTTTTACTTTGAATTTGGATTTAAGTGAGAATTTAAATTTAATTGAATTCACTGTGGTCTTTTATTTGTATCCTTCAGTGGCGGATTTTGAAATTTTTATTGGGAGGTCGAAATTAAACTGTATATTTTTATAATAATAAAAAAATAAATTTATTATTTTAATAGTCTATATCTTTGTAATTTTTAAAGGGTTAAATTAAAATTTTCTCATCAGTAATATTTTTTTCACGTAATTTTAATTGAGATCTTATTCTGAATACTGTAGAGTTATACTCACTGTTTTAAAAAACTTGCAACTTCAGTTGCATCCAACCATAGCAAGCTTTAGATAGAATTACCATATTCTATTGCTCAAAAATAGATCTTTCACAGTTAAATATTTTGCTTTCAACCCCTTAATGGGGATGATGACAAAAGAAGATTACAAAGATAGTCACAATAAATTCATTTTAATAACAAGATTAATTAATAACTCAATCCTCCTTTTTTTAATCCTTTTAAAATAGATATTTATAGCAATAATGATTCATATGAAATATAAGATAAATATCTTTATATGATCCATTACAATGAATATCTTTTAAAACCTATGGATTAATTATCACAATATATTAATAAATTAGCTCTTCCGAGTCAGTAGACTAATTTTGTACTACAAAATATTTGAATAATATTTGTTTATTTCAGTACCAAATAAGATAAATATTTTATATCTGTAATAATAGAATTCATTTCAACATTCTCATATCATTCCTCAAAAATATTAATGAAACAAAATATTTGATATACGTATGTGGCCAATAATATTTCATATCATATCGATAACATAAGTTATCTTTACCCTTTGAAGAGTTATCTTTAGAACTCTCATTGTTCTCTTATTTATTACTATGTTCCCACTTTTAGTGGTCTGTGATTATATATTTTATTTTCTTTATGTTTGTATTCACTTCAAGGAATGCAACAAATCTAGTAGGACATACTTCTAAACGCCTCCATTGATTTTTTTATTTCATAATCACCATCACAAACAGGCATAGATTTCAAAACAAAATCTATCTATTCATGTTGTTATGATTAGTCTTCAATTATAATAAATATGATATAATAAATTATAATAATATATACGAGATTCTTTAACATCATTGTTACCACCACGGCTATTATCACGAGCACTATTAATTACAAGTAGTAAAACAATTTGTTTTCGTAATAACATTTATAATCTAATAGTAAAAAATCATTTAATAAACAAAATCAAAATGTTTGTGTACAATGCTTGAAAGTTATCTAATACACATTGTACCAAATTTCAATACCACATATATGTTATAAAGTCTTTGAAGCTTCTAATCAAATATTTATAAATTCAATTTAAAAGATATAATACAATCATTCAACATTAGAAAGTTAGTAAGACTCAATAGATCAACTATGGTAGGTTAATAACACTTTCCACTATAATTTTAATCAAATTACAAGAATATTTAATGACAGAATTTAACAATCAAATATTTAAACATCTAAATATTATTTTAGTTTAAAAGAAACCTTAAAGTAATAATACTTTTTTTCATAAAATAAATTTTCCGAAAATCAATAAATAAAGGAGAAAAACATACCACGGATTATATAAGTTTCTTTGCATAAAAGGACATAAATAAAATTTAGAGATTTAGTGTACCTAATTGGTTAAAAGCTCTAATGATTACCCATAGTGTGCGCAGCAGCTCTAGGAGGCAATCGGCAACAATAAATTTTTGGATATTTTTGTGACTTATGGAGAAAAATAATTAAAAAGAGAATCGTGCTAATAACGTGTTATAAAATAAAAGACAAAGAATAAAGAACAAGGAGAATGAGAATGAGAGTCAGATAGCAAAGAGAGAGCGTATTTTATTAATGACTCAATTAGAATATTTACAAAGCCTACTTCTAATGACTATTATAATTTAAAGTACATCAAAACTTATATTAGTCTTGATGGACATCCACTTAGTAATATATTCATAACACTATTTAAATAGTGACATTTTTAATAATAATTATAACTATTTATTAAAATAATCATATCTCTTAATTATTAATCGATAGATACAATTATAATTTTTTAATAATTATTAATCAATTGATAGAAAGAGTCAAAAGTTGGTTGCTGATTGTTTTAATAAATCCATCACTCGTGTAAGTTTATTGTTATTAGTGGATACTATTTCTAGGAGTTGTTGGTAGCATTAATTTCTATTTTTCAACTATATTTTTAGCTCATTTAAGTTTGAAAACAGTTTATGCAAAATTAAGATTATACATCAACTTTTACATTATTATAATTATATTCTTTAAATTTAAAGTTGGAATAAATATATTCCATTATCAAATCTATTGAACATCTAAAAAATTTAATGAACCAAGAAATTTTAATTGAAATAAAATATTAATAGTTTTACAAATTTCAAGTTAGGTCACATAACTACAAATTTTCAAAAATAAAATGACCAAATGTGTAATTTATTTAACTACTATAATTTTTAAAATATATATTAAAGGTTCTAAAATATCTAAAAGGTTTTCTTTTAAAAAAAATCAAAAATATGAAAGAAGTAAAAACTCTTTGAAATTCAATAAAAAGTAAAGTGAAAAAAATTGAAGATTATAAAAGTTTCTCAAATTTTGAAGAAATTTTTATTTCATATTTAAAAAATTATGCAATGTGAAATATGAAAAATAAAGTTGTACTTCTTTCATAAAATTATTTTCATTTCTAAAATTAATTTTCTAAAGAAATTATTGAAAAATTATCGTGAATTTGCAATTTACTCTTTTATTTTTATTTTTAAGAATTTTATCTTATTTTTGAATTTAAAATGTAAGTCTACTAGATAATACTGCTAAAATTCTTTCTTTAAATACAAATATTTCACAAACATCATATTTTGTTACATAACTATTAAATTAATAATTTCTTTTAATTTTAAAATAAAACAGTTAACAAATTTAACAATATTAACGAATAAATAAATAGGATGAATAACTATTTAAAGCCAAAACTTACAATTAACGGCGTGTAACTATGTTGAAAATAAAATGGCCTTGGCGCCATATAGACAACGTATCGTGGCAAACACTAGAATCGGCATCTTTACCACGTGGGTCGATTTTAACACGTTTATTATTTAATGATATTTTTTGAATTCTTCTGGAAATTTAGTTTTTTTTTTTATACTTTTACTGTCAATATAATAATTAATTTTAATGTATTTAAATATTTTTTAAGTGTTGATTGAGTCTTTAACTCAATTGATATGGGTATGTTGTCAATGTAGGAGGATATGCACTGAAGCGCATTATCTTCCTTTTTATGAGTTTGGGAGCGGTTATGCTTAGTTTTAGATATTGTGTTAAAAAAAATATGATCAGAACTTGTAATAAGATTATTCAAAAATTATGTCAAAATTTAGTTTAAATTTTCTATTAGGATTCTATCATTCTAAATTTTGAATTGGACAAATCGTTTTACCGTTCATTTTCGGATTCATGATTATCCTATTTAATTATGTCATTTTCAATGTTTGAACGTACATTATTTTCTTAAAAGTGTGAAATGTAATATATTTGAGATTTTTAAAAGAATTTTTTAAATTTAAAATAAATTTGAAAGAAAATCAAAACATGATAGAACATTGATTTTAAAACTTGAAGGTGAATTAGATAAGAATAGTGGTGAGGATGGAGATTTTAGAGAGAGAATGCTTCATTAAAAATAGTTAATTCAACTCTTAATAATTAAGCTAATTATTGTTTATTAATGAAATGTATTCAACATTGAGTGATGTATTATAAAATATCAATTTTAAAAGAATTTTTATAATAATTCTTTATAAAAATAATATATAAATATTAAAAGTTAGTGTGAGAACAAATAGATATTCTTTTCTAATTATACCAATTTTTATTATTGATTATTTCTTTTCTACACCCAAGTGATCTATTTGTTTAAAAAGTCAAAAAATTTTTATGATTCTATATCATGAGTTGCAAAAACTTCTGGATAGGTATCGTACATCGAAACTAAATTCTTTCTAATTAAAGAATTTCGTTCTAGGTACTCTTGAACAATTAAGAGATTCTCAAGAGAAAATACGAGATTCTGCTTTTGGAGGCAACATTATGGGGTGGTGGTCTTGCTTATGGGGTTAAATCAATACGTTCTAAGAAGAAATATTTGAATATCAATATCATTGATATCATTGATCTCATAAATATCGTACCAAATCTCATCAATCGAACCATTATTTTGAGAGATACGAGATATCTAAGTCATACAAGTAATTAGATCTATTTATTGATAAGAAAAAAAACGTGAACAATGATTGGATTGAAGGCAAAATAGAACCCCGTGAAATCATCTTTCCCGCGAAGTAAATCCTTGCCCACTATGCAAGAGGGTAGCAAGTTAAAAATTGTGTTCTGGTAGGACATATATTTCTATTACTATGAAAGTCATAAATGAAGTAATTAATTGTGGGGTTACCATTATCTTGTTTGAAGTGACGAATCTTGTATGTGTTCCTAATAAAAGAAAATAAATTTGTCAAAATTTTGATGTCTTAAATGGTCGTAGAAACACATAAGAGCTTGAATAGAATTGAAAAAGAGATGTAATTCCAATTTCTTCCGAAATGGTAAGATCTTTGGCGCACGAAGAAGGGGTTGATCTGTGTTATCTTGACTTGGTTTTGATTTCTCTACTTTTTTTTTTTAAGAATACCGCTTCTACTTTTATCGAATTGAACATGTTGAGGCAAACCTTCTTCATGTAAAACTTGCTTGATTTAGATCAGAGAATCATACGGTTTTATGAAACCATGTGTATATGACTCGAATATCTAGTCAATCCTATTTTTGATAGGAGCAGTTGACAATTTACATACAATACTTAGTTGGCATTCATAAAAAGTATCTACTAAATTATGAATTCAATACATTTTGTTTAGCAGAAAGGTGGATATTCCACTTATACAAAAATTTCGTATAAAAATATAAATGAATTAATTAAATGAATTAACATATTTATTATTTAATTTAATTTAATTTAATTCATCTTTAGAACTATTCATAGTCCCTCCCCATCCTTAATTAAGAGGATAATAACTTCAGCGCACTCGAACTCGCATTCTCCTGCATGCCAATGCCAATCGAGTTAAGACTCAATCGGTGACTTTAGATAACTTGATATTTGAATATTTGTAAAAAGAATCATATTATTACAATTTGATGATTTTAACTTGTTAAAATTATGTTTTTGTGGAACCAATGTATCCTCATGTTCGGTTTATGATCCAATGAGACTAACTTTTTTGGGGTTTGTGATTATTCCTTCAAACAATGTCGTCCTTAAAATTGGAACTTGAGTTCTCCCCTTGATATTGCAATTATCATTCCACCCAACGCTTGTTGGTTACTCTTTTAAGATTTTAAGAATATACTTTTTGTTAATATATTTTATTTGGATATCCTATTTTAGCTATAAGCTTGTTAAACAACTTTTTAAAAAGTAAATTTTATATTATAGATAATATAAGCAGAACCAATCTGAAGATTATCATAACCTTAGCCTCACACAGTCACTTAACACACATTAACCTTTTCTTTCCGAATGCTATAACAACTCTCGACCATCTTCCAACTGAATGCTTAAATGGGCTAGGAATAGCAAAAAATATAGTTTAGGAAAAGAAAACAAAGCACCAAGGTGGATTAGCTTAAGTAGTCTATTAGAACTAAATTTATCAGAAACTTGCAACCTCATTGCTTGCTAGAGTGACTTTAGGATGATAACACTGCAATTCAAATGAAATATGAGCAGAATGGTGAAGTAAAATGCACTATAATATAACTGTTTACTTGCTGGAATATGCGCCATATGAAGGATGTATTGTTTAATCACATGTTTTACCATCTAAGGAAACTAGCAAATGCATAGATTTCTTTTTGTTTAGAGGAGGGCGTAGCTTAGGAATAGGGAAGGGGTTGTTAATACTAAAAACCCCGGATATCTTAAATGCTACCTCTTAAAGGTGAATGTTGGAACAAACAGAGTTGAATCCCATGTCCTTAGCTGTTAGTGTACATCAATCATTGTTATGCAGTGGTTCAAGTATTACTTGAATTCCATGTTGCGGTTGAAGGTCGACAATAGGCATTGGTGAGTGGACATAGGCAGGGGAGAGGGTAAAGGTGTAGCGTTGTAGAATCATGGAGAGCACAATCTTCGTTTCTGTGGTTGCAAAGGACATACCAACACAAGATCGAGGTCCTAATCCAAAGGGAAAAAATGCAGCTGCATTGTAATTGGTAGATCTGGCAATCCCTTTTGCAAATCTCTCTGGTTTAAAAAGATGCACATCATCTCCCCACAGGTAAGGGTCATGGTGAAGTGCAATATTTTGAACCAGAAGATCTATGTTAGAAGGCAAGACTAGTATTCCCAACTGCACTTCTCTTGCAACTCCTCTTGGTAGGCCATTTGATGGACCATATAATCTTAGAGTTTCATAATAATCATAGTGATCTGTTTGCATAACAGGAATATGTCAAATCAAATTAAAGAATATAATGTCCTAAATGCATAGTATTTGTTGAATTAGCAATTGCGATAAACATGACCTGACTAAAAAACCTGAGATTGAGATACAAAATATTTTGGAATGTTTGACAGTATGCTTACAATTTTGAGTTTAGAAATGCCTTCAGAATCTGGATTTCGGTTACCGAATATGTCAATCACCTCTCCTCTAGCTTTCTCCTGCCAATCTCCATGGGTTGCTAAAAGCAAGACTATCCATGCATGTTTCTTCTCTTAACACTGAATCCAGATGGTCCTTTTGTTTTTTTGTTTTTTTTTTTTTGAAAAATGTAATTTTGTGATGGCACCTGAATGTCCATTACGCTACGCCATTGTTAAAAACATCAAGATTAGATGTGAAAGTAAATGTGAGACATTATTATGAGCCAAAATATCAGGTCTATTACGAGTTACAATTAATGAGGAGGACTGAACTAATTATTTAAGTGTTTTTCATCGTTGTCTTGCAAGTAAAAGTTGCCAAATATTAGAAAACACATTTTGCTGGAGATAGACGGAAACAATATTGTCGGGAACTATGGACAAAGAGCAATATCACCACGTGGGTGCGCTTTAATATTTTTATTTTTTTTAAATAATATATATTTTCTATTATTGGCTACTAGGATTTTTTCGGCCCACTTTGTCATTTGAATTTAACAATTAGGTCTATTTTAATTTTTGAACATGAAAATTTTAAAAGTTTGATGATGTGACATGATTATATATATTACTTGAAAATTAAAAAAAATTATATAAATTTTCAGGTGATGATATGATACAATCTCACAGTATTGCATTCAGTGTTTTAATAATCGGACCAATGGTTAAAAGATCAAACCATTGATTTCTTATTCAATCGGTTCGACTACTAGACCAATAATAATTAATTAATTAATTAAAAATTCCTAAAAATCTAAAAATAATTTTAAAATAATTTTTTAAATTGTCGATTTTTAACTAATTCCCGATTCAATCAATTCAACCCCTTTGTTTGGACCGTTATACCAATCGCTTTTCAGTCTAATTAATTTGACCGAATGATCTGATTTTGCTTCAATAACACCGATCACATCTTCAAAAATTGATAGAATTCAAGTTCAGTGACCACTTGAATTTACTTGCCAAGCTTAGTTATAAAATTGGACAAAAATAATACAATATTAAAGTGCATCTAATTGCCAAGTTGAGGGCCAAAAATTATATTATCTATACTATTATTTAAGTCTCTAACTGAATTGGTGTCACGAGTCAACCGAACACCAATTCAGTTAGAGAAATTACGAAAATATTCTTCCATAATTAGAATAAGTTATATTGTTCGAGGGTAGTTTAATCTTTTTATTTTAAAAAAATAATTAAAAACGAATATGAGGGGATTTGAACCTATAACAATCACAATAATAAAACTTCAAGTTTATCACCATCAAAACATTATTTTAATATTGTTTATGTATTTTTATTTTAATATGCATATTTTATTATATTCATCAATTGTATCTATAATTATTGTCGAAACTTTTTTTTTTTTGAAATTGACTTTATTTTGAAAACGAAGATGGAGTTGCCATCAACATTTTTTACTTAGGTGTGATTGGATCACCTCAAAACTCAGCCATTTTAATAAAACGTTAGATTTGTTAAAACGATAATATCCAGTCTTACAAATCTGGAAAAAAAGGGTTCAGGAGTCAGTTACGTATGAGGAAGGATTACCACTCTCATAACGCCCAAAATTGGTACCTAGTTGATTACTTGATGTTTTGATGTCGGAAGTTGAAAATTCGAAGAGAAATTAAACTATGATCCCTCTCTGTTTGCATGATGTTCTTTAAAACCAATTAGCTAAATTAAATTTTACGAAAAGGCATTATTATGAGTTAGTTGAGGAGAAAAGATCGTAACCCTTGAGTTAAGACACGATGCTTGGAATCCTCGGAAACCAGAACAATCACCATTTGATCTTATTTTAAGTCTTGTTTTTATTTTTTTAGAAAAATAAATAAATAAATAAATAAAATGGATATTCGATTACTTTGGTTTTAGAAAGATGTCATTCTCCGTAAGTTAAGAGCACAACTCCTCGAATCCAAAAAATAATGAACATTGCCTTGATTTTAAAAATTTATTATGTATTACGTAAAACGAATGTAACTTTTAAAACGATATACATTTATTTGGGCAAAGTAAAAATGATAAATACATTGTGATATGACCCATGGAATAGTGATAGCAAAATAAAATGAAATAGTCATGTAGGTAAAAAAAAGAAATGACGATATTAGGATAATAAGCAAAAAATTAAATAAAATGAAATAAAATAAATGAGAAAATTAAAATTAAAAATAAAATAAAAGAAACATGTTGGTAAATAATAATAATGCAACTATAATAGTAATAAGAATATCGATTTATAATAATAATAGTGATAATCATATCGTAACTATTATCATAATAACAGAGTAAATAAAATAATAATAACTATGATAAGATAAAAATAAAATGTGTAAATAAAAGAAAATATAAATAACATAAATGTTAAATACTAAAATAAATAATATAGTAAATAAAGAGGCAAAATTAACCAAATAAGGGATTAAATCAAAATTTAAGAGAAACTTGAAGCATAAATCGCAAAATAAATAAAGAAAACGGAATAAAGAACTAAATTTAAAATATAACAAAACTAACATTCTAAATTATAAAGAAAAAGAATTTGAAGGATTAAATTAAAATAAGATAAAAATTAGGGGGTTATATGGAAATTATCCCCCATATATAGACACGTGTCACTCCCCCAATGGGTTTATAGTGGGTCAGGGAACTAAATTGCACAAGGATTTAAATTATGGGGCGAAAATTAAAACGAATAAAAATCGATAGGACTAAATTGAAAATTACAAAAAACTGGAAGGGCCAAAGAAGGAATTAGACCCCCCATAAAAAGCGCGGATCCTGAGGGGGTCGGGTCGGGTCGGCGAATCTGGACCAAAACGACGCTGTTTTGGTTTTATGGAACCAGGCCAAAACGACGCCGTTTCAATACTCTATTTAAGTTAAAATTTTCCCAAAAAATTCATTTTTCATTTGTTTTTTTTTTTAAAAAACCCCTCCCTTTTTTTTTTCTCTCTGATGTTTTTTCTTAGGCAGGCTATGGGGACGGCGGACCTCCGTCGTGGCCGCCGGTCGTCGGCGACGGTGACCGCCGTTTCTGGTGGACGAAAAATCACAAGTTAATAAAAATCAATAAAAATATATTTATAGTGGGTTTGAACCCAATATTGATTATAACACCATGATAAACAAACTTTATGTTGTTGAGGTTGGATGATGCATTATGGTGTTTTGTGCCTTTTATGGGCCTACTGATTGGTTGAGGCTGTTATTTTATTGAATATGGCTTGTCTTTTTTTGTATGTTGTGATTATAGAATTGAATTTGAGTCTATTCATTGTGTTATGGTTGAAGGTGTCTCTCGAAGTGGATGCTTTGGTGATTTTAAAGTATGGTTATCGTCAGTCTTAAGAGCTACAGTGGGGTGGTTTGAAAGTTTTATGGGAGCCGATATGACATTGAGTTTCCTTTGCTATCGGTTCCATTGAGATTTTTTCTAGGCTGTTGGTCTTGATAAGGTGTTGCTGGTGTTGGCTCTGTTTTAGGTTTCTTATCTGCTGATAACTGATGGTGTCTAAAGCTTTTTCAAGGTTTGATGGATCGTTTTCTTACTTGGGGTGAGGCCCAATGCTTGCTCGTTGATTTATGTAAAGTTTTTTTTTTAAGCAAGGGCGATCACTATAGTTAGTTGCTTGGTTCTGGATTATGGGTGGAGCTGCTGTTGGTCATAGTTTCTGATATGGTGTTTGCCATGTTGAGAAGGGTTTCGTAGTAGTGCTTGTTTCAGATATAACTTGCTCTCTCGCTTCTTGTTTTCTGCTCCGGGCTATGGTTTTCTGGCATTGGTAAAGTGTGCTTTTCTTGTGGTGATGTCATATTGGTGTATGTTAATTGTGCAGTTCAGCAGATTTTGTAATTGCTCTTGCAAGGACTTGTATCATCCACTGTTAAGTGGTTGCCTCTTTTAATAAATTTATTATCTTATTTCGAGTTCAAAAACTTATTTCTGAATAAGAATTTTACGGGAATTACGAGTTTCATTCTTTGATTCAAGTTTAAATCATATTTAGTTCGATTTAATATTTAATTTTGATTATATATAATCACATTAATGTATTTATGAAATTTTATATTTTAGGAATTTATTTCGACTTTATTCATATTTTAGCTCTTAAACTATACTCGTTTTCTCACATTTATGTTTAAATTTTTTTACTCGAACTTTCTTCTAGTTAATATTTTTAGTCTAGAAGCCAATTAGATTTAACCATGTGTTTCATATTTTCCAGGTGTGTATGATAATTTTTAATAAAAATGAAATTATTTAATTCAATAATATTATTTCGTTTTACTTATTTCTACTTTATTTTCATTTTAATTAATTTCGGTTGTTTATTTATTTTTCAGATTTAACCCCTCTTATTTTTTGTACAGGTTCGCACAAGTCATGGGCACAAAAACTACTTGGGACACGTTCTAGTTATAAAGAATATAGATTTGGATAGATTAACTTTTGTGAGATCGATTCAACTCTCTATACTATAAATTTAATTTCAGTATCAGGCAGAAAAATTTATTTTTAGTAGATTTGACACCAATCAAGGAGAACATATCTACATCTATTATGCTTTGCCCAAAGTTTAAACAAGCCTTAGTATAACCAGTAGTTTAAGAAAAACCAATCCATTAATAAACATGAAATTGGATGTACAAAATCTTCAAGCAAATAATCAAAAATATTTATTTTAAACAAGCTAACAAATAAGGGACACGTGCCAAGTGCAGTTGTCATTTTTCAAGTCACTGCTCCCAAAACTTGCCTCAACATATTCTTCTTTATTGATTGCGTTTTACCACCTTGGAAATCAGTAGCTATTTGAATTTCATTATGTATAAAGGTGGGTATAGCTTAGGATAGGGAAGGGGATGCAAATGCTGGAACCTTAAACATATTAAATGTCATCTCTTAAACCTAAAATACATGAACCACGTTAAACCCTTAGTTCTTAACAGCTATGTACTTCAAGCATTATGATGCAGTGGTTCAAGTATCACCTGAATTTCATGTTGTGGTCTAATGCTGAGAATAGATATCGGAGAGTGGATATAGGCAGGGGAGAGGGTAATGGTGTAACGTTGTAGAATCATGGAGAGAACAATCTTGGTTTCTATTGTTGCAAATGTCATACCAACACAAGATCGAGGTCCCAACCCGAAGGGAAGAAATGCAGCCGCGGTGTAATTGGTAGCTTTGGCAATCCCTTCAGCGAATCTCTCGGGTTTAAAATGATGCACATCATCTCCCCAAAAGTGAGGGTCACGGTGAACTCCAATATATAAAGGCAGAATATTTATATTAGCAGGCAAGAGTAGCTTTTCCAACTGAACATCTCTTGTAACTGCTCTTGCCAGGCCATTTGATGGACCATACAATCTTAGAGTTTCATTGATGATCATGGTCGTCTGTTTGGAAAATAGAAAAATATGTTAGATTACATCATGTTGATGGCTATTTGAATTCCCAGTTAGATAGTTTTCTTACTATTTTGAGTTTGGCGACGCCTTCGAGATGCGGATTTTGGTTACCAAATATGTCAATCACCTCTCTTCTCGCTTTTTCTTGCCAATCTCCGTGGATTGCCAAATGCAAGACTATCCATGAAAGTAAGGAATTAACAGTTTCTTGTCCAGAAAAATAGAATGTTTTGCATTCAGCTAACAAGTCTTCAATGAAAACCTGTTTTCTCGTCCGAATCATGATAGGCATTTACAAGTAATCCAAGAAAATCATTGCCAAAGCTATTGACTTCTCCATTCACAGCTTCGTCTTCTCTTTTCTTAACAATCTTCATCACACGATCTTTTATTTCTTTTGAAAGTTTTTCAGACTCTAGCAAATCAGCAGATTTCCACAACTTGCTGCAAAAGCAAACAATGGTCAGCTATATGTAAGGAGAAAACCAAATCCATGGGGAATGAAAGTCCAAAAGTTGCATTCAAAAGCTAGCTGAAATCAAGGTAAAAGTTGGGATTAATTAAGCTTATAGGGAAGATACCTGATCAAAGGAATTCTAGTCTTAAAAGATTTCGACTCATAATTATTGTCAACTTCTGTAACATGGCAAAATCTTCTCCCTTCTAAGTAACTGCTACCAAAAGCTGTTCTGGAAATCACTTCTGAAGTCAATAACCTAAATTCTTTCAACACTTCAATCTCTCTGCCTTCTTGACCTTTCCACTTTTCTAGCATTGTTTCAACACTAGCAATTATTGCTGGAGTCATGTTCTGCCCAAACAATCCTTCAATATATAAGTAGTTGCCACATACTATTTAGACTTTGCTTACTATTGAGGTTAAAAAAATACTTTTCTACGAATACTTTCAACTTCGACTATAAACTGGTTGTTAGCCAACAATACAAAATTCTGTAGTCTGTATAATTCTTGTCAATTAATCACACTGGAGGATTTACCTTAAGGCTTTCCCCATGGAAAGCGTGATTGGCTAGCTTTCGATGGTTTGCCCATTTTTCCCCCGCAATGAATAGAAGCCCATTCCCCAGGAACTCCCTACCAATATCTGAAAGGCTCTTTTCTTGAATTTTTTTTTCGCTAGTTTGCAGAACCTCTTTGATTAATTCAGGCTCTGAAATCACCAATTCAGGTCGCGCACCGTTCCAATAAACAAAATTCCTCCCTAATCACTTGAAAAGAAAAAGGTCAATCTTTTCTTAGAACTACAAGTTATAAATCATAATGAGAAAACATGCATGGATCTTACCATATCTGTTGATCCAGGCGTAAAAATGTGGCAGTACTTTGGGAAATATATCATCTGTTAAGGCCACACGTTTGCTTAATGCTTCTTGTTCCATTCTGGCAACTTCCTTGCTGTTTCCATGGATGAATCTGTAAGGAGGTCCTTTGATTCCCTGTGAATTCATCATATGCTGTATACGGAGAGGTACCCACAGGTAATCATAAAGGAACTTTATTAAAGCTACGAGGAAGAAACAACATGGGACAAGAATTACAAGCTCCATCAAGTCACTCTTTTTTTCTTCTCTTACCACTGAATCCATATGTGCCTTTAGTTTTATAGCCAAACTGAACAAAGGATGTAAATGGTAATCTAATGTGAAATAATTTATAAAATTTTAAATTAATAAGGGTAAAATTGTACTTTGATCTCAAAATTGATAAAAATTTTATTTAATCATTTAAAATTTATAAAGATATTAAAATGATGACAGGGATGCTGCTGGTGTTTTGAGAAGTTGAGAGAGCATAAATTTGTCATCTTTCAGTTCACATGAATTACAATAATAAGTTAACAAATCAATACTTAAAAACATAAAATCAATACTAACTCTATTTGCTTTGACAAGTAAACTCAAATAAGTAGACTAAAGAAAAAAAACATTGATATCAAGATATGTGAACCCTGCTCGCACTTTAACTAGGGTTTCACCAAAAAACTTAACAGCTCACACTTTGACATGCTCGCAACTTGAGTTGAGCTCGCATCTTTAGGTAAGCCCACAACTTTGGATGAGCTCGGAAGTGTAGAGCTCACAAACTTGTTTGAGCTCGTGCCTTTGCATGTTGAGTTCGCCACTGTATGAATCGCCACTTCACAACACTCTTCCTTGGCAATAATGCCGCAAACTCCAATATCATGTCTTAGCCTCTCGAACCTCAACTTTTCAAGAGGTTTTGTGAGAATATCAGCAAGTTGAATATCTGAACTGCAATGAACAAGCTTCACTTCATTTTATTGCTCGACTTCTCTAATAAAGTGGTATTTTATCTTGAAGTGTTTTGCCTTGTCATGGAAGATAGGGTTCTTTCAAATTGCAATAGCAGATTGATTGTCACAATATATCTCTGTTGCTTCAACTTACTTAAGATTTAAATCAGACATTAACTTTCTTAGCCAAAGTGTTTGGCTTGCTGCTGCAGTTATTGTGATGTACTCTGATTGTGCAACAATTTCTTGCTTCCTTGAGCTCTAAATGAATACACTTGATCTCAAAGTGAAGAAGTACCCTGAAGTGCTCTTCATATATATGTTCGACAGAACCAGCCCAATCACTGTTTGTGAAACCAGCCAACTTTAGCTCCTTTTCCTTCACATATTCAACTCCATAACTCAAAGTTCCTTTGACATACCTTAGAACCCTCTTCGTAACTTTAAAATGGATCACATTACAACAATGCATAAATCTTGAAAAAAGACTGACAGAAAAGATAATATCTGGCCACGATGCTATCAAATAAAGTAAACATCCTATAAGGCTCCTATAATTGCCTTCATCAACTATTTCAAATTAACCATGGCTTGGGAGTTTTTTACCTTGAGCAATGGGAGTCCCTGCTGGCTTTCAATTTTCCATACAAAATCAGTTCAATATCTTCAAGGCAAAGCTCTTTTGATTGATGAAGATACCTTGATCTGACTGAAATAGTTTTAGACCAAGAAAATAAGTCATGTCTCCAAGATCAAACATTTCAAATTCAGCTCGCATTTGTTTCTTGAACTCAACTAGCAGGTTTCCACTAATGCCAATTTCTAATAGATCGTCAACATATAAGGATAGTATCAGCGTGGTGTCCTTTCCTTATTCCTTCACATATAAGGTGGGTTCGTTGATTTTATTTATTTTTCTCTTTTCTCTCACACGTTGTTTTTCCTCTATTTCATTTCCAGTTTCAATTTTTGATTCTTTTTGGCCATTGAGTTTTTGTGGTGCCTTTATTCTCTAGTTCTTTAGTTTCTCTTGTCACCATTAGGTTATTAAGGTTTGCTAGTTTTGCGCTATTTTGGCGGTTCATTGGGGCCTTGGTTTCGGTTGCTTTGTTAGGAGATTTGCATGTTCATTAGTTTTAGTGCTGAAATGTGTAAGTACTCCTTTTAAATTTTAGTTTGATTTTCTTGATTCTTTAATATTGTTGACTGAGGTTTTAAAATATTTTGTGGGTAATTGTAATTGAGTTCTAGAACAGTTTTGTGGAGGCGAAACAATCAGTTATTGGTGACCGGAGTCCCAATTTAAGGTATGTTTCTAAACTATTAGTGATTAAGGATTGTTTTGCTATTGCAAATTCACAATTTTCAGCCTATTTCGGTGTGGTTTTGTGACCACATGGGTAGCCACACGGGCGGTCCACACGGCCGTGTGTCACTACGAAATTAGGGTAATTTTTTGTCATACGAATTGGGGTGTGCCAAACGATCGTGTGGCTATGTTTGGGGATTTAATTATTTTCTACATGAGCGTATGCCTTGGACACGCAGTCGTGTTTCTTAGCCAGACGGGCATTTGAGTTGGCCATACAACTGTGTCTGTTTTGCTTCTCAAATTTTGCTAAATTTTACACAAATGCACAGTGAGTTACACGGGTTATTCACACGACCATGTAACCCTATCACACAGGCATGTGTCTCCAACACACTGTCGTGTCCCTCTTTCATACGGCCTTGTAGACCCCTCATACGGTCTGAACTCCTCCACACGGCTGTATGGCTCTGTTTCACAAATTTTTGTCCTTTTCTGTAAATTGACTCGCTTTAGTTTCTGTGTAGCCCAACGTTTGTTAAGGTCTCTGTAAGTGTGTTGGGACTTTGTTTCAGCTCAAACTTGTGTGTGTATTTGCAATTATAGGATTAAAGTTAATTGTTTATTTATGCATTAATATGATGTGATAAATGGATTTGAAATATTACCTAGTGAATGAATATAAGTATAATTGATTCTAAATGTATTCAACCGAAAATATGTCTCTATTTCGATGAGTCTGTTAGCGAATTGTGTGCATTCATCCATTTGCATAAAAATCTAGGATTTTGGTTGTGAAGAGAAGAAAGACTGATTTGGCAGTTCAACTGCAATATTTTTTGTCTAGCGGGTTACTGCATGATTTTATACATATGTCAGCTCAGCTGCACATTTGAATTCTAGTGGCTTAGTTCCACATTTGTGATGTGTAGGGTGGATGGACCTATCATGGTCCTATGTAGTGTGCTGGGTAGATAGGATTATTATAGTCTTGTGTGGTGTGCAGGGTGGACGAAGTGATGTTCAGTTGGTTGGGTGAGTTTAGTTTGCTGCATACATTTTCATATTTGAGTATAAGTCTGTTTGCAAGGATAATAGCACATCCTTGAAATAATTTAAGTAGTCCGACATGATTAAGTAATTAGTGTGTTAAGTATATTATCTTTATGTTATGTTTGGCAATGACATTGTTTATATGTCTGAGTACCGGATCGAGACTTTCACACTAGACTTTCACACTTAGTCTGCAAGATTTCTTTTAAGATATCCATTTTGGTATACGGTCTTTTGCCTTCACCACTCTTCCAGTCTCACACTGAGCTCGTATAACTCATCCCCTTAGTTTCCTCTCTTTTAGGTTAACTTGGAGCTTGGAGGTTGGACTCGGCATATTGGAGGCCTCGGATACTTAAAAAGTTTGGTTTGTTTTAACAATATTTCTTAAATTCAATTTATTATTTTCAGTTGATTTGTAAGGGAGTTTATAAAATGTGGTATGGGTTTTGTAATTGGATTGTTCGTTAAATTATGTGTTTCCAGTTTTGAATTTTGGTTTGTGATTGATAAAATTTGATGCTTTTGAAACTGTTCAAGGAAAACCAATTTGGTTTATTCCTGACTTAGTCGTTGTCGCCAAGTAAACATTGTTTCCAAAATATAACTAAGTTTTTATCTAACTTTCTATAATTAGTCATCAAAATGGTTTCGAAAAGAATTTTCAATGTTTAAATTAGAGTTTTTACTTTCGCCACTTCGAGTGGCAATGTAACCTCCAGAATTTGGTCAAAACTTCAGGGCCGAGTTTTGGGTGTTACAAAATCAGTTAATATTCATTTTCATGAACAAATAAGATACCGAAAACAATATGTAACCCATGTAATTAAAACTTAAAAAGAAGACCATCTCAAATCTTTAAACCATATATCAAGTTGATTTAATATTTTAAGATGTACTTGTTTTTTTTTTTTTTTTTTTTTGCGTTGAGTCTTGACGATTTGATCAAGAGGTAAACAAATTAAACTTCAGTAGTAGACTTTGAATCCAATCAAAATCTATAAATAGCAAGCTTTAAGAGTGGATTTTATTTTCCAGGTGTACAACAGGTACATAACCAATGACTTTTTCATACATAAGTTTTCTCTCTTGCAATTTCTCATCAGTAATATTTTTCCACGTAATTTTAATTAAGATCTTATTCTGAATACTATAGAGTTATACTCATTGTTTTAAAAAACTTGCAACTTCAAGTGCATCCAACCATAACAAGCTTTAGATAGAATTATCATATTCTATTGCTTATAAGTAGATCTTTCACACTTAAATATTTTGCTTTCAACCCTTAATGGGGATGATGACAAAAGAAGATCACAAAGATAGTCATAATAAATTCAATTTAATAACAAGATTAATTAATAACTCAATCCTTCCCTTTTTATCTTTTTAAAATAGATATTTATAGCAATAGTGATTCGTATGAAATATAATTTTTCCTCATTTACAATCTCAATATGAGATCCATTACAATGAATAGTTTTTAAAACCAATGGATTAACCATTGGGGATGATATTAATATATTAGCTCTTACGGGTTGTCGACTAATTTTGTACTACCAAATATTTGAATAATATTTGTTTGTTTCAGACCAAATAAGATAAATATTTTATATCTGTAATAACATAATTCATTTCTACATTCTCATATCCTTCCTCAAAAATATTAATGAAACAAAATATTTGGGATACGCCACATATGTGGCCAATAATATTTCATATCACATTGATAACATAAGTTATATTTACCCTTTGAAGAGTTATCTGGAGAACTCTCATTGTTCTCTTATTTATTACTATGTTCCCACTTTTAGTGATCCATGATTATATCTTTTATTTTCTTTATGTTTGCATTCACTTCAAGGAATGCAACAAATCTAGTGGGGCATACTTCTAAACGCCTCCATTGATTCTTTATTTCATAATCACCATTGCAAAACATGCGTGGATTTTAAATCAAAATCTATCTATTCATGTTGTCGTGATTAGTCTCCAATTATAATAAACATGGCATAATAAATAAATTATAATAAAATATACCGAGATTCTTTAACATCATTGTATCACCTTGGCTATTATCACGAGCAATATTACAAGTAGTAAAACAATTTTGTTTTCGTAATAACATTTATAATCTAATAGTAAAAAATCATTTAATAAACAAAATCAAAATTTTAGTGTACAATACTTGAAAGTTATTTGATACACATTGTATCAATTTCAAAACCATATATATGTTATAAAATCTTTTGAAGCTTCTAATCAAATATTTATAAATTCAATTTAAAATATATAATACAATCATTCAACATTAGAAAGTTAGTAAGACTCAATAGATCAACTATGGTAGGTTAATAACACTTTCCACTATAATTTTAATCATATTACAAGAATATTTAATGACAGAATTCAATAATCAAATCTTTAAACATCTAAATATTATGCGAATCTTAGTTTAAAAGAAACCTTAAAGTAATAATACTTTTTTTTTGTAAAATAATTTTTCCAAAAATCAATAAATAAAGGAGAAAAACATACCACGTAAGAAATATATAAATTTCTTTGCATAAAAGGACATAAAAAAATTTTAGAGATTTATGTGTACCTAATTGTTTAAAGGCTCTAATGATTACCCATAGTGCGCGTAGCAGCTCTAGGAGGCAATTGACAACAATAAAATTTTGGATATTTTTGTGACTTATGGAGAAAAACAATTAAAAGAGAATCGTTATGATAACGTGTTAAAAAATAAAAGACAAAGAATAAAGAACAAGGAGAATGAGAATGAGCGTAATTTATTGATCAATCAGAATATTTGCAAAACCTACTTCTAATGACTATTAGAATTGAAAGTACATCAAAGACTTATATGGATCTTGATGGATATCCACTTAATAAGATATTCATAATACTATTTAAATAGTGAAATTTTTAATAATAATTATAACTATTTATTAAAATAATCATATCTCTTAATTATAATGTTTTTAATAATTAAAAGAAATAACATTTCATCAGCTATAATTTGGATTCCATATAGTCTGTCACATTGAAACGTTTCCATTTGGTCAAATTTCGTAAACGTAAAAGTCCATTTACTGTTATTAAATTCATTTTATATAGAATATTTTAAAGTTAACTTCAAAATACAAATAAATATATAAAATAATTGGTAAAAAGAGTCAAAATTGGTTGCTGATTGTTTCAATAAATCCTCACTCCTGTAAGTTTATTGCTATAATTAGTGGATAGTACTCTTTCTAGGAGTTGTTGGTAGCGTTAAGTTTGAAATTAGTCTATTTATAGTTATATTCTTTAATTTTAAAGTTGGAAAAATCTCAAGTTAGGTGACATAACTACAAACTTTCAAAAAGAAATCCCTCACTCATGTAAGTTTATTGTTATTAGTGGATACTCTTTCTAGGAGTTGTTGGTGGCATTAAGTTTGAAAATAGTCTATCCAAAATTAAGATTATATATCAACTTTTACTTTATTATATTTATATTCTTTAAATGTAAAGTTGGAATAAATATATTCCATTATCAAATCTGTTGAACATCTAGAAAATTTTAAGTACTGAACCAAGAAATTCTAATTCAAATTTCGGTGATAAAAATCTCAAGTTAGGTGACATAACTACAAATTTTCAAAAATAAAGGACCAAAAGTGTAATTTGTTTAAAAGCATTTTATAGAATATAGCTTGTTCACGTAATAATTTAAAATATAATTCAAACGTGTTTCAATATATATAAAACGTGATTATTTAAATATTTTAAAATTTTAATACGGATTTTTTATATATTAAAATATTAAATATATTTTAAAAGGATAGTTTAAACAAATATTTTTAATTATATCAAAATATTCGAAATATATTTTAAATTTTAATAGTTTATGTAATATAAAATATGTAATTTCATTATTTTAATAGTTTATATTTTATAATTTTGAAAGATCAAATTAAATTTTTATCAGTTTTAGAGGAGTCAAAATATAATTTTATTATTATTAATTTAAAATTTTATAAATTATAAAAGGTGTAAAATAAAAAAATTTCCATTTTAAGTACAGTACCCGGCACCCGCTCCACCACTAACAAGTGCAGTTAGTCAACAATGGCTAGAAATAAAAAATAAAAAAATAGTGACAGAAATTTCATGGAGATTAGATAAATCATTGTTCCTTTAAATAAAGTTTACAATAAGCAGTTGAATATGAGAGGATGAATGAATAATTGGGAGCATCTCTTCTAATTTACAAGTAAAAAGGACAAAATAGCATCAAACATGATATAATTACTAAAGGAACATCAGGCTGTAATTCAGAAGCAAGAGCAGAAAAATGAGTGGCTTGATGAAGTTTGTAATTCTTGTCTCATCTTCTTTCTTCCTCTCAAAACATTATATCAAAATTTAGGTTAAATTTTCTATTAAAATTCTATCATTCTAAATTTTGAATTGAACAAATCGTTTTACGGTTCATTTTCAAGATTCGAGATTATCCTATTTAATTATGTTATTTTTCATGTTTGAACGTACATTATTTTCTTAAAAGTGTGAAATACAATATATTTTACCATTGTACTCAATAGTTATTGATTATATTTGAGATTTTTAAAAGGAATTTTAAATAAATTTAAAAGAAAATCAAAACATGATAGAACATTGATTTTAAAACTTGAAGGTGAATTAGGTAAGAATAGTGGTGAGGATGGAGATTTTAGAGAGAATGCTTCATTAAAAATAGTTAATTCAACTCTTAATAATTAAGCTAATTATTGTTTATTAATGAAATGTATTCAACATTGAGTGATGTATTATAAAAATATCAATTTTTAAAAGATTTTTTTATAATAATTCTTTATAAAATAATATATAAATATTAAAAGTTAGTGTGAGAACAAATAGATATTATTTTCTAATTATACCAATTTTTATTATTGATTGTTGACACCATTTTTTTTTTATGAAAACGGGGTCGACTTAGATTTTGAAAATAGAATGAAAACGGGAGTCGCCACCAATCTTTTTTGATGAGGTGTGATCGGGTCACCTCGAAAAGTGGTTGTTTTTAATAAACGATTTAATTTTTATTAAAACAAAGATTTTGGTCTACAAAATTCAAAAAAAGGGTTCGGAATCGGTTACGCACGAGGAAGGATTAGCACCCTCGATACGCCCAAAATTGGTACATAGTTGATTAATTAGTGTCTTAGTGTCGAAAATTAAAAATTTGAAGAGTTTTAAAAATACAATCCTTAAAAGAAACTCTGATAACGTGAATTGAAATATAAGATTCTCTTGTTCCGAAGGAATATCACATCCAGCACGTTAGGACACGATACTCTAAACCATCGAAACCAAGATCACCTTATAGTTTAATGAAACCATACTTTGAAGCTTTAAGAGGATATTTGGCTATTTAGTCGAACGAGAAATCGAAACCCAGCACGTTAGGGCACGTTTTCTCGATTTTCCAAACGCGAAATATTGCCTTATTTAAAAGTTTAAAAAGGATATTTGGCTATTTGGTCGAACGAGAAATCGAAACCCAGCACGTTAGGGCACGTTTTCTCGATTTTCCAAACGCGAAATATTGCCTTATTTAGAAAAACTTTCCTTTTGATGTTTGGTGTTAATGCTTGACAAAACAATAACGAATACGACAAGGTAAGCAAAGTAAAGTGAGTAACAACAATACAATAGGCAAAATGAAATGACGAGGCGATTACATAAACAAAGCAAACAAATAAATAAATAGAACTAACATTTTAGAAAAGCACAAGTGTACATGAATAAATAAACAAACACCAAATAACAATGATGACAATAAATACAATTATGTAAAATGTATATGCATGTATAATTTTAAGCCATAAAAATAAGAAATGCATATAAATTATAGAGTATGAAAACATAGATAAATATATACATATATAAAAAATCGGTAAGTATTATAAAATAAAATGTAAATATGTGTTTATATATATTTACAAATTGTAATAATATAAAATATATGTATGTGAATTATAAAATATGTGAAATATACAAAAAGTATTTTTAAGAATATAAAGAATATATATAAGTATGTATATGATGTAAAATATGTATAAATATATGTAAGTATATAAGAATTATGAAATATGAAAATATATTTAAGTATGTATAAGTACGTATATATACATATATATGAATTAAGATGTATGTATTTATGCCTATATCTATGTATACATAAAAATATGAAATATAAAATATAAAAAGTATATTTATAATAAATGAAAAGTATGTACGTAAATATATATTATAAAATGTATCAACAATTTGAAATTATGAATATTAAAATATTTTAATATAATAATATATAAGATGATGACATATAAATTTAAACCAAATAAATAAATAAATAAAATAAAAACTTGAGATAAATACTAGTTAATCTAAAATAGTTTAAAATAAAATATATAAAAGAAAGTCTTAAATAATAAAAAAGACAGTTTAAAAATATATAAAAATAGTGTTAAAAGGATCAAGGGTGCAATTGAAATCATAATAAAACAAAGGGATAAATATAAAAAAACAAAGAGGAAAAAGGGACCAATTCGCCACGCGCTGAAAGTATCAGGGAGCGAAGAAGAAAATATCCTAAACCCCTTAGACGCGGCATTTCAAGGCAAGTGATCGCGCATAGTCAGAGGACCTGCTTGAAGCGGAGACAAAACTCGCGGGCCAAATCGAAAGAAAAAAAATGGTCAGATTGCATCTCAGCGACGAATGGAGGGACCAAACGCGCAAATTACCCATTAGGGTAAGAATGCGCAGGTCTTCCCCTCAAATGGCGCCTTTTTATTTGGTGCATTTAAGAAAAATTCTCATTCTTGCCTCTGTTTTCTTTTTCCTTTTTTAGTTTCAAAATCATTCCCTTTTTTTCAAACACCGACCCTTGGGTTTCTTAGCCTCCAGTGCACCGCCGCCGCAGCCATGAAGACCGGTGGCCGACGACGGAGAAAAAGAGGTCAAAGACCTCGGCCTTAGAATACCCCGAGGGCTGAACCCTTCAACCTTAAAAAAGAAAAGAGGAAGATTCTCAGCACCCTCTAGATCCGGCGGTCGCAAAGGAGGAGAACCCTCCGTGAGCCGGATCCCGGCGCTTCCTCGGTAAGTCCCCTCTTCCCTTTTTATTTTCACGTTTTCTTTGTAAAAATTTCGTAAAAAATGCGTAGATAAATAAATGAAATAAATAAATGATAGATGATAAGAAACGGAAATCAGAAAAAACTAAAGAAAATAATCAGATTTCTATCAACCTTTTAGAATCTCAGTTCTGTATTTCTTGATTCACTGATGTGTGTTCGTAAAAAAAAACAACGGTGAGATTCGGGCTTTTATAGCCGAATCAAAATGATTTCTTCTTCTTTATTATCTGTTAACTATTATTATTGCTCGTGTGCTTCCTTTTTGCCATTATATTTAATTTTCGCAGGTGTCAGACGCGTGGACGACCGGTGGTAGGCGAGCCTTGGGCGGCGGCGGCGTGTGAGGAGCTGGAGCGGCGCACCTGGCAGAGGTGTGCATGCGGCTAGGGCTAGGTTTTTTTGCTGAAACAAATTTTAATTTACTGGGCTTTGGGCTGTAATTTTTGGGTTATTTTCATTTGTTTTGGGTCTTTAGGCCTAGGTCAAAATTGACCTGTTACAGCTGTTTCTCTTTCCTCATTGTCGTGTAACGAGAATGAAGCAAAGACTTTTGACGGGTCAATTTTGTTATAACTATTTAATAGAACTGGTGGGTAAGAATACAAATAAACTTATAAAAATTAACCAACGCCACTTTTTTATATTAATGAAAATAGTACACTGAACATTAGGAAAAGTATCATATTCTATAAAAACTTCTGCAATAGTTCTTGATAAAACAACCTTTGAATATTTGAAGATGAAGGAGAATGGATAAATGCTTTGTTTTTGGGTTTTAGCATATAAAATGAAATTCCTCTCTTATCTATACGAATTCTAATGTCTACTTATAAAAATATAACTATTTAATAGATGTTTATTTGTTAAAAATAAATACAATTGTTCATTATTTATTACTAAAATAATCCTAATTTTTTTTATTAATAATCAAGTAACTGCATCACTTTTGAATAAACAACTTTTATTAGTAACCAAGTCAACTTTTAATTACTTACAAATTTTCATTTACTACTATATTGGAACACTATAGTGAAAAATATGCATGGATCTTACCATATCTGTTGATCCAGGTGTAAACATGTGGCTGCACTCTAGGAAATATATCATGCTTCAAGGCCATAGGTTTGCTTAATGCTTCTTGTCTCATCTTGGTAGCTTCTTCATTGTTTCCATGGATGAATTTGTAAGGAGGTCCTTTGATTCCCTGTGAATTCATCAGATGCTGTAGACGGAGAGGTACCCACAGGTAATCATAAAGGAACTTTATTAAAGCTACGAGGAAGAAACAACATGGGACAAGAATTACAAGCTCCATCAAGCCACTCATTTTGCTTGTCTTAATTCTGAACTCAGATGCTCCTTGTAGTCTCAATAACAGATGCTCCTTGTAATTTAAGGGGTTTTTTTAATAATCGGTAGTTATCATCACAATAATTAACTCCGTCGTATTAGTCTTGTCTCAATCATTAAAAAAACAAAAGACAAAAAAAAAACGTGTCAGCAATTCCTGGATATGGGTTAGTGTCCTTTTTTCCTTTTGGATCCTTCGAACAACATAAAGATTAGTTGGAAGTATAAGTCAGACATATTATTATATAAGTTAAAACATCAATGTCTATCACGCCTTATGAGTAGTTTTGTTCACATGCCGAGTAGGACGCCCGGCTTGGATTAGACTTTAGACGGAGAGTTTTTTTTTATAGGTCTAATATGATATTAAACTTCAGACTTTAATTTTAATTCTTATTTATTTTGAATTTTGAAATTGTAGTCCTGATTTAATGGTAACAGTTAAATTTATTTGATTAAATTATGTCATTATTCTTGTATTATGCATAAAGTTATAGATTTAGTCCATATTCACCAATTAGATTTTTTGAATTTCAAAATTTTAATCTTAATGCAAATGACAGTCGTTAAATCTATTAATTAATTTTTGTGAATAAAATGTGAAAATAACAAACAAACATAGCATTACATATGTGACACTATGTTTGACACATCAATTTTAAAATAAATCATTTGGTCATGACTAAAATTTTCAAATTTAAAAGTACAAGAACTGAAAATAACCAAATTAAAATATAAGTACTAAATCCATAACTTACGCAAAGTACAAGATCTAATAGAAAATTATGCCCTTTTTAATATTAGTTTTCATTCATCTCACCTAAATTCAATTTAAAAATAAAAATAATATAAATTTAATGATCATATTAATATAAAAATATATTTTCAACATTTTATTAATAGATTAGTAATGAAACAAATTGTTGGAGCAGATCAAATTCAGGTCTAGGCTTAATTATTATTATTTTGGAGCAGCAGGTACTTACGAGTATTAAAATAATCATATAGCGATTATTGATTATTGATTTATCTTATTGATTAAATGACTTACATGTTATAGAATTTCTCCAGAGGTGCTTTTGTGATTGGCTCCAACTCCGCTACTTCCAGTGTCAACTTTGGTCAGACAACCAAGAAGGTATGGAGGCGACCGGATGAGCTACCGGATATTGACGATCAGATGGTTGGTAGGAATGGTTTGCAGATGAAGGAACCAATGATGCCTAGGACATCCTTTAAGGACACGTTTTTTGGGTTCTTCATTACATCATTCTAGTGTTTCACAAGATGATGATTTTGAGTTCCATGAGGGGGACATCACAACGACTAATGTTGATGGAATACCTTCTCTTAGTTTTTCAAATCAGGTTCACAAATTTATTGAGAAGCGTATGGTGTGGGTACTGTCAACATCAAACTTTTGGGCCGACGCATAACTTTTAATGCTTTCTCTAACAAGGTGTATGTACTCTGAAAGCTGAATAAATCCATTCAATTAATGGATTTGAAGAAAGATTTTTACTTGATCAAGTTTCAGGATGACGATGATTACTCAAAGGTGCTAATGGATGGGCCATGGGTTATATTATGGCATTACCTAGCAGTTTGGCCAAGGTTGCCGCTCTTCTCGACATCTCCATAAGCTAAAGTTTTATCAATTACATAAAGTAATAACATGTAGGCAACATCATGAATAAACAGAATCAATAACAAAAAGCATGGCAAAGAAGAAACTCCCCCTTAATTGTAGCATTAACACACTCCCCCTCAATAAGGTGTTTCAACATAGGGTGCAATGGATGCTAACTTATCAATAGCTCTGTAGGTGAGAGTTACAACTCATGGAGCAACAAGGATTTTTACCACAAGATCTCTAGAGAGCATAAATATTTTCATCTTGATTTTCAAAAGTTGTTGCGTCAGTTTCCACTTCACGATTCTAACATACATCAATCAATTGTCAATCTTTTCTCACCCATACATGTTTCTAGTTGTATCTTGATTGAGTTGCAACTTGTCTTCAAACAATTGTCATATTAGGTCATTCAACATCTTATAACAATGCGGTTTGATATGACCAACCATATTACAATAATGATAGATAACCCAGTTTCTCTTCTTATGTTCATCAAATCCTTGAGATGACCTCTCATTCTCCCTCATATAGATTTTTACCCTTGACCTGGAGCAGTGATAGGAGCAGTGGGCGTTGGTTCTGCCACTACTTGCTTCCACCATTAATCTTTCAACATGTTAAAGTATTTAGGTCTAATATGACCAAGAGCTCCACAATAATGAAAAAATAACTTGATGGTTAGAGATTTCAACAAGGATCAAAACATACTTCTTGGAACATTCCACTTGATCATCATTATTGGTAAGTAACACCCCTCACCCGGTCCGGTTGTCGGGCCCGAGCTACAGGATTCTACAACAGTTAATTGAATAAATCACATACATTTCTAACTTTAACATTCAATGAAACAACAAAACAATTTATAGTTCATTTATAATATGACCTACAAACAATTACGAGTCTCAATCAAGCTTATGAAAGCTCTTAAACCAACCTAGAAACAAATAAAGACTTAATTACAAACTTTTAAACATCAAGGAGAAATTTGCAATACAGGGTTACATGGTTGTGTGCTTAGGCCGTGTTACGATCGGTGACCGTGCGAAATTCAAGTCACATGGTCGTGCAACCTGGCCGTGTAACTCAATGAAATCGTGGGAACCTAAATGCAAAAACTTACAAACAATCACACGGCCGTGTGGCTAGGCTGTGAGAGAGACTAAAACCGTGTGGAAATTCTAATGACCAAATCTACAGTATCACATGGGCGTGTGGTCACCCCATGTAACAAATTGGAACTGTGTAACCCAAAACCTCCCAATTAAAAACAAAGCATACGACCATGTCACTTACCCGTGTGTAATATTTGGCCGTGTGTTAGCCTGTGTATACAAAAAAGGTACCTTTTTCAACAAACTATCAAAATCAATTCATCACCTAAGTTATGCATAATAACTATCCACTTGATAACTCATCCAAAATGTACAATTTCATGCCAAAATAAATCACAAACCATGATCCCTAGAATCTAATTAATATGCCTCAATAGCACCATAATATAACATGCATCAATTCAAGTAATTAATCTTATCTCATGTCAATTAGATTATGATCACATATATGCCTTATATGAAATCCAAACACCAAATTATCATCACGCATAAATGACCCTATCACCAAAACATTACATTCAAATGCTATCATTCAAGTCAAAAGTTAGCATATCAACTTGCTAACAAACATATATACAATTATACATCACCATTTAACACTCAACTTCAACAAAACATGTATTTACAAATCAACTCCTATTACATGCCACATCACTGAGTTTAATGGTTTAAAAGTCTACCAAAGTGGAGGTTGGATAGTATGACCTTCGAGATGATCCTATCACCTAGTTCTGCAAAATGTTAACTACAAGAAATAGAAAATGAAACAGAGTATGCTTTAAATAAGCTTAGTAAGTTCATAGGTTTAAAACAATGTAACTTACCTTAATTCCCACAATTACATGACAAAACAATTAACTAAACGATTTATCCTATTACCACAATTCATATCAACAGTGAGTTCATCACATTTAAGTCATATCATTCCATATTATACAAATTGATCCAAATCAATATCATGTCAACTAACCATTGAACATAAGCAAACTTTACATCATTCATCTATCATTTATTATATTATATTTATTACTATTCAACCAATGTCCCATTTATAAAAACCGTTAACTTGATGAACTATAATGAACAAATACGAATACATGGGTAACCACTTAAAACACATATGATTGCTCAAACGAGCCATACCATTGATGAACACACTTGGGCACTAAGTGTCAAGCCTGTAGACTATACATCCCTCCAGAAACACACCTGGGCACTGAGTGCCAAGCTTATAGGCTACACATCCTCCCCCCAAAATACACCTGAATCACTGTAACTATAACTTAATAATTCGCAATAAATGCTAAATTTTGATACAATCAGTGTGATCAGCACATCATTACCTCATCACATATCAAACCCATACAGCGTGCGAAATACCCCTATTGGCATGCCAATTGTATCCTATCATATGTTCATTCGGGCTTAGTACACATTTCTAAACATCATTTTACAATTCGATCCTTTCTCATCTTTGGTACCAATTTGTAAACATTTTCAAATACATTCAAATATCATGAAAATCAATTTGTAAACCGTGTACCAGCACACGTCCACAAGTCATTGCACAATTGATTTTGTGGAAAAGATTTTCAACACCAAAAATGACAAGTTTTGTTGCTTGTTGTAGTGCTAGATACGAAGGACACTACCATTGGCACTTTGGCAACTACTTCAAAAAAGTCTACCTCAATGATAAAACATTTATCAAGGTTGAACAAGCCTTCTATCGAAACCATTTTAGAAAACCGTGGATCGACTTTTGAAAATGAAAATTGGGAGCCGCCACCGATCTTTTATTATTAAGGTGTGATCGGGTCACCTTGAAAATAATTTTAGGTCTGCGAATTTCTGAGAAAATAGGTTCGGGAGTCAGTTACGCACGAGGAAGGGTTAGCACCCTCGTAACGCCCAAAATTGGTACCGAATTGATAGTTTAACGTCTTAATGTCGAAATTTTGAAAAGATTTTAAAATACGATCCTTTTCTTTTGGATAAAATGAATTAGACGATGAGATTCACTTATTTCAAAGAAATAAATCGTCACACTCAGTAAGTTAGAGTGCAACATTTTAAATCTTCAAAATTAAATTTATCTCTTGACTTTTAAAACCCATGCGTTTTGAGAAGGTTATCCGATTATTTGAATTAAATGAGAAAATCAAGACCCAGTAAGTTAGGGCTTGATTTCACAATATCCCTAAATATCGAATATTGCCTTTGTTAGAAAAATCCTCGTCTCGAGAAAATAACATGTCATATCCAATGCGTTAGGACACAACGTGTCGAATTCCCGAGAATGGGTTATTTGAAATTTGTATGTAAAGAAAATCTCGATTATTTAGATTCAACGAAGAAAATCGGAACCCAATACGTTAGGGCTTGATTCTTTCGAAGATCCCAAATACTGATTATTACTTATATTTTTTTAAATTTCTTTTTTTTGAAAATCTAAATAAAATGGGCGTAATGGAATGATGATGATGTAAGCAAAATAATACAAACGAGGGCTACGAAGTAAAATAAATACAAAGACAAACTAATAAAATACACAATTGCAAACATATAAGCAATAAAATTATAACATTCATTCTAAATGATGATGAAAATATAAATAAAAGATAAATAAAGAAATGAATAAAATTACAAGAGTAATATATATATATGTATATATAGGTATAAAAATTTGTAAGATAAAAAGCATGTAAGTATATATATATTCGTGAAATTAAAATGTGTATTGATATATTAATATATATAAATTATAGAAATATATATGAAAATATAAGTATGTACATATTTAAAACAATAGAACATAAAAATATATATTTAGGAATTGTTAAATATATGTATAGGTTATAAAATGTATACGTGCATATATATATATATTTAAAAAATTATAAAGTATAGAAGTCGCATGTATATACATATATATAAATAAAATGCATATAGATTATAGAATATAAAAATATATATATATATATATATATATATATATATATATATATATATATATAAAACAAAGTTTAAAAACAGTATAAGTGGGTAAAAATAATAATAATAAAGATATTTAAAGATATTTACATTTAGCTAAACAAATAAATAGAAATATGGCAATAATAGGTAATACCAATGGTGATAATATTAAACTTATTAATTTTAAATAAAAATAAATAAAAAATAAACAGAATAATAAAAAGACTAAATTAAAAATTAAGATGAATTTCGAGATTAAAGCTGTAAATAACTAAAAGAATGGTCCAGGGACCAAAATAAAATGCGCTAAAAGGGCGAATGACCAATCAGGAAATAATCCCCACCCTAACACCCAGCGTTTCAACACGGACTAAAATGAAACAGAAATGAAATGATAGGCCAAATTTAAAAGAAGCAGCATAAACCAACTTGAAACCAAACACAAACAAGGAGGACTTGGAGCGCAAATAACCCTCCCTTTTCAAAACATGCGGGTCAAGCCACGATCGGATCGGGTTATCGGGTCATGGCTCCAATATGGCACCGTTTTGGAGCCACTGATCAGACTCCAAACGGCGTCGTTTCACATCTCATAAGGGCCAAAGTTAAAACCCTAATCTGATAGGCATCCTTTCATTCTTTCAAAACGAAAAGAAAGAGAAAAAATAAAAGAAAAATAAAATAAATAAAAAAACAAAAAAATAGAGAACTTAAACGCTCTCCTCTCTGCGCCTCTCTTGCGCTCTCGACCCCTGCCGAGACTCCGATGGCGACGGAGATGGTCAGAGATCCGGCGGCCAGGTAAGAGTTCTAACTTCTCCCTCTTTCTGTTATTTGCTCTATATATATAGACTTATATGAGGCTAATAACAAACGATAAGAAAAAAACCATCGGAGAAGAAAAGAAAGTGGAAGGAAAAGAAAACCTTTTTTTTTTCTTTCTTTTGTATTGATTTTCTGCGTATGTTCTACAATATGCGTTCCCCCCTCCCTTACAAATGCTGGAAAATGGCATTTTTATTGCCGAAAAAATGAAAAAAGTTCCCCAAGAATATCCTACTATTTCTGCCCTTTTTGCTATCATTTTCTGTTGTTTTGCTCTGCCCCTGCTTTGTTTGTTGCGTTCGCTGCAGGTTGTTGCAGGTGCGAGGCCGTACGAGGCCAACTGGAGGCTCGTGATGGCGCTACGTGCGTGAGGTGCGCGTGGCTAGGGAGAGGAGGCCACTGTTGCGGCGGTTGGGGGGTGAATGCTGCTAAAGAAGGCTAGGGTTTCGGTGGATTTGGGCCATTGGGCTGGGGTTGGCTGATGGGCATTAGAATCGGGTTTAGGTTTGGGCTAGGATCTAGGCCAATTGGGTTGATTGGGTTTGATGTCTGTAAATGGACATTTAGACTATTATTAATTTTGTTTTTGTATTATTATTTTTTGATTCATGGGCTTTTAACTGGCTTATTTTTTGGTTTATGAGCCGGGCAAATATTGGGCCTTACACCTTCCATATTTAGAGCACAAACCCACCTTCACAAAGTAACTTTTAATTCATCTTGATTTATCAAAATCTCATCAAATCAATTATCATTAATATAAGGATATAAAATATCATAAAGTTAGTCTACATCTTCTTGGATTGCATATCTTAGTATATAAGGTAAGTAGGCCACATAAGAATCCTTGAAAAGTAATTTTATTTGATTCAATCTCTTCTTTAATAATAAACACGAGATTATCTAAACAATATTCTGATAACACTCTAGAATAATGTATTTTTATGTATTAATTATGTATTTATTCTGAGTATGATCTTGCTAATTTGAGCTATTTATGATCTTTTATCTCATAGGGACTAAATTTGAGGCAAAAGCAAAATTTAGGGCCAAAAGCGTGAATTTAGAGATAAAATGGGCCAATGTGCGACACAAGAGGAAAAGTTGGTGCCAAAAGTGCAAGCATGGAGGACACAAGGGTTGAAATGCAAAAAGAAGAGATTTTATTCTATTAAACTTTATTTTAATTATATTAGGATAATTAATATTGAGATAATTATTAAGGATTATTTTTAGGATTTTATTTTATCTTTATTTATCTTCAATTAAATGTATTTATCTTTTAGGAATTTAAGTAGGATTAGACTATCTCCCCTAGCACTATAAATAGGGGGTGAAGTGACTCAAAAGGGGATCCAGATATTTTTCTAAAAACACTTTCTCCCCAAAAGTTTAGGCTTTTGTTCTTCTCATATTTCTTTTTAATAAAATCTTTATTTTTATTTATTTATTTTCTTTTCTACCACAACCATGAGCCACTAAACCCATCTAGCCGAAGGTTGTCAAAAATCCCCAAAAGAGTTCATGAGGCTTAGAATTCGTACTTAGCCTCCTCGCTGAGTATTCTTCGTTTCTCCGCACTACGGGGCTGACGCTTCCGTCCATGTCCCTTAAAAAGTAAGCTTTTCAACGTATGCAAAGGCGACCGCTTTGTATGTTTTGGGAAGGTTGCACAGTCGGTTCGTTAGCTTACTGCGTCAGAGGTTGGCGAGCCCAAGAGACAAAATGGCGTGGGATTTGCCATTGAGAAGCGTTGATCTAGCATAAGACGATCCCACAGAAGTGATTGTTGGCTAGAGTCAAATTCCACTAAATCGTAAGTCTAAATCCTTGGAGCTGGTGGTCGTAGGCGTCCTCTTCCACTATAACTGGCTTATTGGGTTTGGGAAGGATCATCTAAAAGCCGAGGATTGAACCCAAGGCGGAACGAGACAACTGGAGGCTGGAATCTCCCATAAGAATTTCTTTTCTCTCAATTCTATTTTTAATTTCTCTAATTTTAGATTCAATATTCTTAAATTTGTTTTTATTTTATTTTTCGTTTTCAAATCCAAACATTTTATTATGTTATTTTTTTATTTTATTTTTTTCAGGCACCTAAGTTTTCTTGGGCAAGATTTTGCCTAGGATTTTACGGAGCAAGATATTTTGCAAGTCCATTCCTAAGGATTTGACCCAACTTCCTTTTACTATTCTTTTTCATTATTTATTAGGGATAAGATATTTTTTGTGCTTTCAACGACCGCATCAAATTCTAAAAAAGATGCAAGCAAAATAATCAAAATATTTGGGTCAAAATTACCAACAATAAGGAAAATTTTGTGGCTTGCGTAGTGCCAAGTGTAACAGTCACATCTTGAGTCACTACTCCTAAAACTTGCCTTAACACATTCTTTTTTATTGATTGCATGTTTTACCATATGGGAAACCGGTAGCTACTTGCATATCATTATATATAAAGGTGGGAATAGCTTAGGAATAGAGAAGGGGTAGTAAAAGCTAGAACCTTAGATATATTAATTGTCATCTCTTAATAGCTATGTAATTCAAAAATTATTATGTAGCGGTTCAATTATTACTTGAATTCCATGTTGTGGTCGAACGGTGAGAATAAGTATTGGAGAGTGGACATAGGCAGGGGAAAGAGTAATGGTGTAACGTTGTAGAATCATGGAGAGAGCAATCTTGGTTTCTATTGTTGCAAATGTCATACCAACACAAGATCGAGGACCCAATCCGAAGGGCAAAAATGCAGCCGCGGTGTAATTGGTAGCTTTGGCAATCCCGTCGGCAAATCTCTCTGGTTTAAAAAGATGCACATTATCCCCCCACAAGTGAGGGTCACGGTGAAGTCCAATATTTAGAGGCAGAATATCTAATTTAGCAGGCAAGACTAACTTTCCCAACTGTACTTCTCTTGCAACTGTTCTTGCCAAGCCATTTGACGGACCATACAATCTTAGAGTTTCATTGATGATCATGGTCATCTGTTTGCAAAATAGAAAATATGTTAGATTACATCATGTTGTGAAGGCTATTTAAAATCTTGGTTTGATTGTTTGCTTACTGTTTTAAGTTTGGTGATGCCTTCGAGATGAGGATTTTGGTTACCAAATATGTCAATCACCTCCCTTCTTGCTTTTTCTTGCCAATCTCCATAGATTGCCAAATGCAAGACTATCCATCCCAGTAGGGAATTAACTGTTTCTTGTCCGGCAATGTAGAAAGTTTTACATTCATCTACCAGGTCTTGCAATGAAAGCTTATTTTTCTCATCCAAATCATTATAGGCATCTACAAGTAATCCAAAAAAATCATTGCCGAAGCTATCGGCTTCCCCATTCACAACTTGGTCTTCTCTCTTCTTAACAATCTTTATTACACAATCTTGTATTCCTTTTGCAAGTTTTTCAGACTCTAGCAAATCAGTAGATTTCCATAGCTTGCTGGAAAAGCAAACTATGGTAAGCTATATATAAGGAGAAAACCAAAAGCTATGGGGAATAAAAGTCCAAAATTTGCATTCAAAAGCTAATTGAAATAAAGGAAAAACTTGGGATTAACTAAGGTTATAGGGAACATACTTGATGAAAGGAATTGTAGTCTTGGACATATTTAGATTAACAAGTATTTTCAACTTGTACAGTAGGGCAAAAATCTTCTCCCCCTCCAAGTAACTGCTACCAAATGCTGTTTTGGAAATCACTTCTGAAGTCAATAATCTAAATTCTTGAAACACTTCAATCTCCTGGCCTTCTTGGCCATTCCACTTTTCTAGCATTGTTTCAACACTAGCAATCATTGCTGGAGTCATGTTCTGTCCAAAGAATCCTCCAATATGTAAGTAGTAGCGATGGAAAACACTTTTCAACACAAAACCATGCATGAATTCAAATTAGATTTTATTCTAAGCTAGAAAGCCAAAAAATAATTATTTTGTTTTTTTTTTTTTTGGAATAATGCTTTCAATGAAATTACTTTTTTTAATTTATATCTAACATTTTATGTGGTAAACATAATCAAACTTTTGAAAAATATTTTTTCACGATACTTCTTAACTTCGATGAGAAACTCATCCTTAGCAAACAATACAAAACTTTACTAAAATATTGTAGTGTGTGTATAATTCTCGTAAATTAATTACACCAAGTTTATATATTTGGAGGATTTACCTTTAGGCTTTCCCCATGGAAAGTGTGATTGGCTAGCTTTCGATACTTTGCCCATTTTTCCCCCTCAGTGAACGCAAGCCCATTCCCCATGAGCTTCCTACTAATTTCTGGAAGCTTCACTTTTTGAAAAATATTTTTACTATTTTTCAAAACCTCTTTAACTAGTTCAGGCTCAGAAATCACCAATTCAGCTCGAGCACCGTCCCAATAAACAAAGTTCTTCCCTAATCACATAAAAAGAAAAAGGATCAATCTTTCTTAGAACTACGAGTTATAAATCTTAGTGAAAAAAAACTGCATGGATCTTACCATATCTGTTGATCCAGCTGTAAATATGTGGCTGTAGTCTGGGAAATAAATCATCTGTCCAGGCCACAGGTTTGCCTAATGCTTCTTGTTTCGTTTTGGCAATTTCCTTGTCGTTGCCATGGATGAATCTGATAGGAGGTCCTTTGATTCCCTGTGAATTCAGTATATGCTGTATACGCAGAGGTATCCACAGATAATCGTAAAGGAACTTGATTAAAGTTACGAGGAAGAAACAACACGCGACAAGAATCACAAGCTCCATCAAGCCACTCATTTTTCCTTCTCTCAACACTGAATCCAGTTGCTCCTTTAGTTATTCTATTGTGATTTCCATATTTAACAAAGCATTTAAATGGTAATTGAGTGGGATATGGTTGTCATCTTTCCTTTTGTTCCTTCGTAGATAAGGTAAAATATCATATCTGTGCTGTAATGTCTTACCATTAATGAGGAGGCTTGAAATAATTTAGTCATTATTTATACGTTTTTGAGGGTGAGATGATACTAATATTAATGCACCAAATTATATCAGAATTCTCTTGTGCTTGAGCGAGAATAGTATTAGGATGAATGACCTAGGTTGTTAGAAATATATTATTACAAAATAAAATTATTAGCATTGACAGGGAAAAAAAATCAATTGAGCATAAATAATAAAAGAATCATTATTGTGTTATGGAAGAACAAGCAACATCGTCAGTCACTCAATTATACTTAAGTTTTACCGATTAAGTCTTAACTCGATTAGTATAGGTATTATTGTCAATGCAGGAGTATGTTGGTTTAAGTGTGCTGAAGTGCATTATCCTCCTAATTATGGATTGATAAGAGATCACTATAGATAGTTCTAGGCATTGTGAATTGTGACACTTATTACTTGATTCTTGGATATCTTATTAGTAATAATTACTTTTGGCCACTAGAAGTGGAAAGAAATAGACAAATAAGAGAACAATTAGAGTTCTCAATACCACCCTTGAAAGAAAAGAGAATTTATGAAAAGTAGTTAGTTATTTACCTATCGTACACTTGATAAATTTATTATTTAATTAATATTTCTTAAGGAAAGGAAACATGTCTCATAGACAGCATAATTAATAATTAAATGAATCTAATTAGTAGTTAAATTTTTCTTCGAATAAAATTTGTTGCATATATGTATAACTACGATATTTTACATATTTAAAATTTGTACTGTATCACATTAATAAATTGTGATAAACACTCCTCGATACAGTTAATTTTAAAAATTTTGAATGTACGTATATATTTAAACAATTCAATCACAATGTACAAAATGAGTATTAAAAAAATTGAAAATATATAATATAAATCTCATTGTATTATTAAATATGCTGAATTTTCTCGACATCATAGTAATGGAATTTAGTGATGTCCTTGAGTTGTCGGTTGTGTTATAGCTTCGACCCCTTTTCTTTCTTCACCGATATCGGTTCCGATGAGTTAGCTAGTCGTTACTATGACAATGAGAATAGCGATTTAGATTCTAAATGACGAGAGCACAGGGGGGGAGAGAGAGAGGATATGCACTCGATGAGCAGTTCTTAGAGATGTCAAATGCGGGCGGCATAGAAACCAAAGAAAGATCTTTGTACGAGGATGCTCAGAGGTGCTTTAGTACAGCTGGGTAAAAAATTTCTAGAAATGAAGATTTATCTTAGTCAATTACTATTTAAGATACACAACGTTTTGACTTAAATGGGGAGAACATTCAAGATGGGTTCCCTTCTGACCCAAAGTTGAATGGATCAAAAATGAGGTGAATACTGATGTGGGCCAATCTTGCCTGGTGGACTATAATGCAAGGAGGGCTATGGAGAAGGTGTTCTCTTCTTCTAGTCCAGGTGAAGACATATGTGGTAACTTTTAGATTGGGAAATTGTCGTTGTTGCTACTAAGAAGGAGAGAAGGTTGAAATCCACCGACGACATTGAAGATATCTTTTGGGAAAGAGCGGATAAGAACTAGTAAAAGAAGGGGTTGGAAAACTCAAACTAGAGTGATAGATTTGCTAGTCAGATTCTCACTGACTCAGATCTGCAGAATAGGCGAAGAACCTTGAGTCAAGTGGCGAAGGAACTTGGAATGTGGGAAAGCTTTTGGGGTTGTCTGCGAATTGTGAAGACTAGGTAAAGTTGATTACTTTAGAATGCAACGATAGAAACTTGGTTAAGAATGTCGATTCAATATGCTGCAGGTCTGGTGTGTTGCAGGTTTTTGGTTGGTATTTTCATCGGTTTCTGTTTTCTTTAAATTTTGGTTGTGTTTATGCTTGCTAGTGTTTTTTGTGGCTTTATTGCCTTTGATCCAAATGTCGATCCTATCTTGGAATATCAGGGGTATTGGTGCTAAAATTAAGTACAAAGTGGTGAGACTAGCAGTAGTTCTTAATAAATTGGACACGAACTGTCTTCATGGAAGTAAAATGGTGAGTGTGAAGGATCAGAAGATTAGATCTTTGTGGCCTTATGATGTTTTTGGATTCTCTTTCTCCCCTTCAATTGGACGCTCAAGAGGTCTCTTGGTCGTCTGGGATATTGATTCTTTGAGTGTTGGATCCAAAATTTATATGCTTCGTGTTCTGTAATTGATCAAAAAGTGCTATGGTAGAAGGTCTTGGACCTGAGAAGCTCTCACAATGGTAATTGGGTGTGCTGGGCGATTTTAACGTAGTTCAAGATAGAAGCGAAAGAATAGACTGTAGTGGTAATATTGAAGGCAGTAAAGAATTTAACGAGATAATTGATCGTGGAGAATTTAGGTAAGATAATGGACTTGCGGAAATTGCAGCAATTAAGCATACTCTTGCTCTTTTTATCCAATCGAAAAGATGCTACGCTAATGGTCTGATTGTTGGTATAAAAAACAAATCTGAAAGACCATGGAAGTGTTGAAAAGTGGCCAACCATGCTGTTGTTATATTTTTTTTAAAGTGCATGCAAGCTATTTGCATGTTGCAGCTCTTGTGCATGCTGCATTAACAAGTTTTTTGTTTAGTTACATTGTAATTAAATTAGTTGAAAATGAACAAGCTGATAAAAGCTTGAAGTGTTTAGGTAGTTGAATGACTAGTTTAGGTGGCTTGTTTATGTGCACAAGCAATGTTAACAAGTTACTAGGCTACTTAGTGGTAGTAGGCAGTATTTAGTGATGTATTTGGTTATAAATGTATTGTTTTCTAGTTGAATGAATGAGCAAAATGAGCTATCAGCCATAATCTCCCTTGCTGCAAGATTGTGAGCAAGTAAAAATATTTCATGCATCTTGCTTCCTTGTTCTATGTCCTGATAACCCCAACAGGAAGCTTCGGGGTATTTTTCTGACATTCATTGAATTGTGATTGAGATTGGTTCGGTGCTTTTTCATCATGTAAATTGTGAGAGGAATGGCATGGCAGAGTCGTTCGTTAAACCTAGAATCAAGAGGAGACCCATGTTTAATTCATGGTGGTGCTTGATATCGAGTGGTATCTATGGTGTTTGATATCAAGTGGCATCTATGGGATATGTTTGCTGCTGTTGTTTGGCTAATGCTCTTGATCAAGCCTATCGTACAATGTATCGATGTTCACAACTTAGTTTAATTCTTGCTGCTATTGCTTGGTGGAAAGGCTTTAGGATGTAATACTGCAATTCAAATGAAATAAGGCATAGCTAGTAAAAATTATATATTGATCAACAATACTGAAACACACATACACACACACACACATATATATATATATTTATGGATTGCATGTTTTACCATGTTTTTGCGTTGAGTAGGGTATAGCATAGGAATAGGAAGGGGTTACTAATGTTAAAAGTGCCACATATATTAAATTTTAACACCTAAAGGTGAATACATAAACAAATTGAGTTAAACCTCAAGTCCCTTAGCTATTGTGTACTTTAAGCATTGTTATGCAGTGACTCAAGTATTACTTGAATTCCATGTTGTGGTCGAATGGCGAGAATAGGCATTGGTGAGTGGACATAGGTAGGGGAGAGGGTAATGGTGTAGCGTTGTAGAATCATGGAGATTGCAACCTTAGTTTCCGTGATTGCAAAGGACATACCAATACAAGATCGAGGTCCCAATCCGAAGGTAAAAAATGCAGCTGCATTGTAGTTGGTAGCTTTGGCAATCCCTTCTTCAAATCTCTCTGGTTTAAAAAGATGTACATCGTCTCCCCACTGGTGAGGCTCATGGTGAAGTGCAATATTTTGAACCAGAATATCTATATTAGCAGGCAAGACTAGCTTTCCCAACTGAACTTTTCTTGTAACTCTTCTTTGCAAGCCATTTGATGGACCATACAATCTTAGTGTTTCATAAATAATCATAGTAATCTGTTTGCAAAACAAGAATAGGTCAGATTAAATTAAAGAATATGTACTAAACACATAATATTTGTTACATTTGTGATTGCGATAAACAAGACGTGATTGAAACACCAGCTTTGAGATTGAGATAAAAAATATATAGGAATATTTGACAATTTACTTACAGTTTTGAGTTTAGAAATGCCTTTGGAATCTGGATTTCGGTTACCGAATATGTCAATCACCTCTCTTCTAGCTTTATCCTGCCAATCTCCGTGAGTTGCTAAAAGCAAGACTATCCAAGCAAGTAAGGAATTAACAGTTTCTTGTCCGGCAAAGTAGAATGTTTTGCACTCATCTACCAAGTCTTCCATTGAAAGCCTGTTATTTTCATCCGAATCATGATATGCATTTACAAGTAATCCTAAAAAATCATTGCCAAAGCTGTCAGCTTCTCCATTCACAAATTTGTCTTCTCTTTGCTTAACAATTTTCATCACACAATCTTGAATTCCTTTTGCAAGTTCTTCTGACTTCAGCATATCAACGCGTTTCCATAACTTGCTGTAAAAGCAAACTAATGTCAACCATATATAAGGAGAAAACTAAATCCATAGGAATAAACATCCTAAAATTTGTTGTTGGGAACTCGATGAGCCCAACACACCCATTATAGAAGACCTAAGACCTACAAGAAATATTACACCGAATTTTTTGAGCCGGTTAACCTTTTATTTTCTAACTTCTTAATGCACTATAATACTAAGGCAACAGGGCTGATCATATATTATTCAAGCGGCAGAGCCGATCATATATCATTCAAACTGTAGAACCAACCATATATAGAAGCTAACTCCTCAAGTGCACTAAGTGCTTAGAAAACTAAGGCTTAGCCGGGACTTACAATTATAAGAGGAAAGAACACTTTATTAATGCACAATACAATTACAATATGACACACACTTCTCTGTTGCACATAGGTACCAGAAATGAAAACTACTATCCCTATTTATAAGGTTTAGCGGCCATTGAATTGTTGACACATGTCAACATCCTTACCATTAATATTACAAATATCTAATAACTAAAATGTTCGTGTATAATATCTACTCTTCTAGATAATAAAAATCAATAAAAATATACTTATAGTGGGTTTGAACCCAATATTGATTATAACACCATGATAAACAAACCCTATGTTGTTGAGGTTGGATGATGCATTATGGTGTTTTGTGCCTTTTATGGGCCTACTGATTGGTTGAGGCTGTTATTTTATTGAATATGGCTTCTGTCTTTTTTTGTATGTTGTGATTATAGAATTGAATTTGAGTCTATTCATTGTGTTATGGTTGAAGGTGTCTCTCGAAGTGGATGCTTTGGTGATTTTAAAGTATGGTTATCGTCAGTCTTAAGAGCTACAGTGGGGTGGTTTGAAAGTTTTATGGGAGCCGATATGGCATTGAGTTTCGTTTGATATCGGTTCCATTGAGATTTTTTCTAGGCTGTTGGTCTTGATAAGGTGTTGCTGGTGTTGGCTCTGTTTTAGGTTTCTTATCTACTGATAAGTGATGGTGTCTAAAGCTTTTTCAAGGTTTGATGGATCGTTTTCTTACTTGGGGTGAGGTCCAATGCTTACTCGTTGATCTATGTAAAGTTTTCTTTTTTTTTTTAAGCAAGGGCGATCACTATAGTTAGTTGCTTGGTTCTGGATTATGGGTGGAGCTGCTGTTTGTCTTAGTTTCTGATGTGGTGTTTGCCATGTTGAGAAGGGTTTCGTAGTAGTGCTTGTTTTCAGATATAACTTGCTCTCTCGCTTCTTGTTTTCTGCTCCGGGCTATGGTTTTCTGGCATTGGTAAAGTGTGCTTTTCTTGTGGTGATGTCATATTGGTGTATGTTAATTGTGCAGTTCAGCAGATTTTGTAATTGCTCTTGCAAGGACTTGTATCATCCACTGTTAAGTGGTTGCCTCTTTTAATAAATTTATTTTCTTATTTCGAGTTCAAAAACTTATTTTTGAATAAGAATTTTACGAGAATTACGAGTTTCATTCAAGTTTAAATCATATTTAGTTTGATTTTAATATTTAATTTTGATTATATATAATCACATTAATGTATTTATGAATTTTTATATTTTAGGAATTTATTTAGACTTTATTCATATTTTAGCTCTTAAACTATACTCACTTTCTCACATTCATGTTTAAATTGTTTTTACCCAAAACTTTCTTTTATTTAATATTTTTAGTCCAGAAGCCAATAAGATTTAACCATGTGTTTCATATTTTCCAGGTGTGTATGATAAATTTTTTTATAAAACTGAAATTATTTAATTCAATAATATTATTTCATTTTACTTATTTCTACTTTATTTTATTTTTAATTAATTTCGGTTGTTTATTTATTTTTCAGATTTTATCCCCTCTTATTTTTGGTACAGGTTCGCACAAGTCATGGGCATAAAAACTACTTGGGACACGTTCTAGTTATAAAGAATATATATTTGGATAGATTAACTTATGTGGGATCGACTTTACTCTCTATATTATAAATTTAATTTCAGTATCAAGTAGAAGAATTTATTTTTAGTAAATTCGACACCAATCAGGGAGAACATATCTACGTCTATTGTGCTTTGCCCAAAGTTTAAACCGCTAACAAGCCTTAGTATAACCATTAGTTTAAGAATGTACAAAATCTTTAAAAAGATGCAAGCAAATAATTAAAATATTTATTTTAAACATGCTAACAAATAAGGAACACGTGCCGAGTGCAGTTGTCAGTTTTCAAGTCACTGTTCCCGAAACTTGCCTCAACATATTCTTCTTTATTGATTGCGTTTTACCATCTTGGAAATCAGTAGCTACTTGAATTTCATTATGTATAAAGGTGGGTATAGCTTAGGATAGGGAAGGGGATGCAAATGCTGGAACCTTAAACATATTAAATGTCATCTCTTAAACCTAAAATACATGAACCACGTTAAACCCTTAGTTCTTAACAGCTATGTACTTCAAGCATTATGATGCAGTGGTTCAAGTATCACCTGAATTTCATGTTGTGGTCTAATGCTGAGAATGGATATCGGAGAGTGGATATAGGCAGGGGAGAGGGTAATGGTGTAACGTTGTAGAATCATGGAGAGAACAATCTTGGTTTCTATTGTTGCAAATGTCATACCAACACAAGATCGAGGTCCCAACCCGAAGGGAAGAAATGCAGCCGCGGTATAATTGGTAGCTTTCGCAATCCCTTCAGCGAATCTCTCGGGTTTAAAATGATGCACATCATCTCCCCAAAAGTGAGGGTCATGGTGAATTCCAATATATAAAGGCAGAATACTTATATTAGCAGGCAAGAGTAGCTTTCCCAACTGAACTTCTCTTGTAACTGCTCTTGCCAGGCCATTTGATGGACCATACAATCTTAGAGTTTCATTGATGATCATGGTCGTCTGTTTGGAAAATAGAAAAATATGTTAGATTACATCATGTTGATGGCTATTTGAATTCCCAGTTAGATAGTTTTCTTACTATTTTGAGTTTGGCGACGCCTTCGAGATGCGGATTTTGGTTACCAAATATGTCAATCACCTCTCTTCTCGCTTTTTCTTGCCAATCTCCGTGGATTGCCAAATGCAAGACTATCCATGAAAGTAAGGAATTAACAGTTTCTTGTCCAGAAAAATAGAATGTTTTGCATTCAGCTAACAAGTCTTCCAATGAAAACCTGTTTTTCTCGTCCGAATCATGATAGGCATTTACAAGTAATCCAAGAAAATCATTGCCAAAGCTATTGACTTCTCCATTCACAGCTTCGTCTTCTCTTTTCTTAACAATCTTCATCACACGATCTTTTATTTCTTTTGAAAGTTTTTCAGACTCTAGCAAATCAGAAGATTTCCACAACTTGCTGCAAAAGCAAACAATGGTCAGCTATATATAAGGAGAAAACCAAATCCATGGGGAATGAAAGTCCAAAAGTTGCATTCAAAAGCTAGCTGAAATCAAGGTAAAAGTTGGGATTAATTAAGCTTATAGGGAAGATACCTGATCAAAGGAATTCTAGTCTTAAAAAGATTTCGACTCATAATTATTGTCAACTTCTGTAACATGGCAAAAATCTTCTCCCCTTCTAAGTAACTGCTACCAAAAGCTGTTCTGGAAATCACTTCTGAAGTCAATAACCTAAATTCTTTCAACACTTCAATCTCTCTGCCTTCTTGACCTTTCCACTTTTCTAGCATTGTTTCAACGCTAGCAATTATTGCTGGAGTCATGTTCTGCCCAAACAATCCTTCAATATATAAGTAGTTGCCACATACTATTTAGACTTTGCTTACTATTGAGGTTAAAAAAATACTTTTCTACGAATACTTTCAACTTCGACTATAAACTGGTTGTTAGGCAACAATACAAAATTCTGTAGTCTGTATAATTCTTGTCAATTAATCATACTGGAGGATTTACCTTAAGGCTTTCCCCATGGAAAGCGTGATTGGCTAGCTTTCGATGCTTTGCCCATTTTTCCCCCGCAATGAATAGAAGCCCATTCCCCAGGAACTCCTTACCAATATCTGAAAGGCTCTTTTCTTGAATTTTTTTTTCACTAGTTTGCAGAACCTCTTTGATTAATTCAGGCTCTGAAATCACCAATTCAGGTCGCGCACCGTTCCAATAAACAAAATTCCTCCCTAATCACTTGAAAAGAAAAAGGTCAATCTTTTCTTAGAACTACGAGTTATAAATCATAATGAAAAAACATGCATGGATCTTACCATATCTGTTGATCCAGGTGTAAAAATGTGGCAGTACTTTGGGAAATATATCATCTGTTAAGGCCATACGTTTGCTTAATGCTTCTTGTTCCATTCTGGCAACTTCCTTGCTGTTTCCATGGATGAATCTGTAAGGAGGTCCTTTGATTCCCTGTGAATTCATCATACGCTGTATACGGAGAGGTACCCACAGGTAATCATAAAGGAACTTTAGTAAAGCTACGAGGAAGAAACAACATGGGACAAGAATTACAAGCTCCATCAAGTCACTCTTTTTTTCTTCTCTTACCACTGAATCCATATGCGCCTTTAGTTTTATAGCCAAACTTAACAAAGGATTTAAATGGTAATCTAATGTGATATACTTTATAAAATTTTAAATTAATAAGGGTAAAATTGTACTTTGATCTCAAAAATGATAAAAAATTTATTTAAATGATAAAAATTTTATTTAATTATTTAAAGTTTATAAAGATATATTAAAATGATGACAAGGATGCTGCTGGTGTTTCGAGAAGTTGAGAGAGCATAACAAAATAAGAGAGAAAATAAGGAAAAATACTTGGCTAATTTATGAACTGCTATCAAATTTGTCATCTTTCAATTCACATGAATTACATTAATAAGTTAAGAAATCAATACTTAAAAACATCAAATCAATACTAACTCTATTTGCTTTGACAAGTAAACTCAAATAAGGGTGGGTTTGGATGGGCGATTGCGTGCGGTGCGGTGCGGTGCGTTTAGCTTACTTTTTGTCTCACGCTACAGTATCGCTACAGTATCTAATCTCACCACCACTGTTTCTACACTAACCGCAGATAAACGCACCGCTCATCCAAACTCACCCTATGTAGACTAAACAAAAAAACATTGATATCAACATATGTGAACCCTGCTCGCACTTTAACTGGGGTTTCACCAAAAAACTTAATAGCTCACACTTTGACGTGCTCGCAACTTGAGTTGAGCTCACATCTTTAGGTAAGCTCACAACTTTGGATGAGCTTAGAAGTGTAGAGCTCGCAGACTTGTTTGAGCTCGTGCCTTTTGAGTTCGCCACTGTATGAATCCCCACTTCACAACACTTCTCCTTGGCCATAATGCCGCAAACTCCAATATCATGTCTTAGCCTCTCGAACCTCAACTTTTCAAGAGGTTTTGTGAGAATATCAGCAAGTTGAATATCTGAACTGCAATGAACAAGCTTCACTTCATTTTATTGCTCGACCTCTCTAACAAAGTGGTATTTTATCTTGAAGTGTTTTGCCTTGTCATGGAAGATAGGGTTCTTTCAAATTGCAACAACAGATTGATTGTCACAATATATCTCTGTTGCTTCGACTTACTTAAGATTTAAATCAGACATCAACTTTCTTAGCCAAAGTGTTTGGCTTGCTCTGCAGTTATTGCGATGTACTCAATTTCAGCGGTTGATTGTGCAACAGTTTCTTGCTTCCTTGAGCTCTAAATGAATACACTTGATCTCAAAGTGAGGAAGTACCCTGAAGTGCTCTTCATATGTTCAACAGAACCAGCCCAATCACTATTTGTGAAATCAGTCAACTTTAGCTCCTTTCCTTCACATATTCAACTCCATAACTCAAAGTTCCTTTGACATACCTTAGAACCCTCTTCGTAGCTTTAAAATGGATCACATTACAACAATGCATAAATCTTTAAAAAAGACTGACAGAAAAGATAATATCTAGCCACGATGCTGTCAAATAAAACAAACATCCTATAAGGCTCCTATAACTGCCTTCATAAACTATTTCAAATTAACCATGGCTTGGGAGTTTTTCACCTTGAGCAATGGGAGTCCCTACAGGCTTTCAATTTTCCATACAAAATCTATTCAATATCTTCAAGGCAAAGCTCTTTTGATTGATGAAGATACCTTGATCTGACTGAAATAGTTTTAGACCAAGAAAATAAGTCATGTCTCCAAGATCAAACATTTCAAATTCAGCTCGCATTTGTTTCTTGAACTCAACTAGCAGGTTTCCACTAATGCCAATTTCTAACAGATCGTCAACATATAAGGATAGTATCAGCATGGTTTCCTTTCCTTATTCCTTCACATATAAGGTAGGTTCGTTGATTTTATTTATTTTTCTCTTTTCTCTTTCACACGTTGTTTTTCCTCTATTTCATTTCCAGTTTCAATTTTTGATTCTTTTTGGCCATTGAGTTTTTGTGGTGCCTTTATTCTCTAGTTCTTTAGTTTCTCTTGTTACCATTAGGTTATTAAGGTTTGCTAGTTTTGCGCTATTTTGGTGGTTCATTGGGGCCTTGGTTTTGGTTGCTTTGTTAGGAGATTTGCATGTTCATTAGTTTTAGTGCTGAAATGTGTAAGTACTCCTTTTAAATTTTAGTTTGATTTTCTTGATTCTTTAATATTGTTGACTGAGGTTTTAAAATATTTTGTGGGTAATTGTAATTGAGTTTCTAGAATGGTTTTGTGGAGGTGAAACAATCAGTTATTAGTGATCGGAGTCCCGATTTAAGGTATGTTTCTAAACTATTAGTGATTAGGAATTGTTTTGCTGTCGTAAATTCACGATTTTCAACCTGTTTCGGTGTGGTTTCGTGACCACATGGGTAGCCACACGGGCGGTCCACACGGCCGTGTGTCACTGCGAAATTAGGGTAATTTTTTTGTCATACAAATTAGGGTGTGCCAAATGGTCGTGTGGCTATATTTGGGGATTTAATTATTTTCTACACGAGCATATGCCTTGGACACACAGTCGTGTTTCTTAGCCAGACGGGCATTTGAGTTGGCCATACAACTGTGTCTATTCTGCTTCTCAAATTTTGCTAAATTTTGCACAAATGCACAGTGAGTTACACAGGTTACTCACACGACTATGTAACCCTATCACACAGGTGTGTGTCTCCAACACACTGTCATGTCCCTCTTTCATACGGCCGTGTAGACCCCTCACGTGGTCTGAATTCCTCCACACGGCCGTATGGCTCTATTTCACAAATTTTTGTCCTGTTTTGTAAACTGACTCGTTTTAATTTCTATGTAGCCCAATGTTTGTTAAGGTCTCTGTAAGTGTGTTGGGACTTTGTTTCAGCTCAAATCCGTGTGTGTATTTGCAATTATAGGATTAAAGTTAATTGTTTATTTATGCATTAATATGATGTGATAAATGGATTTGAAATATTACCTAGTGAATGAATACAAGTATAATTGATTCTGAATGTATTCAACCGAAAGTATGTCTCTATTTCGATGAGTCTGTTAGTGAATTGTGTGCATTCATGCATTTGCATAAAAATCTAGGATTTTGGTTGTGAAGAGAAGGAAGACTGATTTAGCAGTTCAACTACAATATTTTTGTATAGCGGGTTACTGCATGATTTTATACATATGTCAGCTCAGCCGCACATTTTAATTCTAGTGGCTGAGTTACACATTTGTGATGTGTAGGGTGGATGGACCTATCATGGTCCTATGTGGTGTGCTGGGTAGATAGGATTATTATAGCCTTGTGTGGTGTGCAGGAAGGACGAAGTGGTGTTCAGTTGGTTGGGTGAGTTTTTAGTTTGTTGCATACATTTTCATATTTGAGTATAAGTCTGTTGGCAAGGATAGTAGCACATCTGTGAAATAATTTAAGTAGTCCAACATGATTAAGTAATTAGTGTGTTAAGTATATTATCTTTATGTTATGTTTGGCAATGACATTGTTTATATGTCTGAGTACCAGATCAAGACTTTCACACTTAGTCTGCAAGATTTCTTTTAAGATATCCATTTTGGTATACGGTCTTTTGCCTTCACCGCTCTTCCAGTCTCACACTGAGCTCGTATAGCTTATTCCCTTAGTTTCCTCTCTTTTCAGGTTAACTTGGAGCTTGGAGGTTGAACTCGGCATATCAGAAGTCTCGGATACTTAAAAAGTTTGGTTTGTTTTAACAATATTTCTTAAATTCAATTTATTATTTTTAGTTTATTTGTAAGGGAGTTTATAAAATGTGGTATGGGTTTTGTAATTGGATTGTTCGTTAAATTATGTGTTTCCAGTTTTGAATTTTGGTTTGTGATTGATAAAATTTGATGCTTTTGAAACTGTTCAAGAAAGACCAATTTGGTTTATTCCTGACTTAGTCATTGCCGCCAAGTAAACATTGTTTTCAAAATATAACTAAGTTTTTATCTAACTTGCTATAATTAGTCATCAAAATGGTTTCGAAAAGAATTTTCTATGTTTAATTCAGAGTTTTTACTTTTGCCACTTCGGGTGGCCAATGAAACCTCCGGAATTTGGTCAAAACTTCTGGGTCGAGTTTTGGGTTGTTATAAAATCAGTTAATAGTCATTTTCATGAACAAATAAGATACCGAAAACAATATGTAAGCCATGTAATCAAAACTTAAAAAGAAGACCATTTCAAATCTTTAAACCATATATCAAGTTGATTTAATATTTTAATATGTACCTTTTTTTTTCTGCGTTGAGTCTTGACGATTTGATCAAGAAGTAAACAAATTAAACTTCAGTAGTAGACTTTGAATCCAACCAAAATCTATTAATAGCAAGCTTTAAGAGTGGATTTTATTTTCCAGGTGTACAACAGGTACATAACCAATGACTTTTTCATACATAAGTTTTCTCTCTTGCAATTTCTCATCAGTAATATTTTTTCACGTAATTTTAATTAAGATCTTATTCTGAATACTATAGAGTTATACTCATTGTTTTAAAAAACTTGCAACTTCAAGTGCATCCAACCATAACAAGTTTTAGATAGAATTACCATATTCTATTGCTCATAAGTAGATTTTTCACAGTTAAATATTTTGCTTTCAACCCCTTAATGGGGATGATGACAAAAGATCACAAAGATAGTCATAATAAATTCAATTTAATAACAAGATTAACTAATAACTCAATCCTTCCCTTTTTTTATCTTTTAAAATAGATATTTATAGCAATAGTGATTCATATGAAATATAATTTTTCCTCATTTACAATCTCAATATGAGATCCATTACAATGAATAGTTTTAAAACCAATGGATTAACCATTGGGGATGATATTAATATATTAGCTCTTCCGAGTCATCGACTAATTTTGTACTACCAAATATTTGAATAATATTTGTTTGTTTCAGATCAAATAAGATAAATATTTTATATCTGTAATAACATAATTTATTTCTACATTCTCATATCCTTCCTCAAAAATATTAATGAAACAAAATATTTGGGATACGCCACATATGTGGCCAATAATATTTCATATCACATTGATAACATAAGTTATATTTACCCTTTGAAGAGTTATCTGGAGAACTCTCATTGTTCTCTTATTTATTACTATGTTCCCACTTTTAGTGATCCATGATTATATCTTTTATTTTCTTTATGTTTACATTCACTTCAAGGAATGCAACAAATCTAGTGGGGCATACTTCTAAACGCCTCCATTGATTCTTTATTTCATAATCACCATTGCAAAACATGCGTGGATTTTAAATCAAAATCTATCTATTCATGTTGTCGTGATTAGTCTCCAATTATAATAAACATGGCATAATAAATAAATTATAATAAAATATACCTGAGATTCTTTAACATCATTGTATCACCTTGGCTATTATCACGAGCAATATGACAAGTAGTAAAACAATTTTGTTTTTGTAATAACATTTATAATCTAATAGTAAAAAATCATTTAGTTTGTGTGTACGATGCTTGAAAGTTATTTGATACACATTGTACCAAATTTCAATACCACATATATGTTATAAATTAATCTTTTGAAGCTTCTAATCAAATATTTATAAATTCAATTTAAAAGATATAATACAATCATTCAACATTAGAAAGTTAGTAAGACTCAATAGATCAACTATGGTAGGTTAATAACACTTTCCACTATAATTTTAATCATATTACAAGAATATTTAATGACAAGAATTTAATAATCAAATCTTTAAACATTTAAATATTATGCGAATCTTAGTTTAAAAGAAACCTTAAAGTAATAATACTTTTTTTTGTAAAATAATTTTTCCAAAATCAATAAATAAAGGAGAAAAACATACCACGTAAGAATTATATAAATTTTTTTACATAAAAGGACATAAAAAAATGTAGAGAATTATGTGTACCTCATTGGTTAAAGGCTCTAATGATTACCCATAGTGCGCGTAGCAACTCTAGGAGGCAATCGATAACAATAAATTTTTGGATATTTTTGTGACTTATGGAGAAAAACAATTAAAAGAGAATCGTTATGATAACGTGTTATAAAATAAAAGACAAAGAACAAAGAAGAAGGAGAACAAAGAGAGAGCGTAATTTATTGATCAATCAGAATATTTGCAAAACCTACTTCTAATGGCTATTAGAATTTAAAGTACATCAAAGACTTATATTGATCTTGATGGACATCCACTTAATAAGATATTCATAACACTATTTAAATAGTGAAATTTTTAATAATAATTATAACTATTTATTAAAATAATCATATCTCTTAATTATAATGTTTTTAATAATTAAAAGAAATAACATTTCATCAGCTATAATTTGGATTCCATACTGTCTTTCACTTTGAAACGTTTTCATTTGGTCAAATTTCGTAAACGTAAAAGGCAATTTATTGTTATTAAATTCATTTTATATAGAATATTTTAAAGTTAACTTCAAAATACAAATAAATATATAAAATAATTGGTAAAAGAGTCAAAATTGGTTGCTGATTGTTTCAATAAATGCCTCACTCATGTAAGTTTGTTGTTATTAGTGGATACTCTTTCTAGGAGTTGTTGGTAGCATTGAGTTTGAAATTAGTCTATACAAAATTAAGATTATATATCAACTTTTACTTTATTATATTTTTATTCTTTAAATTTAAAGTTGGAATAAATATATTCCATTGAACATCTACAAAATTTTAAGTACTGAACCAAGAAATTCTAATTCAAATAATATATTAATAGGTTTACAAATTTCGGTGATAAAAATCTCAAGTTAGGTGACATAACTACAAATTTTCAAAAGAAAAGGACCAAAAGTGTAATTTATTTAAAAACATGATTATTTAAATAGTATATATTACGTGTTTCCTTTTATAGAATATAGCTTGTTCACGTGATAATTTAAAATATATTTTGATATATAAAATTCAAACGTGTTTCAATATATATACAACATGATTATTTAAATATTTTAATTTTAATACGGAATTTTTATATATTAAAATATTAAATATATTTTTAAAAGGATAGTTTAAACAATTATTTTAATTACATCAAAATATTCGAAATTTTAATAGTTTATATAATCTAAAATGTAATTTCATTATTTTAATAGTTTACATTTTATAATTTTGAAAGATTAAATTAAATTTTTATCAGTTTTAGAGAAGTCAAAATATAATTTTATTATTATTAATTTAAAATTTTATAAATTATAAAGGGTGTAAAATGAAAAATTTTTCATTTCACCACTAACAGGTGCAGTTAGTCAACAATGGCTAGAAAAATAATAAAAAAATAGTGACAGAAATTTCATGGAGATTATATAAATCATTGATCCTTTAAATTAAGTTTACAATAAGCAATTGAATATGAGAGGATGAATGAATAATTGGGAGCATCTCTTCTAATTTACAAGTAAAAAAGACAAAATAGCGTCAAACATGATATAAGAAGCAAAAGCAGAAAAATGAGTGGCTTGATGAAGTTTGTAATTCTTGTCCCATCTTCTTTCTTCCTCAATAAGATTATTCAAAAAATTAGGTTAAATTTTCTATTAAGATTCTATCATTCCAAATTTTGAATTGGACAAATCGTTTTAGGTTCATTTTCAGGATTCGTGATTATCTTATTTAATTATGTCATTTTCAATGTTTGAACGTACATTATTTTCTTAAAAGTGTGAAATGTAATATATTTGAGATTTTAAAAGGAATTTTAAAATTTAAAATAAATTTAAAAGAAAATCAAAACATGATAGAGCATTGATTTTAAAACTTGAAGGTGAATTAGATAAGAATAGTGGTGAGGATGGAGATTTTAGAGAGAGAATGCTTCATTAAAAATAGTTAATTCAACTCTTAATAATTAAGCTAATTATTGTTTATTAATGAAATGTATTCAACATTGAGTGATGTATTATAAAAATATCAATTTTAAAAGAATTTTTATAATATTTCTTTATAAAATAATATATAAATATTAAAAGTTAGTGTGAGAACAAAATGAACTCTTAAGATATTCTTTTCTAATTATACCAATTTTATTATTAATTATTTCTTTTCTACACCCAAGTGATCTATTTGTTTAAAAAGTCAGAATTTTTTTTATGATTCTATATCATGAGTTGCGAAAACTTCTGGATAGATATCCTACATCTAAACTAAATTCTTTCTAATTAAAGAATTTCATTCTAGGTACTCTTGAACAATTAAGAGATTCTCTAGAGGAAATACGAGGTTCTGCTTTTGGAGGCAACATTATGGGGTGGTGTTCTTGCTTATGGGGTTAAATCAATATGATTTAAGAAGAAATATTTGAATATCAATATCATCGATATCATTGATCTCATAAATATCGTAACAAATCTCATCAATCGAACCATTATTTTGAGAGATACGAGATATCTAAGTCATACAAGTAAATAGATCTATTTATTGATAAGAAAAAAAAACGTGAACAATGATTGGATTGAAGACGAAATAGAACCCTATGAAATCATCTTTCCGGCGAAGTTTTACATGAAGAAGGTTTGCCTGAACATTACGGGTACCTAGCACTTTTTTCCATCAAAAGTTTCTCCCCTTGATACTGCAATTATCATTCCACCCAACACTTGTTCGTTACTTTTTGTTAATATATTTTATTTGGATATCCTATCTTAGCTATAAGCTTGTTAAACAACTTTTTAAAAAGTAAATTTTATATTATAGATAATGTAAGCAGAACCAATCTGAAGATTATCATAACCTTAGCCTCACACAGTCACTTAACACACACTAACCTTTTCTTTCCGAATGCTATAACAACTCTCGACCATCTTCCAACTGAATGCTTAAATGGGCTAGGAATAGCAAAAAATATAGTTTAGGAAAAGAAAACAAAGCACCAAGGTGGATTAGCTTAAGTAGTCTGTTAGAACTAAATTTATCAGAAACTTGCAACCTCATTGCTTGCTAGAGTGACTTTAGGATGATAACACTGCAATTCAAATGAAATATGAGCAGAATGGTGAAGTAAAATGCATTATAATATAACTGTTTACTTGCTGGAATATGCGCCATATGAAGGATGTATTGTTTAATCACATGTTTTACCATCTAAGGAAACTAGCAAATGCATAGATTTCTTTTTGTTTAGAGGAGGGCGTAGCTTAGGAATAGGGAAGGGGTTGTTAATACTAAAAACCCCGGATATCTTAAATGTTACCTCTTAAAGGTGAATGTTGTAACAAACAGAGTTGAATCCCATGTCCTTAGCTGTTGTGTACATCAATCATTGTTATGCAGTGGTTCAAGTATTACTTGAATTCCATGTTGCGGTTGAAGGTCGACAATAGGCATTGGTGAGTGGACATAGGCAGGGGAGAGGGTAAAGGTGTAGCGTTGTAGAATCATGGAGAGCACAATCTTCGTTTCTGTGGTTGCAAAGGACATACCAACACAAGATCGAGGTCCTAATCCAAAGGGAAAAAATGCAGCTGCATTGTAATTGGTAGATTTGGCAATCCCTTTTGCAAATCTCTCTGGTTTAAAAAGATGCACATCATCTCCCCACAGGTAAGGGTCATGGTGAAGTGCAATATTTTGGACCAGAAGATCTATGTTAGAAGGCAAGACTAGTTTTCCCAACTGCACTTCTCTTGCAACTCCTCTTGGTAGGCCATTTGATGGACCATATAATCTTAGAGTTTCATAAATAATCATAGTCATCTGTTTGCATAACAGGAATATGTCAAATCAAATTAAAGAATATAATGTACTAAATGCATAGTATTTGTTGAATTTGCAATTGCGATAAACATGACCTGACTAAAAAACCTGAGATTGAGATACAAAATATTTTGGAATGTTGGACAGTATACTTACAATTTTGAGTTTAGAAATGCCTTCAGAATCTGGATTTCGGTTACCGAATATGTCAATCACCTCTCTTCTAGCTTTCTCCTGCCAATCTCCATGGGTTGCTAAAAGCAAGACTATCCATGCTAGTAAGGAATTAATAGTTCCTTGTCCAGCAAAGTAAAATGTTTTGCACTCATCTACCAAGTCTTCCATTGATAGACTGTTATTATCTTTCGAATGATAGGAATTTACAAGTAATCCTAGAAAATCATTACCAAAACTATCAGCTTCTCCTTTCTTAAATTTGTCTTCCCTTTTCTTAACAATCTTCATCACACAATCTTGTATTCCTTTTGCAAGTTCTTCTGACCTTAGCATATCAGCAGGTTTCCATAACTTGCTGTAAAAAACAAACCAGCTGTGTCAACCATATATAAGGAGAAAACTGAATCCATATGGATAAACATCCTAAAATTTGCATTCAAAAACTAGTTAAAATCTTGGAACATACTTGATGAGAGGAATTCTAGTCTTGAAATTATTTCGACTCATAATTACAGACAACTCTTTCAACATGGAAAGGATCTTCTCCCCTTCCAAGTAATTGCTACCAAAAGCTGTCCTGGATATCACTTCTGAAGTCAATAATCTAAATTCTTGAAACACTTCAATCTCTTTGCCTTCTTGGCCTTTCCATTTCTCTAGCATTGTTTCAACACTTGCAATTACTGCTGGTGTCATGTTCTACCCAAACAATCCTCCAAAATATGTAAGCAACGATATACGATTTCGCCAACAATTATAGATCCTTAATTTTGCAGTATAAGTATAGTTCATGTAAATTAATTACAATCGATACATATATTTTGAGGACTGACCTTTAAGCTTTCCCCATGGAAAGCATGATTGGCAAGCTTCCGACGCTTCAACCATTTTTCACCCTCAATCAACACAAGCCCGTTCCCCAGTAGGTTGCTAAAATAAATCGAAGGCTTCTTTTTTGGAAATGTATTTTCATTATTTTTCAGAACCTCTTTGACTAGTTCAGGTTCTGAAATCACTAATACAGTTCGAATACCATTCCAATAAATATAATTCCTCCCTAATCAAACAAAAAAGGGTACATCTTTTCTTAGAACTGGTGGGTAAGAATAAAAATAAACTTATAAAAATTAACCAACGCCACTTTTTTCATGATTCAATTTCTTCTCATTTATATTTTGAGGCGTTAAAAATGTTACAAACAAATAAGTGTCGAGAATATAATGAAACCCAATAATTATCTACATTTTGCATTAATGAAAATAGTACACTGAACATTAGGAAAAGTATCATATTCTATAAAAACTTCTGCAATAGTTCTTGATAAAACAACCTATGAATATTTGAAGATGACGGAGAATAGAGAAATTTTTGTTTTGGGTTTTAGCGTGTCTTAATATTTCATAACATAAAATGAAATCCCTCCCTATCTATACCAATTCTAATGTCTACTTATAAAAATATAACTATTTAATAGAAGTTTATTTGATTAGTATCATCTGTTAAAAATAGATACAATTGTTGATTATTTATTACTAAAATAATCCTAATTTTTATTAATAATCAAGTAAAAAACTTCTTTCATCAGAATAAACAACTTTTATTAGTAACCAAGTCAGCTTTTAATTACTTACAAAATTTCATTTACTACTATATTGGAACACTATAGTGAAAAACATGCATGGATCTTACCATATCTGTTGATCCAGGTGTAAATATGTGGCTGCACTCTAGGAAATATATCATGCCTCAAGGCCATAGGTTTGCTTAATGCTTCTTCTCTCATCTTGGTAGCTTCTTCATTGTTTCCATGGATGAATTTGTAAGGAGGTCCTTTGATTCCCTGTGAATTCATCAGATGCTGTATACGGAGAGGTACCCACAGGTAATCATAAAGGAACTTTATTAAAGCTACGAGGAAGAAACAACATGGGACAAGAATTACAAGCTCCATCAAGCCACTCATTTTGCTTGTCTTAATTCTGAACTCAGATGTTCCTTGTAGTCTCAATAACAGATGACTCTCTGAGTTGTAAATAATAGTTGATATCACTATCGTTATTTGTAATTTAAGGGGTTTTTTAATAGTCGGTAGTTATCATCATAATAATCAACTCCGTCGTATTAGTCTTATCTCAATCTTTAAAAAAACAAAAGACAAAAAAAACCGTGTCAGCAATTCCTGGATATGGGTTAGTGTCCTTTTTTCCTTTTGGATCCTTCGAACAACATAAAGATTAGTTGGAAGTATATGTCAGACATATTATTATAAGTTAAAACATCAATGTCCATTACGCCTTATGAGTAGTTTTGTTCACATGCGGAGTAGGACGCCGGGCTTGGATTAGACTTTAGCCGGAGAGTTTTTATAGGTCTAATATGATATTAAACTTTCGACTTTAATTTAATCAATTTTTATTTTTATTTATTTTGAATTTTGATATTGTAGTCCTGATTTAATGGTAACAGTTAAATTTATTTGATTAAATTATGTCATTATTCATATATTATGCATAAAGTTATAAATTTAGTCCATGCTCACCAATTGGATTTTTTTGAATTTCAAAATTTTAGTCTTAATGCAAATGACGGTCGTTAAATCTATTAATTGATTTTTGTGAGTAAAATGTGAAAATAACAAACAAACATAGCATTACACATGTGACACTATGTTTGACACATCAATTTTAAAATAAATCATTTGGCCATGACTAAAATTTTCAAATTTAAAAGTACAGGAACTGAAAATAACCAAATTAAAATATAAGTACTAAATTCATAACTTACATAAAGTACAGGATCTAATAGAAAATTATGACCTTTTTAATATTAGTTTTCATTCATCTCACCTAAATTCAATTTAAAAATAAAAATAATATAAATTTAATGATAATATTAATATAAAATATAATTTTCAACATTTTATTAATAGATTAGTAATGAAACAAATTGTTGGAGCAGATCAAATTCAGGTCTAAGCTTAATTATTATTATTTTGGAACAGCAGGTACTATCTTATTGATTATTGATTATTGATTATTATTATTGATTATTGATTAAATGACTTACATGTTATAGAATTTCTCTAGGTGCTTTTGTGATTGGCTCCAACTCCGCTACTTCCAGTGTCAACTTTGGTCAGACAACCAAGAAGGTATGGAGGCGACCGGATGAGCCACCGGATATTGATGATCCGATGGTTGATGGGAATGGTTTGCAGATGAAGGAACCAATGATGCCTAGGACATCCTTTAAGAACACGTTTTTTGGGTTCTTCATTACATCATTCTAGTGTTTCACAAGATGATGATTTTGAGTTCCATGAGGGGGATATCACAACGACTAATGTTGATGGAATACCTTCTCTTAGTTTTTCAAATCAGGTTCACAAATTTATTGAGAAGCGTATTGTGTGGGTACTGTCAACATCAAACTTTTGGGCCGACGCATAACTTTTAATGCTTTCTCTAACAAGGTGTATGTACTCTGAAAGCTGAATAAATCCATTCAATTAATGGGTTTGAAGAAAGATTTTTACTTGATCAAGTTTCAGGATGACGATGATTACTCAAAGGTGCTAATGGATGGGCCATGGGTTATATTATGGCATTACCTAGCAGTTTGGCCAAGGTTGCCGCTCTTCTCGACATCTACATAAGCTAAAGTTTTATCAATTACATAAAGTAATAACATGTAGGCAACATCATGAATAAACAGAATCAATAACAAAAAGCATGGCAAAGAAGAAACTCCCCCTTAGTTGTAGCATTAACACACTCCCCCTCAATAAGGTGTTTCAACATAGGGTGCAATGGATGCTAACTTATCAATAGCTCTGTAGGTGAGAGTTATAACTCATGGAGCAACAAGGATTTTTACCACAAGATCTCTAGAGAGCATAAATATTTTCATCTTGATTTTCAAAAGTTGTTGCGTCAGTTTCTACTTCACGATTCTAACATACATCAATCAATTGTCAATCTTTTCTCACTCATACATGTTTCTAGTTGTATCTTGTTTGAGTTGTAACTTGTCTTCAAACAATTCTCATATCAGGTCATTCAACATCTTATAACAATGTGATTTGATATGACCAACCATATTACAATAATGACAGATAACCTAGCTTCTCTTCTTATGTTCATCAAATCCATGAGATGACATCTCATTCTCCCTCATATAGATTTTTACCCTTGACCTCGAGCAGTGATAGGAGCAGTGGGCGTTGGTTCTGCCACTACTTGCTTCCACCATTAATCTTTCAACATGACCAAGAGCTCCACAATAATGAAAAATAACTTGATGGTTAGAGATTTCAACAAGGATCAAAACATACTTCTTGGAACATTCATCTTGATCATCATTATTGGTAAGTAACACCCCTCACCCGGTCCGGCTGTCGGGCCGGAGCTATAGAATCTACAATAGTTAACGGAATAAATCACATACATTTCTGACTTTAACATTTAATGAAACAACAAAACAATTTATAGTTCATTTATAATATGACCTACAAACAATTACAAGTCTCAATCGAGCTTACGAAAGCTCTTAAACCAACCCAGAAACAAATAAAGACTTAATTACAAACTTTTAACCATCAAGGAGAAATTTGCAATACAGGGTTACACGGTTGTGTGCTTAGGCCGTGTTACAATAGGTGACCGTGCGAAATTGGAGTCACATGGTCATGTAACCTGATCGTGTAACTCAATGAAACTTTGTGGACCTAAATGCAAAAACTTACAAACATGGCTAGGCTGTGTGAGAGACTAAAACCGTGTGGAAATTCTAATGACCAAATCTACAGTATCACATGGGCATGTGGTCACCCCATGTAACAAACTGGAACTGTGTAACCCAAAACCTCCCAATTAAAAACAAAGCATACGACCATGTCACTTACCCGTGTGTAACATATGGCCGTGTGTTAGCCTGTATATACCAAAAATGTACCTTTTTCAACAAACTATCAAAATCAATTCATCACCTAAGTTATGCATAATAACTATCCACTTGATAACTCATCCAAAATGTATAATTTCATGCTAAAATAAATCACAAACCATGATCCCTAGAATCTAATTAATATGCCTCAATAGCACCATAACATAACATGCATCAATTCAAGTAATTAATCCTATCTCATGTCAATTAGATTATGATCACATATATGCCTTATATGAAATCCAAACACCAAATTATCATCACGCATAAATGACCCTATCACCAAAACATTACATTCAAATGTTATCATTCAAGTCATAAGTTAGCATATCAACTTGCTAACAAACATATATACAATTATACATCACCATTTAACACTCAACTTCAACAAAACATATATTTACAAATCAACTCCTATTACATGCCACATCACTGAGTTTAATGGTTTAAAAGTCTACCAAAGTGGAGGTTGGATAGTATGACCTTCGAGATGATCCTATCACCTAGTTCTGCAAAATGTTAACTACAAGAAATAGAAAATGAAATAGAGTAAGCCTTAAATAAGCTTAGTAAGTTCATAGGTTTAAAACAATGTAACTTACCTTAATTCCCACAATTACATGACAAAACAATTAACTAAATGATTTATCCTTTTACCACAATTCATATCAACGGTGAGTTCATCACATTTAAGTCATATCATTCCATATTATACAAATTGATCCAAATCAATATCATGTCAACTAACCATTGAACATAAGCAAACTTTACATCATTCATCTATCATTTATCACATTATATTTATTACTATTCAACCAACGTCCCATTTATAAAAACCATTAACTTGATGAACTATAATGAACAAATACGAATACATGGGTAACCACCTAAAACACATATGGTTGCTCAAACGAGCCATACCATCCATGAACACACTTGGGCACTAAGTGCCAAGCCTGTAGCTATACATCCCTCCAGAAACACACCTGGGCACTGAGTGCCAAGCTTATAGGCTACACATCCTCCCCCCCCCTAAAATACACCTGAATCACTGACCGCTTTGTATGTTTTGGGAAGGTTGCACAGTCGGTTCGTTAGCTTACTGCGTCAGAGGTTGGCGAGCCCAAGAGACAAAATGGCGTGGGATTTGCCATTGAGAAGCGTTGATCTAGCATAAGACGATCCCACAGAAGTGATTGTTGGCTAGAGTCAAATTCCACTAAATCGTAAGTCTAAATCCTTGGAGCTGGTGGTCGTAGGCGTCCTCTTCCACTATAACTGGCTTATTGGGTTTGGGAAGGATCATCTAAAAGCCGAGGATTGAACCCAAGGCGGAACGAGACAACTGGAGGCTGGAATCTCCCATAAGAATTTCTTTTCTCTCAATTCTATTTTTAATTTCTCTAATTTTAGATTCAATATTCTTAAATTTGTTTTTATTTTATTTTTCGTTTTCAAATCCAAACATTTTATTATGTTATTTTTTTATTTTATTTTTTTCAGGCACCTAAGTTTTCTTGGGCAAGATTTTGCCTAGGATTTTACGGAGCAAGATATTTTGCAAGTCCAGTCCCTAAGGATTTGACCCAACTTCCTTTTTACTATTCTTTTTCATTATTTATTAGGGATAAGATATTTTTTGTGCTTTCAACGACCGCATCAAATTCTAAAAAAGATGCAAGCAAAATAATCAAAATATTTGGGTCAAAATTACCAACAATAAGGAAAATTTTGTGGCTTGCGTAGTGCCAAGTGTAACAGTCACATCTTGAGTCACTACTCCTAAAACTTGCCTTAACACATTCTTTTTTATTGATTGCATGTTTTACCATATGGGAAACCGGTAGCTACTTGCATATCATTATATATAAAGGTGGGAATAGCTTAGGAATAGAGAAGGGGTAGTAAAAGCTAGAACCTTAGATATATTAATTGTCATCTCTTAATAGCTATGTAATTCAAAAATTATTATGTAGCGGTTCAATTATTACTTGAATTCCATGTTGTGGTCGAACGGTGAGAATAAGTATTGGAGAGTGGACATAGGCAGGGGAAAGAGTAATGGTGTAACGTTGTAGAATCATGGAGAGAGCAATCTTGGTTTCTATTGTTGCAAATGTCATACCAACACAAGATCGAGGACCCAATCCGAAGGGCAAAAATGCAGCCGCGGTGTAATTGGTAGCTTTGGCAATCCCGTCGGCAAATCTCTCTGGTTTAAAAAGATGCACATTATCCCCCCATAAGTGAGGGTCACGGTGAAGTCCAATATTTAGAGGCAGAATATCTAATTTAGCAGGCAAGACTAACTTTCCCAACTGTACTTCTCTTGCAACTGTTCTTGCCAAGCCATTTGACGGACCATACAATCTTAGAGTTTCATTGATGATCATGGTCATCAGTTTGCAAAATAGAAAATATGTTAGATTACATCATGTTGTGATGGCTATTTAATATCTTGGTTAGATAGTTTGCTTACTGTTTTAAGTTTGGTGATGCCTTCGAGATGAGGATTTTGGTTACCAAAAATGTCAATCACCTCCCTTCTTGCTTTTTCTTGCCAATCTCCATAGATTGCCAAATGCAAGACTATCCATCCCAGTAGGGAATTAACAGTTTCTTGTCCGGAAATGTAGAAAGTTTTGCATTCATCTACCAGGTCTTGCAATGAAAGCCTATTTTTCTGATCCAAATCATGATAGGCATTTACAAGTAATCCAAGAAAATCATTGCCGAAGCTATCAGCTTCTCCATTCACAACTTGGTCTTCTCTTTTCTTAACAATCTTCATTACACAATCTTGTATTCCTTTTGCAAGTTTTTCAGACTCTAGCAAATCAGCAGATTTCCATAGCTTGCTGGAAAAGCAAACTATGGTAAGCTATATATAAGGAGAAAACCAAAGCTATGGGGAATAAAAGTCCAAAATTTGCATTCAAAAGCTAATTGAAATAAAGGAAAAACTTGGGATTAACTAAGGTTATAGGGAACATACTTGATGAAAGGAATTGTAGTCTTGGACATATTTCGACTAACAAGTATTTTCAACTTGTACAGCAGGGCAAAAATCTTCTCCCCCTCCAAGTAACTGCTACCAAATGCTGTTTTGGAAATCACTTCTGAAGTCAGTAATCTAAATTCTTGAAACACTTCAATCTCCTGGCCTTCTTGGCCATTCCACTTTTCTAGCATTGTTTCAACACTAGCAATCATTGCTGGAGTCATGTTCTGTCCAAAGAATCCTCCAATATGTAAGTAGTAGCGATGGAAAACACTTTTCAACACAAAACCATGCATGAATTCAAATTAGATTTTATTCTAAGCTAGAAAGCCAAAAAAAATTTATATATATATATATATATATTTTTTTTTGGAATAATGCTTTCAATGAAATTACTTTTTTTAATTTATATCTAACATTTTATGTGGTAAACATAATCAAACTTTTGAAAAATATTTTTTCACGATACTTATCAACTTCGATGAGAAACTCATCCCTAGCAAACAATACAAAATTTTACTAAAATATTGTAGTGTATGTATAATTCTCGTAAATTAATTACACCAAGTTTATATATTTGGAGGATTTACCTTTAGGCTTTCCCCATGGAAAGTGTGATTGGCTAGCTTTCGATACTTTGCCCATTTTTCCCCCTCAGTGAACGCAAGCCCATTCCCCATGAGCTTCCTACTAATTTCTGGAAGCTTCACTTTTTGAAAAATATTTTCACTATTTTTCAAAACCTCTTTAACTAGTTCAGGCTCAGAAATCACCAATTCAGCTCGAGCACCGTCCCAATAAACAAAATTCTTCCCTAATCACATAAAAAGAAAAAGGATCAATCTTTCATAGAACTACGAGTTATAAATCTTAGTGAAAAAAAACAGCATGGATCTTACCATATCTGTTGATCCAGCTGTAAATATGTGGCTGTAGTCTGGGAAATAAATCATCTGTCCAGGCCACAGGTTTGCCTAATGCTTCTTGTTTCATTTTGGCAATTTCCTTGTTGTTGCCATGGATGAATCTGATAGGAGGTCCTTTGATTCCCTGTGAATTCAGTATATGCTGTATACGCAGAGGTATCCACAGATAATCGTAAAGGAACTTGATTAAAGTTACGAGGAAGAAACAACACGCGACAAGAATCACAAGCTCCATCAAGCCACTCATTTTTCCTTCTCTCAACACTGAATCCAGTTGCTCCTTTAGTTATTCTATTGTGATTTCCATATTTAACAAAGCATTTAAATGGTAATTGAGTGGGATATGGTTGTCATCTTTCCTTTTGTTCCTTCGTAGATAAGGTAAAATATCATATCTGTGCTGTAATGTCTTACCATTAATGAGGAGGCTTGAAATAATTTAGTCATTATTTATACGTTTTTGAGGGTGAGATGATACTAATATTAATGCACCAAATCATTGTGTTATGGAAGAACAAGCAACATCGTCAGTCACCCAATGATACTTAAGTTTTACCGATTAAGTCTTAACTCGATTAGTATGGGTATTGTTGTCAATGCAGGAGTATGTTGGTTTGAGTGTGCTGAAGTGCATTATCCTCCTATTTATGGATTGGGAAGAGACTATAAGTAGTTCTAGGCATTGTGAATTGTGACAGTACTCATTACTTGATTCTTGGATATCTTATTAGTAATAATTACTTTTGGCCACTAGAAGTGGAAAGAAATAGACAAATAAGAGAACAATTAGAGTTCTCAATACCACCCTTGAAAGAAAAGAGAATTTATGAAAAGTAGTTAGTTATTTACCTGTCGTACACTTGATAAATTTATTATTTAATTAATATTTCTTAAAGGAAAGGAAACATATGTCTCATAGACAGTACAACAGTACATACTATCCTGAGGTATGAAGCATATCTTTTGTTTGGTAATGAACAAACCCATCTTTGGTGGCACAAAATTAATTTAAAGCTCTAGAAAAATTAATATATTGTTACCCTGTATTTAATGTGATAATGGAACACGTTAATCTTTTATAAAACAAAATTAATTCAAGGCTCCGAAGAGTTAATACATTGTTATTCAAAGAACAAAGTGATAATTAATGCACTATATATAATCTAGTTAGTCTCAAATAAATTATCGTGTTTTAAAAGGATATACGTTGTAACAAATATTATATTGAAATTGTGGATGAGGAGACAAATAATTAAATCTATTATATTGAGTAAGAATTTTGCATTGAAAACTATGGTCTTTTCCTCTAATTGTTACAATGTATATATTAGTATGGTTAAATAATATGAGATGGTAAACCAAAAGTTCACATTAGTATCATTGAATCATGTGAATAGTAACGAAGTTTACTGGTCTAAATATACTAATTAATTGGCATGATTGGTTAGACCATCTCAATCAATAATGATACGATAAATAAGAATTTACATGGATATTTATTAAAGAGCATAAAGATTCTTCATTTTAAGTAATTATCATGAGTCGAATGTTCTCAATGAAGGTGATTTATTAGAACATTACTAACAAAAATTGAGATTGAATCTCTTACATTTTTATGAAAGAAATATGAGCTCATTTATCTGAAAAGTAGAATGTTTAAATATTATTTTAGTAGATGCATCTACAATATAATTACATATGAGTTATCAAATCGCAATCTATCATTTGAGAGATTATTTGTTTAATGATTAGTTTAAGAACAAAACTTCCAGATTGTGTAATTGAGACAATTATTGTTAATGTTTGTGAGTTCATTTCTTAGGCTTTTAATAATCATTACATATTAAATTGTCCACACGAGTAAGTATCACAAAATCTGATGTTTATGTATATAAAATGGTTCAGCATAATTAATAATTAAATGACTCTAGTTAGTAGTTAAACTTTATTTATTTTAGAATAAAATTGTTGTATTTATGTATAAGTACGATATTTTACATATTTAAAATTTGTACCTATCATGTTAATAAATTGTGATAAACACTCCTCGATACAGTTAATTTTACAAGTTTTGAATTACTATTTAAGAGACACAACGTTTTGACTTAAATGGGGAGAACATTCAAGATGGGTTCCCTTCTGACCCAAAGTTGAATGGATCAAATAATGAGATGAATACTGATGTGGGCCAATCTTGCCTGGTGGACTGTAATGCAGGGAGGGCTATGGAGAAGGTGTTCTCTTCTTCTAGTCCAGGTGAAGACATGTGGTAACTTTTAGATGGGGAAATTGTCGTTGTTGCTACTAAGGAGAGAAGGGTGAAATCCTCCGACGACATTGAAGGATAAGAACTAGTAAAAGAAGGGGTCGGGAAACTCAAACTAGAGTGATAGATTTGCTAGTCAGACTCTCACTGACTCAGATCTGCAGAATAGGCGAAGAACCTTGAGTCAAGTGGCGAAGGAACTTGGAATGTGGGAAAGCTTTTGGGGTTGTCTGCGAATTGTGAAGACTCGGTAAAGTTGATTACTTTAGAATGCAACGATAGAAACTTGGTTAAGAATGTCGATTCAATATGCTGCAGGTCTGGTGTGTTGCAGGTTTTTGGTTGGTCTTTTCATCGGTTTCTGTTTTCTTTAAATTTTGGTTGTGTTTATACTTGCTAGTGTTTTTTGTGGCTTTATTGCCTTTGATCCAAATGTGGATCCTATCTTGGAATATCAGGGGTATTGGTAATAAAATTAAGTACAAAGTGGTGAGACTAGCAGTAGTTCTTAATAAATTGGACACGAACTGTCTTCATGAAAGTAGAATGGTGAGTGTGAAGGATCAGAAGATTAGATCTTTGTGGCCTTATGATGTTTTTGGATTCTCTTTCTCCCCTTCAATTGGACGTTCAAGAGGTCTCTTGGTCGTCTGGGATATTGATTCTTTGAGTGTTGGATCTAAAATTTACATGCTTCGTGTTCTGTAATTGATCAAAAAGTGCTATGGTCGAAGGTCTTGGACCTGAGAAGCTCTCACAATGGTAATTTGGTGTGCTGGGCGATTTTAACGTAGTTCAAGATAGAAGCGAAAGAATAGATTGTAGTGGTAATATTGAAGGCAGTAAAGAACTTAACGAGATAATTGATCGTGGAGAATTTAGGTAAGATAATGGACTTGCGGAAATTGCAGCAATTAAAGCATACTCTTGCTCTTTTTATCCAATCGACAAGATGTTACGCTAATGGTCTGATTGTTGGTATAAAAAACAAATCTGAAAGACCATGGAAGTGTTGAAAAGTGGCCAACCATGCTGTTGTTATGTTAAAGTGCATGCAGGTTATTTGCATGTTGCAGCCCTTGTGCATGCTGCATTAACAAGTTTTTTGTTTAGTTACATTGTAATTAAATTAGTTGAAAATGAACAAGCTGATAAAAGCTTGAAGTGTTTAGGTAGTTGGATGACTAGTTTAGGTGGCTTGTTTATGTGCACAAGCAATGTTTTACAAGTTCCTAGGCTATTTAAGTGGTAGTAGGCAGTATTTACTGATGTATTTGGTTATAAATGTATTGTTTTTTCTAGTTGAATGAATGAGCAAAATGAGCTATCAGCCATAATCTCCCTTGCTGCAAGATTGTGAGCAAGTAAAAATATTTCATACATCTTGCTTCCTTGTTCTATGTCCTGATAACCCCAACAGGAAGCTTCGGGGTATTTTTCTGACATTCATTGAATTGTGATTGAGATTGGTTCGGTTTTTTTTCATCATGTAAATTGTGAGAGGAATGGCATGGCAGAGTCGTTCGTTAAACCTAGAATCAAGAGGAGACCCATGTTTAATTCATGGTGGTGCTTGATATCGAGTGGTATCTATGGTGCTTGATATCAAGTGGTATCTATGGGATATGTTTGCTGCTGTTGTTTGACTAATGCTCTTGATCAAGCCTATCCTACAATGTATCGATGTTCACAACTTAGTTTAATTCTTGCTGCTATTGCTTGCTGGAAAGGCTTTAGGATGCTAATACTGCAATTCAAATGAAATAAGGCATAACTAGTAAAAATTATATATTGATCAACAATACTGAAACATACACATATATATATTTATGGATTGCATGTTTTACCATGTTTTTGCGTTGAGTAGGGTATAGCATAGGAATAGGAAGGGGTTACTAATGTTAAAAGTGCTTTAACACCTAAAGGTGAATACATAAACAAATTGAGTTAAACCTCAAGTCCCTTAGCTATTGTGTACTTTAAGCATTGTTATGCAGTGACTCAAGTATTACTTGAATTCCATGCTGTGGTCGAATGGCGAGAATAGTCATTGGTGAGTGGACATAGGCAGGGGAGAGGGTAATGGTGTAGCGTTGTAGAATCATGGAGAGTGCAACCTTAGTTTCCGTGATTGCAAAGGACATACCAACACAAGATCGAGGTCCCAATCCGAAGGGAAAAAATGCAGCCACATTGTAGTTGGTAGCTTTGGCAATCCCTTCTTCAAATCTCTCTGGTTTAAAAAGATGTACATCATCTCCCCACTGGTGAGGGTCATGGTGAAGTGCAATATTTTGAACCAGAATATCTATATTAGCAGGCAAGACTAGCTTTCCCAGCTGAACTTTTCTTGTAACTCTTCTTTGCAAGCCATTTGATGGACCATACAATCTTAGTGTTTCATAAATAATCATGGTAATCTGTTTGCAAAACAAGAACAGGTCAGATTAAATTAAAGAATATGTACTAAACACATAATATTTGTTACATTTGTAATTGCGATAAACAAGACGTGATTGAAACACCAGCTTTGAGATCGAGATACAAAATATATTGGAATATTTGACAATTTACTTACAGTTTTGAGTTTAGAAATGCCTTCGGAATCTGGATTTCGGTTACCGAATATGTCAATCACCTCTCTTCTAGCTTTATCCTGCCAATCTCCGTGAGTTGCTAAAAGCAAGACTATCCAAGCAAGTAAGGAATTAACAGTTTCTTGCCCGGCAAAGTAGAATGTTTTGCACTCATCTACCAAATCTTCCATTGAAAGCCTGTTATTTTCGTCCGAATCATGATATGCATTTACAAGTAATCCTAAAAAATCATTGCCAAAGCTGTCAGCTTCTCCATTCACAAATTTGTCTTCTCTTTTCTTAACAATTTTCATCACACAATCTTGTATTCCTTTTGCAAGTTCTTCTGACTTCAGCATATCAACGCCTTTCCATAACTTGCTGTAAAAGCAAACTAATGTCAACCATATATGAGAAAACTAAATCCATAGGAATAAACATCCTAAAATTTGTTGTTGGGAACTCGATGAGCCCAACACACTCACTATAGAAGACCTAGGACCTACAAGTAATATTATACCAACTCTTTGGAGTCGGTTAACCTTTTATTTTCTAACTTCTTAGTGCACTATAATACTAAGGCAACAAGGCCGATCATATATTATTCAAGCGGCAAGGCCGATCATATATCATTCAAGCGGTAGAACCAACTATATATAGAACCTAACTCCTCAAGTGCACTAAGTGCATAGAAAACTAAGGCTTAGCCGAGACTTACAATTATAAGAGAAAGAACACTTTATTAATGCACAATAGAATTACAATATGGCACACGCTTCTCTGTTGCACAGAGGTGCCAAAAATGAAAACTCCTACCCCTATTTATAAAGTTTAGTGGCCATTGAATTGTTGACACATGTCAAGATCCTTACCATTAATATTACGAATATCTAATAACCAAAATGTTCGTGTATAATATCTATTCTTCTAGATAATATTTTTTTAATTTTTATATTTTAGAATGTTCTAAAAAAATTATCTCTTAAAAAGTTAAGTTTAGCTTTTATCTAGAAGTTTAATTGGCTTTCTAACATTTGCATTCAAAAACTAGTTAAAATCTTGGAACATACTTGATCAAAGGAATACTAGTCTTGAAATTATTCCGGCTCATAATTATAGACAACTCTTTCAACATGGCAAAAATCTTCTCCCCTTCCAAGTAGTTGCTACCAAAAGCTGTTCTGGATATCACTTCTGAAGTCAACAATCTAAATTCTTGAAACACTTCAATTTCTTTGCCTTCTTGGCCTTTCCACTTCTCTAACATTGTTTCAACGCTGGCAATTACTGCTGGTGTCATGTTCTGCACAAACAGTCCTCCAAAATATTTAAGCAACCATATAAGATTTAGCTAACAATTGTTTGTTCCGTCCTAAAATGCTTTACCTTTAATCTTTCCCCATGGAAAACATGATTGGCTAGCTTCCGATGCTTCACCCATTTTTCACCCTCAAGAAGCACAAGTCCGTTCCCCAGTAGCTTGCTAAAAAAGATCGAAGGCTTCTTTTTCGGAAATGTATTTTCACTATTTTTGAGAACCTCTTTGACTAGTTCAGGCTCTGAAATAACCAGTTCAGGTCGAATACCGTTCCAATAAAGATAATTCCTCCCTAATCAAAGATAGAAAAAGGGGCCACCATTTCTTAGAACTAGAAGATTGAAAACCATACTGAAAAACATGGATGGATCTTACCATATCTGTTGATCCAAGTGTAAATATGTGGCTGCACCTTGGGAAATATATCATCTGTCAGGCCCAGATGCTTGCTTAATGCTTCCTTTTTCATTTTGGTAACTTCATGGTTGTTGCCATGGATGAATTTGTAAGCAGGTCCTTTGATTCCCTGTGAATTCAGGAGACGCTGTATACGGAGAGGCACCCACAAGTAATCATAAAGGAACTTGATTAAAGCTACGAGGAAGAAACAAAATGGGACAAGAATCACAAGCTCTGTCAAGGCACTCATTTTGGTTCTCTTAATTCTGAATTCAGATGTTTCTTTTTAGTCTCAGTAACAGTTGAATTTCTGAGTTCTCAATGATAGTTAACGTCACCATCGTTATTTGTAATTTAAGGGTTTCTTTAATGATTGATAATTATCATCATTATAATTAACTCGGATCGTATTAGTCTGTATATACAAATCATAAAAATGGACATACATAAAAAGTTAAGAGCGCAGCAGCAATGAGTATTCAACTCCTAGAAATGGGTGTGTGGCCTTTTTCCTTTTTGATCGCTCCAACCAATAGCATCGAAATTAGCCAGGCAGCCGTAACATCATTATTACGCCTGATTTGGGTCAGAGATTCCTTATATCTTGAATGTGATTGGTTTGATCCAAATTCGGGCTTGGGCTTGAAACTATTTTGGAATTGGGCTGCGCTGCGGCCATGAGCAGGTACTTAGGAGGATTAAAATAATTATATATGTAATGATTCTTTTTCTCAGTAATTATATAGTGATTAACTGATTATAAAAGCCTTTTTTTTTTTTATCATTCCAAATTTGGGAGTGAGATAGATTACACATGATTCAAATTCGGATCTTTGGTGCCAACATGCAATAATTTATCACTCCAACAGTAACTATATCGATGATTAATGAAGTGATTAGATCATTGTAAAAATACAATTTCAATGTGTTAATCATTAACTTTCAAACTATATTGTCTAAACCGAATAGGATTGGCCAGTTAGATCATGGAACTAATCTGGAGAGAGGAAAAAATTAGTTGATCCATAAATCAATATGCATTAGTTGAATTAGACTAAAAAATTAGTTGAACTGGATTTTATAATTTTATAATTTTTTATGAACTTTTTAATAATTTATTTAATTTGAATCAGACGGACCGAATTGATTGAAAATCGATGTATCAACCACTTTTTCCATCAATTCGATTCAAAAACATTGCTAAAGTAGATTACACATGATTCAAATTCGAATCTTTGGTGCAACATGCAATAACTTTAATATTCCAACTATGGATATATCGATGATTAATAAAGTGATTAGATCATTGTGAAAATACATTCTCAATGTGTTAAACATTAACCTTCAAACTATGTTGTTTAGACAAGTAGGATAGCTAGTTAGACTAGTATGGATCAATTGAATTAGACTAAAAAAATCAGTTAAACTGAATTTTATAATTTTTTATTTTAAATATTTTATGAACTTTTTAATAATTTATTTGATTTGAATAAGATGAACCGAACAGATTAGAAATCGATGTACCGACGATGTCATCAATTGGATTCAAAGGTTGGGAAATAGAAAGAAAAATGGTCTTCAATCTTTCTCCAATTGCAGCATGTAAACGATAATTTGATTGGGAACCATGTACAAAGAAATATAAGCAATAATTCTAAATATATTTTAATTAAATTTAATTAATATAATTAATATTATAATTATTTGATATTACCAAATCAAGGCTAATCATAAAATTTAATAAAATATACGTCATTGACTGGATATAAAAGAAAATAGTAATACTATAGTACATGGGTGAAACCGAATCTAGTGAGGCTGGAGTGGCAGTGGTCGGGCACTAAACGTTCGGTCTAATAGCATGTTAGTCCCGTCTAAAATTTTTCAATTTTTATTTTAACCCTTTTAATCAATATCTAAACATATGATAGTTTTAAGTTTGAACCTCCCAAAATCTTTTAATTGACTTTCTTTTTTTGTTTGGTTTTCATAGTTTTTTAATTTGATTTCCATGATATAAAATTTAAAAATTTCCAGTAATAAATTTGGAAGAAAAAGGCGTATAGAAAAAAGGGTAAACTACAATGTCACTTTAAAATAGGATCTGTCTTATTTTGGTCACTTCAGTTTTCTTTTTCAATTTAGTCACTCTATATAAGTTAATTATGCGAATTAGTCATTGTCGTTAAAATTTCCGCTTTCAATTTCAATTTGCTTTTGTTTGGTCATTGACATTTGACATTTTGTGTTAACTTTAGACTAAAGTTTAAGGAGAAAAGTTTTGGACTAATTATAGCAAGGTCTGTAGAGTTTAGTCAAAAGTCAACAAAAAAATACCATGTGTCAATTACTCAGTGAACTAATGTGTCACATCAATAATCTGTCAAAAAAACGAAAATTTTAATAGTGACCAATTCGCACAATTATTTTATTTAAAATGATTAAATTGAGAACAAAATTTTTGAAGTGACCAAAATAGGACAGACCTTAAAAGAGAAATTGCATGAAAGCTTTTACACAAGCAAGGCATAGCTAGTAACTACTATAAATTGATCAATAATACTATAAACATACATTCTCTTTCGATTGATTGCATGCATTTCATTTTCCATAAAAGAGGGAAGAACTTGGGAATAATAAACAGGTTGCAAATGCTTGAACCTTAGACATATTAAATGTCATCTCGTAAAGGTGAACATGAACTATCTACATGAACCAACTAAGTTAAAGTCTGAGTTCTTAGAAACTGTGTACTTTTGTTGGAACTAAGAACAAAGATGAATGAAAACTGACAGAAGCTTGAGCTTTAAGGCTCGATGGCTTGATGAACAAACAAAAACAGAATTGATCTTGATGAACTAAAGAAAGTAAAGAATTAAGAGAGCATTAGATGAAGAATTCTTTTATGAATTTTCATTGACTTGAAAAATGGCATAATGCCAACACATATACCAGACATAAGCTGGTCAAAGAGAAACAAAATGGTTACCTAAACATCACCTACTTCCACTAAGTACACTGAAAATTGTTAAACATAACTTGTACACTTTGCAAAGCTGATTTATCGGCTCAAACATTACCTAATTACATCAAGTACATTGACAACTTAGTTCAAATCAAACTAAACTTAGTTCAAATCAAACTAAGTAACAAAACAAACACTTGAAGTAACCAAAATGAATCAGCAGCATGAGCTTTTGTCGCAGCTGCATGGCTCGGCAGCTTGGTCTGCTCCTAGTGCTGCATGGAAGCCAGCTTCAACAACTTTAAGCACCATTATGCAGGGATTCAAGTATTACTTGAATTCCATGTTCTGGTTGAAGGGTGATAATAGGCACTGGTGAGTGGACATAGGCAGGGGAGAGGGTAAAGGAGTAGCGTTGTAGAATCATGGAGAGAGCAATTTTGGTTTCTGTGGTTGCAAAGGTCATACCAACACAAAATCGGGGTCCCAATCCAAAGGGGAAAAATGCAGCCGCATTGTAATTGGTAGCTTCGGCAATCCCATCAGCGAATCTTTCCGGTTTAAAAAGATGCACATCATCTCCCCATATTTGAGGGTCATGGTGAAGTGCAGCCTTTGCAATAAGAAGATTTATATTAGCTGGCAAAACTAGCTTTCCTACTTGAACTTCTCTTGCAACTCTTCTTGGCAGGCCATTTGTTGGACCATACAATCTTAAAGTTTCATAAATGATCATGGTGACCTGTTTGCAGAACATGAAAATGTCAGATTAAATTAAGAGATAACCATACAATTTGGAATTGTTAACAGCTTACTTACAATTTTGAGTTTAGAAATACCATCAGAATCTGGATTTTGGTTACCAAATACCTCAATCACCTCTCTTCTTGCTTTCTCTTGCCAATCTTTATGGATTGCTAAAAGTAAGACTATCCATGCAAGCAAGCCATTAACAGTTTCTTGTCCGGCAACGTAGAATGTTTTGCACTCAGCTACCAAGTCTTCCATTGAAAGCCTATTTTTGTCGTCCAAATCATGATAGGCATTTACAAGTAATCCTAGAAAATCATTGCCAAAGCTATCAGCTTCTCCATTCACAACTCTATCTTCTCTTTTCTTAACGATCTTCATCACACAATCTTGTATTTCATTTGCAAGTCTTTCAGACTCCAGCAAATCAGCAGGTTTCCATAACTTGCTGTAAAAGCAAACCAAGGTCAGGCATATATAAGTAGAAAACCAAATCCATGGGGAATGAAAGTCTAAACTTTGCACCCAAAAGCTAGTTGAAATCGAGGCAAAACTTGGGATTAATTAAGCTTAGAGGGAACATACCTGATCAAAGGAATTTCAGTATTAAAAAAATTTCGGCTCATAATTATTGATAACTTGTTCAACATGGCAAAAATCTTCTCCCCTTCCGAGTAGCTGCTACCAAAAGCTGTTCTGGATATCACTTCTGAAGTCAATAATCTAAATTCTTGATACACTTCAATCTCTTTGCCTTCTTTGCCTTTCCATTTCTCTAGCATTGTTTCAACACTTGCAATTACTGCTGGTGTCATGTTCTGCCCAAACAGTACCCCAATATTTAAGCAACAGCATAAGATTCAGCCAACAATATAAAATTTGCCAAATTGATGGCTTTACCTTTAAACTTTCCCCATGAAAAACATGATTCGTCAACTTGCGATGCTTCACCCATTTTTCACCCTCGATCATCACAAGCCCATTTCCCAGTAGGTTGCTAGCATAAACTGATGGCTTCGCTTTTGGAAAAACATTCAAACTATTTTTCATAACCTCTTTGACTAATTCAGCTTCTGAAATCACCAGTTGAGCTCGAACACCGCTCCAATACACAAAATTCTTCCCTAATCACGTAGAAAACAACAAAAAGGGTTGACCCTTTTTTACTTAAAACTACAAGTTATTAACATCATAGTGAAAAACAAGCATCCATCTTACCATATTCTTTGATCCAGGAGTGCATATGTGGCTGCAATTTGGGAAACATATCATGCGTCAAGGCCTTAGGTTTGTTCATAGCTTCCTTTCTCATTTTGATAATTTCCTTGTTGTTGCCATGGATGAATCTGTAAGGAGGTCCTTTGATTCCCTGAGAATTCAGCATATGCTGTAAACTAAGAGGCACCCACAAGTAATCATAAAGGAACTTGATTAAAGCTATGAGGAACAAAGAACATGGGACAAGAATTACAAGCTCCATCAAAACCACTCAAATTTTCTTCTCTTAACACTGAATCCAGATGTTCCTTTAATATTTGTATTGTGATTTCCATATTGGACAAGGACTTAAATGATAATTTAATGTGATATTACTGTCGTCTTTCCTTTTGGATCCTTGGAACAACGTGAAGATTAGTTGGAAGTATATGTCAGACATATTATTTTAAGTTAAAGCATCAGTGTCTATTACGCCTTACAACTAATAAAGAGTGATTATTATAGTGTTATAATCAATGGCAAAGTAAAATTGCTTCGTATGTTACTCCTCGTTCTTCCATTTAATAATGGCCTTCATCTTTTGTCCCTTTGCAACACATGAACAATTTATGGAGGGAATCTTTATGTTTGGGAAGTGCGTACAAAGGACGAATATTAACAATAATGTATATATTCCATCATTATAATATTTGTCACTATTATATTTATGTTTTTTTTATCTATCTATACTTATATCAAGTTTTTTACCGTGCCACCGATTAACTAGACATATTTAAATTAAATTTTTTATTTTTCATTTTCCATATATATAAATTAATGACTTTACCATTGTAACTAAAACATCAATTAATTTTATGTAAAACACTTAATAAATATATTTATTATATAAATCATTTTATCCATATTATCGGTGTGCGATAAATCTATAATGTTTTATTGAATTTTATTATTAGAGTTGATAGTTGTTTCATAAGCTCTAAAAATTAGTGCTTCAAGTCTAATATGTAGATGAAGAAAATTTTGGAGGAATAAAAATACATCATATGGAATTTTTTACTTTAAATTAAATTAATTAAAAAGAGGTAAGTTAATAAATTAAATCCTTTTAAAACCTCTTTAATCATAATAAAGATTATTTTATTTAGGGATAAGCATTCGATCGAATTAAACCAAATCAAGTAATTTTTTTTTGAATTAGTCAAGTTAATGAGTTCTATTTTATCATCTTAACTTGATTTAAATTTTCAAATGAAGACAAGTGAAATGAAATTTGAGTTGAGTTGAATAAATTTGTTTGAGTTTAACTTTAAAAAAAATTTAAACCGATGATATTGAAAACTTGTAGACAATATAACTAAATTCCAAGATATAGAAGCTAAATGTATACCTCATGTATTTTGAAAACTATTTTAAAGTAAACTAATGCCAACAAAAAAAAAAACAAAGATAATTAGTATGATAAACTTGATTTGATAGTGTAGTTGTTTAAAGTCTCAATTTTATCATTTTGAAAAAAATAAAAATATAATTTAACATTTTTATACTATTTTATGTTTTTAAAGAATTTTAATATATGTTTTTATTTTTTACATATTTTATAAATTTATGAAAATAAATAAAATTATTTTGTAATTTGTTAGAGGGACCAATTTTAAAATTATAAGGACCTAAAGGATATTTATATCAATATGTTACTTGAGTTTTTGAATGATTCGATTTATAGAATTAAACTCGACTCAAACTCAAAAACCGATCGATTGTTCTAGTTGAATAAAAATTATTGGTTAACTCGAAATTAAAAATATTTTTTCAAATCAAATCAAGTTTTGTTAACCTTTAATTTTATCTCTAATGAATTTAATTTAATTAACACATAAATAATGGAAAAATATTTTATCTCATGTGTTTAATAAATTAAAAATTTAAGTATTGAATTTATATTATAAAACTATTTGATATATTAATAAAAATTAAATATTACATAAAATTATTTTGTTTGATAGTAAATAAATATTGATTTTGTTTGATATATTAGTAAAAATTAAGGTGGTTTGTTGTATCCCTTAAACATGGTGGTGCTTTGCCACAGAAGAGAGCTGGGTAAAGTAAATGTAGGTGTGACTGTAGATAGAATAACAAGGTCCGCTGCAGTGTGCGGTGCTAGATGCCTTGGCCATTTTTGACCCTTTCTCGTCTTTTTTTTTTTTCAATGTTTAGAATACTTCGCGTCCAAGCATGAATTGAAACCTTGATTAGGTCATTTAAAAATAGAATATTTTGGCATGGACTTAGAGAGATCTTTTTCATGTTTTTATTTTCGTACATTTTTGTGCTTTTCTCTTGACACTAGCTAATTCTTTTTAACGTCTTGTTATACATAGAGCTCGAGCTCGAGCTCGCATTTGATAGCTTAACATGGTTGTGTGCGGGTGTTGAAATATGCAATTTATTATTATCTGGATATATAATCTAATTTAAATGAACTTTATTTATGTGTTTGTTGACTAGAAGCGAGTCTCTTTAGTTTTTAATGCTACTAATAAATTAAACTTCTGAAATGCGTTATATGATTATTTATCGATAAAGGAATCAATAGTGTTCATCTTGATTATCAAGAAGGTAAGAAAAGATTGGTTTCTATGAATTTGTCAACAACTATAACCAATTTATCAAAGAATATTAAATTTTATCTTTGCATCAATTATTAGACTCATGAATCTAAAGTGATATTTTACCTTTGACTAAGTTTTCATTATATTGATTTGAAACTTCATTTCTAATTTGGCTTTTCATAATCTAACTTTTAAATTTGATTCTAACTTCAAAATCTCTTTCTTTCTTTTTTTTTACTTTGTTTTATTGAAAAAATGATTTTTACTAATCATTATGGATTAATTTGACCATGTTCATTGCTATCTACATTTTTTTTGAATCATATACTTATTTTTATTAGATTTGGCACCCATGATATTTTATTAGAGCAATAAGAGGATAATCTTGTTAAGTTCTTGCATGAAATCTTTTACACAAGGAAGACATTGTTAGTAGACCATAAATTGATCAACAATACTAGAAACATAATGCATTCTTTGTTTATTGATTGCATGTTTTACCATTTTGGTGAATAGCATTTGCATGCATTTCCTTTTGCATAAAGGAGGGAAGAGATTGGGAATAATGAATGGGTTGCAAATGCTAGAACCTTAAACATATTATACGTCATCTCTTAAAGGTGAATACACAAACCAAGTTAAACTTCAAGTTCTTAGCAGTTGTGTACTTTAAGCATCATTATGCAGTGACTCAAGTATCACTTGAATTCCATGTTCTGGATGAAGGGTTAAAATAGGTATTGGTGAGTGTACATAGGCGGGGGAGAGACTAATGGTGTAGCGTTGTAGAATCATGGAGAGAGCAATTTTGGTTTCTATGGTTGCAAAGGTCATACCAACACAAAATCGAGGTCCCAGTCCAAATGGGAAAAATGCGGCTGCATTGTAATTAGTAGCTTTGGCAATCCCTTCTGCAAATCTCTCTGGTTTGAAAAGATGCACATCATCTCCCCATAGTTGGGGGTCATGGTGAAGTGCAGCCCTCGCAATAAGAAGATCTATATTAGCTGGCATGACTAGCTTTCCTACCTGAACTTCTCTTGCAACTTTTCTTGGCAGGCCATTTGTGGCACCGTACAATCTTAGAGTTTCATATATGATCATGGTCATCTGTAGAATATAGCATATTACTTTAAAGAATATAATGTACTAAATGCGTAGTAGTATAGACCAGGATTTAAATAATAGTCACAACGCGATAATATTTGTTAGGTTGGCAATTACGATGAAGATGACGTGACTGAAAAGCCTTGGCGATTGAGAATTAAATTCTTGGACTACACTATATATTGTGGAATGGTTGACAGTTTACTTACAGTTTTGAGTTTTGCAATGCTTTCAGGATGTGGATTTTGGTTACCAAATATGTCAATCACCTCTCTTCTTGCTTTCTCTTGCCAATCTCCATGGATTGCTAAAAGCAAAAGAACCCAAGCAAGCAAGGCATTAACAGTGTCGTGTCCGGTCCAGTAAAATGTTTTGCACTCATCTACCAAGTCTTCCAATGAAAGCCTGTTATTTTCATCCGAATCATGATAGGCATTTATAAGTAATCCTAGAAAATTATTGTCGAAGCTATCAACTTCTCCATTTACAGCTTTATCTTCTCTTTTCCTGACAATCTTAATCACACAATCTTTTATTTCTTTTGCAAGTTCTTCAGACTCTAGCAAATCAGCAGGTTTCCATAACTTGCTGTAAAAGCAAACCAAGGTCAGCCATATATAAGAAGAAAACCAAATCCATGGGGAATGAAAATCTAAAATTTGCATTCAAAAGCTAGTTCAAATCAAGGCAAAATTTGGGATTAATTAAGCTTAGGGGGGAAAATACCTGATCAAAGGAATTTTAGTATTAAAAAGATTTCGGCCCATAATTATTGATAACTTGTTCAACATGGCAAAAATCTTCTCCCCTTCCAAGTAATTGCTACCAAAAGCTGTTCTGGATATCACTTCTGAAGTCAATAATCTAAATTCTTGATACACTTCAATCTCTTTGCCTTCTTTGCCTTTCCACCTTTTTAGCATTGTTTCAACGCTAGCAATTATTGCCGGTGTCATGTTCTACCCAAACATTTCCCGAATATGTAAGAAACAACATAAAATTTGCCGAAATATTTTCATTGTACATGAATAATTCTACTAAACTGATATATTTCAAGACTTTACCTTTAAGCTTTCCCCATGAAAAGCGTAATTCGTCAACTTCCGATGCTTCACCCATTTTTCACCATCGATTGTCGCAAGCCCGTTCCCCAGTAGCTTGCTAACATAAAATGATGGCTTCGCTTTTGGAAAGACATTTTCACTATTTTTCAGAACCTCTTTGACTAGTTCAGGTTCTGAAATCACCACTTCAGCTCGAATACCGTTCCAATAAACAAAATTCTTCCCTAATCATATAAAAGACAAAAGGGTCGATCCTTTTTCTTACTTAAAACTACAAGTTTATATATCATAGTGAAAAACATGCATCCATCTTACCATATTTTTTGATCCAGGAGTACATATGTGGCTGCGTTTTGGCAAATATATCATGAGTCAAGGCCTTGGGTTTGCTCATAGCTTCCTTTCTCATTTTGATAATTTCCTTGTTGTTGCCATGGATGAATCTGTAAGGAGGTCCTTTGATTCCCTGAGAATTCAGCATATGCTGTATACTAAGAGGCACCCACAAGTAATCATAAAGGAACTTGATTAAAGCAATGAGTAACAAAGAACATGGGACAAGAATTACAAGCTCCATCAAAACCACTCAATTTTTCTTCTCTTTACACAGAATCCAGATGTTCCTTTAATATTTGTATTGTGATTTCCATATTGAACAAGGACTTAAGTGATAACTTAATGTGATATTACTGTCGTCTTTCCGTTTGGTTCCTTGGGACAACATGAAGATTAGTTGGGAGTATATGTCAGACATATTATTATTATAAGTTAAAACATCAATGTCTATTACGCCTTACAACTAATGAGGATTGAGATAAACATTATCAAAATACAATTACTTTATAGATTACTCGTCGACTTTTCAATTAAAAATGGCCTTTAATCTTTGTCCAATTGCAGCATATGAACGATATATGGAGGGAATCTCTATGTTTGGGAACTACATACAGGGAATATTAACAATAAATTACTAATTATTAAATTTTCTCTCTAATTAATATAATTAGCCATATCCTTCTGTCATAATTTATGATGTTTACCATTCTCTTAATTCCAACAATTTGTAAATTATAGTTGCTTTGCACACTTTTCTGGTTTGAGGAACTTTTTTCTTTATCATTTGAAGAAGAAAATGTAATTAATGTTATAGAACTCTAAGGAAATGTTAATGATCAATTAATCTTAGCTATCCATGTGGTTCTAGTACATTTACTAACATTTACCAATGTATTGCTTATGGCCCGTAACAACATTCTTGGAGCTATAATAATATATGTTGAACAATAACAACAATAATTGTTTGAGCTTTAAGGTGTTCCATTAAAGTGTTGCACAGAGTGGTGCAAACAACATTGTTAGTGCCATAAAAAAGTTGACAATTTATTTTTGTAGTTATAAGATATATTACACTTCTAAGAAAGAATACAAGTTTGAATTTGTCGATTGAGTCTTAGTTCGATTGGCATGGGCATTGTTGCCAATATAGAAAGACATGAGTCCTTATTGTTAGGAAGATAACTATTTGATTTCCCAATTGTTCGATCCTATTTAAGGCATAGACACCCTCTCCGATGAAGATAGTTTTGAAGAGTATAATTTAATTTTGCTTGTTAGATATTACTTCTTTAAGGCGATTATATGAACAAACTGGATTGACACCTATCGGGTTCTCAGCAGTTGAATACTTCAAACATCATTATTCATTATGCAGTGACTGGAGTATTACTTGAATTCCATGTTGTGGTTGAAGGGAGTTGTTGGTGAGTAGACATAAGCAGGGGAGAGGGTAAAGCTATAACGTTGTAGAATCATGGAGAGAGCAATCTTTGCTTCCGTGGTTGCGAATGCCATACCGACACAAGATCGAGGTCCCGATCCGGAAGGAAAAAATGCAGTAGTATTGTAATTGGTAGCTTTGGCAATTCCTTCGGCGAATCTCTCTGGTTTAAAAAGATGCACGTCATCTCCCCATAGTTGAGGGTCATAATAGAATGCAATACTCGCAATCTGAAGATCTATATTAGCAGGCAAGACTAGCTTTCCCAAGCGAACTTCTTTTTCAACTTTTCTCATCATGCCACTTAGTTGGTGTTGAAGTTGGCCTGCATGCAGCCAAGTAGAAGAGAAGGTCCCCGAGCCATGCATGTTGCAGCTGAAGATGCTGCTGCAGCTTCAGTTTAGTTTTGTTACTTTAATCAACATTTTGTAACTTAGTTAGATTCAAACCAAGTTGTTAATGTACTTAATGTAATTTGTCAATGTTTGAGCTGATAAATCAGCCTTACTAAGTGTGCAAGTTATGTTTTATTAGTTCCAAGGTTTCTTAGTGGTAGTAGGTAATGTTTAGGTAACCATTTTGTTTCTCTTTGACCAGCTTATGTCTGGTATATGTATTGGCATTATGCCATCTTTTTGAGTAAATGAAAATTCATCAAAGAATTCTTCATCTAAAGCTCTCTTAAATCTTAGATTCCTTTAGTTCTTCAAGCTCGATTCTGTTATTGTACAGCAAGTATCGAGCCTTGAAGCTCAAGAAATTGCATGTTTCATTCATCTTTGTTCTTAGATCCAACAGTTGGCTATACAGTCTTAGAGTTTCATTAATGATCATGGTCATCTGTCAAAATCAAAATATGTCAGATTACATCATAGAATATAGTGTATTAAATGCATTGTATTCATCGTAATTGATTACGATAATATATGTTACGTCTGCAATCACAATAAATTGAAATGATTAGACAATTTGCTTACAATTTTGAGTTTGGCAATGCCTTCGGCATATGGATTTTGGTTACCAAATATGTCAATCACCTAGCCTCTTGCTTTCTCTTGCCAATATCCATGGATTACTATAAGCAAGATAGTCCAAGCAAGTAAGAATTAACAGTTTCCTGTCCAGCAAAGTAGAATGTTTTGCATTCATCCACCAAATCTTCCATTGAAAGCATGTTTTTGTCATTCAAATGATGAAAGGCATTTACTAGCAATCCTAAAAAATCATTTCCAAAGCCATCAACTTCTCCACTCACAAATTTGTTTTCCCTTTTCTTAACAATCTCCAGCACACAATCGTGTATTCCTTTTTCGAGTTTCTCTGACTCAAGTAAATCAGCAGTTTTCCAAATTTTGATGTAAAAAACACAAGTCAGCTCTATACATGGAATAAACAAAGATAGTGGCATAGTGCCATACATTTTTCATGGCAGAATTTAGGATTGATTAAACTTTAGAGGGTGTCAACTAGTCATTAAATATAGTGGCAAATTACTTGCATTGATTAAACCAGGACAACCCTCTCTCTCAAATAATAAAAAATTAAGGTTTAGAGGCAACATACTTGATGAAAGGAATTTTAGTCTTAAAAATATTTCGGCCCAAAATGATTGACAACTTCTTCAACATATCAAAAATCTTCTCTCCTTCCAAGTAATTGCTGCCAAAAGCTGTTCTTGATATCACTTCTGAAGTCAACAATCTAAATTCATTGAACACTTCGATTTCTTTGCCTTCTTGACCTTTCCACTTTTTCATCATTGTCTCAACGCTAGCAATTATTGCTGGAGTCATGGTCTGCCCAAAAAATAGTTTAATCTTAAGTACCAAAGGAACGGTATAAGATTTGCCAAAATTTATGGTCTAATGGGTTATGTGGTTGGAGGCTTTACCTTTAAGCTTTCACCATGGAAAGCGTAATTGGCCAACTTTCGATGCTTTGCCCATTTTTCGCCCTCAAGGAACACAAGCCCATTCCCTAGGAGCTTCCTACCATAAATTGAAGGCGTTCTTTTTGGAAAAGCTTGTTCACTATTTTTCAAACCTCTTCGGCTAGTTCAGGTTCTGAAATCACCAGTTCAGCTCGAACACCGTTCCAATAAAGAAAATTCTTCCCTAATCACATAAAATACAAAAGGGCTGATCTTTTTTTAGAACTAAAATTTAGAAATCATAGTGAGAACATGCATGGAATCTTACCATATTTGTTGATCCAGGTGTAAATATGTGGCTGCACTTTGGGAAATATGTCATGCGACAAGGCCATAGGTTTGCTCATTGCTTCCATTCTCATTTTGGTAACTTGTTTGTTGTGATGAAGTTGTAAGGAGGTCCTTTGATTCCCTGTGAATTCATCATATGTTGTACACGGAGAGGTACCCACAAGTAATCATAAAGGAACTTCATTAAAGCTACGAGGAAGAAACAACATGGGACAAGAATTTCAAGCTCCATCAAGACACTCATTTTTCTTCTCTTTATTCTGAATTCATATGTTCCTTTACCTCTGGTTTTTTCCTTTTATAAATGTTTTTTCCATTTCCATTCATTTGGTCATATTCAAAAGGTGAATCGGGGAGCCCTAAACATTTTAAGAAATTTAGTTGTTTTTTTTTTTTAATTGTATTCGGCTCCAAATTTGTTTATAGTTTGGAATATTCTTCCATCTAAAATATAAAAGTAATATTTTAATGGATATGAATTTATGAGATAATTTTGATAGTGTTAAAAGATTATTAAAAATTAATATTATCATTTTAATTAAAATAAGTATTTAGACTAACTAATAATATTATAAATTAAGATATTAAATTACATAAAAATAAAAGTATAGAGATTAATTCTCAAAGCATAATTTGACTGCAGTTATATAATCTAAAAAAGCAAATGGTTGTGACACAAGTAATGAATGCAAATGGCATTTCTTTTATATGTAACTAGTATGATTCTCGAACCATGTTTTGCGTCGGGTTAATTATTTTTAAATCTAATAATTAATTAAAATATTTAAAGTTAAAATATGCTTCAAGTCTTTATATTTTTCGTACATTTAGAATTTAATCTTTACACTTTTTATTAGAAATTTAATTCCTTAACTTTTTAATTTAAAATTCTAATTTAATTGTTAACATGTTAAATCTAGTGACATATAAAAAAAAAAAACTCGTTTGGCATATCCATATAACAAAAAAATGACATTCAAAACTAAAATTTAATCATCATCATTTCGAAAAAAAAAGAAAGAAAGAAAAGCGTTTGTATTTGAACATGTGTAAAATAAGGCATATCCATATAACATGTTAAATTATTTTTGTGTTGGGTTAATTATTTTTAATTCTAAAAATCCAAAACTAGAAATAGTGCAGAATTTTTCCCTTTCGACTCTTTAATTTTAAGAATTAGTAATTGTCTTTCTCCAAATTTTACTACCCAACTTGAGAACAAACAACTAATTTACAAATTTAAACCTTTTCAATTGCAAAAAAAAAAAACCTTAATAATAAAAACGAAACTATAACCACACTAAAATATCTCATGTAAAATATTTGAGAACTTTTAACTTTGCAACTATTATTAAAAATTTAAAAATAATAAATATAAATATAAAGGAAAATAATATTTGATGCACCATGTAATATGTAAAATTAATGAAACCACGATAAAATATCTCATCAATGAGAAAAAAAATTAGTAAAAGACTTTTAGGTAAACTATATTCAAGGTCGTTAAACTATTAGTAAGTTTATGTTTTGGTCATTCAACTTTAAAAATTACAAAATGATCATTAGAGTATTTAAAAGTTTTCATTTAAGTCACTTAGTTGTTAAAATCGCTATTACATGTGGCATTCTCTATTCGCACTTCCTGCATTAATCGAAAGCTCTCATTCTCATTCTCTTCTACAATTCATTTTTTTTCATGAAACAGTTTTGAATGTCACAAATCTACGAACTAAAATCCAAACAACTTTCTTCTTTGATCTCCAACATTGACCATCAAATCAACTTTAATCTAAAGTATGTTTTTCTACTTGCCAATGGGTACTAATCCACCATACATATCATTGAATCACTGTTTATAGCTCACTAGTTGGACTTTAAAAAGAAACTTAGCAGCTTAGTGACTTAAATAAAAACTTCATAATAGTTCAATGACTTCAATGAAAATTTTCGAATAGTTTAGTAATCAGCTTTTAAGTTTTTAAATTTAAGTGATTAAAAAAACGTAAATTTACTAATAATTTAATAACGTTGAGCGTAATTTAACCGATACGTATTTTGATAATAGTAAAATGGGCCCTAAAATACTAACAACAAAATGTACATTTAACACCTGATGAATAAAGCTCAAAACAATTGGATATGGTACCTTTAAGAGTAATCTGATTGGACATACACTTCGAACCAATCAGTTTCAAGCCCAAGGGATTTTGAAAATGAGTTTTAAGAACCAAATTAAAACCCATAAAAACTGTGCAATGATCCAAATCAAAGCTCAATCTTATTGTATTTTGAATTTTTTAAATAAAAAAATTCTATATACTTTTTTTAATATTTGCAAGATTGATATAGGCATTATTGTCAATGCAAGAGGACTTGAGTTCAAGTGCACTTCAGCGCATTATCCTACTATTTATGAATTGTGGGTGAGCTATAAATAGTTCTAGATATTGTACCAAAAAAAGCAGATATGATCATAAGATATATTATTAAAAAAACTTCTATACTTGAATCATATCAAATTTATCTTTTATCTTTTAATTTATTTCATTCAATAATTAAGTTTAGTTATGCCTCCAATCCCTCTACTTTTTGAATTTTTGAATTTTAATCCGTTTAATTTTAAGTATTAGAATTTAGGTGTCTATTTGTTTGATTTTAAAATTAAAGCCAATTTGGTAACAAATTTGGATACATGACATTTTAAAGGATAAATTTAAAATTAAAGTCCAATTAATAATATATATATATATATATTCAAATTTAACAACAATCAATTAACAATGTTATTAATTGAATTTTAATTTTAAATCAAAATTACTAAAAGAATTAAACCATATATACATGGTACAAATACCTTTTAATCTCTCTCAAATTTAATATTGAGAAAATTGGTCCATCCATATTAAATTTGAAAGTGAGCAACTAAAACAATTAATCACATCTTTAATGTTTTAGTTAATTATATATATTTTCTTAACATAATAACAAATTTAGCCGTTAAAAGTTACCCATTCTATCAATTTGGTCTTAATTTGATAGATTTAGTTTGCAACATTTACACATTTTGTCAACAATTGCACATAATACATAGATATCAAGGGCTAAATGTGTTACTATATGAATCAAAATTATGTACAATTGTCAAAAAATATTAACGTCATGATTAATTATCCTTAATTCTCATTTTCATAATTGACAGTGTAACGATCCAAATTTCCAGTACAGTAAACAATATGGTTCCAAGTCCTATATATGCTTGGCCCCAAGCACCTCCGATCACCCCACACTTTTTCTAAATAATTTTAAAATGTTTTTAAAGCTCCAAATGATTCTAACTTCATTTTATGATTTTATAAAATGTTTGGACGTGTGAAATTTTAAAGGACTTGAGATTTCCGTTATGTATATATGTATTCCGGTAACATAGTCTAATCGTACCGTGCATCAAGGCAGGTGAGAGGTGTTACAAACGATGATTAAATTGTTTCAAATTTTTTAGAGGGATCAATTTGCTTAATATCAAAATTAAAAAGGACCAAAGAAGTATTTTTACCTATATAAACAGAATAAATACAAAAAGAAACAGAAAGAGGCCCTCCCTCCAATCCCTCTATTTCTCCTTTCTCTCTCCATACTCTTCTCCTTTTTTAATTTTTTCTCTTTTGCTTTGCCAACTTAAACTCATATCCATGGCAATACCAGTCTTAAAGCTAGTATTGTTGTTCCTCCCATTGCTAATAAACGTCTTCTCGTTTGTTCAAGGCCAAACCTGGTGTGTGGCTCGAAGTGATGCCAGTAGCCAAGCTCTACAAAATGCACTAGACTATGCATGTGCCTCTGGTGCTGACTGCACCCCTATACAATCTAATGGCCTTTGTTTCCTTCCAAATACAATCCAAGCTCATGCTTCCTACGCTTACAATAGCTACTATCAACGTAGGGCAAAGGCACCTGGTTCTTGTGACTTTGCTGGCACAGCCACTGTTGCTAAAACTGATCCCAGTTTTGTTCTTTAAAACTCTTCAATTGTGTTTCTGTCTTCTTCTTTTTGTCATTTTTGAGTGGTCTTTAGAACTGGGTTTTTGATTATTTTGTTGCTCTGTTTTGCAGGTTATGGATCTTGTATGTACCCATCTCCTCAAAGGTATGCTGTATGCATGTTTTTTTTTTCTTGGATTACTTTAAAAAAAAAAGGAATTATCTTTAAATATTTTATATGCAAAAATGAAGTTGGGGGTTCCACTATTTTGAACATTAGTACATTTCCTCCTTTTTCTTTTTTTCCTTTTCTTTAATCGGTGTAGCTTTAGAAAGAATTTGGACTAATTTCTTGAGTTTCACGCATTCCTTTGATAGTAAATGGTAGCTGAGATTTACATTGGTTTAATAATGCTCTTAGTACCTATACTTTTTTTCACTTTTGAAATTTAGTCTATTACTTTTTGTTAAGAATTTAGTCTCTCTTTACTCTTTTAATTTAATAATTGAAATTTAGTTGTTAGCATAGTGAAAAAACCAATATAAGAAAATAAAGGATTAAATTTCTAGAATTAAAAGTAGAGGTATTTCATGATTATATTGATTTAAATTATTGTATTAAATATATCATATTTATGAATGGATGTTAAATTTATACTAGCGAAATTTCAGTAGATTAAGTGTGTTTGGACGAGAGTACTACTATGAAAATGACTTTTAAGAAGCTCAAAGGCGGATTTAAAATGTTCTATTTTGGCCCTTTAAATTTTAAAAATTTAAATTAGTAAATATAAAATTACATTTTGACCCCTAAAAATAATAAAATTAATTTAATCCTTTAAAAATTATAAATATATAGATAATTTAATTTCAGCCCCCTAAAATTTTTTCTTGGCTTCACCCCTGAAGAAATTTTTATGTTGCACCCAATTTATGTTCAATGTTTATTGGGTCAAGTGAGAAGAAGTTCGATATTCCTTAAATGAAATTTTGAGTTCGATTCTTATGAATATAGAAAATTATGTTCAAAGAAATTACACCTTGAAAGAGAGTATAACTTTACTCGATTTTAGATTTAATTGAAAGGTAAACTACATTCAAGATTACTAAACTATTAGTAAGATTACATTTTGGTCACTCAACTTCAAAAAAATTATAAAATGGTCATTGAACTACTCGAAAGTTTTCATTTAAGTCATTGGGTTGTTAAAATTACTGTTGTATGGCTTTCTTTGTCTGCATTGCTTGCAGCACTCAAAAGCTTTCATTTCCCTTCTCTTTTACAGTTCAATTTTTTTATGAAATAACTTTTAACGTCACAAATCTATAAACTAAAATCCAAACAGTTTTTCTCTCCGATCTTCGACACTAACCGTTAGATCAACTTGGATCTACTTGTCGGCAGGTATTTATCCACCATACCGATTGTTGAATTGTTGCTTGGAGTTCACTAGCTGAACCTCTTTTTTTATTTTAAAAAAAAAACTTAACACCCCAATAAATTAAATAAAAACTTTTAAATAGTTTAGTGACTTAAATAAAAAATTTTGAATAATTTATTGCTCATTTAATAACTTTTTGAAGTTGGGTGTAATTTATTATTGAAACCCTTGTGGCTTGTAAGAGGATCAAAGACAGAAAAACAAAAAGGCGCAAAATAAGATATTGTTTAAATCCTAATTAACTAACATGAATCAACTTTGCATAATCCTTTGATTCTCAAGTGGGTGTGAGCCTTTCATGGTGATGCTGTAATTGAGTAGATGTCTGACACGTGTTTCTCGGCATGATCTCTAACCGTCCATTTTCGTATCCTACATGCAGTCGTCACTTTGTGAAGGTTTACACCTTTTACGTTTCCAGGCTTATTTATGTCTGTTGGTCACTTCTTTGCTTGTAATGTTTTCCTACTGTCTTTTCTTGAAAGACATCTAACGGTCAAAAAACACTCTAGATATTTGGATTCCGGAGTTATACATGGGTAGTTCAAGATCAATTCGAGTTTAGATTTAGATGAAAATTTGATTTGTCTGCCATGATTTACTTACTAAAACACTTTTTTTTTTTTTTAAATTTTATAATTATTTTTACATTTTTAAATAAAATCGAGCTCAGAATAAATCGAAGCAGAGGATATAAAAATAGAGTCGAAATTGAGGCGAGCAAAAACTCGTCCCGTCTCACCATGTTCTCATCTCTATCCATGGGCGCATTGCTGGGCTCCAGCAAAAGCTAATAGCTCCTTTTGCCTATTTTTTGAAAATTACCAACCAAATTGGATTCCATCATTATTTGTAGTTTTTGTCACTGTTATTTTATTGATTTTAAAAGCTTAAGTTATGAAATTTCCAGCACATCCGGAGGGACAGCTATGCCAAAAACAGGGTCGTGGAACAATCCGAATGTGCCAACTACGACAACCACACCGATCAATGGCGGAGGTGGCGGTCCGGGGCTCAATTACCCTGGATTCAGCCCTCCATTTCTCTCTAGAGCTTCATTTGATAGTACAGTCAACACAAGCTCAATGTCTATCCTGCTCTTACTTGTTCTGTCATTTATTTTGCATCCAATATGGAACTTTTTAAACCTTGATGCATGACCCCAGTGATAGGAAGAGGCGTTTTTGTTAGAAGTTGAAGCCCTATTTCTCAGCTATTTATGGAAGGATGCTGGTGGTATCGATCATTTAGTTGTCTACTTTATGAAGACATTGTTGGTTAATCTAGAGATCACATTTAATTAGCTTAATGAGGAGCTTAAGCTAATGTCACGGCCGCACGATAATGGAGCTAAAGTCTTCTTTACCAGCAATAGAAATCTCTCTATTAGAATACAGCTATCTTTGCTCTCTCACAAATTCATTTCAATATTTATGTTACTTGGAGTACTGAGAATAATGGTATCTAAGCAAGCATATATTATTTTCAAATTATGTCTTGTAATTACGTTATCAAAACAAATTAATTATTTATTATTAACAAATGTGATTATTAAGTTTGTTTTGGTGTCCGCCATAAATGATCTGCTTTCCGATTAAGACCGATCTGACCCTTTTATTTTGGATATAGTTAACCAAACCATATAGTTCGCCTGTATAAGTCTGCACCTAATGGGTTCACACCACCATGCAGGCGAACCCATACTCAAGAGACACGTGTTGACCCTAGAGTAGGATACATGTTGGCCTACATAAGAGCCTCCTTAATCTTAGTATGTCAAACCAAGGGACCGTGTCTTATAACAAAGAAATTGACCTCCATGAGAAAGGAACTCTCACGAAAACATTCAACAAAGTTACAAATATTTATTTCAAACTTTTAAGATTCTAAGTACTACTTGCATAGTTACATCAAACTTATTTCATTTAATTAAAATTACGAACCTGCAAATTATATCACAATAATGTTCCTTTTGAATCCTTAATTATTTACTTTTCAATCTTTAGAAGCCAACATACATGCATGCATACATACGTACATAATCCCTTTGTGATTTATCAGCTGTATGATTTTGATGTTTAATGTGTATTTATAGCTTTGAAAGATATTTATTGGTATAAAAGAAATCATAGTCTGAGGACAGATGCCGAGATTCAAACCTAAACTTCCTTGGCATCACTTTTTAATGGTGACTGCAGATGAATCAACTTAATTAAGCTTTGGAATTTACTCCTAATTAATTACGTCGGGTTCAACAGGGCATCTATCAGGTTGCCTAACTATATAAACCACATCACCAGTAGTCCCATAAGCATCTTGATTACGGTACCATGTCCACAGTGCATGAGTCTCATTTTTCACCTGCAAAACACTTGCTGTTAATGTTTTTTTTGTATAATTAAAGTACCCTTTGTGTCCGTTTTACTGTCCATAGAAATTAATCTTAATGAAATATCTGCATAATATACCTCAAGGATTCCATGTCCAAAGCTGCTTTCTCTATATGCACTATAATCAGGCTGCCTATCCCAGCAGAATTTACCACTTGCCGGCCCTGATGTGAAGTTAAATGCACAGAACCCACCCATAAATTTATCCAGAGTTGTCGATGGTTTGGGGCAATTTCCGGGTTCATCAGCATGTGTAATTGCCATTTTCTCTCGGTTGCCACCATCACCAATCGTAATATGAACAGGACCGCAAGGATCCAAGTTGTAGTTATACACTCGATTCGACCTCTCGTAGGCATGAACCTATTGATTATCACCAAATGAACACGACCATCAGCTCTTCGAGTGAATGTAATTGAATTAATTCATTATAAAGCACGAATTACATGTCCATTGAAGACTATATCAACTCCGTATTTGTATAATAAATCTTCCATTGCTACCCTCATACATTCAGCTTCTCTATAATGTGCAGTATATGTACTGTACCATGGAGGATGCCATGTTGCAACCAACCATGGAGTCACTTTTCTATCAACTTTTGCAAGGTCCTTCTTCAACCACTGGTATTGATCCCCTGATTTGTTATAGTCGGTGTAACCACCGAGCATCACGAAATGAATGCCACCTGCATTAAAAGAATAATAGAATGTCGACGATGATCCGCTCTCCTCCGATGGAAATGCGAATCGAGCACTATAAGCCGCAAATGTCTTCTTCTCAATCTGTTCTTCTATTTCATGGTTCCCTTCTATCATCATCAAGGGAACCTTAGACACCAAAGGCTGCATAAACCTGCACATTTACAACAAATACTATCGTAATGTCATGTTGTGGCTTGTGACCGCTATTTAAATCCATGAAAAATCGTTAAAATTTACCGGCCCCAATAATCCCAACGAGGCTGATACGTTTCGTGAATAGGAGTATCGGAGAAAGCGCAAGAGTAGCAATCGGCACCGGTGCCATTGGTGAGATACAAGTTGGCATAGCTTGCATCGCCGATTAACAGCACCAGGTTCGGGTGATTGCTCATAAGGTGATCAATTGTTGAAGTTGTGTTATACGTGAGCCCCAAGTCTCCGATGATTGCAATTCTTCCCGGATAACTCCTTGGACCGGAGGCCGGCATTGTTCGGAAATAATGAACATCGCTCATTGCTGGGATTGAAGGGTCTCCACATTGATAGTAATAGAAGGTGTTGGGTTTTAAACCTGCAAAGTGTGAGAAGAATTATTGGGTAATTATGGGTATTGGTGTGTATGGTATATCTTCTATGATAATTTGATTCTCGGTCTATTAATTTTGGGTTTATTTTAGTTGGATTTATTTGGTTCAAGATCTATTAATTTTGGGTGTTTGAACTTATCTTGATAAATTATTCTTTGAATTTTGGATATTATTTTGTAAAATTTTTAAAATATTCATAAATATTTTTAAAAGAAACTAATTTTCAAATAAATTAATAACTCTTATATGATAATATTTTTAAATAATTTTATATAAAATTTGAGTTATTGTCACTATTTAAATATATTTTTATTTTTAAATTATAAATAAAAATTAGTTCAATTTCTTGATTTCTTTCTCAGCCCTACCAATATTGTTTGGTACATATCGGTATAAGTTGGTATTAGCTGGAACAGAAGGAAACACACCAATGTTTTAATAAGAACAAAACTTAATCTACTTGGTACCAATCTAAAATCAAGATGATTAAGGGTGAAGTTAGGATTTTTTTTGTAAGGGGAGCAGAGCTTGTTAAGTTAAAGTGTCATTTATCTTGCATTAACTTACGATTTCATTATTGTTGAAGGAACTAAATATAAATATTTTCATTTTTGGAGGAGTTAAAGTGCAATTTCACCATATATTAACTTCTTTTTGGTTAATTACAAGACAGTAACGTGACTAGCACAACTTGAACTCAAACCACACCTAGGACGGTGAACACATTGACTATCAAGTCAACACATGGGATTATTCCTACCCTTTTATCACCCTTAAAAATGACATGTATCGACTAATATTACTAATACCGAAATAGTATTGACTACCATATTGTAAATTAAAAAAGTTAGTATTAATGCGAAAGAAATGGTAAGAAAACAAATTAGCAGAAGATAAATAAGAGAAGAAATGGTGAGAAATACCAGTGAGGCGAACATGGTGAATAATTCCAGAGGTATAATTTTGGAGGCCTTTAAATGGATAAAGTTGGCTATAAACTAATGAATGCCCCATTGCTCTCTTTGTCATTCCAAATCTCCACCTCCCATATTTTACAACACTTCCCACCGTTTTTGGATCCATTTCTTTTATATTTTCTCCTATTTGAAATTCCCCTGCAATTTCAATTTAACAATTACATTTTTAAATAATAAAGATTCTCATGGCTTTAAATTGATAATAAAAGAAAACCCAATTTTATATTCCATTACAATTTTGATTTTTTTAATGTTTATGGAATATTCAAACAATATGCCCTACACTATTCCATCACAAAGTCCTAATTTTATACAACTAACATTTGCTATAGTGCCCCTCTCATTTTCCAACTCCCATAATGTCAATTATTGTTGAAAATTGAATTTATATGATAGTTTTGAATACAATATAAGCACCTATAAATACATTCACATTATTTATTTATTCGAAAAAAAAAGTCTCTTAAATTATATTTTTGGTGAATCGAATACTTTTATCATTACATCACGCGTGATGTTTTTGATTAGTTAGAATTATTTTTTAACGGTAGGGATCAACTTTGATTATGAGATAAAGTTTAAATACTTGATTCGATTAAAAATAAATTTAAATATCTAATTCAAACAAAAGGTATAATTTAAGGGTCTTCTGTTATATTAAACAAATTCATGATTGATCATGTGGGCTAACTTTATTGTCTTTTAGTAATGTAAACTTGGAAAAGAAAGTTCAATTAAGTAGGTATTTAACTTAAAAGTATGTGCGTGTATTATTTATATATCAAACAAAACATTATATATAAGCTATGGTCTATGGATAATTAATATAGTATGCATGCATTATGCATATGCAACATTTTTTATTGAGGGGTGGTGATTGGTTTTCAGCTTTTAGGTAAGAAAAATGTATCACTGTCTTGATTATTGAATTAAATGTTTAGATAAAAAAATTGTTGTTTTTGAAAGAAAAAAAAAAGGAAAGAAATTTCTCCAGAAAATATATTTTATGAAAATTTCACTCAAAATCAACCTTTTATGTGTAACTTTGAAAGGAAAATATGTCTTTTTGAGCCATAACCAACTAATGCATTCTTCCATTTTTCGAAGTGACGCTATGCATGTCAGTGGCTTTAATGCAAACAAATTTCTAAATCTTCATTACAAGTAAATAGATATTGTTTTCTTTGAATATTATAGGGTAAATTACATTAATAATCATTTAATTATGATTTTTTTGTTATATAATTATGAAAAATTATAAAATGTTCATTCAACTATTTAGTTTTGTCTTTTTTGGTCACCCAACTATCTTGAATTTTGGGTGTTTTCGTTTTTTATATTAGTCAACTCGTGATCGAAAAAGATAAAATTGAATAATTAAATAACCATTTTATAATTTTTCATAGTTAATTGAAAGAAAAACAATAATCAAATCACCGCTAATTTACCTAACTATTTTCAAGGATTTGTCACTGTCTCCCCACGTTATAGAAGGTTCCTACGCAACACTAGAACCATTTGGTTTAGCCGGAAAGATGCACGTCAGATTTCCTTAAAGCTTAAAGGAGGTCAAAAGTTAACAGTAGATTTTTGGGAAAGATGAAAGTATAAATTAACCATTATATTGTTTTGTAATTTTATAAATCCTAAAGAAATTATAAGGTGAATTTACCTTTTTTGAACGGACAAAGCTAGTGCCTACCCATGTCTCTGCCGAAGCTCAAAGCGGGTGACAAAATCTTATAAATACTTAAATAAGAGGCTACCTATTTAAGTGTAATGATTATATGAAATGGAAGTTCCAAAATCTTAAATTTTTTTGGTAAGAAAAAAAGAGAGAAAGAGAGGGAGAAATAGACCTGTAATCCAAGAAATCCAGACAGAATCATGGGTTGATGAAAGAGAGACAAAGATTTGTTCAGGCTCCCAATAACCTGTAGCAATCCTTTGAACACGAGGATCATTGTCAGGCAAGTCCACTGCATGCCCTCTGAAACTCTTGTCCAAGGGGACTGTCACCGGCTTGAATGGTCCATCAACAGCACTTGGAATTGCTGCCCCATTAACAAAGCTAAACCTTCGCATTACAACTGAAACAAACGCTACAACAATAAACACAGAAACTGGAACTGTCCCCATGTCGCAAACTTCTAAACGAAAGATGTAACAGAGAGAAACACAAAATAAAATGAAAAGAGCTTAAGACAAGTTATCTCTCTCTCTCTCTCTCTCTATAGCATAAGTAAGTTTCAAAATACGAGCGTTTTGCATTGATCATATGAAAAATACATTGGGCAGTTGAAAAAGGAAGGCAAAAGGATGTTGAAAAGGAAACCATTTGTACATTGAGTGAAGAAAGATTTATATTAATGGAGAAAGACCATAACGAACCTCTATATATTTAAAAAAGGAAAATTAGATGGCTTTTTTTTTTCTAGCCATAATACTATATATGGATTCATATTGGGTAAATATACATTTTGGTACTTGAATTTGATCTCAAGATTATTTTTTGTTCAATTAGGTATCTAAATTTGGTTTTTTTATTCAAATTGGTACCTGAATTTGATTTCATAGCTCAAGCTGGTTCGAATAATTAAGTAGTAATTTAGACCAAAAAGCCAAGTTCAAGTACCAAATTGAACAAAGAAACCAAGTTCATGAACCTAATTGGATAAAAAAAATCTTAGGTACCAATTTGAATCCTGAAACCAAGTTTAGGTACCCAAATATATATATTTAACCATTTATATTTGATGCATTTGCATGTTATAATTTTATATATCATTAAAAACTTTTAAAACTAATTTTGTTTTGTGTAAAGTTTTGGGGTTTCTTTTTAATTCTAAATTGCAACTTAAGTTGTACTTTTGAAAGAATTGGCCCATATTCTTTAGTTTATTGTATTTTTGTCCTTTCCTTTGAAGTGTTACAAACTTGTTTAACAGCTCATTCGCTTACCTTTCAACTCTCCTTTGCTTTTTGGCGTATAATTCCTTAGGATTCGCAAGTGATAACTCCTATCATTTTAGTTTGCTAATCATATTAGCATCACTCAAGTTAGCCAAAAATATGAATTCTGTATTGCTGGTGGCAGGGTGTTCGACTCATGAGAATAGAGTACATTTCATAACTAGTCATTTATTTCTTCAAAAAACACTTACAGTAAAAAGATTAATTACTGTTACTAGCGATGAATACCTTAATTACAACAAAAAAAAATTGAAGTTTAGAAGTAAAATGTTAATCTAAATTCAAAGAATATTTATTAAAGGACTACATGACAAAGAAAAGTAAGAGGCATTGGAACTTATGTTCTAGAATGCTCTCGGACATAATTCAACATTTCATTAAGGAAGGAGCAAAGTAGATGACTATAACAGAGACATCTAATTAGTAGGAATGAGAGATTTTACCTAAGATAAGTCAAAGTTTTAGTGCATAGTTGATCTTTGAGCAGCCTGTCTATTGCTCAAATCTATTGGTTAGCTAAAGATTAGTTGATGTGACATTAAATAGAATTTCTATTTCATTCAGACGTGTTATTAGTGTAAAATTTTCTCTAATTATAGGCATAAATATTTTTCGCATGACATGATTTTACCATGCCGACAAATAGGTTTCGAGTCTTAAAAAGTTTGAGCTCTTATTAACTAATAATTGATTGATGCCGCACATATTAGCTAGCTAATCCCATTCTATTCACCCATGTCACTTTATAGAATTTTCTCTCATTATAGATAATTTTTTCATGTTACGTACTTTTTAAGTTTTACAAAAAATTGATATATTCTTGAGTGGGTATCATATAATTGTAATTTTTATCAAATCGAAAATTAAACTATATTTTAGATACATGGAATTAACCCTAACCTTTAATTAACTTATTGAATGTGTGGCACAAAAGGCCCAAATTGAGGCCCCTATCCTTAAATTAATCCTCTTAGCTATTATACATTCAAAGCCCAATAATGGGCCCATTAAGTAAATACACAATTCTTTATTTTCATTCATTTTCATTCATTTTCCTGCGTTACTTTTCTGGGCAAGGAAAGGAAATAATTAATTCCCTGAAAAAAGTTAAGGAATTTTTGGATCAATCTGAGATTTTCTGTTTCTTTTTCTTTGCAGAAATAAACTTTCCCGGCTGATTCTCACACTAAAAAAAAAATTTCAAACTTCAAATTTCATTCTCTTATTTTATTTCATATTTTGGGAAATTTAGAACGATAAGCGAAAATGAATATATTTAGATTAGCAGGGGACATGACCCATTTGTTTAGTGTTCTTGTTTTGCTTCTTAAGATCCACACAATCAAGTCTTGTGCTGGTACGTTCATTTTCCAAATATTTACTTTGCTTTTTGTTTCTGGGCTTAGTTCATTTTATGTTGTACTTTTTTCCCAGTAATTTACTGCTTAATATAAAAGAATCGAATATTTAGGTTAAATTGTGTGTGGGTTTTTGCTAGTTTATTGAATACTCAAATTGGAGCCATGTAAAATGTGGAAACTTTAGCTTAATAGAAAATGTGACCCCTTTTTTTTTTTTTTTTAATTTATGGAATATAAATTCTTGTATTTTGTGAATTTGTTTTTAGTAATTTGAATTTGTATGTATGTTCATTGGAAGTTTAGAAGCAAGGAGGTCTGATCATTAGGACTTTATGTGATGCATCTATCTTGAGTTAAAATGTAGTTAGATGTTGGATTTAGTGTCACTGTTGGCATCTTATTTTGCTGATTTCCTTTCTATTTGTACCGATAAACCTTTAGAGGTTTTGAAATTAGCAACTGATTATTTTTTGTGTGAGAGTTTTTATGGAAATCAATAAGCTAATTACATTTTGTAGGATCATACAGTCGGGTTAGTGGTTTTTATGTCATGCTGGCCTATGGTTTTGAGATGAACATCATGAAATCTGTATATGATGAGGGTATTCAACTATAAACATAGCCGAGGTAGCAATTTGTTTCATATCATGCTATTGGAAGTTTTTTTGGGGTGGCAGTGTCGACTAAATTTATATTCTTTTGATCAAGTTGATTATTTCCAGTTGCACAACTAGCTTGTTGGAAGTATTTTCTTTCTTTGCTCCTGTCCTTTTCACTTTCAAATTTTATGGGTGGTGTGATGATGGGAAGATTCATGGGTGGCTAAAGCCATCTTACTCACTAGAAGTTGAGGCTGTTATTTTTAGAAGTTAGAGATGCTATATCAATTGAGGATGCAGTGAGCAAAAGCTTGCTAATAATAAGTGACTGTACACATGCGTGGGTTCTATCACATGTTGATGGAGTATTTGGTGCTCTTTCTTCACAAATTACATATGTATAGATAATTGTATAACATCTCGACGTTGATTACTGTTACGAGGGGAAAAAAAACACAGCATGTAATGAAACTCAAAAAGTAGGAATCCTAGATCCTTGTATTCATTCATAGGCATTTTACAACATTTTATTTAACTTGAGCAAGATTCCATTTTGGGCCTGGTCTTTTCCTGTTCGTTCCCTAGTTTATATACCTCCACTGTGCCATTGTGTATTTGTGTTCGACATTCAGTTCTGTCTCACAATCCCCGTCATGTCTTATGAGTGATTTTCTGGCTCTAAATAACTATGATATTTTTGTGCAGGCATTTCACTGAAGACTCAGGAACTCTATGCTATTGTCTTTGCTACTCGTTACTTGGACATATTCACTAATCATATCTCGCCTTATAACACAATCATGAAGTTAATATTCCTGGGCAGCTCTTTCTCAATTGTATGGTACATGCGGTATCACAAAATAGTTCGTAGATCTTATGATAAGGACCAGGATACATTTCGACATTACATCCTTATACTGCCTTGCCTGATTCTTGCCCTTCTTATAAACGAGAAGTTCACCTTCAAAGAGGTATCGACATCCTTTTGTTTGTTGGAATATGATAACTGTATGTTCATATTAATTACTGGTTAACTTAGAAGCTCTGTAAACTGTTGATCTGTTTTATATTAATTATTCATTATTATCCTTCTGGTTATATTTTTATATATTGATTATTGTCTTAAAAAAATTTTTTGAGCAGGTCATGTGGACATTTTCCTTGTATTTGGAAGCTGTTGCGATACTTCCTCAGCTTGTATTGTTGCAAAGGACTAGAAATATTGACAACTTGACTGGACAATATGTGTTTCTTCTTGGGTAACCACTGTATTCTTTAAAAATCCTAATCAGTTGCAAGTTTTCTATTTTATTACCTTGCATGAAGGACCCTTATTTCCTGGCTCAGTTCCCTATAATGTTGCCTCCTTCCTGAGGAAACAAAAGAGAGAAAGTCTCTAAATAGAGTTGACATCATATTGCCGCTTGGTTGCCACTGATTTCTTTTTGATGAAAAGTTGATATAATTATATGTTGGACCAAAGTTGTCTATTTTCAGATGTGATTAACTGCAGTTGAATTTTGCGAGTATGACTGTTTTTGTATAACTTTTGTTATGTGCTTTCATGTCGTTTTTAGTCTTTTACACTGTGTTCTATCTTTGTTTGCTATTATCCTAAGTTAGGAGACAAGGTGCCATTAGGAGCAATGTGACCTCAAAGTTCATATCCCTTTAGCCTTCAGTTCTACCTTTTCTTCCCTTTCTTTATGTAGTTTTTGGGAGTTGGGGGTCACAGCGATGTAGTCGGTACATGTGACTTGAAAGATGCCTAAAAACTTCAAGAGCATAGTGTTGTATAAATCCGTTGGAGAAATTTTTTTGGTACATTGATGCCAACTTACAACAACCCTTGTCACTACAACCGTGGCTTTGTTGGCTTATGTATGCACTCTCTTTGTCTTTATAGGTCACCAACTTCCTAATGTCTAATTCTTGGTTATGGACTAATATAGTTCCTTGTTATTGCAGTGCATACAGAGCATTGTACATAGTGAACTGGATTTATCGGTACTTTACTGAAGACCACTTTGTCCACTGGATAAGTATGTACTCTTCTCTGTCTCCCTTCATCTTTTACTCCAAGTCGGTAGCCATGGGTGTATGACGAGTGTGTCAATATATCTACCCCAACACATTTGTTATATACTATGCTATATGTGTTATTTCTAACACCTTGTTTACATGATTGCTGCCTTTCAGCTTGGATTTGCGGTCTTGTCCAGACATTGCTTTATGCTGATTTCTTCTACTATTACTTCCAGAGGTAACCCCCTTTCTCACGCTCTGGAAAGCACTTCATACCTATGTGAATGATTGCAACTTATTTGATTATTATGCCTGCAGCTGGAAGAACAACATGAAGCTCCAATTACCAGCTTGAGATTTTAATGGTGCAAGTTTTGTAGTAGCATACATAGACTTACATCATATGGGTTCAAATTTATCAGTATTTCAATTAATTTTAATTTCACTATGTTATATTGTAATATTATGTAAAACGAATCATAAAAGCAAGTGAAAAGACATAAGTTTTTCCACCTATTAGAACTTTTTGAAAATTGATGTGAAGCTCGAAATGACCGTCACAAGTAAGCATATTAAACGTGTGAAGAGAAGACCATATTTTTCCACATAACTAAATCTTTTTACACCATAGGAACTTTCATCGTCATCAAGTTGGACATAGATGGAACTCACGTAAAAATAATTTTTCATATAAAACCTAAAAACTAGAAATTGAACTGTAATAATTCTCAATTGACGCGGTCAGTAGTAATGAGCTTATCTTTAAAGTTTGGGTTATTTTTCTCAATTATAGATTAGTATTTTGTTCATCGTAAATTTTACAAACAAAATTTAATACATGACATGTATTTGATTTAATTTATTTTATTTTATGAAACTTTTATTATTATTCATTATTTGTTTTAGTCAATAATGAAATTTGGTGTTATTATTCATTTACCGAATACATTAAATATTACCTTTATATATTTCACTCCCTCTTACTATATCTCAATGGAGAAATTGAAGGTGGTAATGTCCATTTTCCACAAAACTAAAATTTTCCACACGACAGAAACTTTCTTGGTCAAACAAGTTGGATTTGGCTTCTCCAATAACTTAATAATCTGTACTAAAATTTTCCACACAATAGAATACGAACTCGTTCTCGTAAATATTTTGAAAAATAAAAAAAATTAATATTATGAGTCAACGAATTATCAATTTAATTAAAAAAAGTTGAAAGATACATTTTTTAAAAATTTTATGAAATTATATATTAATATAATTATAAAATTATAGTTTTAACTTTATAAAATTTATTATTTATCTTTGATCCTGAAGAGAGACAAATTAAGATACCTATTCTTGGGGCATAACGACAAGTAGGATTATGATTGCACATTTTCTAAGTCTTCATTTTCGTTAATTAGGAAAGCTGATGGGCATCTCCACTAAATTTCCACCCACAAGAATATACGTATTGATTTGTTTTTCTCAATTTCCATAAGGGGGGCTATATAAGCTCAAAGTTGACGCAGAAGTCAATAGCCAACATTTAAAAATTAATGCAATGAATTATGTGACTGTTGATATATGTAATGATATTTTCCTAACAATTTCCTCCAACTACTTCGTAGATGGTGCTATATTACATCACAATGGGTGACCAAATGTATATAATTTAGATTTTAAAGCAAATATCATATTTTCCATAAAACCAAAATTTTCTACATGATGGCTTTTTGGCTATTAGTTAAGAGGGTTTTTTAATAACCCAATTTAATTAAATCAAGAAATTTTATAATAATAGAGATGAAAAACTAAAATTTCAAAATCAAAACCTAAAACGTGCAAGAATAAAAGCAATATGAAGACTTAAAATTTCCATTAATAAAACCAAAATCAAAGAAGTAAAATTTCCATGAATAAAACCAAAAATGAAGACCTAAATTTTCCATTAATAAAGCCAAGTCAAGATTAAGTTTGTATAAGTGTAAGAAGGGTATAAATGAAACTCACAAGAAAACCACATGAAGAATTTTATAACCCCAACTGCATGATTTTATGTCCACCTCTCACTTTTCATATTTTTTTGGCCATTCATTTTTCAAGATTAACATTAACATTCTTGTGGTCCGTTCATCCTTTCCTAACGAATTTCCACCAACAGTTTTTGCAATAAGGAATTTTCGTAAATAAGAAGTCTAGATTGATCCAATTTTTGAGGAATTAATTAATTATATATTATTTTTATATTGTAGTGAATTAGTGGGATGCAGTATGTTCTGCTTGTATATAAATAATAAGCCTTTAGATTATATACATATAGAAGTTAATAAAAAGTAACATATAGCTGAGAGAGAAGTGAAAACAGAGAGATGATGATGATGGAGTGGAAATGGTTAAGGTTTATTAGGATGGCAGTAATGTTGTTGGTGTTAGAAGGATGCAGATGGTGTACTACTAATGCTTGTTTGGAGCATGAGAGAATCGCTCTCTTGCATCTCAAGCCTTTCTTCAATTATCATAATCAATTGCAAAGTTGGGTTGAGGTGAAGGGTTCAGATTGCTGTAAATGGGAAAGAGTTGAGTGTAACACCACCACTAGGAGACTCATTCAACTCTCCCTTAATTATACAAAATGGGAAGACAGTATGCGATACAACACGGATTATAGGAATCTCAATGCCTGGTATCTCAATACCTCTATGTTTCTTCCCTTTGAGGAATTGAAGAGTCTTTATTTGTCGGGGAATGGCATAAGTGGTAACCTTGAAAATGAAGGTCGTGCCTCTAGTTTTTCCTTAATTACATCTTTTATTATTCCACTACTCTCACCATCGTTAATTTGCAATTACTTATATTTTATTTTAGTTTATGGAAGAAAAGTCACTAACTTGTATATAGTTAAAAGAATATTTCTATAGGCTTTGGAAAACTATCATCCACATTGAGTAATTTGGAGATCCTTGACTTAAGTGAAAACTACTTGAATGACAGCATTTTGTTATCTTTAAGTGAGCTTTCATCTCTCCGGTATTTAGATCTATCAATCAACAAATTTGAAGGATCAAGTCATCTAAGAGGTAAATTAAGTTTGGTCTGATGTTAGTTTTTATTTGTATAGTGGAGTTTGAGGATGGTCTTCTAGGCTTGGTACCAAGTTTTCCATTCTTTTTATTCGTTGTAATTCCACTTTTGCTTTAGTAAAATTTTCATATAGCGAAGAAAGAAGAAAACAATTAACAAGTAATTATATATACATATATATATATATATCAGGTTTTCAATTGCTTTCAAGACTCAATAACTTGGAAACTCTTGATTTAAGTGGAATTCTTTGAAGAATACCATTCATTCCATATGAGAAATATTTCATCCTTGAAGACTTTAAGATTGAGCGCTAATCGGTTGAAAGGAAGGCTGGATCATATTCACGGTAGACTGATTTTGCTGTTTCTTTTAACTTTAAAAATCAATGTATGTTCAAGTTTGATTTTATCATACGATGAATATATATAGCTAATCAATATTTGGGATTGAATTTCAGGATTGAATAATTTGACAAACTTGAAGTACTTGGATTTAAGTGACAACAACATTGAAAGCATCTCAAACAAAGGTATAAGTATTTGTGCATAACTTTCTTGACCGACTCTTATTTCAAAAGACAATGACAAACTTCAAATGTATTTTCTTTAGTGAATTTTTATTGCAAAATGGAGTATTGTTATTTATTTATGTTTTGTAGTAACTAATAATATAATATATAAATCAGGTTTTCAGTGGCTCATTAAATTGGAAATTATTGATATAAGTTGGATTTGTTTGAAGAATAGCATTCTTTAAAATAAATTCATGTTGAAGGAAAAGTTGTTGCAATATGTCATATCATGAATATATATAAGTAATCAATATTTGGGATTGAATTTCAAAATTGAATAAATTAAGAAGGAAGGTATCTCAAACAAAGTATTTATATATTGAATCAATTAGTTTTACTTGTAAAATGTAGTTATCAATTCATGGGAAAGCTTCTAAATTGGCTCTTCCTTCTCAAACAATCATTTTTCCTAACTATTTATATCTTGAATGATATTAACTATACTCATTATTTTCTTCCAATCATAGATGGAACACAATTAAGCCTAACAAACTTTCTTGACCGACTCTTATTCCAAAAGGCAATGACAAACTTCAAATGTATTTTCTTTAGTGAATTTTATTGCAAAAATGGAGTATTATTATTTATTTATGTTTTGTAGTAACTAATTATATAATATATAAATCAGGTTTTCAATGGCTCATTAGATTGGAGATTATTGATATAAGTTGGAATTATTTGAAGAATAGCATTAAATTCATGTTGAAGGAAAAGCTGTTGCAATTAATAAGTCATTTGCTTTTATCATATCATGAATATATATAAGTAATCAATATTTGGGATTGAGTAATTAAAGTAGGAAGGTATCTCAAACAAAGTATTTATATATTGAATCAATTAAGTTTTACTTGTAAAATGTAGTTATCAATTCATGGGAAAGCTTGTAAACTGGCTCTTCCTTCTCAAACAATCATTTTTCCTAACTATTTATATCTTGAATGATATTAACTATACTCATTATTTTCTTCCAATGATAGATGGAACACTACTGAGGTTAACAAACTTGGAGGAACTTGACTTGAGTGATAATCTCTTTCGGAACAACACAATTTCCTTTCTTCAAGGGCTTTCAAGCCTAAAGTCTTTGACTTTGTACTACAACCATTTGCAAGGTTCATTAGATACTAAAGGTACTAAAGCTATAACTTTGTTTTTCTTGATAATTCTTTCTAGAACCTTTTAAAATTAATTGTTTCAATTTTGAACATTCACATTTCACGTTTGAGGATTTTCATCTTCATTCCAAGTTTTAGATTTACTTTTTTTTCATTTTATTTCATTAAAATATTAAGTAGAAATTAAAATTATTAACATAATGATTTTTAAATTGGACGAGGATATGTATAGGATTGAGTAATTTAACGAATTTGAAGAAACTCGATTTAAGTTGGAATCAAATTGAAAGCTTTCAATCCTTAAAAGGTATGCATTTATATTTAACCAATTACCTAAATTCTTACATATAATTAAATTTTATGCCAATTCATTTCAGTGATGAAATTATATAAATCTTTTGTAGATGGTGGTAGAAAATTGGAGTTGACCCACTTGGAAGAGCTTAATTTAGATGGAAATCTCTTCAATACTAGTGCATTTGCATCCCTTAACAAGCTTTCAAATTTGAAATCGTTGAGCATAAGGGTCAATGAATTGAAAGGATCAATAGATATGAAAGGTAAAAATATTAGTTTTTTAACAAGAATATAATAATGTTTTAAGAGAATATAATGGAGTTGATTAATTTGTTGTTTTTGTTTTCCTAGATTTGGAAGCATTTATCAAATTAAGGGAACTAGATATGAGCTATAATGAATTGAGAGATTTTGTGATCCACCAAGGTATCATTTAATTAAATTTCCTTTTCTTTTTAATTTAGAAATTTAGTTTTGATCTCGGATATTATAATAACAGATTATTGTCATAAATATTAATAAAGTTATATCATATCATACTTGAAAGTAAAATATGGGTTTGGTGAAACATTTTCTAAACCCTCCATTATAATGTGTTTCGACTTTGGTTTGAAACTAAAATTCTTTAAATTTTTCATAATTTTAAATATTAATATTTATAATTATTTTGTTTGTATAACTATATTTTTAAATAATTTATTGAATTTTATGAGATAAAAATAATTACAACAATAAAAATGATATTATAAGTAAAAATACATATATTTATGGGAAAATATGTAATATAACTATATTTTAATTTCATATATTTTAATACATATTAGAGTTAAATAAATGGAATTTTTGGCCAAAAATAAATAAATGTCAATTTTGAATAATATAAAAAAACTTCAATTTTATGAAATTTAAACATACATTTTGAGGTGCTTAAACTTCTTTTTTTTAACTTTTATATATTTCAAAATGCACATGTTGTTAATTTTTGGTTAAAAAATGTGATAGGTCTATGTACTCTTTACAAATTTGTAATTTAATTCTTGTATTTTATTTTCGAATTTGATCCCTCTATTTTTAAATTTTAAAATCCAAGTTCAATTGTTAACATTGTTATTTTTAAAAAAATAATTTATTGGTGTTGACATTTTAAAATAAAAGAACTTGGTAGCGATGTAACTAAAAGATGACGTAATGAACATAGATTTAATAAAATAATTTCAACAGTATAAATAGTTAGACTTGAATTTTGAAAAAAAATTGTAAAGAGAAAAATATGCTCATTAGATTTAAATAAAAATAATATTTTTTAGTTTAAAATTTTCTATTTTATAATAGAACCATTGATTTAAATAAATGAGATTTTGAAGAATTTCCAAAAAAAAAAAAAACTATGTAGGTGAAATTTAAATAGAGAATTTGATAAGTGAAAGTCTCTTTCGAATTCATAAATTTTAAAATTCGAAGCATGTATTTTGACAATTTTGATTTAATATGGTGAATTTAATCAAAAATTATTTATTAGATTGTAAAATATTTCTTAACATTTATAATTGAGTACAAAGTAAATTAAGTTTAAGGAAAATATTGGGTACTATTAATGAAATTCTTTTCTTTTATCAAATTTTTTTAAAAAATCTGGTTTTTTAAAAATCGGGTGGTACTATTAATGAAATTCTAAACTTCATAAGTAGGATTGAGATAATAACGAATTTCTTATATGGTATAGTAAAATATTAAAAAGAAACATTTAATTAAAATTTCACTTGTAGAGTTAAAAACTCTATTACCAGTACCAAATACTAACATTAAGGTTAAATGCTAAATTGATTTCAAACATATTTGAGTTTTTAAAACAATATGCTCATATATTTAAATCTAGATGACAATCTCTTCAATACTAGTGTATTTGCATCCCTTAACAAGCTTTCAAATTTGAAATCTTTGAGCATAAATTTCAATCAAATTGAAAGCTTTCAATCCTTTAAAGGTATGCATTTATATTTAACCAATTACCTAAATTCTTACATATAATTAAATTTTATGCCAATTCATTTCAGTGATGAAATTATATAAATCTTTTGTAGATGGTGGTAGAATATTGGAGTTGACCCACTTGGAAGAGCTTAATTTAGATGACAATCTCTTCAATACTAGTGTATTTGCATCCCTTAACAAGCTTTCAAATTTGAAATCTTTGAGCCTATGGGGCAATGAATTGAAAGGATCAATAGATATGAAAGGTAAAAATATTAGTTTTTTTAACAAGAATATAATAATGTTATATGGTATAGTAACAAATATCTTATATGGTATAGTAACAATTCTAAACTTCATAAGTAGGATTGAGATAATAACAAATATCTTATATGGTATAGTAAAATATTAAAAATAAATATTTAAAAGAAATAGGTTAGTGGCCATTTTTAACTTCACTTGTAGAGTTAAAAACTCCATTACCGATACAAATACTAACATTAAGGTTAAATGTTAAATTGATTTCAAACATATTTGAGATTTTAAAAGAATATGCTCATCTATTTAAATCTAGATCAAATTATTTTGAAATTATATTTTATCTTAGAATGCTAAAAAGGATTAGTTTATTAATTAATAAAATGAATGAATAGTTATGTTAAGATTTGGACATTCTCTATTAAACTTTTATCTTATTCATGAAAACAAATATTTATATATTTCTTTCACTTACAGAAAATAAGGGATTGAGAAATTTGAAAGTTCTTTATCTTCATCAGTTTTCACCGATGGAAGCATTCCATTACAAAATTTTGTGGAGGCTTTCTCATCAGTTAAAACCTTTTATCTACAATACCATTATCTGAACATGATTTTCTTTTCCAAAACAGATTACGTTTGATTAACATCTAATACCTCTTCTCATCCTTTAGAATTAAATGTGTCGAGCAATGTGGAGGAATTATATCTTGACCATTCTACTCTCAACACCAACATTTTGCAAGGCATTGGAGTACTCAGTTCTCTTAAAACTCTGTCGTTATATGATTGTGGACTTATCGGTCCCTTACCTAATCATGGTAAATAAATTTATGGGTCAAATTGACTTCTTTATGAGCCTTTTGGGATATAATATCTCCTATTACATTTAATAGGATCAAATTTAATTAAAATTTCTTCAATGAATTTATAAATTTTTCAGGATGGTGTGATCTAAGGAACCTTGAAGTGTTGGATGTGAGTGGGAATGCACTTGAGGATGCTTCCTCATTGTTTGATAACTTGACATCTCTTCGTGAGTTAGATATTTCAGAAACCATTTTCAAATTCCGTTGTCATTCGCACCATTTGCAAACCTTTCAAACCTCAAAGCCCTCTTGAGTAATGAAAACAAGATGGTAACGGAACCTTCCTTTTATACCTCAATCCCAAAGTTCCAATTGGAAGTCATTAGTTTGCCAAAGTGCATAACATCTCAACAGCTCAGTTGTAAGCTTCCTACCTTCCTTTACTACCAATATGACTTGAGATATGTGGATCTTTCTCATAACAATTTCAGTGAACAGTCCCAACTTGGTTGTTAGAAAACAACACAAAGTTAGAAATTCTCATCTTGAAGGGTAATTCATTTACGGTCCTCTCTCATTACCGTCGACTCCTAACTCTAAAGTGTCTTTAATTGACATATCCCAAAACAAATTGCAAGGTCGATTCCAGCCAACTTTGTGTTCACCTTTTCCACATTTGAGCCTATTGTTCTTATCCAAGAATGCCTTGAAGGTGATATCCCTCCTTGTTTGAGTGGCATGAAGGATTTATCGATTTTAGATTTATCAAACAATCAATTGTGCGGAAGAGTACCGAAGAGTTAATCACAAAAACTCGTTGACCATTTTGAGACTATCAAACAACAACCTCGGTGGACATGTGCTTCTGTGATTCTCAATGCAAATGGGTCATCAAAATTATATTTGGATGGAAATAATTTTTACGGGAGATGGCAAATGTTGATGTCTCTATTTCGAGTTTCCAACTTCACTAAGGAAATCAATCTCGAAATAACAAGTTTTATGGAAACCTCCCAAGATGGATGGGGAATGTGTCATTTTGGAGAGATTAGCTTTGTCCCAAAATGGTTTCGAGGGTTCTATTCAATGGAATTTTGCAATTTGGATCGCTTGGAATTTTGGATCTCTCTGAAAATAATTTATTTGGCTCTATACCGTCACCTTTAATACCCTAAACATAAAGCATGTCCACCTGCGGGAGTAGACTAAGTGGCCCACTACCAATCGCTTTCTATAATATCTCTTCACTTTGGTTACGTTAGATCTTAGAGGAAACAATTTGGTGGTAGTATTCCAAAATGGATTGGCACACTTTCTTCATTGAGTATTCTTATCTTGAAAGATAATCATTTTCATGGTGAAGTTCCAGTTCAGTTATGCAAGTTGGATTCTTTAAGCATCATAGATCTTTCTCAAAATATGTTTTCTGGTATCATCCCTTCTTGTTTGGGAAATTTAACCCTTCCAATGGAAACAAATAAGACTCTAACTAATGGGAGAACTATTCCAAGTTTAACAGGGGACGGATTCATGAAAACATTGGTAGATTATTCCAATCCTTCCAGCTACATAGAAGAAGTAATAGAGTTCACAACAAAGAGTAGGTTCTTATCGTACGAGGGAAACATCCTTACATATATGACCGGGATTGATTTATCTTGCAACAACTTAACTGGTCATATCCCACCAGAATTAGGGAACTTAAGTGAAATCTATTCTTTAAACTTGTCGCACAATAAGTTGACAGGAGTTATACCCTCATCATTCGCAAAACTTCATCAAATTGAGAGTTTGGACCTTTCTTACAACAATTTGAGTGGTGAAATCCCCAATCAGTTGGTAGAGTTGAACTCTTTGGAGGTTTTCAGCGTGGCATACAACAACTTGTCAGGTAGTATTCCTGAAAAAGCTCAATTTGGGACCTTTATTGAAAACAGTTATGAGGGAAATCCTTTTCTTTGTGGAGCTATATTGCATAAAAGTTGTTCCAAAACCGATTCGCCATCAACGATATCAGCTGTATCAGAAGATAAAGGAGAAGATGGTTTGATAGGTACTTATGATTTTTGTGTGAGCTTTTTGGTTTCTTTTGTAGTTGCTTTGTTGACAATTTTTGTTGTCCTCTACATAAATCCATACTGGCGAAGAGCTTGGTTTTCTCTCGTTGGGAAATGCATCACCACCTGTCGCTACTCAAATGTGGGCAAGTTTCTTACTTATCACATTTTCAAGCGATATGTTTAGCTACTCAAATTGTGATTTGATTTCCACACCTAAATGTTTAATTATGCTAAGTTGAGCGATAATGAATATTTTGTTCATTTTTGCATTTTGAATAAAAGCTCTTTTATCTTACGATTTTATCATTTTCAACCATCTATTTCTTTTTTCTTCTATGAAATTTATTATGTATATGCAATATCTCTTTAAATTAAATTAAAGTGACTACCAAGCGTTTACTAGTGCATCTTGAAAAGAAAATCTAATGTAAAATTAAACCAAAAATACTAGAAAATTGAATCTAAAACTGGAATATTTTAAAACCTCACAAACAATGCAAGTCTACATTCCTCTTTTCCTCTCAAGTCATTTTGTATCATGTTATATTTTACATAATTATTCGTATGATCAATTTTTAAAAATTTGATATATTGATATCATGTTCATATTATGCTTTAATTCACAATGTATTTTGTATAATGTGTTATAACAATTCAATTACAAAAAAAGAAATTATCTTATTTTTTGTACCGTATTATACATTTACATGTTAATAATTAGTTGTACATAAATTTTGGCATGTTAGTATATTTGAGTCGTTATAATTTTATTATTTGTAATATGACATGTTTTAATTACCTTTAATATTGTGTCATGATAATTATAACTCGATTGGCGGGTATCAAATAATTTTGTAATAAAAATAGTATTTTATTCTTTTACCAAATCTTTATCAACTTTATATTCTCACCAACAAAACATACATTCAAAGTTTCAAATAAGTTCCACACCCAATTTTTTACTGCAATACTCAAGAATATTCTCATCATCAGAAATTTGAAATATTCCACTCTAATTAACATTATGATTCTGTAAACAACAAAAAAGTGTGATCCTTTTTTAAAGCTCTTTTTTTTCTTTAATGAAATGGGATTGGTAAAAAATCCGCACGTGCCGTGTGTGAAGAAGGTCAAAATTATAGTTGATCCTACAAAATCAAAATTAATTCAGGTATCTATATATTCTGAAGACTGGACAGACCTTAGAAGCTCCTTCAAATTTGCAAGAACTTGTCGAGGTCCTAAACTCTTTACACCGATGAAATTCAAAAATTACTCTATATCCTGCAATCGCGGTAAAGATTAGACAATCGTTTCAGAACGAATAACATAACAAGCAAAAGGCGATCAAAATACTGTGATCTCGATAATGTTCTTTGCAGAAAAGGAACATTAACTTAACCTTAAAACATCAGTGAAGGCTCATCAGATTTGCTTAGCAACCTTACATACACATGTAAAAAGCTTTGCGTTTGGATGTAAGGTGTGACTATCATCACAGTCTTTCCTAATTAGCTGACAACCCTATATCTAACTATTGGGAATTATCCATATTTATGGAAAATCAAAGATATGGGTATCAAATAATAGAAAGTCAAAGATATGGGTATCAAATATTGGAAAGTCAAAGATATGGGTATCAAATATTAGAAAGTCAAAGATATGGATATCGAGATATTGGCATAATAAAATCTGAGATATTTGCAATATATGGTCCCTAATTGTAAAGTGACTTTGCAAGTTGATCCCTGAACCTCAACTATAAATAATCATGACCATCTCTCATTCTGTATCTCAAACTTGCCATTCTCTACTTAAGGCATTGTTTTCTCTCTCTCTTTGTAAATTCTCACTTGTATTTTGGAGTGAAATATATTTGGTAGTGCACGAGGACGTAGGCAAAATTCTTTGAACCTCGTTAAATTCTTGTGTTCTTTATTGTATTATTCGCATGAATTGTGTGTGTGATTGTAGTGATTTATTGTGCTATTAAATTATGATTGAGGGATATTCGGCTAGGAAAGACACGGTACTTAGCGATCCTTGTGATCCACCTCTTTTCTGGAATTGAACTTAGTGTGATTTTTTAGTACAATAATTTTACTCTTTTACACGCTTCCGCACAACAATTGGTATCAGAGCTACATTCGTACTTGGGGAATACGATCGTTCACAGTACTGTTCACGTACTGTAGTTGGGATTGAGGAGAAAAAATGGAAAAGGCATCGTCATCAATAAAGACTACTGTGACCAATGCGAAATTTGAAGTAGAGAAATTTGATGGTACCAATAATTTTGATATGTGGCAATGTGAGATCCTGGATGTCTTATGTCAGCAAGAGCTGGATATAGCCCTTGAAGAAAAACCTGAGAAGATGGATGACAAGGAGTGGGCCAAGATCAATAGACAGGCATGTGGAAAAATTCGCCTATGTTTGGCCAAATAGCAGAAGTACTCTGTCATGAGGGAGACATCAGCGAAGAAGTTGTGGGATACACTGGAAGAAAAGTTTCTAACAAAAAGTCTTGAAAATAGGCTTTATATGAAAAAAAACTTTATCGATTCACGTATGCACCCGGTATGCCGATGAATGACCATGTGAACTCATTCAATAAAATTTTAGCAGACTTGCTAAATTTGGATGAGAAATTTGAAGATGAAGACAAGGCATTCTTGTTGTTGAATTCTCTTCGATGAATATGATCATCTTACCACCACATTGCTTCATGGGAAGGATACAATCACATTTGATGCGATCAGTAGTCGTTGTATAGATCCGAGACTCGAAAGAAAGATAAAAAGATCACGAGATACAACTACGAAGTCTTAACGAAGAAGAGGTCGTTCACATGACAACAAATCTGTAGAAGGAGTAAGTCCAAAGGGAGACACGCCAAAGATGAATGTGCTTTTTGTCGTGAGAAAGGGCATTGGAAAAAGAATTGTCCTAAGTTACAAAGGGTAAAGCTATTTCGATGCATGTGTAGCGAGCATGATGAGGAGTCGGACTTTAGCTTGGTTGGCATGGCAATGGCATGTCATACGATGAGTGGATTTTGGATTCGGGATGTACATACCATATGTGTCCTAATAAGGACCGGTTTTCTAGTCTTAAAGAACTAGAAGGTGGAGTTGTTTTATGGGCAATGATAGCGCTTGTAAGACAATGGGAGTAGGTACAATCCAATTGAAGAATCACGACGGCTCAATTCAAGTCTTGACAGATGTTCGCTACATACCTAGCTTGAAGAAAAATCTTATCTCATTAGGGGTCCTAGAATCTAAAGGGCTCACAATCACTTTGAGAGATGGATTACTAAAGGTAGTAGCTGGGGTATTGACGGTGATGAAAGGCACAAGAAGGAATAATCTGTATTATTTAAATGGAAGTATAGTTATTGGATCAACATCAACAGCTTCTACGAAAGATGCAGATTCAGAGGCTACCAGGTTATGGCATATGCGATTGGGACATGCTGGTGAAAAAGCTTTGCAGAGTTTGGCGAAGCAAGGCTTGTTGAAAGGTGCAAATTCTTGCAAATTGGAATTCTGTGAACATTGTGTTCTGGGCAAGCAGACGAGGATAAAATTTGGTTCAGCAATTCACAATACAAAAGAAATTCTGGACTACGTTCATAGTGATGTGTGGGGACCTACTAAAGTGGCTTCTTTGGGAGGTATGCACTATTTTGTTACTTTTGTTGATGATTATTCAAGAAAAGTATGGGTGTATCTAATGAAAAGGAAAAATAAAGTTTTGGATGTATTTCTGAAATGGAAGAAGATGGTGGAGACCCAGACTGGTCGAAAAGTCAAACGACTTCGATCAGACAATGGTATTGAGTACAAGAATGATCTGTATGTCACGATGAAGGTATTGTACGACACTTCACTGTTCGAGATACACCACAACAGAATGGGGTGGCAGAACGTATGAATCGGACTATACTGAAGAAAGTTCGATGTATGTTGTCCAATGCTGGATTGGGCAAATAATTTTGGGCTGAGGCAGTTACATATGCGTGCCATCTAATTAATCGGTTGCCATCAGCTGCAATAAATGGAAAAACTCCTATGGAGAGGTGGGCTGGTAAACCTGCTACTGATTATGATTCTTTACATGATTTTGGTTCCACTGCATATTATCATGTAAAAGAATCTAAGTTAGACCCAAGAGCAAAGAAAGCATTATTCATGGGTATAACTGGTGGAGTAAAAGGATACCGTCTCTGGTGTCCTGATACAAGGAAAATAATTTTCAGTAGAGATGTGACTTTTGATGAATCAACCATGATGAAGAACAATGATTCACAAAAGGATACACAACCAATGGCACTTTGCAACAGGTGGAGCTTGAAAAGGTTAATGATGATCCAGCTAATATTGAAGGAACAAATGATGAAGAAGTTTCGACCCAAGAACTTCTACAGCAACATGATTCAATTGCATATAGAAGGCCAAGAAGAGAGATCCGTATGCCTGCTCGCTTTGATGATATGGTGGCCTATGCACTTCCAATTACAGATGATGATGTTCCTTCTACTTACATAGAAGCAAGAAGTAACTCTGATGGTGTAAAGTGGAAGCAAGCTATGAATGAAGAAATGCAGTCTCTTCATAAAAATAGGACTTGGGAGTTGGTGACACTACCTAAAGGAAAGAAGGCAATTGGATGCAAATGGGTATATGCAAAGAAGGAAGGATTTCCTGATAAAAATGAAGTTCGATACAAGGCTAGATTGGTAGCAAAGGGTTACGCTCAGAAAGAAAGAATAGACTACAATGAAGTATTTTCTCCAGTTGTGAAGCATTCGTCTATTCGGATTTTGCTAGCCTTGGTTACGCAATATGATCTTGAACTAGTTCAGCTCGATGTGAAGACCACATTTTTACACGGTGATTTGGAAGAGGAAATCTATATGACTCAGCCAGATGGATTCAAGGTTGCTGATAAAGAAAATTGGGTTTGCAAACTAACAAAGTTGCTTTATGGATTGAAACAATCTCCGAGGCAGTGGTACAAGCGATTTGATCAGTTCATGAAAGGGCAAAGGTATACAAGAAGTAAATTTGATCATTGCGTGTATTTTCAGAAGCTACAAGAAGGATTTTTCGTATACTTGCTCTTATATGTTGATGATATGTTGATAGCATTTAAGAGTAAAGTTGACATTGAGAGATTGAAGACTCAACTCAACCTTGAGTTTGAGATGAAAGATCTAGGTGAAGCTAAGAAGATCCTTGGCATGGAAATATGTAGGGATAGAGCTCATGGCAGAGTTAGTTTGTCTCAGAAGCAATATTTAAAGAAGATACTACAGAAGTTTGGCATGAACGAGCAGACTAAAGCTGTAAGTACTTCGTTGGCTTCTCATTTCAAGCTTTCTGCACAACTATCTCCTTCGACAAATACGGAAAAAGAATACATGTTACAAGTTCCGTATTCTAATGAAGTAGGTAGCTTGATGTATGCAATGGTGTGTACAAGACCCGACATTTCACAGGCAGTTAGTATAGTGAGCAGGTATATGCATAATCCTGGAAAAGGACATTGGCAAGCTGTGAAATGGATTCTACGGTATATTCATAAGACCATGGATATTGGATTATTGTTCAAGCAGGATACTATACTTGGTAAATGTGTTGTTGGGTACGTTGATTCTGATTATGCCGGTGATTTGGACAAACGAAGATCAACCACTGGTTATGTGTTTACTCTTCTTTGGAGGACCAATAAGTTGGAAGTCTACATGCAGTCTCTGATTGCGTTGTCAACCACGTAAGTGAATACATGGTAATGTGAGGTAAAGGAAGCTATTTGGTTACAAGGTATGGTTAAAACCTTGGGATTGGTTCAGGAGCATATTAATGTGTATTGTGATAGTCAAAGTGCTATTCATTTAGCAAAGAATCAAGTCTATCATGCACGTTCAAAGCATATCGACGTACGTTTCCATTTTGTGCGGAAAATTATTGATGAGGGGAAAATTCACCTTCAGAAGATTAAGACTGCAGATAATCCCGCAGATATGATGACCAAGGTGGTAACAACAATCAAGTTCGAACATTGTTTGAACTTGATCAATATTCTGCATGTTTAACAGTTGAAGAAGGCACTATCAAGTGTTGTTGACAAAGGCAGAGAGAATTGTGTGAAGATAAGATTACTCGAATCAAATCTTTAAGGTGGAGATTATTGGGAATTATCCATATTTATGGAAAATCAAATATATGGGTATCAAATAATAGAAAGTCAAAAATATGGGTATCAAATATTGGAAAGTCAAAGATATGGGTATCGAGATATTGGCATAATAAAATCTGAGATATTTGCAATATATGGTCCCTAATTGTAAAGTGACCTTGCAAGTTGATCCCTGAACCTCAATTATAAATAAGCATGACCATCTCTCATTCTGTATCTCAAACTTGCCATTCTCTACTTAAGGCATTGTTTTCTCTCTCTCTCTTTGTAAATTCTCACTTGTATTTTGGAGTGAAATATATTTGGTAGTGCCCGAGGGCGTAGGCAAAATTTTTGAACCTCGTTAAATTCTTGTGTTCTTTATTGTATTATTCTGCATGAATTGTGTGTGTGATTGTAGTGATTTATTGTGCTATTAAATTACGATTGAGGGATATTCTGGCTAGGAAAGACCTGGTACTTAAGCGATCTTTGTGATCCACCTCTCTTTCCTGGGAATTGAACTTAGTGTGATTTTTTAGTACAATAATTTTACTCTTTTACACGCTTCCGCACAACACTAACATTTATCAGGGCTAAGCAAATTAACATACATGATGTAAAGGAATTTGACTATAATATCCAACAGAAAACTTAATAAAAGATAATCAACAAAGAAAGTTAGAAGGCAATGCAGACTTCTTACAATGATGCAAGTGGATCAAAAGAAAGCACTTCTATAAGGAATTTGCATTCAAGGCATTGTAAACAGAAAAAAAAAAAAAGATAAAACTTTTTGGAAAGTATTTTCAAAGAGGAGACAAAAACAGGGTAGAAAAAATGTTTGGTCCTTCCTTTTTCTATTTACAATTTTATGGTGCATTCTCTACTGTGGTGAAAAAGCCTTTTTGAATTATTAAAAGTGTTTTTACACTGCAGAAGTGTTTTTCCACTCCAGAAGTGATGAAGAACACATAGCTTTTGTAGTCAAAAACCTACTGCTTTTGGCTTTTGTCATTTGGAAGTGAAAATTGTCAAAATACTCTTATTTTCATTAACTATTTAAAAGGTAAATAAAAATTAGATTAATTTATATTTTATATTTTATTATATTAAATTGTTTAAATCTTATTTATTATTATATTTAATTTTTTTCAAAATATTTTATATATAATCAATTTTACAAATAATTTATATTAATTACTTAAAAGGTATTTAAAAGTTATATTTCATGTATCATTATATTAAATTATTTAAATATCATATAATTTGACTAATTTTTTACTTTCTACTATCATGTCTAAAAAAGACATTTTACCTTTCAACCGCGTCTTTTGACAGCAATGAACAACACTAAAAATTAACAAACACACTTTTCCGCACCACATTTCAACAGCACTTTTTTCTAAAAGCACTTTTGAACTAGTCTATCATGCATCAACTCTTCATTTTTCTTTAACTACCCATGTCCGAATTCGAACATGGATATGGAGATATGACCAAGTCACAGTGACATAGTTTTTAGTTATGGGGAATGAGATTCGAGTGCTGGACCTCCTTTTAGATGCATGGTGGGAATTCACACACTTTTCAAATTTGTTGATAATCCTTCACCTAATCTACCGGTGAAGTTTATAGATAGTCTCAAGTGTCTATCACAAGAACCTGGATATTGTAAATCCAATATCTTCCAAACAATTCAACCATGATATTAATGATGATGGAAGCAAGATTATCCACTATCAATGACATAAAATGAGCTGTAAATGCTGTCGAACAAACATGCACTGTTTTTCCAACCTGTGGATTGAAGAGCATTGACAAGCTAACTTTGCAGACCATTTGAATCCAATAATATACATAAAAATGCCAAAGGAGAATAATTCATCTTGGAAAAAGAATTACTACTATGCAAAACCTTGCCTTGTTTAACAAGAACACAGCATATGCTGCTCTTGTCGTGTCTTGAACCCAAGCGCAGAGGATAACGCAAGGGAACTTGTAAATGGGATGCAATTAGTGAAACAGCCTGCAAATGATGAAATGGCAGGAAACAAGAAACAATAATAGGTATGATTAAAATTCTAGCCTCAGCATGAGAAATAAACAATCAAGATGCAGCCCACTATACCATATTACCATCCTAGCATTTAAAAATTACTACAGCATCTTCAAGCAACAAGGGATTGTAGGTGGTAGGTCAAAAAACTTGATATCCACAGCTTGATATTATCAGAAAAAACAAATTCAGTAATAAATGATAACTTCACAGAAGAAATAGAACGCACATGTGCAACATATCCCAAGGCAGTTGCAGATCTCTGAACCTCCTTTTTGTCAGTGAAAAAACTCATCTTTGTAAAAGGAAGCAAGGTGAGATTCAGACCTAAAATCGTCAACGATCCTTGATTGACGGGCTTTGATGCAGAAGGATTCCCTAGTGAAGTCAGGAACAAAGGAACTTCGTATCAGTACATCACCAGACACCACCTCTTTGTGGAAGTCAAAACAAAATTCAAAAAAATATAATCATGAAAGTAAGAGATATGTAAAAAGTTCATAATATTCAAGAGCAAAAAAAAATTGTTTTGATATGAGGAGAATTGAATAGTAGATTGCTAAAAGAGGAATAACTGAATACAACCATTATAACCAAAAGAAGAGTCAAGTGATAGGTAATGGTACTCCTTAAGCTGTTTAGGAATCATAAAAGACTTGTCCAGTTGACCAAAATAACTCATTTTATTCTCCCCTAGTAAAACATCATATTGGACCAACCATATTTGATATCAAAGGATATGCATATCCAGGCATGCCATTTATAGATATTCCCCGTGTTGCAAGAAGGAATTGTTCAAGAGAAAGAAGCTGCTATTGTTGGTAAAGTTTTCCTCAAACCATTTTGAACATCCAAAATCTCAAGAACAAAAAAGAAAACGTAGGAGGAAATATAACAAGCATCACAATGGGTTCTCGATGATATAAGTGAGAGGATAAATGTTAATTAAGAATATAAAAATAAACTACAAACTAAACAGGAAAGACATATTGATTTCAAAACGAGGAGACTGGCTGCTAATTAAAACCATATGCAGTGTTGTCTAGGGCGCAAGGCGCATTCTAGGTGCTAACCTTTATATTGCCTCGAGAGCAAGGCACAAAAGGAAGCGCTAGCCAGAGTGCAGTAAAGCGCAATACGTATATGTGAGAGTTTTTGCAAGTCTGTGTGTCTATAACATAAAAGTTTAAGATATATAGTAAACTCTAAAGTGTGGTCTGGTTTATCCACAAAACTTGCAATTTTTTTATAGGTGAATGCTCAAATATTGAGAACTATAGAGTTTGATATTATCCCTTTCTTATTAGTAAAGGTATATCAAATGAAAACAGTGAAAAATAAAATAAATTATTGAGAAATTCAACAAGGCAGGCTTTTTCTAATGCCCATTGCCTTACAAAAAAAGTGTGCCTAGGTGCACCAGGCATGCGCTTGATCAAATGGACCTCACCTGGATGGGTACAAGGCGTTTTGTTGTATAAAACTAAGGGGTAGGCATGCCTAGGCGCATGCCTTGACGACACTGACCATATGTTGGCTTTATTGCAAAGCATTAGCAATCCAAAACTACTAGCACATTACCTAATCTACTACTGCTAGAGTAGGACTCAAGTTCTTGCTTCTGTGCAGGTCCAACCAAGATCTTTACAGGATACAGTAATGAAACTTGTGATATCATATATTGTTGCCTTGCTCGAAGCTTCTTTTGCACATTTTTAAGTTAACACAACCCCTTTCTTCAGTGAGTAATCTATTTGCTTCCTGTGATAAAAACAACATATAATCAATCATGCCATGCATGCAAGACTACCAACCATCTAAAAAAAGAGACAAAGAAGTAGGAGAGCAAGAAGGGGATAGCCCTTGACTATGCAAAGGAATTCATAGAATGAGAATCATCTCATCTAAGCCCCTCAACCACCTTCACAGGGGGTGGAGGTGCAAAGAGAGAGGTCTTATTGATCCAAGAGGAGAATAAATAACATCTAAAGCTGAATAAGAAGAAACCTTCAAATATATCATAAATTCAGCATTCATGATAATATCAAAATGAAATTCCAAAGCTAATTTAAGCTAGAATATAAAAGCTTCACCTGTAATCGCTTCCTTGCTACAGAAAGAGAGGTACCAGCAACCAACAATGATCTTACTTCAGTACTAAGCATTTCCTCCTGTTTTTTAGCATCCTCTGTTGCAACTTTGCAACGAGTTGACATGTTTGCCATAACTACTTTCCTTGCCTCTAGTCTCTCACGCATTTCCTCAAGCTCGTTCAGTTTATTCAAAGACTCATTTTTTACCTGCACAGCATGTTCCCGCCCATTAATCAGTGGGCCAATTAATTAGGTCACAGAAGACAAAACTAAATTACCACTAACCAGGTCCCCTTGAAGTGTCATATGGCTTTAACAATTCAACGTGCAATATCTAGTAAAAGTAAAATAAACATAGAAGAATGTAAATGCAATTCTTAAACGCCTTTAAATGGACAACATGAAACAGTTTAAGAGCCCTATAAAACAGAAAAGTGGAAAAAAAAATCTGAAAAGTAAAAAGAAATGAATTGAAACAATAAATCCATCAGGTACAAACAGCAACAAATCTTGAAATAAGCTTTGGCTTTAGCCCATTAAAGCCCGGGCATCCAGCCAAATAAACAGTGACTGCCATGTCAACTTTTTGAGACGGTAGAAAAGAGATCGAAAATCTCAATTTCCAAAAATAAGGACATAAGAAGGAAAAAAAATGCACTTATTCTTACAGTAGAAGAGAAAAATGAAACTAAATGAAGCATAAGGGAACTGATGCGAATTGACATTGTTATTTTTGGGACTAAAAAGAATACGCAGATTGAATATTTAAGATTTTGTAAGGGAAAAGTTCCGTTCACCAACACAATTATCGTCGCCCTTCATCCTAGTAAAGCTTAATTGACAATTTTTCTGTCTCGTGTTCTTGCTAAAGCATTTGAGCAACCCAACAGAAATCATTATATTTCAAACTGAAATTATTGGCTTTATCAATTTCACAACCTATACCGCCCAACCTAGTAAGTAATTTAGGTGCAGACACCAGAAATCTATTTCCTTTGCACTATACCGCCCAACCTAGTAAGTAATGTAGGTGCAGGCACCAGTAATTTCCCACATATAATAACTAGTACGAGCACTAGTAAGATAGGCTAGAATTTCATCACTAACAGTTGAAAGTAACCAAGAAGCCAATAGCTTATCTTGTTGCACATGTAAAACATAATCAGAATTTTCTACTAATCTCCCATATTTATCCACTACAAACTGTGCTAGTACACTAATAGCACCCAAAACAAACCCATGCAGACCGTATCATTCAAGAATCAACATAATTTGGAGCTTCCATAAAACAAAATTATACGATCACCAAGCTTTATTGTATCGTGCTTAGGAAATTGTTGAAGACATCTACAAATGTTGAGGTGGGTTTTCTTTAAACATACTCATTCCAACGAAAAAAAAAAATTCTACGTTAGTATGATTAATTAGAAAGTGATTAAGTCATTATTTAGTTAGAAGTGATGGCTTTAAGAAAAAATATGACATTATTTTATTTGGCATTGTTAAAAGTGTTAGTTACTTGAAATAATTAATGAGATTATAAAAGTGAAAGAACCAAATTATGTCAAAATTAAAGTATAGGGCTTAATCTTAAATTTGAGTATAATGAAGGACTAACACCAAATAATTATAAAATTTTCAAATATTTTGAAATTAATTTTAAATATTAATTAAAACAAATTATAAAAAATAAAATAAAATCCCCAGCGTAGTGAGGGACATATTCGATATCAATAATTATAAAATATGTAGTTGTAATATGTAATTGATATAATATATAAAATTTGAGGGTTAAATTTGTTATTATACATTTTTTTAACTGTTGCGTCAGTTTACAATTTTATAACCCAAACTACACAATTTTATGGCCATCTCCCACTTTTGATAGCTCTTTGGCAATTAGTTAAGATGGGAGGGGAATGACTTATTCAAGATTAGTGTCAACATTAGATTTAAAACCTACGGAAGTCATGTTTCAATTTTTTATATAATAATATAACATTTAAAATTTTTTTGGATTCCTAGTGGATTATAGACTGAAAGCTTATGGTTGAATCCGACTCCATAGTCAAGCTTTCTTGGTGTATCAATGAGAAATCTAGGCCGTGGAAATATTGGTACATTTATGCGAGCGTTGATGAGCTTAAGATTTCCATTCGTGAGGTTGTGTTTAGAAAAATGGAAGAGATGCTAATGTTATGGCAGATTTGTCGGAGATGTCCGGGGTGTTTCGATTTCAAATGTTTTCTGCAGACTGGTGATTGATAGGAGGCTTCATATTGAGATGACAGAGCATCATTGAGCTCACTTATGATGATGGTACATTCATGAATTTTCAACCAACAATTTTGCACGAACTTATCTCTATTAATATATGAAAAAAATTCAATTTATTAGGTTATTTCTACTAAGTATTAATGAATGTAGAATACAATAATAAAATACATTATATTTTTAAAGAAAATATAAGTTCAAATCTTGAATACTATATTATTGATAGGGCAGTTAGGAATCCGAACTTAGATATTAAAATAGGTATGAAGATCAATTAAAAACAAAATAAAATTTTATTTCTAAAAACAAAAACTTTGCAGGACTTATCTTGTATCTATAAAAGAACTCATTGGATTAGAGTTTTTTTTTAATTAACTTTCCATTTGTTATTAGAAAACAAAACTAAAAATGCATCAAACAGGGCTCTGATAAAAAATTAAAAAAAACCAGAATGTTTAGGTTTGGTATCGTTTTACTTTTACTTTAAAATCAGTCTAATCTGTATCATGCTCACACCAAACATATGAAGAGAAAAAAAGTGAAATAGTAAGGATATTATTAATTTCATTCCAAGACAAATTTTAGCATACCCAATTAGGTCCTTGGGTTAATCTTATGTTTTTTGTTTAGGCATTCAGCATTGGCGTTTGGTTTAGTTAGAATTTTAAATTATGATTGATCTGAAACTTTGATATTTTTTTTGCAATGTGGGTTTTCACCTTGTAAAACCCAATGCTGCTGCAGTGCAAAACTCAACCTTAAAGCTTTATTTGTTGTCTAAATTATTTTATTGAAGCCTAGGAATTGTTGTTATTGTTTCGGCTAATTGACCTTAAAGCATCAACTGCCTTTTTTTGGATGGTCATATTCCTTCCAAGGGCTAAATTACTAAAAGCCCATGAAGTATCCTTCTTTTTCCTAAGTGAGCCTCTGTTTCAATGCCGCCAAAATTTTCTTTATCCACATGGAAGCTGACCTGGCATGATGATGTGGTAAAAAAATGAACAATTTGTATTTTTTGAAAAATATAACACTCAAGGACTTTCTTTCTTCTTGCCTCCCAACTCTCACCACCAATTCCTTAGCCCAAATCAGTTTTGGCCTCCAGCATTGATCATAACAAAAGTAAACTTTCTATTAGAAATAATTTCTTTAGGTACAAATTAAAGGGTGAGATATTGTTTGGGTACAAAAAAAGCATATGAGCTTACTTTAGAAAAGTGACAACATTGGGCTCTTTTTAGTATTCCATCCTCCCACCAACTTTGTCCAATGTTTTTTGCCTTTTCACCAGACAGTAAAAGGGCCTTTGACCTTTTCAGGCTAAGCGCCTGCCTGGTGCATGTAGGGGGAAAAGGCCTTCTAATTGAAGTTCTCTTTACTATCTCTTTAATTGTTTCTTAATTGTAACAAAGGGATAATATCGAACTCTCTACTTCTCAATATTTGAGTATTCAACACCAGGCATGGGATCATATGGAAATATGCATATGGTTGACAAAAGAAAGAAAATTTGGCATGTTCTGTACTTCAAACTGGAGCACTTTTATAGTTTATTATTATAATTATATATCTTCGGCTTATATATATACAGACATGGACATACCAAAACACGCATACATGTGCCTTAACACAAGCAAGTGTTTTTTTTTTTTTGTGCGCCATGTGCCTTATATAATAAAAGGATTCTAGCACCTAGAGTGCTCCTTGCGCCTCTGACTACACTGAATAATATATATATTTTCAAGATGGCAGAGTACAGGGTGTCCATATACGGAAGGAAACAAAGTGAATGGGACCAGTTGGCAAGTTGGTTTATTAACAATGAAATTTATAGTGAGACTACTGTTTGGTTAATCCAGGTATAGTGCCAATAGTATTTCTCTTCATTCTAGTGATTCTCCTGCTATCTAGCTTTGCAGTAGGATTCTTTCTTCTTTACATCTCCATTTGATAATGTTTATTTAAGTATTAACTGCTGGTTTTCTTGGATGCTTTCTTGTTAATGACTACTGTTCGGACATGTTTATTTAAGAATTGCCCCCAAGTAGTTTCTTGAATCATCTAAAATTGGAAAAATTAGTCTATGGTAACTCTAATGAAAAGTATTTGAAAGTATGCACAAGCTAATAACATTTTAGAAATTAAAATTTAAGATCGGTTTTTAGGGTATCATGTCCATATTAAGCATCATCTTTCCAGATTACTGTTTTCTCTCTCTCTCTCTCTCTCTGTGATATATTTCTCAAGTCAAAGGTAACCTTCTTCACTTGATTTTGACTTAATTCTGCAGTCACCACGATTGTATAATGTGTACAAGCAAATGGGAATTGTAAAATCTTTTCAGAATATTCTGGACAATGTTTTCATTCCACTATTTGAAGTTACAGTTGATCCGAATTCTCATCCTCAACTACACGTGTTCCTAAAAATGGTGAGTTCTATGTTCATCGGAGAACATACTGTGCTATAATAAGGGATTTCATTGTTATTGGGGTAACGGAAAATGTAGTTAAAAAATGCTTCTTTATTGGAATGACCTGCATTATAGCAAGCTGAATAAATGATGCCTTAACTTTATTCATTGTGTTCTCATAATTCTTTAAAACCATTCGAAAATTCTCTTCAGCCACATTATATGGTCAATTTTTGGGTCTGTACTCTGTACTGCATATTGAACATGGGTACATCCTTGCGATTTTAGATGGATGGAGTTGGACAGCAAAGCAATTGAAAAAAAACCCAATTTATGGTTTCTAAATGTTAGATCATTTATGGTTTCTAGTTTCAATTTTTTTTTTAAAAAATCCAAATCAGCCAACTAATGAAATTTCCAATGATGTTAGTTATTTTAACTAATCCACAACATGTTTGCTTTTTTTTTTTTTTTAGCCTACCAGCGGTGTTAGCCTCAGGATTAGTTACCGCCCTCCTTTTTCTCCTCCCTATTAACCCTTTTTATTTTTCTTCTTCTCATTCACTCCATGAGTCTTCGTTCTTTTCAATTTACAGATTTATTTTGTGGGTATTTTTGTTGTCTTTACAAGTTGTGATGGACAGGTGACAATGCCTATCATCATTGAAACACCACCGACGACCAACACTTTCTTTTAGAAAGTGGGTACCTCTTCGTTGATATCTTAATTTGTTTATGTTTTGAGAGTTTCAAAATAATAAATGATTTCATGACTCGTTTTAGACTCATGTTATCTTAAGTTTTGTATTTTTTTTGTTTATTTTTCCATTGTTTAACTTTTAGAAGTTTTTGTCTACTCTTGTAGTACGCTTTTTAGTCTTGCTTTTGCTAGTAATTTTAGGGTTGGTTTTGTCGCCACATCCCCTCTAGTTTGGTGGATGCTCAGTTCTTTTGCCGATTTATGCCCTCCGCTTTGGACCATCCAGGGTTGATTTTCTTACTATATTAAGTGCTTGTAATCACTCCTGATATGTTGTGCTTGAGTTGTGACGGAGCCGATTTCAACATGCCATAATGTTGTATTAATGTTGAAGCTAAAGCTTTTGTTGTATTTATGGAGCTTGTCCTTTAAGGAGTACAACGATTGCTTGTTATTTTCCCCCGAATTGTATGGTATTATTCATTGAATAAAATAATGAAGTTGTCTTAAAAAACTAATCCATAACATTAACATTAATAAGAAAACAAAATATATCAAATTAAATAAGAAAAACTGAATCTTAATTCAATTGAGTAATTATAGGATTAAAACTATAAATTGATCTATAATAATTTCTCAGGCATTAATTGTAAGATTATTTCCATAACCTAAATTATTGTAGGGCTATAAATTATTGTAGGGGCTATATAAGCTTAAGGTTGACGCAAAAGTCAATGGTCAACGTCTGAAAGTTAATGCAATTAATTATGTCATTGTTGACATATTTAATGCAAAAATATTATCATATTTGTAATGTCATATCATCTTATTATTTTCATATGTTACTAAAAATCTAGTTAACAGACTAAGGATTGTCATTTGCATCAAGACTGAAATTTTAAAATTTGAAAAATATAGGTACTTAGAATGATCCAATTGAAGAGTATGGACTAAATCAACAATTGTACGCATAATATAGGACTAGTAATTGGTTTTAATTAAATTGATTTAACTCTATTGTTTGGGTCACAACTAAAATTTTAAAATTCAAAATGTATAGGGATTAAAATTGATCAAATTGAAGAAAATAGACTAAATTTACAACTTTTACAAAGAACAGTGACCAGCAGCAGAATTTAACCTAATAAGCTCACCAAAGTCAATAGTCAATCTTTGAAAAGTAATGCAATTAATTATGTCATTGTAGAAACGCTTTCCAGACATAAAATTCCACCCACTAAGCCTTTTGCGTACATATTAGCTATGAAAATTCAACCATTGATATTAAATTCAAGACCCCACAAATGACAGACATATGTTGGAAAAAACTTTGTGTGAACATTTCTTTTTGAGTTTCCAAATTCACTAAGCGAAATTGATCTCAGTAACAAGTTGCATGGAAAGCTCCCAAGATGGATAGGGAATGCATCATTTTTGTGGAGATTAAATTTGTCCAACAATGGTTTTGAAGGTTCTATTCCAATGGAATTTTGAAAGTTGAATAGGTTGGAATTTTTGGATCTTTCTCAAAATAATTTATCTGGCTCTATACCGTCATGTTTTAATCCACCAACATAGAGCATGTCCACCTCCACGGGAATAGACTGAGAGGCACACTATCACTTGCTTTTTATAATAACTCTTCAATAGTGACTTTAGATCTTAGAGGAAACAATTTGACAGGTAGTATTCCAAAATGGATTTACACGCTTTCTTCTTTGAGTGTTCTTCTCCTGAAAGATAATCATTTTCATGGTAAAGTTCCTATTGAGTTATGCAAGTTGCATTCTTTAAGCATCATAGATCTTTCTCAAAATATGTTTTCTGGTCCTATACCTTCTTGTTTGGGAAATTTATCTCTTCCAATACAAATGAAGAGGATTCTAGAAACTGGGTTCTATGGGCCATCTATAGAAGAGGATGAATCAACACGCATTATGATAGGAAACCTGGAAATGGATTCTTACTATCCTCTAAGCTACTTAGAAGAAGTAATAGAGTTCACAACAAAGAGTGGGTTCTATTCGTACAATGGCGACATCCTTTCATATATGACTGGGATTGATTTATCTTGCAACAACTTAACTAGTCATATCCCACCAGAATTAGGGAACTTGAGTGAAATCCATTCTTTAAACTTGTCACACAATAAGTTGACCGGAGTTATACCCTCATCATTCTCAAAACTTCAGCACATTGAGAGTTTGGACCTTTCTTACAACAACTTGAGTGGTGAAATCCCCTATCAATTGGTAGAGTTGAACTCTTTGGAGGTTTTCAGCGTGGCATACAACAACTTGTCAGGTAGTATTCCCAAACCAAAAGCTCAATTTGGGACCTTTATTGAAAACAGTTATGAGGGAAATCCTTTTCTTTGTGGAGATATATTGCATAAAAGTTGTTCCAAAACTGATTCACCATCAACGATATCAACTGTATCAGAAGATAAAGGAGAAGATGGTTTGATAGGTACTTATGATTTTTTTGTGAGCTTTTTGGTTTCTTATGTAGTTGTGTTGTTGACAATTTTTGTTGTCCTCTACATAAATCCATACTGGTGAAGAGCTTAGTTTTCTCTCGTTGGGAAATGCATCACCACATGTCGCTACTCAAATGTGGGCAATTTTCTTACTTATCACATTTTCAAGCAATGTGTTTAGCTACTCAAATTGTGATTTGTTTCCTCACCTAAATGTTTAATTATGCTAAGTTGAGTGATAATGAATATTTTGTTGATTTTTGCATTTTGAATAAAAGCTCTTTTATCTTATGGTTTTATCATTTTCAACCATCTATTTCTTTTTCTTCTATGAAATTTAATGTAAGATCATAATCCATTATTATGTATATGCAATATCTCTTTCAATTAAATTAAACTGATCGCTAAGCGTTCACTAGTGCATACTTGAAAAGGAAATCTAATGTAAAATTAAACCAAACATACTAGAAAATTGAATCTAAAACTGGAATATTTTAAAACCTCACAAATAATGCAATTCTTTATTCCTCTTTTCCTCTCAAGATATTTTGTATCATGTTATATTTTACATAATTATTCGTATCATTGAATTTTAAAAAATTAATATTTTGATATCATGTTCATATTATGCTTTAATTCACGATGTATTTTGTATAATATGTTATAACAATTCAATTAAAAAACAAGAAATTATCTTATTTTTATGTGCCGTATTATACATTTACATGTTAATAATTTGTTGTACATAAATTTTGACATGTTCAGTATATTTGAGTCATCATAATTTTATTATTTATAATATGACATGTTTTAATTACCTCGATTGGCAGTGTACCAAATAATTTTTCTAATAAAAATAGTAATTTACTCTATTTACCAAATCTTTATCAACTTTATATTCTCACCAACAAAACATACATTCAAAGTTCAAATATTATCCGAATTTGTAAGATTTAAATTTACGAAGAGCCGATCAAATGTGTACAAATATTCAAATCTATAGTAGTACAATCATTGGCTTATCACCAGGACCAGCAATGGCCTTGAATGGCCAATGCTTCATATTGCTGTGTACCAAAGGGTCAGTGAACCGACGACCAATCAGAAGTTTAGCATCGGAAGAGACTTAAAACATTTTTGTTCAAAAACATCCAAAGAGAGGAGACTAAGAAATTTCCAAGATTTCCAACATTTCCATGAATTGAAACCTTATACCTATATTTTAGGCATCAAATCTCACAGGTTCATGTTGAGTTCAAAATCTACTTCTTTTGACGTGTAACAGGGGCATACTCCAATTGGCTTGAAAGTTATGTTTCAATTCTTATAATTGAAAGTATATATATTAATTAATTAAATATCAATAAATTAGATGATGCCTAGACTTACATCATATGGGTTCAAATTTATCAGTATTTCAATTTAATTATATAGTAATATCATGTAAAAAGAATCATAAAAGCAAGTGAAAAGACGTAAGTTTTCCACCAATTTTCCACATAACTAAAACTTTTTACACCATAGGAACTTTCATTGTCATCAAGTTGGACCTAGATGGAACTCACAAGGAAGTCACGTTAAACACACACATAAAAGAATCATAAAAGCAGACATAAGTTTTCCAACTTTTTGAAAATTGATGTGAAGCTCGAAATGACCGACACAAGTAAGCATATTAAACGTGTGAAGAGAAGACCTTATTTTTCCACATAATTAAAACTTTTTACACCATAGGAACTTTCATCGTCATCAAGTTGGACATAGATGGAACTCACGTTAAACACACACATACATAAAATTTATAGCAAAGATGGAATGTAGGTTTTGTTGGTATATTTTATTGTAGGGTGTAATTGAATCTATTTGAACTCAATACTGTTAAACTCAAGTTTAATTTGAAATTCAAAGCTTGATGCTCGATCGAACATATATTTTTAAGCTCGAAATTAAATATGTTTATCAATTTTTGTACTCGAGTTTGAGCTCGCCTCTATAATTAAACTTAGAGTTAATAATATATATTAATAGCAATAATGTAATCTAATAATATAAAAATATAAAAAGTTCAATAAGGCTCTCAAAATACTCGAGTTAAGTATTACTAAGCTCGAATCTGGATCGACCTATAGCTCGGCTCAATAATTACCAAATCAATTTCAAAAGTTTTTGAGCCAAATTCGAATAGCTTGCGAGTACGGATGTCTCATTTGCACCCCTATACTTCATTAGATAACAAGTGGCATTTTGAATTATTATAGGTATAATAATTACTTTGTTAATTACTTTATTAGTATCTTAAACAAGAAAGCATTTATATAGCTGCAATGTATTATCTTAAATATTTGTGATTTTAAAAAGTATTATTTTACCTGCAAGGGTATGTTTGAACAGTTGAGACGACGTTGTTGAAAGGGGATAGTCATAAACCTCGATCATAGACCATAAAATAAAAATAAAAAAATATTATGCCCATGAATAAAACAAAAAATGAAGACCTAAAATTTCTATTAATAAAGCGAAGTCAAGACTAACTTTATATAAGTGTAAAAAAGGCATAAAAAAAATATAATGTCTACATGAAGAATTTTATAACCCCAACTACACTATTTTATGTCCACCTCTCACTTTTCATATTTTTTTGGCCATTCTTTTTTCAAGATTAACATCAACATTAGATTTAAAATCAACGTTAAGCCATGTTTAAATTCTTTAATAGAATGTCAATACTTGTTTTTATGAGTGATTAAAATTGTGTAAACTTAAATGACTTAAAACTTATCATTCTTGTCATCCCATCTTGTCTCCATGAAGAAATTTTAAAATAAATTTAGCATTGGACGCCAAAGTCAAGAGTTGATAAGCATTCTTGTGGTCCATTCATCCTTTCCTAACGAATTTCTACCAAGAGGTTTTGCAATAAGGAATTTACGTAAATAAGAAGCCTAGATTGATCCAATTTTTGAGGAATTAATTAATTATATATTATTTTTATATTATAGTAAATTAGTGGGATGCAAAATGTTCTGCTTGTATATAAAAAAGAAGCTTAGGCTTCTTTAGATTATATACATATAGAAGTTAAGAAAAAGTAACATATAGCTGAGAGAGAAGTGAAAACAGAAAGATGATGATGATGATGGAGTGGAAATGGTACTTATGGTTTATTAGGATGGCAGTAATGTTGTTGGTGTTAGAAAGATGCAGTTGGTGTACTACTGATGCTTGTTTGGAGCATGAGAGAATCGCTCTCTTGCATCTCAAGCCTTTCTTCAATTATCGTAATCAATTGCAAAGTTGGGTTGAGGTGAAGGGTTCAGATTGTTGTAAATGGGAAAGAGTTGAGTGTAACACCACCACTAGGAGACTCATACAACTCTCCCTTAATTCTACAAAATGGGAAGACAATATGGAATACGTCATGGATAATAGGAATCTCAATGCCTGGTATCTCAATGCCTCTATGTTTCTTCCTTTTGAGGAATTGAAGAGACTTTATTTGTCGGGAAATGTCATAGGTGGTAGCCTTGAAAATGAAGGTCGTGCCTTTAATTTTTCCTTAATTACATCTTTTACTATTCCACTATTCTCACCATTGTTAATTTACAATTACTTATATTTTATTTTATTTTATTAAAGAAAAGTCACTAACTTGTATATATTTAAAAGAACACTTCTACAGGCTTTGGAAAACTATCATCCACATTGAGTAATTTGGAGATCCTTGACTTAAGTGAAAATTACTTGAATGATAGCATTTTGTTATCTTTGAGTGAGCTTTCATCTCTCCGGTATTTAGATCTATCAATCAACAAATTTGAAGGATCAAGTCATCTAAGAGGTAAATTAAGTTTGGTCTGATGTTAGTTTTTATTTGTATAGTGGAGTTTGAGGATGGTCTTCTAGGCTTGGTACCAAGTTTTCCATTCTTTTTATTCGTTGTAATTCCACTTTTGCTTTAGTAAAATTTTCATATAGCGAAGAAAGAAGAAAACAATTAACAAGTAATTATATATACATATATATATATATCAGGTTTTCAATTGCTTTCAAGACTCAATAACTTGGAAACTCTTGATTTAAGTGGGAATTCTTTGAAGAATACCATTCTGTTCCATATGAGAAATATTTCATCCTTGAAGACTTTAAGATTGAGCGCTAATCAGTTGAAAGGAAGGCTGGATCATATTCACGGTAGACTGATTTTGCCTGTTTCTTTTTAACTTTAAAAATCAATGTATGTTCAAGTTTGATTTTATCATACGATGAATATATATAGCTAATCAATATTTGGGATTGAATTTCAGGATTGAATAATTTGACAAACTTGAAGTACTTGGATTTAAGTGACAACAACATTGAAAGCATCTCAAACAAAGGTATAAGTATTTGTGCATAACTTTCTTGACCGACTCTTATTTCAAAAGACAATGACAAACTTCAAATGTATTTTCTTTAGTGAATTTTTATTGCAAAAATGGAGTATTGTTATTTATTTATGTTTTGTAGTAACTAATAATATAATATATAAATCAGGTTTTCAGTGGCTCATTAAATTGGAAATTATTGATATAAGTTGGATTTGTTTGAAGAATAGCATTCTTTAAAATAAATTCATGTTGAAGGAAAAGTTGTTGCAATAAGTCATTTGTATAGTGGAGTTTGAGGATGGTCTTCTAGGCTTGGTACCTAGTTTTCCATTCTTTTTATCCGTTCTAATTCCACTTTTGCTTTAGTAAAATTTTCATATAGCTAAGAAAGAAAGAAAAAATTAACAAGTAATTATGTATATATATCAGGTTTTCAATTGCTTTCAAGACTCAATAACTTGGAAACTCTCGATTTAAGTCGGAATTCTTTTAAGAATAGCATTTTGTTCCATATGAGACATCTTTCATCCTTGAAGACTTTAAGATTGAGCGGTAATCAGTTGAAAGGAAGGCTGGATCATATTCAAGGTAGACTAATTTTACCTGTTTCTTTTTAACTTTAAAAATCAATGTATGCTCAAGTTTGATTTTATCATACGATGAATGTATATAACTAATCAATATTTGGGATTGAATTTCAGGATTGAATAATTTGACAAATTTGAAGTACTTGGATTTAAGTTGGAACGACATTGAAAGCATCTCAAACAAAGGTATAAGTATTTGTGCAAAACTTTCTTGACCGACTCTTATTCCAAAAGGCAATGACAGACTTCAAATGTATTTTCTTTAGTGAATTTTTATTGCAAAAATGGAGTATTATTATTTATTTATGTTTTGTAGTAACTAATTATATAATATATAAATCCGGTTTTCAACGGCTCATTAAATTGGAAATTATTGATATAAGTTGGAATTATTTGAAGAATAGCATTCTTTAAAATAAATTCATGTTGAAGGAAAAGTTGTTGCAATATGTCATATCATGAATATATATAAGTAATCAATATTTGGGATTGAATTTCAAAATAGGAAGGTATCTCAAACAAAGTATTTATATATTGAATCAATTCATGGGAAAGCTTGTAAATTGGCTCTTCCTTCTCAAACAAACATTTTTCCTAACTATTTTTATCTTGAATGATATTATTTTCTTCCAATGATAGATGGAACACAATGGAGGCTAACAAACTTAGAGGAACTTGATTTGAGTGGTAATCTCTTTCGGAACAACACAATTTCCTTTCCTCAAGGGTTTTCAAGCCTAAAGTCTTTGACTTTGTCCTACAACGATTTGCAAGGCTCATTAGATACTAAAGGTACTAAAGCTATAACTTTATTTTTCTTGATAATTCTTTCTAGAACCTTTTAAAATTAATTGTTTCAAAGTTGAACATTCACATTTCACGTTTTAGGATTTTCATCTTCACTTCAAGTCTTAGATTTACTTTTTTATTTTATTTTTATTTCATTAAAATATTAAGTAGAAATTAAAATTATTAACATAATGATTTTTTGAATTGTACGTGGATATGTATAGGATTGAGCAATTTAACAAATTTGAAGAAACTCGATTTAAGTGGGAATCAAATTGAAAGCTTTCAATCCTTTAAAGGTATGCATTTATATTTAACCAATTACCTAAATTCTTACATATAATTAAATTTTATGCCAATTCATTTCAGTGATGAAATTATATAAATCTTTTGTAGATGGTGGTAGAAAATTGAGTTGACCCACTTGGAAGAGCTTAATTTAGATGGAAATCTCTTCAATACTAGTGCATTTGCATCCCTTAACAAGCTTTCAAATTTGAAATCGTTGAGCATAAGGGTCAATCAATTGAAAGGATCAATAGATATGAAAGGTAAAAATATTAGTTTTTTAACAAGAATATAATAATGTTTTAAGAGAATATAATGGAGTTGATTAATTTGTTGTTTTGTTTTCCTAGATTTGGAAGCATTTATCAAATTAAGGGAACTAGATATGAGCTATAATGAATTGAGAGATTTTGTGATCCACCAAGGTATCATTTAATTAAATTTCCTTTTCTTTTTAATTTAGAAATTTAGTTTTGATCTCGATATTATAATAATGATTATTGTCATAAATATTAATAAAGTTATATCATATCATACTTGAAAGTAAAATATGGGTTTGGTGAAACATTTTCTAAACCCTCCATTATAATGTGTTTCGACTTTGGTTTGAAACTAAAATTCTTTAAATTTTTCATAATTTTAAATATTAATGTTTATAATTATTTTGTTTGTATAACTATATTTTTAAATAATTTATTGAATTTTTATGAGATAAAAATAATTATAACAATAAAAATGATATTATAAGTAAAAATACATATATTTATGGGAAAATATGTAATATAACTATATTTTAATTTCATATATTTTAATACATATTAGAGTTAAATAAATGGCATTTTTGGCCAAAAATAAATAAATGTCAATTTTGAATAATATAAAAAACTTCAATTTTATGAAATTTAAACATACATTTTGAGGTGCTTAAACTTCTTTTTTTTAACTTTTATATATTTCAAAATGCACATGTTGTTAATTTTTGGTTAAAAAAATGTGATAGGTCTATGTACTCTTTACAAATTTGTAATTTAATTCTTGTATTTTTATTTTCGAATTTGATCCTCTATTTTTAAATTTTAAAATCCAAGTTCAATTGTTAACATTGTTATTTTTAAAAAAAATAATTTATTGGTGTTGACATTTTAAAATAAAAGAACTTGGTAGCGATGTAACTAAAAGATGACGTAATGAACATAGATTTAATAAAATAATTTCAACAAGATAAATAGTTAGACTTGAATTTTGAAAAAAAATTGTAAAGAGAAAAATATGCTCATTAGATTTAAATAAAAATAATATTTTTTAGTTTAAAATTTTCTATTTTATAATAGAACCATTGATTTAAATAAATGAGATTTTGAAGAATTTCCAAAAAAAAAAAAAACTATGTAGGTGAAATTTAAATAGAGAATTTGATAAGTGAAAGTCTCTTTCGAATTCATAAATTTTAAAATTCGAAGCATGTATTTTGACAATTTTGATTTAATATGGTGAATTTAATCAAAAATTATTTATTAGATTGTAAAATATTTCTTAACATTTATAATTGAGTACAAAGTAAATTAAGTTTAAGGAAAATATTGGGTACTATTAATGAAATTCTTTTCTTTTATCAAATTTTTTTAAAAAATCTGGTTTTTTAAAAATCGGGTGGTACTATTAATGAAATTCTAAACTTCATAAGTAGGATTGAGATAATAACGAATTTCTTATATGGTATAGTAAAATATTAAAAAGAAACATTTAATTAAAATTTCACTTGTAGAGTTAAAAACTCTATTACCAGTACCAAATACTAACATTAAGGTTAAATGCTAAATTGATTTCAAACATATTTGAGTTTTTAAAACAATATGCTCATATATTTAAATCTAGATGACAATCTCTTCAATACTAGTGTATTTGCATCCCTTAACAAGCTTTCAAATTTGAAATCTTTGAGCATAAATTTCAATCAAATTGAAAGCTTTCAATCCTTTAAAGGTATGCATTTATATTTAACCAATTACCTAAATTCTTACATATAATTAAATTTTATGCCAATTCATTTCAGTGATGAAATTATATAAATCTTTTGTAGATGGTGGTAGAATATTGGAGTTGACCCACTTGGAAGAGCTTAATTTAGATGACAATCTCTTCAATACTAGTGTATTTGCATCCCTTAACAAGCTTTCAAATTTGAAATCTTTGAGCCTATGGGGCAATGAATTGAAAGGATCAATAGATATGAAAGGTAAAATATTAGTTTTTTAACAAGAATATAATAATGTTATATGGTATAGTAACAAATATCTTATATGGTATAGTAACAATTCTAAACTTCATAAGTAGGATTGAGATAATAACAAATATCTTATATGGTATAGTAAAATATTAAAAATAAATATTTAAAAGAAATAGGTTAGTGGCCATTTTTAACTTCACTTGTAGAGTTAAAAACTCCATTACCGATACCAAATACTAACATTAAGGTTAAATGTTAAATTGATTTCAAACATATTTGAGATTTTAAAAGAATATGCTCATCTATTTAAATCTAGATCAAATTATTTTGAAATTATATTTTATCTTAGAATGCTAAAAAGGATTAGTTTATTAATTAATAAAATGAATGAATAGTTATGTTAAGATTTGGACATTCTCTATTAAACTTTTATCTTATTCATGAAAACAAATATTTATATATTTCTTTCACTTACAGAAAATAAGGGATTGAGAAATTTGAAAGTTGTGTCTCTTGATCACGTTTTCACCGATGGAAGCATTCCATTACAAAATTTAGTGGAGGCTTTCTCATCAGTTAAAACCTTTTATCTACAATACCATTATCTGAACATGATTTTCTTTTCCAAAACAGATTACGTTTGATTAACATCTAATACCTCTTCTCATCCTTTAGAATTAAATGTGTCGAGCAATGTGGAGGAATTATATCTTGACCATTCTACTCTCAACACCAACATTTTGCAAGGCATTGGAGTACTCAGTTCTCTTAAAACTCTGTCGTTATATGATTGTGGACTTATCGGTCCCTTACCTAATCATGGTAAATAAATTTATGGGTCAAATTGACTTCTTTATGAGCCTTTTGGGATATAATATCTCCTATTCTGTTTAATAGGATCAAATTTAATTAAAATTTCTTCAATGAATTTATAAATTTTTCAGGATGGTGTGATCTAAGGAACCTTGAAGTGTTGGATGTGAGTGGGAATGCACTTGAGGGGATGCTTCCTCATTGTTTCAGTAACTTGACATCTCTTCGTGAGTTAGATATTTCAGGAAACCATTTTCAAATTCCGTTGTCATTCGCACCATTTGCAAACCTTTCAAACCTCAAAGCCCTCTTGAGTAATGAAAACAAGATGGTAACGGAACCTTCCTTTTATACCTCAATCCCAAAGTTCCAATTGGAAGTCATTAGTTTGCCAAAGTGCATAACATCTCAACAGCTCAGTTGTAAGCTTCCTACCTTCCTTTACTACCAATATGACTTGAGATATGTGGATCTTTCTCATAACAATTTCAGCGGAACAGTCCCAACTTGGTTGTTAGAAAACAACACAAAGTTAGAAGATCTCATCTTGAAGGGTAATTCATTTACCGGTCCTCTCTCATTACCGTCAGCTCCTAACTCTAAAGTGTCTTTAATTGACATATCCCAAAACAAATTGCAAGGTCAGATTCCAGCCAACGTGTGTTCACCTTTTCCACATTTGAGCCTATTGTTCTTATCCAAGAATGCCTTCGAAGGTGATATCCCTCCTTGTTTGAGTGGCATGAAGGATTTATCGATTTTAGATTTATCAAACAATCAATTGTCTGGAAGAGTACCTGAAGAGTTAATCACAAAAAACTCGTTGACCATTTTGAGACTATCAAACAACAACCTCAGTGGACATGTGCTTCCTGTGATTCTCAATGCAAATGGGCTGTCAAAATTATATTTGGATGGAAATAATTTTTCTGGGGAGATGGCAAATGTTGATGTCTCTATTTCTGAGTTTCCAACTTCACTAAGGGAAATCAATCTCAGAAATAACAAGTTTTATGGAAACCTCCCAAGATGGATGGGGAATGTGTCATTTTTGGAGAGATTAGCTTTGTCCCAAAATGGTTTCGAGGGTTCTATTCCAATGGAATTTTGCAACTTGAATCGCTTGGAATTTTTGGATCTCTCTGAAAACAATTTATTTGGCTCTATACCGTCCTGCTTTAATACCCTAAACATAAAGCATGTCCACCTGCACGGGAGTAGACTAAGTGGCCCACTACCAATCGCTTTTTATAATATCTCTTCACTGGTTACGTTAGATCTTAGAGGAAACAATTTGACTGGTAGTATTCCAAAATGGATTGGCACACTTTCTTCATTGAGTGTTCTTCTCTTGAAAGATAATCATTTTCATGGTGAAGTTCCAGTTCAGTTATGCAAGTTGGATTCTTTAAACATCATAGATCTTTCTCAAAATATGTTTTCTGGTATTATACCTTCTTGTTTGGGAAATTTAACCCTTTCAACGGAAACAAATAAGATTCTAACTGATTCGAAAATTAGACCAAGGTTAACAGGGGATGGATTAGCGAAAACATTGGGAGCTCTTGGAAATTATTACTATCCTGAAGGCTACTTAGAAGAAGTAATAGAGTTCACAACAAAGAGTGGGTTCTTATCGTACGAGGGAAACATCCTTATATATATGACCGGGATTGATTTATCTTGCAACAACTTAACTGGTCATATCCCACCAGAATTAGGGAACTTAAGTGAAATCTATTCTTTAAACTTGTCGCATAATAAGTTGACAGGAGTTATACCCTCATCATTAGCAAAACTTCATCAAATTGAGAGTTTGGACCTTTCTTACAACAATTTGAGTGGTGAAATCCCCAACCAGTTGGTAGAGTTGAACTCTTTGGAGGTTTTCAGCGTGGCATACAACAACTTGTCAGGTAGTATTCCCGAACCAAAAGCTCAATTTGGGACCTTTATTGAAAACAGTTATGAGGGAAATCTTTTTCTTTGTGGAGCTATATTGCATAAAAGTTGTTCCAAAACCGATTCACCATCAACGATATCAACTGTATCAGAAGATAAAGGAGAAGATGGTTTGATAGGTACTTATGATTTTTGTGTGAGCTTTTTGGTTTCTTATGTAGTTGTGTTGTTGACAATTTTTGTTGTCCTCTACATAAATCCATACTGGCGAAGAGTTTGGTTTTCTCTCATTGGGAAATGCATCACCACCTGTCGCTACTCAAATGTGGGCAATTTTCTTACTTATCACATTTTCAAGCAATGTGTTTAGCTACTCAAATTGTAATTTGATTTTCACACCTAAATGTTTAATTATGCTAAGTTGAGCGATAATGAATATTTTGTTGATTTTTGAATTTTAAATAAAAGCTCTTTTATCTTATGATTTTATCATTTTCAACCATCTATTTCTTTTTCTTCTATGAAATTTAATGTAAAATCATAATCCATTATTATGTATATGCAATATCTCTTTGAATTAAATTAAATTGAATACTAAGCGTTCACTAGTGCATACTGTAAAGGAAATCTAATGTAAAATTAAACCAAACATACTAGAAAAATGAATCTAAAACTGAAATATTTTAAAACCTCAAAAACAATGCAATTCTTTATTCCTCTTTTCCTTTCAAGTTATTTTGTATCATGTTATATTTTACATAATTATTCATATCATCGAATTTTAAAAAATTTAATATTTTGATATCATGTTCATATTATGCCTTAATTCACAATGTATTTTGTACAATATGTTATAACAATTCAATTTAAAAACAAGCAATGATCTTATTTTTGCATACCATATTATACATTTACATGTTAATAATTCATTGTACGTAAATTTTGACATGTTTGCAGATTTGAGTCATTATAATTTTATTATTTGTAATATGACATGTTTTAATTACCCTTAATATTGTGTCATGATAATTATAACTCGATTGGCGATGTACCAAATATTTTTCTAATAAAAATAGTATTTTATTCTATTTACCAAATCTTTATCAACTTTATATTCTCACCAACAAAACATACATTCAAAGTTCAAATAAGTTGCACACCCATTTTTTTACTGCAATACTCAATAATATACTCATTATCAGAAATCTGAAATATTCCACTCTAATTAACATTATGATTCTGTAAACAACAAAAAAGTGTGATCCTTTTTTAAAGCTCTTTTTTTTCTTTAATGAAATGGGATTGGTAAAAAAATCCGCACATGTGTCGTGTGTGAAGAAGGTCAGGTTGTCTATTCATACTGTAATAAGTAGCTAATTATAGTTGATCCTACAAAATCAAAATTAATTCAGGTATCTATATATTCTGAAGACTGGACAGACCTTAGAAGCTCCTTCAAATTTGCAAGAACATGCCAAGGTCCTAAACTCGTTACACCGATGAAATTCAAAAGTTCCTCTATATCCTGCAATCACAGTAAAGATTATGCAATCGTTTAAGAACGAATAACATAACAAGCAAAAGGCGATCAAAATTCTGTGATCTCGATAATGTTCTTTGCCGAAAAGGAACATCAACTTAAACCTTAAAACATCAGTGAAGGCTCATCAGATTTGCTTAGCAACCTTACATACACATGTGAAAAAAGCTTTGCTTTTGGATGTAAGGGGTGACTATCATCAGTCTTTCCTAATTAGCTGATAACCCTATATCTAACATTTATCAGAGCGAAGCAAATTAACGTACATGATGTAAAGGAATTTGACTATAAGATCCAACAGAAAACTTAATAAAAAGAAAATGATAAAACTTTTTGGAAAGTATTTTCAAAGAGGAGACAAAAACAGGGTAGAAACAATGTTTGGTCCTTCCTTTTTCTATTTACAATTTTAGGGTGGATTCTCTACTTAGGTGAAAACCCGTTTTGGGTTAAAAGTGTTTTTACACTGCAGAAGTGTTTTTCCACTGCAGAAGTGATGAAGAACACACAGCTTTTGTAGTCAAAAACTGTTTTTGGCTTTTGCATTTCGAAATGAAAACTCTTATTTTCATTAACTATTTAAAAGGTATATAAAAAATTAAAAAAATATTTTTTCAAAAAGAATAACTTTGCAGGAAATTTATATCTATAAAAAATTCATTAAGTTAATTTTTTTTTAAAAAATACCTTTTCGTTTGTAATTTAAGAAAAAAAAAAGCGTCAAACAGGGCTCTTAAGCAACTCATATTTTGAAAGATGAAGCAAGTCCCTTGATCAACTTGCTTCATCATCATAACACATAAGACATTAAAATCTAGTTAAACTAATTGGATTGATTTGGACTCATAATTTTAAAAACCAGAATGGTTTTTGTTTGATATCGTTTTACTTCAACTTTAAAATCAGTCCAACCTGTACTGACGCCAAACATATGAAGAAAAAAAGTGAAATAATAAGGCGATTATTAATTTCATTCCAGTCAATTACAACTTCTCTGATTAAAAAAAAAAAGAGCATTAGAGGAAATGAGATTGAAGAGTCTTTATTTACACTTTTCACATATTTTTAATTCATTCACTTATAACTTAATATTGAAACCATTTTTTTTAAAAGGGTCGGTGTTGGTTTGAAAACGGAAATTAAAACGGGAGTCGCCACCAATATTTTTTTTACGAGGTGTGATTAGGTCATCTCATAATTTAGTTGTTTTAATAAAATATTTTAATTTATCAAAACAGTGATTTTGGTCTGCGAAATTTGAGAAAACGGATTCGGGAATCAGTTACATGCGAGGAAAGATTAGCATCCTCGTCACGCCCAAAATTGGTACCCAATTGATTAATTAATGTCTAAATATTAAAAATTGAAAAACTTCGAAAGAATTTAAAACACAATCCCCCTTTTGTTAACGCTATTTCAATTTAAAAGAATTTGCTTGAATAAATCTAAACAAATGCCAAAGATCCTCTCGTCTCAAGATAATAAATGTCACATCCCGTAAGTTAGGACACGACACTTGAAACCCTCGAGAATAAGCTAGCCTTTAACTTTATTGGAATTCGTAAATTTTGAAAATTAGAAAGATATTTTGCTATTTAGGTTCAATGAGAAAATTGAAACCTCGTAAGTTAGGGTACAATTTCTCGAATCTCCAAAATGCGAAATATTGCCTTATTTTAAAATTTTTCTCTTTTTTGAATAATTGCGAGTACAATGCTTGAACGAGGTGCATTTGTTTTATTTGTGACAAAATAGAACGGTTTATTATGGGTAAACACAAATTGAAGGCAACTTAATTTCAAAGTGATGAAGTGAAATGGAATGATAACATAGAACATAAAATAACAATTTATGAAAAATGTTATATATGTTAATGAGTGATAATAATATGAAAACACGAAGAAACTAATTATAGTACACATGATGGTAATAGTCACACAATGTATATCATTTTTATACTAATATTAACAATCAAAGAAAACAAAACAAAATAATATGCAAAAAAAAATTCAAAGAATAATAATTTAAATTAAATAATTTATAAGAACAATTCAAAAATAAATAATAAAAGGCTTCAAATAAACAGTATATAAAAACTTAAAATGAATAATAATAACAGTTTAAAATAAATAAATAAGAAACATACAACAGTTTTTTTTAATATATATTGTAATACCCAATTTTTCTGCCCGGGCCCATATAAAATAAAAACATAGCAGACCCAATTACCCATCTACAGACTAAACCCAAAAATTTAGCCCAATTACATTAACCCTAGCCCAGTCCAGAAACCCTAGCCCTTTCTGCTTCAGCGCCGCATCACCCTGCGCACCACCCCTCCGCAAGCGCCGCACATCGCGCTTGTCGCTCCCACGCACTCAACAGCCACCACACCTGCGAAAAAGAAGCATATGGCGCAGCAATAGCAGAGTAGTAGCAAAAATCGCAACCAATATTGAAGGGAGATATGATTTTGTTGCTTATTTTGTTGTTATTTTCGACTATTTAAAAGCCGTGGGGGGAGATCTGAAAAGGGGGGTCTTGAGTGTAAAGACATACGAAAATAGAGAGGAAAATACGAAGAAAAAAGATTTGAAAAAATAAAATACAAAACGGAGGTTTTTTTTTCCCTTAGATTCGGTTTTTTTTTTCCTTGTTTGCTCTTTCTGTTTGTTTTTTTTACGCATAATAAATAAGAAGTAAAAGGGGAACGGGCTTACCTGATTTGCCTTGCGGGTTCACCGTCGGAGGGCTCTCCTCCTTCAAGAACGTCGGATCCGAGAGGAGAAGGGGCCAAGGGTCATCCTTTTGAGCCAAAGCAGTTTGACTATTGAACGGGATCTAAAAACAGTTTAAAAAAGGCGAGATTTTTTACTCCCCGCCGCCGTGAACGGCGCAGTGGCCACTCGCCGGAGTTTGGCCGGATTTTGGGCCTGCTTGAGAGAAAAGGAAATTTTTTTTTTGTTTTTTTTTTGAAATAGAAAGAACAATGAGTTTTTTAAAAAAAAACATTGTATTTATAGCTTACTAAAAGCAGCCTTTTTTTTGGGTCAAAGGTAAGCACAAAACAGCGCCAGCCATTTCACCCTACGACCGTCAAGGTGACCCGACCCGGGGAAGGATCCGCGCATTTCTGTGAAAGGGGACAATTTCACATTTGGTCCTCTGTTTTATGAGGGGTGTTTAAATCCGTCTTTTTATTTTTTTAAATTAGGCCATATGTTTTAATACTGTTTCAATTTGGTCCATGTTGCTGCGCAGCATTTGGGAGGTTTGGGCAAATTATCTTTTCGATCCTCCTACTGTTGCGCGCATCTTAATTTGGTCCTTATTTAATTCCCATCTTTAAATTTAGTTTCAAAACTTCGCTTATTTCCAATTTAATCCTTAATTTGTTGTTTTTTATATTATTAATTATGTCATATATTATTATTATTATTATTATTATTATTATTATTACTATTATCATTTTATTATTATTATCATTATTATTATTACCATTACTATATATATACATATGCTTATTCTCTACAATAATATATGCATACATTTTTCTTAAAATAATTTTATAAACCCATGCACCTTACATATATATATTTTTATTATTCTACTTGCATAACTTTTACTTACTTTTATATACATTTATATTTTATATAGATATACATTGTTGTAACATATTTATTTCCTATATCTTATAATTTAAAGCATACATGCATTCTCTGTTACATATACGTACACATTTTTCTTTATTATTTTATATATTTCATGGTTTTATACATATTGTACATATATACATATATTTAAATGCACACATATTTTCATGACATATCCATACATTTATATTTATTTTATTTTCGCGATTTGCAAATACATATATACATACGATTTAAATTAAAGTATTGGTTTCATGTTATGCATTAACATTTTATCATGCTTTTAAAGAAAATATATATTGGCTTCGTCAAGGCATTAAAATCATCATATTTTACAAATTTCCAAAATATTTGGCATTCATGATTCTCGAGAAAGATCGTGTCCTAACTGACTGGATCGTGATTATTTTTCGATGAATTTAGAAAGCCAAGTATTTGTTTTGCAATAAATTCGTAAATTTTAAATAAAAGCTTATTCTTGGGAGTTCAAAAATGTTGGGTCCTAACTTACTGGTCCTGATATTTTGACTTCTCGAAATAAGAATTTTCAAAAGCAAAAGGTAATATTCGGGTATTTTGAAGATTTAAAAATATTGTGCCCTAACTCACTGGGTGTGGTGTTTTATTTCTTTGAAATAAGAATGTCTTATTATTTTGATTCATTCATGAAATAAAAAGTTTCCTTTTAAAATCTTTTCAAATTTTCGACACCAAGGCATTAAAGAATCAATTTGGTACCGATTTTGGGTGTTACGAGGGTGCTAATCCTTCCTCGTGCGTAACTGACTCCCGGACTCATTTTCTCAAATCTCGTAGACCAAAATTGTTTTTAAGGTGAGCCGGTCACACCTCAATCAAGGATCGGTGGCGACTCCAGTTTTTATTTTTAAGTCGAAACTAAAAATTTTTGTTTTCAAAAAAACGGTTTCGACATATATATATGTATATAAGAATTTAAAAGATAATGTACATATAATGGTTTAAAATGAATAATATAAAAAAATTTTAAATAAATAGTATGTAAAACAGTTTAAAGTAAATGATAAATAAAAAACTTAAAACAAATAATAATAAAAGAGCTTTTTAAATAAAAAATAATAATGAACAAATAAATTAAATGGACTAAGGATGATACTGAAATCGACCCAAAATTTGGGGTTCAAATTGCAAATAAATAAAAAAAGCCTAGGGACTGAAATAGAGCGTGCTTAAGGAATGAGGGACCGACTGGCAAATATTCCCAGCCCCCATGCGTAGCGTTTTAGCTCGAACCAAAGTAAAACAATCAGAAAATTATGCGGCCAAAATATAAAAACAACGAGGACCAAATTGCACTATATTGCAAAAGCGGAAGGGTTGAATATGCAAATAGCTCCTCAAAGCTAAAATGCGCTAGGATCCTGACTGCATTCGGGTTGGCTTTCGGGTCTGATGCAAAACAGCGTCATTTTGGCCACTGATGCTTAAGTCCAAAACGACGCAGTTTTATACCCTATATAAATAGCAAAAAGAAAAAGAAAAAAACAGTTCAACTTTTATTTTTCTAAAAAAATAGAGAACTCTCTCAGTCTCTCTTGGTCTCTCTCTCAGCCCACCCCTTGGCAGGCCAGGGTTGCCGCCGCAGCGCCGCTGTGGCCTGTGGCCGGTGGCCGGCGTTGCGCAAAAGGTCGTTTTTAGCCCCCGTTTCACAGCTCCCTTGGAAGCCCAGCCCTCTCGACCCAAAAAAAACAAAAGAGGAGTACTCCCGACCCTCTCTCGGATTCGATGGCAACAATGGAGAAGAGCCCTCCGACGGCGCGGTCACGGGGCGTCTCCGGTGAGCCCTTTCTTCCTTTTTTTATTTTATTATTTTATTATATATATAAAATCAAATAAAAATATGAATATAGAATCAAATAGGTATTTAAAACAGAAATAAAAGTAGAAATTCACCTTGAAAGTGTTGTTTTTGTTTTTTTATTTTCTAATGTTCTTGAAAAAATTACAAGGGTGAGATTCGGGCTTTTGTAGCCAAATCAAAACTGTTTGTTTCTTCCTTTTTTGTCTGTTTCCTTGTTGTTTCCTCTATTTGGCCTTTGTTGTTGCATGTTGCCTTGGTTTTGCAAGTGTTAGACGCGTGGATGGTCGGTGATAGGCAAGCCTTGAGCGGCGGCGGCGTGCGGCACAGGTGGTCATGCGGCGTTGGAGGCTTAGGGGGCTAGGGGTTTTTTTGTTGTGTTTAAGTGTTGAGCTAATTGGGCTAGGGTTAGTTTTGAGTTATTGAGTTTTAATTTGTATTTGGGCTGCTAATTTGGGTTTGTTTGTAAAATGGATGGATTGTTTTAATTATTTTGGACTCTTTTATTATTTAATTTGGGTTTTGTTTTGAAATCTGGCCCAGGTCAAAATTGACCTATTACACTTGCCTCCTCACATCAATTGCTCTATTTATTTTATTATTTTATAATTAGGGATAAGAAATGAGATTGTTCGAGATTAAACTCAAACTTTATACTTGCAACATAATACTTTTATCAAGGCGAAGTCAAGGGACCTGGCAGGGCCCCATCTCCCTAAAATGAAAAATTTCATCTTTAGTCTTTTTATAATTTTAAAATTTTTAAATTAGTATATGATAAACTTATACTTTATCCCCTCAAAAATAAAAAAAAATTTTATTTAATCTTTTAAAAATTATAAAAATATAAATTATTAAAATAATAAAATTTCATTTTTACTATAATAAAAAGATATAACTTTATTCACTCCTCTCAAAAAACTTTCTGGCTTGCCTCTGAATCTTTTGCCATCATGCCAAGAGATTGGTGGCAGCTTTATACAATTCTATTAGTCGGTTAATGTGGATTTTTTAAAGAAAAAAAATTCATATCATTATGATGAGATAAATTTATTTTAAATAATAATTTAATAAAAATAATTCTTTTTAATAACCACATAATTTTAATTTTTAAGTCTTAGAGAGCCAACTAATGAATTTTTAATGAAGTTAGTTATTTTTAATGCTTGAGACATCATTATACATCAATTTATAGTTTTAATTCTTATACTTACTCAATTGGAATAAAGATTCTAGACAATGTATTAAAAGAAAATAAAAACTAAATCTTTATTCCAATTGAGTAAGTATAAAATTAAAACTATAAATTGATGTATAATGATGTCTCAAGCATTATTTGCAAGATTATTTCCATAACCTAAATTATTGTAGGGGCTAGACTCTAATTTCCAATCCTCACTAACAATATTTGTTAAATTCGGCTATTTTCAAATGTGGTGGAATAAACATATTATCATATGTGTAATGTTATACCAGTTTGTTATTTTCACATATTACTCACTAAAAATCAAATTAATGGATTAATAATTGTCATTTGCATCAAGACTGAAATTTCAAAATTCGGAAAGTATAGGTACTTAGAATTGCCCAATTTGAGAGTATAGACTAATCAATAATCGTACGCATAATATAGGACTAGTAATTAAATTTAATCAAATTGATTTAACTGCTACTGTTTGGGTCAAAACTAAAATTTCAAAATTCAAAATGTGTAAGAAGTAAAATTCAAAATTCAAGGCTGGTTGAGTCTTAACTCTGTTGGCATTAGTATTATCATCGGTGTAGGAGGATGTGAGTTCGAGTGTGCTGAAGCGTGTTTATCCTCCTATTTAAGGGTTAGGTGGGTGTTGGGGTAGTTCTAAACATTGTATCAACTCAAATACTTTCAAATACTTTCACAATTTAATTAAATTGTAAAAAAAAATTCAAAATTGAAACCCCACAAATCACATACATATGTTGGAAAAAAATTGCAGCGACACAAAAGTTTATATACCTTGCATATAAAACCAATTAGAGTAAAAAATAAATCTAGTTTTCTTTTTCCCACAAAACTAAAATTTTCTACAAGAGTATCTTGGTCGAACTAAACCTATTTTGAAAGGCTTTTGGAAGGAAGGAAATATCTAATTAATTAGAATATATTCCAAGAATTTAAATCTATCAATTAATAAAACATGCTAATAAGAGCAACCAAAAATTCGAGAAGAAACATTAATAGAATTACAATCTTCGTTAAACTAATTCATCATTTCCAATTATTTGGATTAATGTAAATAAAACAATACCATTGAAAGCTAATCTCCCATAAATGGGATAAATATTAAATTTATACATAAATTTTGGCTTAATGTGCAATTTGATATATGAACTTTGATTTGGTACAATTATATGTATGAAACTTGAATTGTGATCCATATGTATACATGAAACTTTTATTTTGATTCAATTGTACACATTTAAATAAATGAATACATATATTTATTTTCATATTGGTTTAGTATACTGTTTGTGCATGCAATATATCAATGTAATATAGTACTAATTCGATGATGTTGTTAATGATTTGTGAAAATTAAATCAAATCAAAATTTCATTTAAAATTACACAAAATCAAAATTTATATATAATATTACACATTAAATTAAAATTCATATATAATTTTGATATTTATCCCACATAAATAGAAGGAAAAATTAGTGTGAAAGTAATGTTGTTTGCACTTTGTAAATAATTTCGGCGTAAAGAGTAAATTAGTGCAAGTTTTGTCGACTAACTACTTGTATAGTGTTAAGACTTTTAAAAGTCTCATTTGATTGTGATACTAAAATCGTATGGTGGCGTAAAGAATGATCTTTTCTTATTTATCGGAAATAGAAAAAAAAATAAGATAAATATATATATTGAATGTTTAATTCAATTGTGAGTATCTCAAAGCTTCTAAGTTAATACAATTCAAAGAATTATTCATAATCCACCCTAATCCTTAAATAGGAGAAAACACACGTTTCTGCACACTTAAACTTACGTCTTCTTTTACTGACAACAATACCAATACCGATTGAGTTAAAACTCAATTAGCTACAATAACTATTTTTACAAAGGTTTATTAATTTAAGGGCTAACAAAAGGTTTATAAAGTAATTTTAATTTCAAATGACATTAATTGGGTTAAAATTTTTTCTACAGTCTAAATTAAAATTAGCAGCCTATTTCAGTCGAGGATGGTCGGCAAAGTCAAGAGTTCATTTTCCACAAGGAATGCAATTAATTTTGTTATGGAAAAGTGCATTTGATTAGATTTTCTTTTTACTATTTATTGTAACTCTCATTTTTATATAAAGAATAAAAGTTAAAATATGTCGAACAGGGCTTCTACATAACTCATATTTTGAACAGTTTTTGATATTTTATTTTTATTATAATTAATTTGATTGATTTGAATTCAGTTTCATTCCAAGCAAATATAGTTAACTACAACTTCTAAATAAAACAAAAAATTGTGTCAACATTTATTTCCTAACGTATAAGTTAGAGCAGCACAAGTCTAGATTCATTCAATTTTTGAGGAACTAATTAATTATATGTTATTTTAATACTACAGTGAATTAGTGGGATGCATAGGTCCTGCTTAGGCTTCTGCAGATTATATACATATAGAAGTTAAAAAAGTAACATATAGCTGAGAGAGAAGGGAAAACAGAAAGATGATGATGATGGAGTGGAAATGGTTATGGTTTATTAGGATGGCAGTACTGTTGTTGGTGTTAGAAGGATGTAGGTGGTGTACTACTGATGCTTGTTTGGAGCATGAGAGAATCGCTCTCTTGCATCTCAAACCTTTCTTCAATTATGGTAACCCATTGAAAAGTTGGGTTGATCTGAAGGGTTCAGATTGCTGTAAATGGGAAAGAGTTAAGTGCAACTCCATCACTAGGAGAGTCATACAACTCTCCCTTAATTCTACAAAATGGGAATACAACATGGATTATTGGTATCTCAATGCCTCTATGTTTCTTCCTTTTGAGAAATTGAAGAGTCTTTATTTGTCAGAGAATGCCATAGGTGGTAACCTAGAAAATGAAGGTCGTGCCTTTAATTTTCCCTTAATTACATATTTTATTATTCTATTTCTCTATTCATTGTTAGTTTGCAATTACTTATAATTTATTTTATTTTACTGAAGAAAAGTCATTAATTACTTGTATATAATTAAAAGAACACTCCTACAGGTTTTGGAAAGCTATCACCCACATTAAGTAATTTAGAGATCCTTTACTTAAGTTACAATCACTTGAATGATAGCATTCTATTATCTTTGAGTGAGCTTTCGTCTCTCCGATATTTAGATTTATCACACAACCGGTTCGAAGGATCAAGTCATCCAAGAGGTAAATTAAGTTTGGTCTATTGTTAGTTTTTATTTGTATTGTGACGTTTGACAGTGATTTTCCATTCTTTTATCCCCTGTAACTTAGTTTTTGCTTCAATAATTTTTCATATGGTTGAGATGAAAAAAAGACTAACAAGAACTTACTCAAATTAACTAAAAAATGGAGTATTATTATTTATTTATGTTTTGCAGTAACTTATTATATGGTATATAAATCAGGTTTTCAGTGGCTTTCAAGGCTCACTAAATTGGAAACTCTTTATTTAAGTGGGAATTCTTTGAAGAATAGCAATATGGTCTATATGAGAAATCTTTCATCCTTGAAGACTTTAAGTTTGAGATACAATCTTTTGGAAGGAAAGTTGATTCATACTCAAGGTAGATTGGTTTTACCTGTTTCTTTTTTACTTTAAAATCAATTTGGTTTAAGGAAAAGTTATTGCAATATGTCATTTGCTTTTATCTTGTCCTGAAAATATAACTGATCAACATTTGGGATTGAATTTTAGAATTGAATAATTTGACAAACTTGAAGTCCTTGGATTTAAGTGGGAACAAAATTGAAAGCATCTCAAACAAAGGTATAAATATAGTATTTATATATTATTTCATATTCAAGGTAGACTTATTTTACATGCTTCCTTTTACTTTAAAATCAATTTGGTTTAAGAAAAGCTATAGCAATATTTCATTTGCTTTTATCTTATCATGAAAACATAACTGATCAACATTGGGATTGAATTTCATCAGAATGGAATAATTTGACAAACTTGAAGTACTTGGATTTAAGTTACAACAACATTGAAAGCATCTCAAACCAAGGTATAAGTATTTGTGCATGACTTTTCTGATAGACTATTATTCCAACAGGCAATGACAGATTTTAGTAAATTTTTATTGTAAAATTAGAGTATTATTATTTATTATGTTTAGTAGTAACTAATTATATAGTATATAAATCAGGTTTTCAGTGGCTTTCAAGACTCACTAAATTGGAAACTCTTAATTTAAGTGGGAATTCTTGGAAGAATAGCATTCTATTCGATATGAGAAATCTTTCATCCTTGAAGACTTTAAGATTGAGTAGTAATCAGTTGGAAGGAAGGCTGCTTCATATTCAAGGTAGATTGATTTTACTTGTTTCTTTTGTACTTTAAAATCAATTTATGTTGAAGGAAAAGTTGTTGCAAACTTGCAATATGTTATTTGATTTTATCATATCATGAATATATATAACTAATCAATATTTAGGATTGAATTTCAGAATTGAATAATTTGACAGACTTGAACTACTTGGATTTAAGTGGGAACAGAATTGAAAGCATCTCAAACAAAGGTACAAGTATGATTTTATATATTGAATAAATTAAATTTTCAAAGGGATGAACTTATAAAATATTCAAAGCCTATAATATTAATTAGAAACTATTCTTCTTCCTACTATAGATGAAAAACAATTAAGCATAATAAACTTGGAGGAACTTAAAATTTCTACAACACCTAAAAAATTGCCTAACAAACCAATTTTTGTTTTTATTTTATGAAACTCATTCAAATATTCGGTAAAAATTAAATTATTAACATAATTATTTGAATTGGACGTGAAAATATATAGGATTGAGTAATTTGATAAACTTGAAGAAACTTGATCTAAGCGAGAATCAAATTGAAAGCCTTCAATCCTCCAAAGGTATGTATTTATATTTGATGAGTTATCTAAGTTTTTATATATAATTAAATTTTATGCTAATTTTTTTCAGTGATGAACTTATGTAAATCTTTTGCAGATGGTGGTAGAAAATCGGAATTGACGCACTTAAAAGAGCTTAATTTAAATTCCAATCTCTTCAATAATAGTGTCTTTGCATCTCTTAACAAGCTTTTGAATTTGAAAACTTTGACCATAAGCAATCAATTGAAAGGACCAATAGATGCAAAAGGTAAAAACATTTTCTTTTCCCAAAATCTTGACTCAATTAACAAAAACATTAATAATGTTTTAAGATAATATAATGAGGTTTATATGTTACCCTTTTTTTTCCAGATTTGGATGCATTTGAATATGAGGGCAAATGAATTGATAGATTTTATGATCCATAAAGGTATCATTTGACTAAACTTTCGTTTTGTTTAAATTTTATTTTTTCCTTCAACTTTTATTTTTAAGAATTTAATCTATTTAAAATCCACTTTTAAATAATATATAACTACATAATATTTTAATTGAAAAGTTAATGAATTAACTATTTGAACTAACTAGTAAAATTATAAAAATATAAAGCTTAATTTAAATTAGAAATAAAGGATAATAATTAAATCTCAAATTTAAGCATATTAAAAATGTCCAAAACTAAAAATTAACATTTTTCATAAGATGAAGAAAATAAAGAAAAAGAGTTGTTGCAATATCAACAATGTCAATTAAACTAATGTTCAATTGGTGTAGAGGAAAAGCCAAAGGGGTAGACAGAGGTCTTGGCCCCCCTAGGCTAACGGGTATAGGTTAAAATATAACATAAATCCTTATACTCTTTGTAAATTAGTCTCTATATTTTTATTTTTACGAATTTAATCCCTCTACTTTTTAGATTTTAAAATTTAAGTTTAATTGTTGACACTATTAAGATTATTTTGTTAAATTTAGGTTCATTATAATGCTATTTTTTAGTTACATTGCTACCAATTGAATATTTTCTTTATTTCAAAACATTGGAAAAAAACTAATGTTAACAATTGAACTTAAATTCTAAAATTTGAAAATGTAGAGGGCCTAAATCCTTAGAAATAAAAGTATATCGACTAAATTACAAATTTTGAAAAGTACAAGGACCTATGACATATTTTAATCAAGGGTATAATACCCTTTTAGTCCTTTTAAAATTTAATTATTCAATATAATCCTCTGTAGCTTTTTAATTATATGCATAAAATTGCATTTTGAGTCACTTTAAACATTAAAAATTCAATTTCAACAATTTTAACACAAATAATTTTAACTTTAGTCCCTCCAAAAAAAATAATTTTATATCGATCCTCCAATACAAAGTTGTTGCTTGGCCCCTGAATCGGTGCTCCCCACTTCATCGTTGAAAAAGGTTAAAAAACAGAATATTTGTTAATACAAGGTTTGGATTATGTTATAACACAATTAATTATTTTTCAACTAATTAATGTTTTTGTTTCTTTGTTTTACATGGATGAACCTAAATAAAATCAAAGCATAACAGGAACATGATTGAAACTGCTAAATCCTTAAAGTAAATCAACAAACTACCAAATAATAATTTTCTGTCTTTGTGTTGCTCATCCTTGTCTTTATGTTTTATATCATACATGGAAAAATTCAGCTTATGGGTTCGGTGAAACATTTTATAAATCCTATGGTCTTCGGTTTGAAAGTAAAATATTTTAAATTTTGCATAATTTTAAAATATTAGAGTTCATAATTATTTTGTTTGTATAAATATAATTTCAAAATAATTTATTAAATTTTATGAGATAAAAATAATTATAAAAATAAAAAATAATATTATAAATAAAAATACTCATATTTATGGAAAAATATGTCATATAACTATCATTTTAATTTCATATGGTTTTAATAATATAAAACATAAAAATATATATTACAGTTAAATAAATGGAATTTTTGGCCTAAAATAAATAAATGGCATTTTCGAATAATTAAAAAACTTCAAGTAAATTATATTTCTTTTCATTCACAAAAATAAAAGACTGAGAAAATCAAACATTATTTATCTCAAATGATTTTTTTGACATGGGATGGCGATTGCTGTCCTCGGCATTTCTCGTCAATATGAACTTCTTTCTCATGATCAATTATAATTTTCTATTTACAATATCGTTATCTAATATCTCTAGACATTGCTTAGAATCAAATGTGTCGAGAAATGTGGAGGAAATATATCTTGACTATTCTACTCTCAACACCAATATTTTGCAAAGCATTGGAGTACTTGTTTCTCTTAAAACATTATCTTTATATGATTGTTGACTTATTGGTCCCCTACCTAATCAAGGTAAATAAATTTATGGCTCAAATTGAATTTTGTATGAGCTTTGTGTAATATCTCATATTCTCTTAAATAAGACCAAATTTAATTAGAATTTCTTCCACCAATTTTTTCAATTTTTCAGGATGGTGTGATCTAAGGAATCTTGAAGTATTGGATGTGAGTGGGAATGCACTGGAGGGGATGCTTCCTCATTGTTTTAGTAACTTGACAGCTCTTCGTGTGTTAGATATTTCAAGAAACCATTTTCAAATTCCGTTGTCATTCGCACCATTTGCAAACCTTTCAAATATCAAAGCCCTCTTGAGTAATGAAAACAAGATGGTAACGGAACCTTCCTTTTATACCTCAATCCCAAAGTTCCAATTGGAAGTCATCAGTTTGTCAAAGTGCATAACATCTCAACAGCTCAGTCGTAAGCTTCCTACCTTCCTTTACTACCAATATGACTTGAGATATGTGGATCTTTCTCATAACAATTTCAGTGGAACGGTCCCAACTTGGTTGTTAGAAAACAACACAAAGTTAGAAGATCTCATCTTGAAGGGCAATTCTTTTACAGGTCCTCTCTCATTTTCGTCAGCTCTTATTTCTAATGTATCTTCAATTGACATCTCTGAAAACAAAATACAAGGTCAAATTCCGACCAGTATATGTTCAACTTTTCCACATTTGAGTCGGTTATTCTTATCCAAGAATGCTTTTGAAGGTAATATCCCACTTTGTTTAAGTGGCATGAAGGATTTATCAATTTTAGATCTATCAAACAATCAATTGTATGGAAAAGTACCAGAAGAGTTGATCACGAAAGGCTCACTGACCATTTTGAGACTATCAAATAACAACTTCAGTGGAAATGTAGTTCCTGCGATTCTCAAAGCAAATGGGCTGCAGAATTTATATTTGGATGGAAATAAATTTTCAGGAGAGGTGACAAATGTTGATGTGTCTACTTTTGAGTTTCCAAATTCACTAAGCGATATTGATCTCAGTAACAACCAGTTGCATGGAAAGCTCCCAAGATGGATAGGGAATGCATCATTTTTATTGAGATTGGCTTTGTCCAACAATGGTTTCGAGGGTTCTATTCCAATGGAATTTTGCAACTTGAATTGGTTGGAGTTTTTGGATCTTTCTCAAAATAATTTATCTGGCTCTATACCGTCATGTTTTAATCCACCAAACATAAAGCATGTCCACCTCCACGGGAATAGACTGAGAGGTCCACTATCACTTGCTTTTTATAATAGCTCTTCACTAGTGACTTTAGATCTTAGAGAAAAAAATTTGACAGGTAGCATGCCAAAATGGATTGACACACTTTCTTCTTTGAGTGTTCTTCTCTTGAAAGATAATCATTTTCATGGCAAAGTTCCAATTCAGTTATGCAAGTTGTATTCTTTAAGCATCATAGATCTTTCTCAAAATATGTTTTCTGGTCCTATACCTTCTTGTTTGGGAAATTTATCTCTTCCAATGAAAGAGAAAGAGAGTCTAGCAACTGGGTTCTATCTTCCATTTACAGAAAAGGATGAATCAACATCCATTGCGATGAGAAAATTGGAAAGGGATATAAATCCTTACTACCCTGACAGCTACTTAGAAGAAGTAATAGAATTTAGAAGAAGTAATAGAGTTCACAACAAAGAGTGGGTTGTATTCGTACGAGGGCAACATCCTTGCATATATGACCGGGATTGATTTATCTTGCAACAACTTAACTGGTCATATCCCACCAGAATTAGGGAACTTAAGTGAAATCTATTCTTTAAACTTGTCACACAATAAGTTGATCGGAGTTATACCTTCATCATTCTCAAAACTTCATCAAATTGAGAGTTTGGACCTTTCTTACAACAACTTGAGTGGTGAAATCCCCAATCAGTTGGTAGAGTTGAACTCTTTGGAAGTTTTTAGTGTGGCACACAACAACTTGTCAGGTAGTATTCCTGAACCAAAAGCTCAATTTGGGACCTTTATTGAAAGTAGTTACGAGGGAAACCCTTTTCTTTGTGGAACTATTTTGCATAAAAGTTGCTCCAAACCAGATGCACCATCAACTAGATCAAATTCGTTAGATGATGAAGGAGAGGACAGTTTGCTAGACACATATGATTTTTGTGTGAGCTTCCTGGTTTCTTATATAGTTGTGGTCTTGACAATTTTTGTTGTTCTTTACATAAATCCTTATTGGCGAAGTGTTTGGTTTTCTTTTATTGGAAAGTGCATCACAACCTGTCGTTACTCAACAATGGCCAATTTTCTTACATATCACATCTTCAGGCAATGTGATTAGCTATAGTGAAGATTTCAACAAAGTCGGTTGGTGTTGATTCAAGGAAAAAGGAATTTACTATTTGATTTCCCCACCTAATTGTTTTACTATGCTAAGTTGGATTGTGAGGACTATTTTGTTGATTTCTGCATTTTGAATAAAAAGCTCTTAGGTTTGTGGGGAGGAAGTTTGTAGCTTTATCTTTCCATTTTATCATTTTCAACAATCTATTTCTTTTTATTTTCTGTGAAATTTAAAGTTTAATCATAATTAATTGTTATGTGTATTCAATAGCTCTTTGAATTAAATTAAATTGAGTAATAAATGTAATTATCCATAAATCATCGAATTTAATTTGTTGGTTGGTATCGTATTCACATTATGCTTTAATTTAAAATATATTTTGTATAATGTGTTATAACAATTCAACTAAGAAAAGTGATTCTCTTTGCATAACATATTATATGCTTATATAAAATTTTACATAATTTGTTATAAATACATTTTAATAATTGAATGATCACACTAAAAAATGTAATATCATAATAAGTCTACATTTCTTACATTAATATAAATTTTGCCTAAATTTTTTCTTCTTTCTTAATTTTTTTCTCCAAGCCGTTTGTTTATTATGTTTTATTTTGCCCAATGGCATTGACAACCTTCGGATTGGCTATCGCGACCCTTTTTCTTCCTCCCACCAACCTTTTTTTCTTTCTTCTTCTTATTCACTCCACATGACTTCTCTCTTTTCAGTTTGCAGATCTATTTTATGAGTATCTTTGTTGTCTTCCAAGTTATGATGGACAGATGACGATGCTTGTGCTTACTAAAACTCCATTTGCCAACCAGCCTCTACACACCATGTGGGGATATAATCAACCCACCCATTCCTACACTTCAAGTAGTATTGAATATTGCGGCACAAAACAGTAGTTTGTAGCTAAGATTCCAGTAAATTAGGCTTAAAGCCTTTTAGTACATTTCCTCCAAATAACAACCCTCAACCCAATGCAATGCAACATACCATGGATGATATGCTATTATGCAATTTCAGTACATATATTCAGTTTAGATATTAACATGCTCAGTACAAATATCATTCAGTCAATTTCACACATTTAGGGGTTTAAGTAGCACTTACCGACCTTACAGTAGGTTCACAGTCGACTTGGGCAACCTGTGCAGCCTTAGAAACATTTTGGTAAAAATGGACCCACACGCCCATGTGCCCGCGTGGCCCACTCGGCCCAAATTGGCCTTGGCCGTGTGATCCATTTTTAATGTAACCCATGCTAGCTAAATATTCATATATGTTTCCACTATTTACTAATATGATCATTCAGAGTTGTCTACTTGAGTCATTGTCACTAAATTATTTATAACTAGAGCTACAGAATTCAAAATTAAGATCCGCTTGATTTTCCCGAAAAACAGACTCACATATCTTCTTACCTTAAAATTTTTAGAATTTTTGGTTTAGCCAATGAGTACAGTTAATTCTTCAAAATTGTCCCTGTTCTGCTGTCTGATAATTTCGACCCTTCTTCTCTAAAAATTAATTATCTCTTAGTACGAGATTCAGATGATGTTAAGGTTTGTTTCTCTTGAAAATATACTCATTAAGAATTTTAATCATATAAATTTTAACCCATAATCATTTTTATACAATTTTTAATGATTTTCCAAAGTCAAAAAAGGGAAACCTGAATTCATTCTGACCTTGTCTCACAAAATTTATTATATCTCACGATTTACAATTCCATTACTTACACCATTTCTCTATGAGAAACTAGACTCAATAATATTTAATTCCATACTTTTTTCATCCTTTAATTCAATTTTCACAATTTATGATGATTTTTTAAAGTTAGCCCACTGCTGCTGTCCAAATAGCAAGCAATTTATGCTTTTCGCCGAATCTCATTTTCTGCTTTTCGGGTACACACCTGGTATCATTTCTAATGCGTAAGCACTCCTAAGCCTCCATAACCTAAAAATCGACCAACAAATCTCCAGATTAATCACTTAATTCATTTTTAATTAACCAATTTTGGAAGGAACTCAACTAAAAACCTAACAAAACCCTTACCTCGCTTGAGTAATCATGACTTCACACAATCACAGCATCGATTCATAACCACTAGCCCCTTGATTAACTCCGAAACACCAAAAAGGAATCCCCCTTTCAGAGATTAACTAAGAACAATTAACAATAGACAAAACCGTTACTTACCGAACACACGCAACCAACGATAAACAACCAAATCAATTGGAAAATAAAAGAAAGAAATGGAAGGGGAAAAAATAATGGAAATTTTGGCAACAACTAGGGGAAAGAATCGACAGCGGAGGGAAAAAAAAGAAGAAAACGTCAGAAAAAGTTTGGGTAATTGGAGAGAAAACCGAAACTCTACTTTTTTTATGCAATAAAAAGACAATCAGATTATTTTCTGATAACCTCTCCCCCATTATTTCCAAAAATCACTCCCTATTAACCCACTAAAACACAACTACTCAGAATTTTGCCCAAACACAACTCTTAGCCAAAATTGGAGCAAAAATACTATCTCCATGCCACCATAGAGAATTGAACACAAAACCTCCTTCACACCAACACTCCACTTATCCACCAAACGAACAAGCTCATTCTTTTAATTATTTGTCGACTCTTACTTAAAAGCCTACTGACCAAAGATAGAGCTTATTCATAAAAATACCAAAATTTCGCCAAGTCTTGGCTTGAACTTGAGACCTCTCATACACCCAAAACACTTAACCACTAAAGTAGATACACAATTGTGTTATACCTTTGCAAGAACAAAAATAAAAATTCTGGGGCGTTACATTGTGTTTACGTTTTGAGGGTTCTTTGTTTTTGGGGTTTTTTGGGGTTTAGCTTTTTATCTCCATCTTTTGTACTCTTCATTCTTTTGTCATTATAGTAAAATTATTTTTGCCCGTGGTTTTTATCCTCTTTGGAGGGGTTTTCCACGTTAAATTTGTGTGTTCAATTTCTCAATTTACTCCACTATTTTTTGTTACTTGTTGCTTAATTGAGTCGATCCTAACAGCTTCAACTAACTTTTGGTTTCAAGGGCTTATATCTCATGATGAAGCGATTGTCTCTCTTCTTTTTCTTTTTTCTTTTTTCTTTTTTCTTTTTTCATAACATATTATACGCCATGATAATAAATTTTGATATGCTTATAAAGTTGAGTTTTTATTATTTGTAATATGACATGTCTTAATTATTTTTGATATTATGTCATGATTTGGTTCACTCCATAAGTTATATAAATTTATTATAATAATTCAATTAATTTTAGATTATTTTTACATTTTTGCCCGAACTTAGTTTTTAATAATTGAATCATCCCACCATTATATTCAATTAAAAGTGTAATATGATTTTGCGAAACTTAGCAAGCCTACATTTCTTACATTAATATAAATATCGTATGCTCTTTACTTCGGAATTCATAAATTTTGAAATTAAAAATGCATGTGTTTTGACATATTAGGGTAATGGTTTAGTGGTTTAAATTTTTTATTTAATCGTAAAATATCTCTTATCATTTACAATTAAGTTTAGGTTAAAATGTTGTGAATCAAACGTATTTGCAACGAGCAAGTAGAATAATAAAAGAATTGAAAATATTAAATACACATATTTTACGTGGAAAAACTTCTAAAAATAGATGGAACTCACAAGGAAATCACATCAAACACACACACGCACACATATATATACACCCGTATATAAAAATAATGTCCAATACTAGGGGTGAGCAAAATTCGATTTGATCTGAAAATTTTGATAAAAATTTTAAATTTTGAATTAAATAGTTCGAGTTATTTGAGTTAATCAAGTTATTCGGATCAACCCGAATAAAAAAATTAAGTTTTTATATTCAACTTGAATATGAATTACACAATTCGAGTTATCTGAAAATCTGAATTTATCTTTTCCAAAGTTAAAAGTCAAAACTATTAAATTAAAAGACAAAACTATATCGTTTTGATAAATATTTACTCATTAAGTTAAAAGGCAAAACCATTATATTGTTTATGTAGTTAAATAATCTTGTACTTCATCTACTAGTTAAATAATCGGTCCATGTAAATATAAGTTTTGAGTATAAATAATAGGATTCTTTAGCTCGACTCAACTTGACTCGAAACTTTTTGACTCAATATGATTCAGAAAAAAAATTCAAATTGAGTTCGGTTACTAAAATAGGATTCGTAAACTCGACTAACTTAAACTTTTTTGACTCAATTTAACTCGACTTGATCGAATACTCACCCCTATCATGACATTCCCTTTCTAACACGTAACCTTAGCTTTGGGCCGTGTTTTTTTTTTTCTGTCATAAGCTTGGGCTGCTTCACACAACTTTTTTATTTTTATTTTATATTACATGGAAATTAATGGTCAAATTTTAGTATTAGCCCCTATATTATGTTAAAACTTGAGATTTAATTTATATTCCTTAATTTTTGGCATAATTTCATTATTTTATTTTGTAATGTCATTAGTTAGTCTAAATAATTAACATTGTAAACTATTCCAATCAAAATATTGACGTCAATTTTCTTAAAAACACTATTCCAACAAAAAAAAGTCATTTTATCATGATCGGTTTGGATGAGTATTTTAAATAAAATCCACATCATTATTTTTAACGTTATTCTTTATTATTACATGACTACAAAATGATTTTTTTTGGTAATTTCAAAAGGTGACACTAGTGAGTTTAATAGAAGAATTTTAACAGTGAAAATAATTGGGGACTTGAATTTTGAAAACCAAAAATAGAAAGACTAAATTCATAAAAATAAAAACTAGGAGAACTAAATTCTAAAAGTACAAAGTGTATAGGGACTTAGAATGTATTTTAACTTTCAAAGTTTTACTTTAAAATTTGACATAAACAAAACACAACACAAAATATAGATTGGAAACCAAACTAGTTCTAAAATGATTATTAAAATGGAAAGAATTTTATAATCTAAATTCATGATTTCACGCCAATTTTATAATCTAAATTCCAATAATTGTTGGGTTCAAATCTTCTCATCCCATCTCCTCTTATGAAAAAATTTAATTGTACTTCCAACTTATCTCCTGACATCAATTGCTCCATTTATATTGTACAACCTAAAATAAATTTAGCAGTGTATTTAAGCTAAGAGTTGACCCAAAGATAAGAATTCATCAAGAAAAGGGAATGCAATTAATTTTGTGGACCATTCCTACAATCATCCTTTCCTAACAAATTTCCACCACAAAGCTTATCTCTATTAAAAAAAAAGGGGTAAATTGCAACAACAATCACTCAACTTTGATGCAATTGACAAAACAGTCACTCTAGTTCCAATTCAATCACTTAATTTTTGAAAAATAACAAATCAATCTTTTTAACCATTTTCCGTTACGTTTGTAACAGAAAAGTGACATGACATTTAACGGTAGGCTAGCTGTCATTTAAACAACCCCATTTAAGAGCCTTGGGCAGTAGAAGAAGAAGAAGAAGAAGAAGAAGAGAAGAAATGGAGAAGAAGAGAAAATGGAAGGAGCTTCATACTAGCGATTCCCAAGGGTCAAAATCCGAGAACTCAAAGACAACTATGCTGCCATGACACCAACGCCTCCATGGCCAATGCCCTCCATCGTGTCATGATAGCCGAGGTTCCCAACATAGCCATCGACCTCGTCAAAATTGAAGTTAACTCTTCCGTCGTCAACGACAAGTTCATTGCCCATCGACTTGATCTAATCCCTCTCACTAGCCGACGCGCCATGTCGATGCGATTCTCGTGTGACTGTGACACCTGCAACGGTGACGAACAATGCGAGTTCTACTCTGTCCAGTTTCATCTTCACGCCAAATGCATGAGTTTCATCTCCATCGGTTTTATTGATTCTGTTGGCTACGGATCCTCTGAACAAAGGTATTTAGGGTTTAAATTTGTAATTTGTCACTATTTAGGTCTAATTGTGAATGTCATCCATGTAATTTACAAAAAAATGAAAAGCTAGTCCTCAATTTTGATATAAATTACTGAATTGTTGATTTTCACTAATTTCTTACATACAATTTGTTGAAATGATGATTTTTGGGTCAATGGACAAGATTTAATATTGATACTCAATTGAAATAATTTTTATGTTTTCATAATGTACAATGACCAAATTCTTAATTAGACCAATTTTAAATGCATTGCCATGTCAACGTGGCAAGTTAACTAGCCATGTCACCTGTCCCGTTAGGTCTGTAACGGAAAATGTTAATGGGTGATTGATTTGTCACTTTTTGGTAACGTTAGTGACTGATTTGTTATTTTTTGAAAGTTGAGTGACTGAATTGAAACCAAATCAACTATTTTGTCAGCTGCATCAAAGTTGAGTTACTGTTGGTTTAATTTACCCTTAAAAAAATTAAACTTCATTTGATTCATACAAAATTAATAAAACAAAAACAAAATTTTATTTTGAAAAACAAGAGCTTTGCAGTAAGCTTATCTTATATGTATAAAAGAAATTCATTGGTTTGGATTTTTGTTTTTTAAATTGACTTTTCATTTGTTATTAAAAAACAATAGTAAAGATGTGTCAAAGAGAACTTCAAACGAACCTCATATTTTGAAAGATGAAGCAAGTCACCTCATCAACTTCCTTCATCATCATAACACATAAAACATTCAATTATAATTAAACTAATTCGATTGATTTGGATTCAAAATTTTGAAAACCAGAATGTTTTGGTTTGTTATCGTTTTATTTCTACTTTAAAACCAGTTCAATCTGTATCATACTCACACGCCAAACATATAAAAAAGGTGAAATAGTAAGGATATTATCAATTCATTCCAAATCCAATTAATTACAACTTCTCTGATAAAAAAATTAATTACAAGTTCTAAATGAAGCAAAAATGCTGAGAACATTTGTTTTGGTCATTTTTTCTCTCGATCAAATTATTACACATTTTAAGCACTTGTAAACAATGTTATAATCTGCAAAATGTAGCAATCCCTCACGAAAAGTGTCCCTTTATCAAGTACAAATCACCAAAATCTCATATTGATAACATCATAACTCCATACCACCAGACCCCCAAAACCCCCCTCTACTATTCTGCCCTCTGAAAAGCAATTGTTCAAGCAACCGAAACATAAGCCCCATATAACTAAAGATCCTTTAGACACTAATAGCTAGCCAATTCTTCAGAAGAAACTCAGCAACATCGCTCATGATATATTCACCACCATGCCTTAAACATTCCAGACGAATTAATTATATATTATTTTATATGATTGAGAATTAGTGGGGATGTCATAGGCCCTGCTTGTATATAACTGGTTCTGGAATTCTTTTCCACGGTCCTTAAATCTGTGATTCCTCTTGATAATTTATGTAGGGTGAATATACTTAACATGAATCTTTTGTCAGCGAGAGAGGTGAGGATAAATGGTATGCCTAATTTTGCATACTTCCTTCAGTGATGAATAAACTATGATAAAATAATCAGATTTATGTAGGGTGGTCTGCCCGACATGGTCGGCTCTACCAAGGTTAGGTTTAGACTAATTTCATCCTATGTGTGAGAGAGACAAGTTAACGTGCCTTCTCTTGGGGCCATAACGACGACTTTGATTATGTTTAGATATTTGCAACGACTTAATCTGTTTAAGTGAGGAATGTCATTTGTGTGATTACATTTGACTGTAAATTTTTTATGTTATGAATTTGCAGGTTAGGTTCTTAAGAGAATAATTTAATGGTGAGAGACCTAATCACCAATGTACAAGCGGGGACTCTAAACATTAACATTAATAAGAGGAACAGAATATATCAAATTAAATTAAATAAGAATAACAAAATTTTTAATTCAATTGAGTAATTATAGGGATTAAAACTATAAATTGATCTATAATTATTTCTCAGGCATTAATTGTAAGATTATTTCCATAGCCTAAATTATTGTAGGGGGCCTATATAAGCTCAAGGTTGACGCAAAGGTCAGTAGTTAACATCGGAAAGTTAGTGCAATTATTGTTGATATATTTAATGATATTTTCTCAATAATTTCCTCCGACTACTTGCTAGAAAGCTAGGGTTAGCTGGATGGTGCTATATTACATCACAATAAGTGAGCAAATGTATATATATATATATATATATATATATATATATTAGAGATTTTAAGCAAATATTGTATTTGATCTTTGTCCTTAAATCATGAATAGTATAATAATTAAGAATAATAGTTGGTACATTGTCATTGAAGTTTTTAAATTTCATAAGCGAGTCGGAGGGTTGACACGTGTTTTATAAAGGTGTTGTATAATATTAAAAAAAAATCAATAGCATTAAGTAGATTATCAGTGTACTAATTACTAACCCTATAATTAAATAATATTTTCATTTTTGTCAAAGGAACTTCTGTATTTTGAAAGAAAATTTTAAAATATAATCCATCCGGACCCAACAATTGTCTTGAATTATTAGCAGGTTGTTAATGAAATTGATGGATTTAGTGACTGTATTAAGCTTGTGTCTTTCGTTAATGTGTTCCGTGAGGCGAATGGCTTGCTCACTCTATTTAATATTCTCCATTTACCGAATACATCAAATATTATCTTATATATATTCCACTCCCTCCGATTATATCTCAATGGACAAATTGAAGTTCATTCAAGGAAATGATAATGTGCGTTTTTTTCACCAAGGAAATTATTATATAAAGGTTAAATTCTACCATTAATTCCTGTATTTTATTGAAGTTGTGGATTTAATCCCTATAAGTTAATTTGATATTTTAGTTATTGTACTTTTCAAATTTTAAGATTTCAATCACCGTAAACGATATTTGTTAAATTCATTAAGTTCTGCTATCTCTAAAATTTGGTGTGACAAACATATTATCATTTGTGTAATGTCATATCGACTTTGTAAGGCCCAATTTTGGCCCGGGCCTAAAAAATAAAAACTATTCCAGTCCATTTACAGCAAACTTAAACCCAAAATTACAATGGCCCAAACGTCCCAATAAAAAAAAACCCTAGTGGCTCGACTGCCCCACAACTTAAACAATTTCAGCCAAGAGCAAACCCCAAAGCGCCGCACGCCTCTGCCCAATGCCCAGCGCCGCATGTTCTGCCTCCTCTGCCACTCCTCACGCAGGCCGTTACTCGCCTATCACCGACCGTCAGCCTCTGACACCTGCAAGGCAGTAAACCACACGCAACAGCAGAACAGGCCAAACAACAAAACGACAAAAAATAAAAATTTAGGGGTTTTTAAATCGGCTATAAAGGCCAAAATCTTAACATTGTATTCTTCGTCTGTCATTTTTTTACGAATTTCAGAAATAGAAACAAAGGTTGCTGTCTTCTCCGATTCTTTTTTTTTGAATTATTTACTTATTTTATTTATCATTTTTTTAAAAAATCTGATTTTAAAACTAGTACTAAAAGAAAGGACAAAAAGGGAAGGGTGACTCACTGGAGTTGGCCGTGACTGTGCCGCCAGAGGCTCTCTCCTCCATCGTTGAGTCGGGTCTGCCAAGGTCGAGGGTCCCCCTTTTGTTTCACTCCTCGCGGGTTGAGAGAGCCTGGCTCTCAAGGACTCCACAAAAGGGGTTTAATGGCCTTTCATTTCCGGCGCCGACCTCCGGCTACGAGGTGGCGCGACGGAGGCCTAAGAAGGTCGTCGGCCGAATATGAGGGATGGGGGTTGAGAGAGAGTTAGGGAGACTCTCAGTTTTTTTGAAAAAAATAAGGGATGAATTTTTTTTTTGTTGATTTTTTGAGTGTTTATATAGTTTAAAAACGGCGACGTTTTGGACCTTAGCATCCATGGCCAAAACAGCACCGTTTGGCATAAAACCCAGGAGCCGATCCGAGACCCGACCCGAATGCGGTCAGGATCCGCGTGTTATGCCTGGAGGGGCTATTTGCGCGTTCAGCCCCTCCTCTTTTATAGTTCAGTGCAATTTGTCCCTTTTGTTTCTTTCATTTTGGCCCATAAATTTTTTTCTGATTTCATTTTAATCCTTGCTGAAGTGCTGCGTTTCAGGACTAGGGAATATTTCCCTGGAAGTCCCTTGCTCCTTCAGCGCATTTTGTTTTAGTCCCGAGTCACCCTCTTTAAGTTATTTTTATTTGACCCCAAATTTTAGTTTAGTTTCTAATTTAATCCTCTATTTGTTGTTTTAGTTATTTTATCATTAAATTAATTATTTTGATATTATTAATACTATTGTATGGCATCATTGATTTTGTATTTTAATTCATTGTTATTATTATTCACTCATTTACATCCTTAATTCCAAATTTTGTTATATATTCATACATTTTCTAATATATACATATATACACGTGCATTTCATGATTCATTTATATATATATACGTACTTATATGTTTTATATTTTATAATTTATAAACATATACATATATATATCTTATATACTTTATACTTTCGAAATACACATATACATATACTTTTAATATATATACATGCATACATTTTATAATATCATATATATTTTTATAATTTATATATATATATATGCACATACATATATGTCTTTTTTACTTTTTTTCATTCTATTCATTTATTTATTTATTTACATTATCATAATTGTTATTCTGTCATTTACAATTTTTACTCAAATTCGTAATAAAGAGAAAATTTTGAAAATAAGGGTAATACTCGGTATTTTGGATCTTCGAGAAGATTGAGCCCTAACGTATTGGGTTCTAATACGTTGTGTCCTAACGCATTGGATATGACATGTTGTTTTCCCGAGATGAGGATTTTCCTAAAAAAATAATAAAAGTGATATTCTGTATTTGGGAAATTTGAATGATCGTGCCCTAACTCACTGGGTTTCGATTTATCTCCTTTGATCCAAATAATCGAATATCCTTTTGAAATTTAAATGCACGAGTTTTGAAAATAAAAAGATAAGCTTGTTCTCGAGGATTTAAAATGTTGTGTCCTAACGTACTGGATTGACATTTTATTTACTCTGAGACAAGAAGGTCTTTAGCATCCACCTCGATTTATCCAAGCATCGTTTATAAATTTAACATTAATAAAAAGGAATGATTGTATTTTAAATTCTTTTCGAGTTTTCAATTCTCGACATTAAGATATTAATTAATCAACTAGGTACCAATTTTGGGCGTTACGAGGGTGCTAATCCTTCCTTGAACGTAACCGACTCCCGAACCCATTTTTTTAAATTTCGTGGACTAAAATCGTTGTTTTAATAAAATCAAATCGCTTATTAAAAACAATCACTTTTTGAGGTGACCCGATCACACCTTATCAAAAAGGATCGGTGGCGACTCCCATTTTCGTTTTTATTTTCAAAATCTAAGTCGACCCCATTTTTATCAAAAAAATGGTGTCAACAAACTTGTTATTTTCACATATTATTTACTAAAAATCCAATTAATAGACCAGTGATTGTCATTTGCATCAAGACTAAAATTTCAAAATTCAGAAAGTTTGGACTAAATCGATAGTAATAGAATTTAATCAAATTGATAACTGCTACTGTTTGGGTTAGAACTAAAATTTCAAAATTCAAAAGGTATAGAGACTAAAATTGATCAAATTGAAGTTTAGAGACTAAATTCACAACTTTCGTAAAGTACAGTGACCAACAGCAGAATTTAACCTTCTATAAATAAGTTCACCAAAGTCAGTAGTCGATCTTTGAAAAGTAATGCAATTAATTATGTCATTGTCCTTTTAAAGGATTTGCTGACTTAAAATTCACACCAACTTTTTGCATACATATTAGCTATGAAAATTCAACCATTAAAGTAATGCAATTAATTATGTCATTGCCCTTTTAAAGGATTTGCTGACTTAAAATTCCCACCAACTTTTTGCATATCAAATTCAAGACCCCAAAAATGTTGGAAAAATTTGCAACGACTCAAAATTTATAATTTTTGTTTGATTTAGTATCTATATTTAATAAAATTTATACATTTTGATATTTAAAAGTAATAATGTTAATTTTTTAGCATTTAATTTGAATTTTAGGATTAATTTGATGAGAACTCATAGTTACCTAATAATATTAATAATTAACTTTAATTAAATCAACACTAGAGCACAAAAAATCATTAGATTACATTTAACAAATTAAATATAAAATTGAATAAACTCACTTTTAACACTAAATTTATTCTATTAATACAATTACGAAAATTTGAATTTAATAATATTAACAATTAACTTTAAATAAATTAACTCTAAACCACAATTAAACATTAAAAATTAATACCCTTACTTTTGGTAATAAAATGTATAAAATAGTTGTCAAATTCAAATATCATGATATATCAATGATTCCATTTATAGTAGCCATCATCTTTGTTTACAAGTTGAAATACACTGACAATGGGAATGAGAAAATATAATTTAAAATCTTGAAAATGATGATGAATGATTTCATTTAGGTTGATTTATTGTATTTCTAAATTTTCTTGGCATATATTATATACATATATGTTGTATAGGGTGCTATTTATGCATAATCAAAATTCATAAAGTATGCGAAATTGAACGATATTGATTAATACCAACACAATGGTAATTTGAAAGTTTGGAACATTGTTTTCATTTACTAAAAGTATGTGATTATTGAGGACGTGCTGAGTATGTCAAATGAATGTGTAAACCTCAAAATTAGGATCGGACTTGGCATTCGAAGAATCACCTTGGACCTCGGACTATTTTTAAAAAGTATTAATCAGATTCTATTAGTTTTGGTTTGTAATTTTTAATGACTTGTGGTTTGTGGCTTAGTAACTTTTCTTTTGGGATTTTTGCATGCATGGATTACTCAAGCATAATAACTGAATAATGCATGATATCGAGCTTAAGTAAAATTTGATATTGTTCCCTAGTTTCCGCTGCATTAAAAAGGAATTGTTTCTGAAAAACAAATCGTTAAGGCAACTAAGTTTCCAAAATGACTTGAAAAATGGTTTTTCCGCACATTAGTTTACCATCGAGTTTTTTTTAAAAGAAGAGCGATAAGCAAACTATTTTTGTAAAACAACACTATCAACAATAAAATGAATCCTAAGTATACACGACCTAATGAATGAATGCTTTTAAGCTAACTCAAAGTACAACTACGGTTTTCTCTAAAATGAGTTTATTTAAGGTCTTCAAAAGTAACGTAAGTTAGCTTAGCCATTTCGGTGGCTATTGTAGCCTTCTCAATCTAGTCATAACATCTAGGCCGGGTTTGGGAGGTTACAATTTTCAAAGCTACTCTGCGTCACAAGTTCATGTGCACCACATTGATGTGTAGTTGGCCGTGTGCCAGGCCGTGTGGAGCACTTAGGCGTGTGCAATTACACAAGTTGAACAGGTAGGTCATGTGGGCCCTTTTTGGTCAATTTGATGTCCCGATTAGGGGCTGATAACGGACTCTAAAATTGAATCCGTGATTATTTTGTAGGCTTATAAATGCGTAAATCACTACAGCAAAATAGGTTTTTAGCGGTGTTTTTTTGGCCCTATGGCGGTGCTTATAAGTGCCGCTAAAACAGATTGCGGCGCTTTGATAAGTGCCAGTAAAAAGTCGCTTTAGATAGCGCCGCTAAAATTTGCGGCGTTCATTTGGAAAAACACTATAAAAGAGTCAAGCATGTTGTGGCATTTATAGCTAGAAGTACCACAAAAAATCATGTTTTTTAGCAATGTTTGTAGTAAAAGCGCAGCTAAAGATCATGTTCTATAGTGGCATTTGTGGGAAAACGCCACTAACATTAATAGATTTTACCAACCCATTTTATTTAATATTAAACCCAAATTTTCAACATATTTTCCTGTAACTTCAAATCCAACAACAAACTTCAAATCTAAATGAGACTATCACGAAAGAAATTTGTATATGATCTAAATTAATAACTGAAATAACAAAATATATTCAAAAGTTATAATGTTAAGATATTCTCACAATAAGAAAACAAAAGTCAAAGATGGCGGATTCTGCGATTTATTCTACTAAAACATCTTCATCATATTTTGAAGCTGTAGCTGGAGTTCGTTATATTTTTAAAATATTTTTTTCATAATTTTAAAGCAGACGTAAATGATAATTTAATTATAAAAATTTGATCTTAAATTATATAAAAACTAAACCTTCAAAATGAATTTTGCGTAGGGACTAAAACCAGAAATTGACCTTTAATAATTTCTCAAGGAATAGTATTAATTTGGAGGATAGGTGTTTAGATTATTTCCACAACCACACTTTGTAGGGCCTATATATCGTCACATTCAGTGGACTATTTCAGCGTGGACTAGTGGGTTGCCTTCAGCCTTAGGTCCTTGTCTTTAAATAACAAGTTTCATGAAGGCTAATGCAATAGAAGTTTGAAGTAGCATACAATTGAGAGAGAAGCAAAAACAGAGAGATGATGGACTCCAAATGGTTGTGGTTTATGAGGATGGCAGTGATGAGTGTGCTGCTACTGTTAGAAGGATGCAGGTGGTGCACTATTGATGCTTGTGTGGAGCATGAGAGAGTTGCTCTCTTGCAACTCAAACCTTTCTTCAATCACTATAATGAGTTCGACAGCTGGGACGAGGTTAAAGGTTCAGATTGTTGTAAATGGAAAGGGATTGAGTGCAACACCACCACTGGGAGACTCATTGGACTCTCTCTTGATTCTATGAGGTCCGGATACTTGGATTATTGGTATCTGAATGCCTCTTTGTTTCTTCCCTTCAAGGAATTAAAGAGGCTTTATTTGACAGGGAGTGGCATAGCCGGTTGTGTTGAAAATGAAGGTTCTATATTTGATTTGCCCTTCATTTCATCTTTAGTTACTCTATTATGTACACATATTTTCAACACAACTTACTGTTAATTTTGCGATTACTTGTTATTATTAACTCTGCAGGTTTTGAAAAGCTATCATCCACATTCAGAAATCTGCAGTTCCTTGACTTAAGTCAAAATCATCTGAATGATAGCTTTATATTATCTTTGAGCCAATTTTCATCTCTCCAATATTTAAATCTAGCTTACAACCTATTAGAAGGAAAGTGGCCTCATATTCAAGGTAGATTGCCTTTCTCTGGTTTTGTTTCTACTTTAAAGTTAAGTTTTGTTTGAGGGAAATTTTTGGTCAATTTTTGGGATTGAATAATTCTATTTAAACTTCAAGGTTGAAGCCTTAGTAATCACAATTTTTTTATATTATTTATTTATTTTTTGTTGGCCAAATAAAAAAGGTGGAATCCAGCAAACAAGGATTATAATTAGATCCCATGGAAACCACACATTTTCCTTCCTTGAAGGCTTTCAAGCATAAAGTCCTTACTTATGTAGGACCCTTTATAATTATTTGTTTCAAATTAGTACTTTCACTTTTGGGGATTTTTCAACTTCCTTACTTTTACCCTTTTCACTTCAGCCAAGTTATTAAAATATTTGTTCAACTTGAGTATATATAGGATTGAATAATTTGAAAATTTTGAAGACGTTGGATTTAAGGTGGAATCAAATGGTAAACTTTCAATCCTTCAAAGGTATGTATTTATATTTTGGTCCGTTAATTAAGTTTGTTTTTTTACACAATGATAATTCGAACACTTGAACCATTAACCCACAATTTAGGGTTCAGTTAAATAATTTATTACACATAATTAAATTTATATCATTTTTTCATTGATGAAATTACGTTAAATCTTTTGTAGATGAAGGTAAGAAATTGAGTTAACCCATTTAGAAGAGCTTAATTTAGAAGCAAATCTCTTCAATAACAGTGTATTTGCAACTCTAAACAAGCTTTCAAATCTGAAATCTTTGAGCATAGGTTTCAATCAATTGAATGGATTAATAGATATGAAAGGTAAAATTATTATTTTTGACAAATTATGCCTCTATAGACAAAAATATTAATCATGTTTTGGAATGATTTAATGAAGCTTATCTGTTTCTTTCCCAGATTTGGATGCATTTACTAACTTACAGAAACTAGATATGAGTGGGAATCAATTGAGAGGCTTTGTGGTCCACAAAGGTATCATTTAAATAATTTTTTTTTATTTTTTAAAAAATGAAAACAATCTTCTAAATGGTGGTTTATGTTGACATGGCAATTAAGGCTTGTGGATTATAGTGTGTTTGTACTTTAATTTGAAAATTAAGACATTTTAAAAATGTGGAATTTTAAAATAGGTTAATATACTTAAAAAGTCTTTAAACGAGTCTTTTTAAAAATATTATAAAATGTAATACAATAAAAGCTGAAAAATTTTTTAGCCATAGGAGATGAAGTATTTATGGTGAAAATTTGAAAGCTCTAGGCAATTTATTTATTTATTTTAGTCTGAATATTTTCCCATATTAAAATCTGAAAAAAAAATTGGGCCCCTTCCAGCCCTGGGCGACCGCACTCTCAAATAACCCCTAGGATCGAGCCTAAAACAACTACATATTTTTTAAATAAATTCTTAAATTATTTTTGTAATTAAATAAACTCATATAATTTTTTTTACCCACAAAAGCTCTTCATTTTAATATTAAAGTAATATTTCTGTTGAAATTATATATACTTTTTAAAATTAACATAAAATTTAAAAGAGTAATTAGAATTTTCAAAAGAGTGATTAAGTGTAATATGTATATAAACACTTTCAAAAAATTTAAAATATTTCTCTTATTTTACTTTAAGAAATATACTTTTATTTTATATAATAAATTATTCTCATCAAAATCACCCAGCATAAACAACATTTAAGTAATAATAAATTTAAAACTTTGATTTAATAATAATTTTCTATTTAGTGGTGATAAATTTAAAGTAATATAATGATCTCAATAAAGGAAAATTCTATTTTACACATTATTTATCTTAAAATGCTAGAAAGAAAAGAAAAACAATTAGTGCAATCATGTTGAAGTTTTCACAATTTTTATCAAAATATTTTCGCTCACAGAAAACAAGGGATTGAAAAAGTTAAAAGTTCTTCGTCTCCAAAGTATTGTCACCGACGATAGCATTCCGCTAGAAAACTTAGTAGAGGCTTTCTCATCAGGTAAACACCTTTTCTTGATTAACATCTAATACTTCTTCTATTCCAAAACAACTTACGTTTCATTAACACCTACTACCTCTTTTCATTGATTAGAATTAAGCAACTTGGAGGAAATAAATCTCGATTATTCTCGTCTCAACATCAACATTTTGCAAAGCATTGGAGTATTCACTTCTCTTCAAACTTTGTCTCTATATAGGTGTGCACTTATTGGTTCCTTACCTGATCACGGTAAAATTTTCTATACGACCTTTTCTTTATCTGATTTCTCCTATTCTGTTTTAGAAAACCAAATTTAATTAGAAATTCTTCCATGATTTCATAAATTTTTCAGGATGGTGTGATCTAAGGAACCTTGAAGTGTTGGATGTGAGTTGGAATGCACTTGAGGGGATGCTTCCTCATTGTTTCAGTAACTTGACATCTCTTCGTGAGTTAGATATCTCCAACAATCGATTTTCCGGAAATCTAACTCCTTTAGCAAGTCTTACATCACTCAGAGCCATTTCTCTTTCAAGTAATCATTTTCAAATTCCAATTTCATTCGTACCACTTGCAAACTTTCCAAACCTTGAGGTCCTCTTGGCTGATGAAAACAAGTTGGAAATGGAACCTTCCTTCCACACCTTAGTCCCGAAATTCCAATTGAAATTCATTAGTTTGTCCAAGTGCAGAACATCTCAACAACTCAGTCTTGAACTTCCTACCTTCCTTTACTACCAAAATGACTTGAGATTTGTGGATCTTTCTCAGAACAATTTCAGTGGAACTGTCCCATTTTGGTTGTTAGAAAACAACACAAAGTTAGAAGATCTCATCTTGAAGGGTAATTCTTTTACAGGTCCTCTCACATTACTGTCGACTCCTAATTCAAATGTATCTTCAATCGACATGTCTGACAACAAAATACAAGGTCCGCTTCCAACCAATATATGTTCAACTTTTCCACATTTGGAGCAGTTATTCTTATCCAAGAATGCCTTTCAAGGCAATATCCCTCCTTGTTTAAGCGCCATGAAGAATTTGTCAATGTTAGATCTATCAAACAATCAATTGGCTGGAAAAGTACCTCAAGAGTTGGTCAGGAAAAGCTCACTATTTCTTTTGAGACTGTCAAACAACAACCTCAATGGAAATGTAGTTCCTGTGATTCTCAATGCAAATGGGTTACAAAAATTATATTTGGATGGAAATAATTTTTCTGGAGAGATGACAAATTTTGATGTCTCTACTTTTCAGTTTCCAACATCACTAACAGATATTGATCTCAGTAACAACAGATTGCATGGAAAGCTTCCAAGATGGATAGGGAATATGTCACTTTTGGAGAGATTAGACTTGTCTAACAATGGTGTCGAGGGTTCTATTCCAGTGGAATTTTGCAACTTGAATAACTTCAAATTTTTGGATCTTTCTGAAAATAATTTATCTGGCTCTATACCATCTTGTTTTAATCCTCCAAACCTAGAGCATGTCCACCTGCACAATAATAGACTGGGTGGTCCATTGTCACTTGCTTTTAATAAAAGCACTTCACTAGTGACATTAGATCTTAGAGGAAACAATTTTACTGGTGGTATTCCAAAATGGATCGACACACTTTCTTCTTTGAGTGTCCTTCTCTTGAAAGCTAATCATTTACAGGGAAGAATTCCAGTCCAGTTATGCACCTTGTATTCCTTGAGCATTATAGATCTTTCTCAAAATAGGTTTTCCGGTCCTATACCTTCTTGTTTGGGAAATTTAACTCTTCCAATGAATAAGGATAAGACCATGACACCAGATTTAATGTCGCCAACATTTTCAGAACTGGATGAATTGAAACTATTAAAGACGGGTATACTTTTCGAGCACATGATGCATTCCTATAGCTACATGAAAGAATCGGTAGAGTTTACCACAAAGAGTGGATCTTTCTCATATGGAGGCGACATCCTTGAATACATGTCTGGGATTGATTTATCTTGCAATGAGTTAACTGGTCAAATCCCACTTGAATTAGGGAACTTGCGTGAAATCCATTCTTTGAACTTGTCACGCAATAAGTTGGTCGGAGTTATACCTTCATCATTCTCAAAACTTAAGCAGATTGAGAGTTTGGATCTTTCTTACAACAACTTGAGTGGTGAAATCCCAAACCAGCTGGTAGATTTGAACTCTCTGGGGGTTTTCAGTGTTGCACACAACAACTTGTCAGGTAGTATTCCAGAACAAAACCAATTTGGGACTTTCATTGAAAGCAGTTACGAGGGGAACCCTTTTCTCTGTGGACCTATACTTCATATAAGTTGCTCCAAAACCGGTTCAATATCAACAATATCAGATGATGAAAGAGAAGATAGTTTTCTAGACACATATGTTTTTTGTGTGAGCTTTTTGGCTTCTTATGTAGTTATGTTGTTAACAATTGTTGCTATCCTTTACATAAATCCATATTGGCGAGGAGTTTGGTTTTCTTTCGTTGGGAAGTGCATCACCAACTGTGGGCAATCTTCTTGGGTATTACATCTTTAGAAGATGTGTTTAGATGAATTTTAGGGAGTATTTTGCTAGTTTTGCATTTTGAATAAAGATCTTGTCTTTGGGGTAAGAAAGCTTAAGTCTGTCTTGTTTGTTTTATTTTTGTATATAAATATTCAATTATCTAGTTTTTTTCCTTTTTTGAAATTTCAATTATTATCATAATTCTTTGAATTAAATTAAATTGATAAATGGAGTATTTTAGTGTATAGTTAGAAATTGCATCATTCAAAATGTAGGTAAAAATAATTATTTATAAATTTTATGTTTGAAAAACTAATGAATGTTTGAAAGAATAGTGAATTATTAAAGAGAAGTTGTATGATAATGGGTAGTTTTAAAGTAGTGGTTTAGTAGAAATAAATAGTTTTTATAAAAAGATTATATAAATAATTAATTTTGATAGTTACTCCTATTTTTAAAAAATAGTGAATGTAATATTCCATTTTTAAATGCTAAATTAAGTCGTGATATCAAGTAAATCAGGAAATTTTATAATAATAGAGATGAAAAAAGTAACACAAAATTAACTTTTAAAAAATGTTAGTGCACGAGTATTCAACCAAGGATTTTTAAATATTTTTCATATGTATTTATGACATGGTTTCCAGTTGTTGAATATAAATGTTAGATACAACATATGCTGATCTTGTTGTGTCTTGACCTTCTAAAAACAGCGGAAATTCTGCTGACCAATGACAAATGAGCTGTAAATGCTGATGAACAAACAAGCACTGGCAAGCTAACTTCACAGAACATTTGAACCCAAATAAAAATGCAACAGGAGAATAATTCATCTTGGAAAAAGAATCGTTAATATGCGAAAACTTATCTTGTTTGACAAGAATACAACATATGTTGCTCTTGTTGTGTCTTGACCTTCTAAAAACAGCTGAAAATCTGGCGGCTTTACATTTGCTGAAAGTGTAGTATCCAATGACAAATCAGAAGATGCTGGCTGGCTTTGCATTTGCTGAAGGCGCATGGTGATTAATATATGAACAAGAACCACCCTAGCACAGTGGATAACGCTAAGGAACTGTAAATAGGATGCAATTGGTGAAACAAGAAAAAATAATAAGGAACCTCAATGTAAAAATTTGGATGTAAGGTGTGACTATCATTACAGTCTTTCCTAATTAGCTGATAACCCTATATCTAACATTTATCAGGGCTAAGCAAATTAACATACATGATGTAAAGGAATTTGACTATAAGATCCAACAGAAAACTTAATAAACGATAATCAACATAGAAAGAAGGCAATGCAAACTTATTACAATGATGCAAGTGGATCAAAAGAAAGCACTTCTATAAGGAATTTGCATTTAAGGCATCGTAAACAGAAAAAAAAATGATAAAACTTTTGGAAAGTATTTTCAAAGAGGAGACAAAAACAGGGTAGAAACAATGTTTGGTTCTTCCTTTTTCTATTTACAATTTTAGGGTGCATTCTCTACTGTGGTGAAAAAGCCTTTTTGGGTAAAAGTGTTTTTACACCATGGAGAAGTGTTTTTCCACTGCAGAAGTGATGAACAACACATAGCTTTTGTAGTCAAAAACTGTTTTTGGCTTTTGCATTTCAAAGGGAAAATTATCAAAATACTATTATTTTCATTAACTATTTAAAAGGTATATAAAAATTAGATTAATTTATATTTTATATATTATTATATTAAATTGTTTAAATCTTATTTATTATTATATTTATTTTTTCAAAATATTTTATATATTATCAATTTTACAACTAATTTATATTAATTACTTAAAAGGTATTTAAAAGTTATATTTCATGTATCATTATATTAAATTATTTAAAATCATATGACTTGACTAATTTTTTACTTTCTACTATCATGTCTAAAAAGAACATTTTAACTTTCAATTGCGATTTTTGGCAGCAATGAACAACACTAAAAACTAACAAGCACACTTTTCCACACCTCTTTTCAAGAGCAATTTTTTCTAAAAGCACTTTTGAGCTAGTCCTTAGTCTATCATGCATCGACTCTTCATTTTTCTTTAACTACCCATGTCCGACTTTGAACGGAGATATGACCAAGTCACAGTGACATGGTTTTTAGTTATGGGGAATGGGATTCGAGTGCTGGACCTCCTTTTAGATGCAGGGTGAATTTTTGGTATTTATTTAAAATATTTTTAAAATACTTTTTTTAAATTTTTTTAATTTTAAAATAAATTTTTGGTATTTATTTAAAAAATGGCCGGGCTCGGGCTTATGAATTTTTTACCGGGCCGGGCTTGGGCAAAATTTCAGGCCCATATTTCGGGCCGAGCCGGGCCCGGGCTAAAATTTTTTCTGGGCCCGGCCCGGCCCATAAGCACCTCTAGGCATTAAATGTGAGATTATTTCCGTGAGGGGGGCCTATATAAGCTCAAGGTTGATGTAGAAGTCAATAGTCAACATTTGAAAGTTAATACAATGAATTATGTGAGTGTTGATATATGTAATGATATTTTCTTAACAATTTCCTCCAATTTTCATTATTATTCATTATTTGTTTTACTCATTAATGAAATTTGGTGTGAATACATTAAATATTACCTTATATATATTTCACTCCCTCTTACTATATCTCAATGGAGAAATTGATGGTCATTCAAGGAAATGGTAATGTCCATTTTCCACAAAACTAAAATTTTCCACACGACAGAGACTTTCTTGGTCAAACAAGTTGGATTTGGCTTCACCAATATCTGTACTAAAATTTTCCACACAATAGAATACGAACTCGTTCTCATAAATATTTTGAAAAAAAAAATATTATGAGTTAACGAATTATCAATTTACTTAAAAAAGTTGAAAGATACATTTTTTAAAATTTTATGAAATTATACATTAATATAATTATAGAATTATGGTTTTAACTTTATAAAATTTATTATTTATCTTTGATCCTGAAGAGAGACAAATTAATATACCTATTCTTGGGGCCATAACGACAACTAGGATTATGATTGCACATTTTCTAAGTCTTCATTTTTATTAATTAGGAAAGATGATGGGCATCTCCACTAAATTTCCACCCACAAGAATATACATATTCTACCACTAAATTTTTATTAATTAGCTTGTCGGGTGCACTTGAATTGTGGTTCATAGAAGGAAATTATTATATAAAGGTTTAATTCTACCATAGTTCTTGTACTTTACTGATGTTGTAGCTTTAATTCCTAGACTTTAATTTGATATTTTAGATATCTGTTAAATTCATTAAGTTCTACTATTTTCAAATTTGGTGTGGCAAACATATTATCATACATGTAATATCACTGAAATTTAAAAGAATGAGAAATTTGTACATATTATCATATGTCAATATCAAGTTGAACATTTCAAAATCTAAAGTAATAGGTCAAGTCTTTATTTTTCCAACAAACCAGAATTTTCTACATGATGGCTTTTTTTTTTGGCTATTAGTTAAGAGGATTTTTTAAAATAACCCAATTTAATTAACTAATTACAAAAATGATTCAAGTAAAAATCAAGTCATATTAAAATAAGGGTAAACTACACCCATGGTCACTTTTATTTACCTTAGGTTACGTTTTAGTCACTTATGTTTAAAATGTTACGTTTAGTCATTTATGTTATCATGTTGTAAAATTTTAGTCATTGAGCGATTAATCGTCGTTAATGGTGTAACAGTGGTGACGTGTACGTTAAATCATCATTTCAAACAAAATTTTAGGTTAAATTATACAATTGATCCCCATATTTTTTTCGTTTTAAGTAATTTAATTTTTTTTCTTTTATGTTCTTTAAACTTTCCTCTTTTTTTCCATTCTTTTTTGTTTCTCTCTCTGTTTTCATACTTTTCCCATTTCTTTTAACATATTAGGAAGTCGAATTGACAGTGAAAAAAGAAGTAGGAAGTCGACTGTCATCATTTGCCCATAACCAAAGCCCATAAACCCATACCATGCTTCTTTCTTCACTACCAATTCGACTTCCTGATATGTTAAAAGAAATAAAGAATGTAGGAAAACAGGGAGAAGCAGAAGAGAATGGAAAATAAAGAAAAAAAAGAAAGAAAGTTAAAGAGCATAAAAGAATTAAATTGCTCAAAACGAAAAATTATGGAAACCAATTGTATAATTTAACCTAAAGTTTTTGTTTGAAATGATAATTTAACGTGCCACGTCAGCCATTAACGACAACTAACGGCTCAGTGACTAAAATGTTACAACACAATAACTTAAGTGACTAAAACGTAACATTTCAAACATAAGTGACTGAAATGTAACCTAAGGTAAACAAAAGTGACCATGGGTGTAGTTTACTCTAAAAATAATTATTTATAAATTTTATGTTTCAAAAACTAATGAATGTTCAAAGAATAGTGAATTATTAAAGAGAAGTTATATGTGTCGAAGCCATTTTTTTGTAATTTGAAAAATGGGGATCAATTTTGAAAATGGAAATGGAGTCGCCACCGATCTTTTATTGTGGTGTGCGGATCACCTTGAAAATAATTTTAGGTCTGCGAATTTTTGAGAAAACGGGTTCGGGAGTTGGTTACGCACGAGGAAGGGTTAGCACCCTCGTGACGCCCAAAATTGGTACCGATTGGAATGTTTAATGTCTTAATGTCAAAATTTTGAAAAGATTTTAAAATTTGATCCTTTTATTTTGAATAAAATGAATTGGACGACGAGACTCACTTATTTCAAAGAAATAAATCGTCACCCTTAGTAAGTTAGAGTGCAACATTTTAAGTCCTCCAAGTTAAGTTTATCTCTCGTCTTTTAAAACCTATGCATTTTGAGGAGGATGTCCGATTATCTGGGTCAAATGAGAAAATCAAAACCCAGTAAGTTAGGGTTCGATTTCACAAAATTCCTAAATATCGAACATTGCCTTAAAATCCTCATCTCGAGAAAATAATAGTCATATTCAATGCGTTAGGACACAACGTGTCAAATTCCCGAGAATGAGCTTTTATTTTGAAACTTCTATGTTCAAATTAAAAAAGGTAAGCCCAGTAAGTTAGGGCACAATCCTCTCGAGAATTTTTAAATACCAAGCTTTTTGAGAATTTTGAAATAAAACAATTGTAATGCTTTAATGAAATGCAATTTTACAAACAATATAATAAAATATCAATATACTAATCAAATGGTGAATAGCAAGCTAAATTTACAATTTGGAGCAACCAAACATATAATACATCAACATTGATAATCAAATAAACTAATAATCAATCTAACAAAAAATCAAAAAAAGAATAATCAATGCAATAATAATTTAATCCCAAGTAAACCAATCAACATAATCGAAATGATAAAAATTTTAAAACGTAGAATAAAATTTTAGAAATTACCAGTTACAATACGTTTTATTCACGTATATATATATTAAAGCAATTCCATACATATTAAAATAATGTGTAAAACAAGTTAAAATGAATAATCTTCAAAGCATTTAAAAAAAACATATAAAACAATTTAAAATAATATGTAAAACGTTTAAAATAAGTAATGTGTGAGAAGGAATCCTAAATGAACAATATGCAAACAAATTCTATTATTATTATTTTTTAAAATGATAATGCATGATGTGCATAAGAACAATTCCAAATAAATAATATACATTTGTAGTTTAACATAAATAATATATATTTAAAATGAATAATTGATTAACATAATTTAAAACATATAATATGTAAAAAGGCTTAAAATAAATAGTAATAGAACGATTTAAAATAAATAATATAAAGTTTAAAATAAATAAATATATACATTGCATAAATAAAGTGAAATCTAACAGTTTCGGGACTAAATTAGGGTGAAAATAAAATAGGAGGGTAAAAATCATAATAAAAAATAACAGAGAGGACTAAAACAGAAAATAAACACAAATGTTCGGATGCTCAAATCCGATTAGTGAAAACGGCGCCGTTTAACTGTGGATCAAATTGAAAACAAAATAAAATACGCGATTCAAATTAAAAACAATGAAGAAAATCAAACCGAAACGGCACAAAACAAGAGGGACTCTTCGCGAAATTTCCCCTCCCCCTACCAAACACGCGGATCTAGCCGCCATCTGGATCGGGTCATTGGGTAAGGCCTCTAAACGACGTCGTTTGGACGCTAGGAACCCTAGCCCAAAACGGCTCCGTATTGTATCATTATTTAAACAAAATTTACCCTAAAAAAAACATTAGCAGACTCGTTTTTAAAAAAAATTGCTTATTGTTTCCTCTGCTAGGGTTTCACCCTAGTCTTCAGTGCCGTCAGTCCGCCCCTCCGCCTTGATTCCACTGCGAATGGTGGTCGGAGCCTCACCATTCAAGGCTTTTTGGCTTCTTCGCGTGGATTCAAAGGCATCACCAGGTACGTTTTAACCCCCCCTTTTTGTTATTATTTACTCTATATATATCTATACTTATATGAGGCTAATAACAATCGAAAAAGAAAAGAAACAATTGGAGAAGAAAAGAGACCTGAAGGAAGAGAAAACCTTTTCTTTTTTTTTTTGTATTGATTTTCTGCCCCTTGTTTTTTTGCAATATGCGTGAGTTCCCCCTATGATACAATCTGCGTGTTTGGCTTTTATAGCCAGAAAAATCAAATAAAAACTGAAAATCCCCTATTTTTCTACTGCTATTTTCTCTTTTTTTTTGTTGCTTCGCTGCTTCTTGTGTGTATTTGCAGGTACTGGTACAGAGGTGAACGGGCGCGCATGTACGGAGGCTCGCGTGGCACAGTACAGGCGTGGTCCCTGGCGATGGCGTTGCTCGGTGCGGCGCATGAATGAGGCTCGTACGTGAGGAGCGGCTTGGCTGCAGCGCAAGAGCAGAAAGCTGCTGAAGGCTAGGGTTTGTCTCAGCCAAGCTGGGTATTGGGCCATTAGGTTTAGTGGGTTTTGGGCCTGTTTAGGTTTAGATTCGGGCTTGGGTAGAGATTTAGGCCATTGGGTTGGTATTGGGTCATTGTAAATGGACTGTTTTGGGACTATTTTTTATTTGATTTTATTGGTTTTATTTATTTACCGGGCCCGGGCAAATTGGGCCTATTACAATATGATAATGGATAGTTTTAAAGTAGTGGTCTAGTAGAAATAAATAGTTTTTTTAAATATTATATAAATAATAAAATTTTATAGTTACTTTTATTTTTTAAAAATAGTGAATGTAATATTTTATTTTTAAAGTATTAAATTAACTCATGATATTAATTAAATTAAGAAATTTTATAATAATAGAGATGAAAAAACTAAATTTTCAAAATCAAAACCTAAAATGTGCAAGAATAAAAGCAAACTGAAGACTTAAAATTTCCATTAATAAAACCAAAATCAAAGAAGTAAAATTTCTATGAATAAAACCAAAAATGAAGACCTAAATTTTCCATTAATAAAGCCAAGTCAAGACTAAGTTTGTATAAGTGTAAGAAGGGTATAAATGAAACTCACAAGAAAGCCACATGAAGACTTTTGCAATCCCAACTATACGATTTTATGTCCACCTCTCACTTTTCATATTTTTTTGGCCATTCGTTTTTCAAGATTAACATCAATATTCTTGTGGCCCCTTCATCCCTTCCTAACGAATTTCCACTAAGAGTTTTTGCAATAAATAATTTACGTAAATAAGAAGCCTAGATTTTGATCCAATTTTTGAGGAATTAATTAATTATATATTATTTTTACATTATAGTGAGTTAGTGGGATGCATCTGCTTGTATATAAATAAGAAGCTTAGGCTTCTTTAGATTATATACATATAGAAGTTAAAAAAAAGTAACATATAGCTGAGAGAGAAGTGAAAACAGAGAGATGATGATGATGATGAAGTGGAAATGGTTAAGGTTTATTAGGATGGCAGTAATGTTGTTGGTGTTAGAAGGATGCAGATGGTGTACTACTGATGCTTGTTTGGAGCATGAGAGAATCGCTCTCTTGCATCTCAAACCTTTCTTCAATGATGGTAATCAATTGAATAGTTGGGTTGAGGTGAAGGGTTCAGATTGTTGTAAATGGGAAAGAGTTGAGTGTAACACCACCACTAGGAGACTCATACAACTCTCCCTTAATTCTACAAAATGGGAATACGACATGGATAATAGGAATCTCAATGCCTGGTATCTCAATGCCTCTATGTTTCTTCCCTTTGAGGAATTGAAGAGTCTTTATTTGTCGGGGAATGCCATAAGTGGTAATCTTGAAAATGAAGGTCGTGCCTCTAGTTTTTCCTTAATTACATCTTTTATTATTCCACTACTCTCACCATCGTTAATTTGCAATTACTTATATTTTATTTTATTTTATGGAAGAAAAGTCACTAACTTGTATATATTTAAAAGAATATTTCTATAGGCTTTGGAAAACTATCATCCACGTTGAGTAATTTGGAGATCCTTGACTTAAGTGAAAACTACTTGAATGACAGCATTTTGTTATCTTTGAGTGAGCTTTCATCTCTCCGGTATTTAGATCTATCACACAACAAATTAGAAGGATCAAGTCATCTAAGAGGTAAATTAAGTTTGGTCTGGTGTTAGTTTTTATTTGTATAGTGGAGTTTGAGGATGGTCTTCTGGGTTTGGTACCTAGTTTTCCATTCTTTTTATCCGTTGTAATTCCACTATTGCTTTAGTAAAATTTTCATATAGCAAAGAAAGAAAAAAACAATTAACAAGTAATTATGTATATATATCAGGTTTTCAATTGCTTTCAAGACTCAATAACTTGGAAACTCTTGATTTAAGTTGGAATTCTTTGAAGAATAGCATTTTGTTCCATATGAGAAATCTTTCATCCTTGAAGACTTTAAGATTGAGTGGTAATGAGTTGAAAGGAAGGATGGATCATATTCAAGGTAGACTGATTTTACCTGTTTCTTTTCAACTTTAAAATCAATGTATATTCAAGTTTGATTTCATCATACGATGAATATATAACTAATCAATATTTGGGATTGAATTTTATGATTGAATAATTTGACAAACTTGAAATACTTGGATTTAAGTTGGAACAGAATTGAAATTTGAAAGCATCTCAAACCAAGGTATAAGTACAGTATTTATATGTCAATTCATATTAAAGGTGGACTGCTTTTATATGTTTCTTTTCACTTTAAAACCAATTTTTGTTTAAGGGACAGTTAATGTTGCAGTATTTCAAAATAGGAAGGTATCTCAAACAAAGTATTTATATATTGAATCAATTAAGTTTTACTTGTAAAATGTAGTTATCAATTCATGGGAAAGCTTGTAAATTGCCTCTTCCTTCTCAAACAATCATTTTTCCTAACTATTTTTATCTTGAATGATATTATTTTCTTCCAATGATAGATGGAACACAATTGAGGCTAACAAACTTAGAGGAACTTGATTTGAGTGGTAATCTCTTTCGGAACAACACAATTTCCTTTCTTCAAGGGCTTTCAAGCCTAAAGTCCTTGAATATGAGGTCGAACAGTTTGCAAGGCTCATTAGATACTAAAGGTACTAAAGCTATAACTTTGTTTTTCTTGATAATTCTTTCTAGAACCTTTTAAAATCAATTGTTTTAATTTTGAACATTCACATTTCACGTTTGAGGATTTTCATCTTCACTTCAAGTTTTAGATTTACTTTCTTTTCATTTTTATTTCATTAAAATATTAAGTAGAAATTAAAATTATTAACATAATGATTTTTAAATTGGACGTGGATATGTATAGGATTGAGCAATTTAACAAATTTGAAGAAACTCGATTTAAGTGGGAATCAAATTGAAAGCTTTCAATCCTTTAAAGGTATGCATTTATATTTAACCAATTACCTAAATTCTTACATATAATTAAATTTTATGCCAATTCATTTCAGTGATGAAATTATATAAATCTTTTGTAGATGGTGGTAGAAAATTGGAGTTGACCCACTTGGAAGAGCTTAATTTAGATGGAAATCTCTTCAATACTAGTGCATTTGCATCCCTTAACAAGCTTTCAAATTTGAAATCGTTGAGCATAAGGGTCAATCAATTGAAAGGATCAATAGATATGAAAGGTAAAATATTAGTTTTTAACAAGAATATAATAATGTTTTAAGAGAATATAATGGAGTTGATTAATTTGTTGTTTTTGTTTTCCTAGATTTGGAAGCATTTATCAAATTAAGGGAACTAGATATGAGCTATAATGAATTGAGAGATTTTGTGATCCACCAAGGTATCATTTAATTAAATTTCCTTTTCTTTTTAATTTAGAAATTTAGTTTTGATCTCGGATATTATAATAACAGATTATTGTCATAAATATTAATAAAGTTATATCATATCATACTTGAAAGTAAAATATGGGTTTGGTGAAACATTTTCTAAACCCTCCATTATAATGTGTTTCGACTTTGGTTTGAAACTAAAATTCTTTAAATTTTTCATAATTTTAAATATTAATGTTTATAATTATTTTGTTTGTATAAATATATTTTTAAAATAATTTATTGAATTTTTATGAGATAAAAATGATTATAACAATAAAAAATGATATTATAAATAAATAAAACATATATTTATGAGAAAATATGTAATATAACTATATTTTAATTTCATATATTTTAATAGTATAAAACATAAAATACATATTAGAGTATTGGTAAAATACCTGTTTTATTTTTTAAAGTAAAATACATATAAATTTTTAATTTCATATATAAATATATTTTTGAATTTTATTTATTGGTGAGTAAAATACCTATTTTTATTTTTTTTAAAGTATTGGTAACTTTAAAGGTAATATAATAATTTTAGTGTAGAAATGTTTTATTTTATAAATATTATTTATAGTGTTGTTGATTGGAGTTTGAAAATTATACAAATTAGCCATATCAGTTAATTACTTATATTAAAAATAATATAAGAAAATACTAAAAAGAAAAAAATAGTATAATTAATAAAATGGATGAAGAGTTATATTAAAGTTTCAACATCTTCTCTCCATCAAAATTTATCTCAGATAATCATGAATAGTCTAACACTCATAAAAAAAATTTATATATTTCATTTCATTCACAGAAAATAAAGCATTTCACTTAGTAGAGGCTTTCTATAATACCGTTATCTAATACCTCTTGACATTGCTTAGATTCAAATGTGTTGAGCAATTTGGAGGAAATATATCTTGACAATTCTACTCTCAACACCAACATTTTGCAAAGCATTGGAGTATTTGCTTCTCTTAAAACATTGTCTTTATCTGATTGTGGACTTATTGGTCCCTTACCTAATCAAGGTAAATAATTTTATGGCTCAAATTGATTGCTGTATGTGCTTTCTGTAATATATTATATCCTATTCTGTTTTATAAAACAAGATTTAATTGAAACTTCTTCCATGAATTTATAAAATTTTCAGGATGGTGTGATCTAAGGAACCTTGAAGTGTTGGAAGTGAGTGAGAATGCACTTGAGGGGATGCTTCCTCATTGTTTTAGTAACTTGACATCTCTTCGTGTGTTAGATATTTCAAGAAACCATTTTCAAATTCCACTGTCATTTGCACCATTTGCAAACCTTTCAAACCTCAAAGCCCTCTCCAGTAATGAAAACAAAATGGTATTGGAACCTTCCTTTTATACCTCAATCCCAAAGTTCCAATTGGAAGTCATCAGTTTGTCAAAGTGCATAACATCTCAACAACTCAGTCGAAAAGTTCCTACCTTCCTTTACTACCAATATGACTTGAGATATGTGGATCTTTCTCATAACAATCTCAGTGGAACTTTACCAACTTGGTTGCTAGAAAACAACACAAAGTTAGAAGAACTCATCTTGAAGGGTAATTCATTTACAGGTCCTCTCTCACGTTCGTCAGCTCTTATTTCTAATGTATCTTCAATTGACATATCTGAAAACAAATTACAAGGTCAAATTCCGACTGGTATATGTTCAACTTTTCCACATTTGAGGCGGTTACTCTTATCCAAGAATGCTTTTGAAGGTAATATCCCACTTTGTTTAAGTGGCATGAAGTACTTATCATTTTTAGATCTATCAAACAATCAATTGTATGGAAAAGTACCAGAAGAGTTGATCACGAAAGGCTCACTGATCATTTTGAAACTATCAAATAACAACTTCAGTGGAAATGTAGTTCCTGTGATTCTCAGCGCGAATGGGGTGGAGAATTTATATTTGGATGGAAATAATTTTTCAGGAGAGATGACAAATGTTAATGCCTCTACTTTTGAGTTTCCATATTCACTAAGCCAAATTGATCTCAGTAACAACAAGTTGCATGGAAAGCTCCCAAGATGGATAGGGAATGCATCATTTTTGTGGAGATTAGATTTGTCTAATAATGGTTTTGAAGGTTCTATTCCAATGGAATTTTGCAAGTTGAATAGGTTGGAATTTTTGGATCTTTCTCAGAATAATTTATCTGGCTCTATACCGTCATGTTTTAATCCACCATACATAGAGCATGTCCACATCCACGGGAATAGACTGAGAGGCCCACTGTCGCTTGCTTTTTATAATAGCTCTTCAATAGTGAGTTTAGATCTTAGAGGAAACAATTTGACAGGTAGTATTCCAAAATGGATTTACACGCTTTCTTCTTTGAGTGTTCTTCTCTTGAAAGATAATCATTTTCATGGTAAAGTTCCTGTTGAGTTATGCAAGTTGCATTCTTTAAGCATCATAGATCTTTCTCAAAATATGTTTTCTGGTCCTATACCTTCTTGCTTGGGAAATTTATCTCTTCTAATGCAAACGAAGAAGATTCTAGACACTGAGTTCTATGGGCCTATAGAAGAGGATGAAACAACACGCAGTATGATACTAAATTTGGGAATAGATTCTTCCTATCCTGACAGCTACTTAGAAGAAGTAATAGAGTTCACAACAAAGAGTGGGATCTTTTTGTACGAGGGCAACATCCTTTCATATATGACCGGGATTGATTTATCTTGCAACAACTTAACTGGTCATATCCCACCAGAATTAGGGAACTTAAGTGAAATCCATTCTTTAAACTTGTCGCACAATAAGTTGACAGGAGTTATACCCTCGTCATTCGCAAAACTACATCAAATTGAGAGTTTGGACCTTTCTTACAACAATTTGAGTGGTGAAATCCCCAATCAGTTGGTAGAGTTGAACTCTTTGGAGGTTTTCAGCGTGGCATACAACAACTTGTCAGGTAGTATTCCCGAAAAAGCTCAATTTGGGACCTTTATTGAAAACAGTTATGAGGGAAATCCTTTTCTTTGTGGAGCTATATTGCATAAAAGTTGTTCCAAAATCGATTCGCCATCAACGATATTAACTGTATCAGAAGATAAAGGAGAAGATGGTTTGATAGGTGATTTTTGTGTGAGCTTTTTGGTTTCTTATGTAGTTGTGTTGTTGACAATTTTTGTTGTCCTCTACATAAATCCATACTGGCAAAGAGCTTGGTTTTCTCTCGTTGGGAAATGCATCACCACCTGTCGCTACTCAAATGTGGGCAAGTTTCTTACTTATCACATTTTCAAGCGATATGTTTAGCTACTCAAATTGTGATTTGATTTTCACACCTAAATGTTTAATTATGCTAAGTTGAGCGATAATTAATATTTTGTTGATTTTTGCATTTTGAATAAAAGCTCTTTTATCTTATGGTTTAATCATTTTCAACCATCTATTTCTTTTTTCTTCTATGTATATGCAATATCTCTTTAAATTAAATTAAATTGACTGCCAAGTATTCACTAGTGCATACTGAAAAGGAAATCTAATGTAAAATTAAACCAAACATACTAGAAAATTGAATCTAAAACTAGAATATTTTAAAACCTCACAAACAATGCAATTCTTTATGTTATGCTTTAATTCACAATGTATTGTGTATAATGTGTTATAACAATTCAATTAAAAAACAAGCAATTATCTTATTTTTGCATACCGTATTATACATTTACATGTTAATAATTCGTTGTACTTAAATTTTGACACGTTCGTTTATATTCAAAGTTCAAATAAGTTCCACACCCATTTTTTACTGCAATACTCAAGAATATGCTCATCATCGAAATCTGAAATATTCCACTCTAATTAACATTATGATTCTGTAAACAACTAAAAAGTGTGATATTTTTTAAAATAAAAGAACTTGATAACAATGTAATTAAAAGATGATGAAATGAATATGGATTTAATAAAATAATTTCAACAGTATTAATAGTAGACCGGATTTTGAAAATTTATTTTTGTAAAGAGAAAATATGCATATTAGATTTAAATAAAATAATATCTTTTTAGTTTTAAATTCTCTATTTTATAATAGAACCATTGATTTAAATAAATGAAGTTTTGAAGAATTTCTAGAAAAACTATGTAGGTGAAATTTAAATAGAGAATTTGAGATCTTGAAAGTCTGTTTGAATTCATAAATTCTAAAATTCAAAAGAATGTATTTGACAATTTTAGGTGCTTTAAAATTTTTATTTAATATGGTGAATTTAATTAAAAATTTATTTATTAGATTGTAAAATATTTCTTAACATTTGTAATTGAGTACAAAGTAAATTTAGTTTAAGGGCTAATGAAATTCTAAACTTCATAAGTAGGATTGAGATAATAACAAATATCTTATATGGTATAGTAAAATATTAAAAATAAATAGGTTCTTGGCCATTTTTAACTTCACTTGTAGAGTTAAAAACTTCATTTCGAGTACCAAAAACTAACATTAAGGTTAAATGCTAAATTGATTTCAAACATATTTGAGTTTTTAAAAGAATATGCTCATATATTTAAATCGATATGAATCAAGATCAAATTATTTTGAAATTTTATTTTATCTTAGAATGCTAAAAAGGATTAGTTTATTAATTAATAAAATGAATGAATAGTTATGTTAAGATTTGTACATTCTCTATTAAACTTTTATCTTATTGATGAAAACAAATATTTATTTATTTCTTCCACTTACAGAAATTTGAAAGTTGTTGATCTTGATCAAGTTTTCACCGATGGAAGCATTCCATTACAAAAGTTAGTGGAGGCTTTCTCATCAGTTAAAACCTTTTATCTATAAGGCAGTTATCTGAACATGACTCTGGCTACTCAAGGTAAGTGAAAGTCATTATTTTCTTTTCCAAAACAGATTACGTTCGATTAACATCTAATACCTCTTCTCATCCTTTAGAATTAAATGTGTCAAGCAATGTGGAGGAAATATATCTTGACTATTCTACTCTCAACACCAACATTTTACAATGCATTGGAGTATTCAGTTCTCTTAAAACCCTGCCTTTATATGATTGTGGACTTATTGGTCCCTTACCTAATCAAGTTGCATGGAAAGCTCCCAAGATGGATAGGGAATGCATCGTTTTTGGAGAGATTAGTTTTGTCCAACAATGGTTTCGAGGGTTTTATTCCAATGGAATTTTGCAAGTTGAATAGCTTGGACTTTTTGGATCTTTCCCAAAATCATTTATCTGGATCTATACCGTCATGTTTTAATCCACCAAACATAGAGCATGTCCACCTCCACGGAAATAGACTTAGAGGTCCACTATCACTTGCTTTTTATAATAGCTTTTCTCTAGTGACTTTAGATCTTAGGGGAAACAATTTGACAGGTAATATTCCAAAATGGATTGACACACTTTCTTCTTTGAGTGTTCTTCTTCTGAAAGATAATCATTTTCACGGTGAAGTTCCAGTTCAGTTATGCAAGTTGCACTCTTTAAGCATCATAGATCTTTCTCAAAATATGTTTTCTGGTCCTATACCTTCTTGTTTGGGAAATTTATCTCTTCCATTGAAAGAGAAAGAGAGTCTAACAACTAAGCTCTACCTTCCATTTATAGAAAGGGATGAATCAACATCCATTGCAATGAGAAAATTGGTAAGGGATATAAATCCCTACTATCCTACAAGCTACTTAGAAGAAGTAATAGAATTCACAACAAAGAGTGGGTTCTATTCGTACAAGGGCGATATCCTTTCATATATGACTGGGATTGATTTATCTTGCAACAACTTAACTGGTCATATCCCACCAGAATTAGGGAACTTGAGTGAAATCCATTCTTTAAACCTTTCACACAATAAGTTGACCGGAGTTATACCCTCGTCATTCTCAAAACTTCATCAAATTGAGAGTTTGGACCTTTCTTACAACAACTTGAGTGGTGAAATCCCCAATCAATTGGTAGAGTTGAACTCTTTGGAGGTTTTCAGCGTGGCATACAACAACTTGTCAGGTAGTATTCCCGAACCAAAAGCTCAATTTGGGACCTTTATTGAAAATAGTTATGAGGGAAATCCATTTCTGTGTGGAGTTATATTGCATAAAATTTGATTTTCACAATTTATGGTGATTTTTTAAATTCAGCCTACTGCTTTTGTCCAAACAGTAGGCAATTTTAGCATTTTACCGAATCCCTTATTTTTGCATTACGGGTACACACCTAGTTTTGTTTGATGCTAAAACAGTCCCCGAGCACTCCAAATCCTATAATTAAAAAAATAACATCAATTTAATCTCATATAACGTGATCCTAAATCGAACTCGTATCAAGATTTTAACCCATAAGCGACTAAATCTTACCTTCAACTGATGAACAAGAATTCCCACAAAAACTAAGACTCCAATTGGTGATTACGAGCCATTGAATCCTTCCTTATTTGGCATAAACAAAACACTTCAGAAGAAAGTTAACAAACAGAGACAAATCACTTATCTAAAACTTACAAAACGATCGCAAATAAACATGGAGTGACACGAGGCAGAGTGGGAAAAGAAAAATCAAGAAGATAAAGGGTGAAAGAAAGCAAAAATTCTGCAGCAATGAAGAGAATAACGGCAAGAGAGTGGACGGATTTTGGGGAAAGTAAAAAAAAAAGAAAGAGAGAAAAAAATGAACAAAATATTTGATAACCACCCCAATCCCTTATTTTTCTCCATCAAACTCCCCACTAAATCCACTACTCAGATTTTTAGTCCATCTCAAACTCTCCTGGACGCACGAGCAAAAATAATGTCCACGCCAAGATTTGAACACAAGACCTCCAACACTCTAACACTCCACTTATCCATCAGATCAGCAGACCCATTCTGTTAATTATTTGCTAACTTTTACTTAAAAGCCTACTGACCAAAGATAGGTCTATTCATAAAAATACCAAATTTTGCCCAAGTTCTGGCTAGAACTTAGGACCTCCCAAACACACCTAAAGCACATAACCACTAAAGTAAACAGATATTTTGTGTCACACATTCACAATACCCAAAATTAAAATTTTAAGACGTTACATGTATGTTTGATAAAAAAAATTAATTGATCATTCTGTTAAAAATTATATTCATTTCTGTTGAAAAATTTAGAGTTGTTGCGATGTGTGTGAGGAAGTGCCCACATCCTTTACCATTGCGGCACATAGGCACATTAAACAACTTCCCACATTTAGGAGTTTGGCAATTTATTGAACCATATCTTTGGGTTGAGTTGATATCGTGGGTTATATCAAGTCCATCAATGAATATCATAGTACTTGGAGAAACTTATTTGAAGGATCAAGTTAAATAGGATCGGATCAAGCCTATCTAATCCCTTAGATTGAGGAAGTTGGATCAGATCGAAACATTAATACCTTATTTGCCAACAGCTCATATTGCCTTAGTTGTTATTATTATATTGTATTCAACTATTTTAGCTATCTTTTAGAAGGGATTGTGAATGATCTTCATTAGGTTAGCAAATCTTAAAATCTTTATATAATTAAGAGACTTGTATAGGCTCTTGTATTAATCATTGAGAGCACTTAATTTGATCGAGGAACATTATTTATGTGAGTAAATATAGGGATTAAAACTATAATTTCATCTATAATAATTTCTCAGGCATTAAATGTGAGATTATTTACACAACCTAAATTATTAGGGGCCTATATAAGATCAAGGTTGACGCAAAGTCAATAGTCAACATTTGAAAGTTAATGCAATGAATTATGTGATTGTTGATATATGTAATAATATTTTCTTAACAATTTCCTCGAACTACTTAGTAGATGGTGCTATATTACAACATAATGGGTCACCAAATGTATATAATTGAGATTTTAAGCAAATATTATATTTTATCTTTATCCTTAAATCATGAATAGTATAGTAATTGGACTAATTAATATTTAGTACACGATGAGGTGGAGTTTTTAAACTCTATAAGAAGGATCAGATGAGTGAGACATGTCTTGTAGAGGTGTAGTATATAATGTTAAAAATGAATATTAAAAAAGAAGAAGACACATACCAATTTTTAATGTTATTTATGGAATGTACTTGAGTTGTGGTTCACATAACTAAATTATTATATAAAGGTTAAATTCTACCATATAGTTTTTGTACTTTATTGAAGTTGTAGATTTAATTCCTAGACTTTAATTTGATATTTTAGATCTTATGCTTTTGAAATTTTAAAATTTCAATCCTCACTAAATGATATTTTGTAAATTCATTAAGTTCTACTATCTCCAAGATTTGGTGTGACAAACATATTATCATATGTCTAATGTTATGCCCACTTGTTATTTTTACATATTACTCACTAAAATCTAGTTAATATAAGTTTTGTACATATAAGTCGATTCGCTATCAATTTTCAGATGTTAATATCAAGTTCAACATTTCCAAACCTAAAGTAATATTTCAAGACTTTATTTTTCCATAAAACTAATTTTTTTACATTGGAAACTTTAATTTTTTTCGACTATTAGTTAAGAGCGGCTTTTTAAAATAACCCAATTTAATTAATTAATTGTAAAAATATTCAAGTAAAATTTTAAGTCATATAAAAAAAATCGATGTCTTTTTCAAATTTCGAATTAAATGAATTTAAAGGTTTGGAGAGGTTTATGTAGAGGTAGCAAATCCTGAACTGTCCGATGAATTTTGAAACGATCTACTTAGAATGGAGTGGATTTTTTTTTAGAAAAGTGGAAGCAAGGTGGGATGGGTGGATTTTTTTTTCCATTGGACAATGACTATGGAGCCGTTACGGTAATTCCTTGTTCCATCCCATCCCACTCTACTATATAAAATTACAATTTCATCCTTCTATATATATAAATATTAAAAAAAGTAAAAATGTATTATAAAATAAATTCATATATTTTATGTTTAAATATTTTCTAAAAAAATATGCTTAAATATTTAATTGGTTTTAAAATATTAAAAAGAAAGTAGTAAAATTATATAATCATATTTGGTTTAAACTTACAAAATCTTCCGGGAAAAAAAACTTTCAAAACCTAAAATTTCCATTAATAAAACCAAAATCAAAGAAGTAAAATTTCCATGAATAAAAATTTCCATGAATAAAACAAAAATGAAGACCTAAATTTTCCGTTAATAAAGCCAAGTCAAGATTAACTTTGTATAAGTGTAAGAAGGGTATAAATGAAACTCACAAGAAAACCACATGAAGTATTTTATAACTCCAACTACATGATTTAATGTCCACCTCTCACTTTTCATATTTTTTTGGCCATTCGTTTTTCAAGATTAACATCAACATTAGATTTAAAATCAACGTTGAGCCATGCTTAAATTCTTTAATAGAATGTTAAGACTTATTTTTATGAGTGATAAACTTAAATGACTTAAAACTTATCATTCTTGTCATCCCATCTTGTCTCCATGAAGAAATTTTAAAATAAATTTAGCATTGAATGCCAAAGTCAAGGGTTGATAAGCATTCTTGCAGTCCTTTCATCATTTCCTAATGAATTTCCACCTAGAGTTTTTGCAATAAGGAATTTATGTAAATAAGAAGCCTAGATTGATCCAATTTTTGAGGAATTAATTAATTATATATTATTTTTATATTATAGTGAATTAGTGGGATGCAGTATGTTCTGCTTGTATATAAATAAGAAGCTTAGGCTTCTTTAGATTATATACATATAGAAGTTAAAAAAAAGTAACATATAGCTGAGAGAGAAGTGAAAACAGAAAGATGATGATGATGATGGAGTGGAAATGGTACTTATGGTTTATTAGGATGGCAGTAATGTTGTTGGTGTTAGAAAGATGCAGTTGGTGTACTACTGATGCTTGTTTGGAGCATGAGAGAATCGCTCTCTTGCATCTCAAGCCTTTCTTCAATTATGGTAATCAATTGCAAAGTTGGGTTGAGGTGAAGGGTTCAGATTGTTGTAAATGGGAAAGAGTTGAGTGTAACACCACCACTAGGAGACTCATACAACTCTCCCTTAATTCTACAATATGGTTATACAATATGGAATACGACATGGATAATAGGAATCTCAATGCCTGGTATCTCAATGCCTCTATGTTTCTTCCCTTTGAGGAATTGAAGAGACTTTATTTGTCGGGAAATGCCATGGGTGGTAACCTTGAAAATGAAGGTCGTGCCTTTAATTTTTCCTTAATTACATCTTTTACTATTCCACTATTCTCACCATTGATAATTTACAATTACTTATATTTTATTGAAGAAAAGTTACTAACTGCTTGTATATATTTAAAAGAACACTTCTACAGGCTTTGGAAAACTATCATCCACATTGAGTAATTTGGAGATCCTTGACTTAAGTGAAAACTACTTGAATGACAGCATTTTGTTATCTTTAAGTGAGCTTTCATCTCTCCGGTATTTAAATTTATCAAGCAACAAATTTGAAGGATCAGGTCATCTAAGAGGTAAATTAAGTTTGGTCTAGTGTTAGTTTTTATTTGTATAGTGGAGTTTGAGGATGGTCTTCTAGGCTTGGTACCTAGTTTTCCATTCTTTTTATCCGTTGTAATTCTACTTTTGCTTTAGTAAAATTTTCATATAGCTAAGAAAGAAAGAAAAAATTAACAAGTAATTATGTATATATATCAGGTTTTCAATTGCTTTCAAGACTCAATAACTTGGAAACTCTTGATTTAAGTTGGAATTCTTTGAAGAATAGCATTTTGTTCCATATGAGAAATCTTTCATCCTTGAAGACTTTAAGATTGAGACGTAATCAGTTGAAAGGAAGGCTGGATCATATTCAAGGTAGACTGATTTTACCTGTTTCTTTTCAACTTTAAAAATCAATGTATATTCAAGTTTGATTTCATCATACGATGAATATATAACTAATCAATATTTGGGATTGAATTTTAGGGTTGAATAATTTGACAAACTTGAAATACTTGGATTTAAGTGACAACAACATTGAAAGCATCTCAAACCAAGGTATAAGTACAGTATTTATATGTCAATTCATATTAAAGGTAGACTGGTTTTATATGTTTCTTTTTACTTTAAAACCAATTTTGTTTAAGGGACAGTTAATGTTGCAATATTTCAAAATTGAGTAAATTAAGTAGGAAGGTATCTCAAACAAAGTATTTATATGTTGAATCAATTAAGTTTTACTTGTAAAATGTAGTTATCAATTCATGGGAAAGCTTGTAAATTGGCTCTTCCTTCTCAAACAATCATTTTTCCTAGCTATTTATATATTGAATGATATTAACTATACTAATTATTTTCTTCCAATGATAGATGGAACACAATGGAGGCTAACAAACTTAGAGGAACTTGATTTAAGTAATAATCTCTTTCGGAACAACACAATTTCCTTTCCTCAGGGGCTTTCAAGCCTAAAGTCTTTGACTTTGTACAACAACCGTCTGCAAGGCTCATTAGATACTAAAGGTACTAAAGCTATAACTTTGTTTTTCTTGATAATTCTTTCTAGAACATTTTAAAATTAATTGTTTCAAATTTGAGCATTCAGATTTCACGTTTGAGGTTTTTCATCTTCACTTCAAGTTTTAGATATACTTTTTTTTTATTTCATTAAAATATTAAGTAGAAATTAAAATTATTAACATAATGATTTTTGAATTGGACATGGATATGTATAGGATTGAGCAATTTAACAAATTTGAAGAAACTCGATTTACGTTGGAATCAAATTGAAAGCTTTCAATCCTTTAAAGGTATGCATTTATATTTAACCAATTACCTAAATTCTTACATATAATTAAATTTTATGCCAATTCATTTTAGTGATGAAATTATATAAATCTTTTGTAGATGGTGGTAGAAAATTGGAGTTGACCCACTTGGAAGTGCTTTATTTAGATTACAATCTCTTCAATACTAGTGTATTTGCATCCCTTAACAAGCTTTCAAATTTGAAATCTTTGAGCATAAATTACAATCAATTGAAAGGATCAATAGATACGAAAGGTAAAAATATTAGTTTTTAACAAAGAATATAATAATGTTTTAAGAGAATATAATGAAGTTGATTTGTTGCTTTTTTTCCTAGATTTGGAAGCATTCATCAACTTAAGGGAACTATATATGGGATATAATGAATTGAAAGATTTGGTGATCCACCAAGGTATCATTTAATTAAACTTCCTTTTTTTTAAATTTAGAAATTTAGTTTTGATCTCGATATTATAATGACCGTTATTGTCATAAATATTAATAAAGTTATATCATATCATACTTGAAAGTAAAATATGAGTTTGGTGAAACATTTTCTAAATCCTCCATTATAATGTGTTTCAACTTTAGTTTGAAATTAAAATTCTTTAAAATTTTCTTAATTTTAAAATATTAATGTTTATAATTATTTTGTTTGTAAAAATATATTTTTAAAATAATTTATTTAATTTTTATGAGATAAAAATAATTATAACAATAAAAACAATGATATTACAAATAAATAAAAACATATATTTATGAGAAAATATGTAATATAACTATATTTTAATTTCATATTTTTTAATAGTATAAAACATAAAATACATATTAGAGTTACATAAATCACATTTTTTTGCCAAAATAAATAAATATGAATTTTGAATAATTTAAAAAATCTTCAATTTTATGAAATTTAAACATACATTTAGAGGTGCTTAAACTTCCATCGCAAACTTTTATAAATTTCAAAATGCACATGTTATTAACATATGTCTACATACTCTTTATAAATTTGTAATTTAATTCTTATACTTTTATTTTTAGGAATTTAGTCCTCTATTTTTAAAAAAAATTAAAATCCAAGTTCAATAGTTAAAATTGTTAATTTTTTTAAAAATAATTAGTTGGTGTGACATTTTGAAATAAAAAAACTTTGGTAGCAATGTAACTAAAAATGACATAATGAAAATGGATTTAATAAAACAATTTTAACAAGATTAATAATTAGACTTGAATTTTGAAATTGAGTAAAATAAATGGCATAAAACATAAAATACACGTTAGAGTTAATTAAATGGCATTTTTGGCCAAAAATAAATAAATGTCAATTTTGAATAATTTAAAAAAACTTCAATTTTATGAAATTTAAACATACATTTTGAGGTGCTTAAAATTTTTTTCCAAACTTTTATAAATTTCAAAATGCACATGTTATTAACTTAAAAATATGCACATTAGATTTAAATTAAAATAATATTTTTTAGTTTAAAATTTTCTATTTTATAATAGAACCATGATTTAAATAAATGAGATTTTGAAGAATTGCCAAAAAAACTATGTAGGTGAAATTTAAATAGAGAATTTGAGAAGCTGAAAGTCTCTTTCGAAATTTATAAATTTTAAAATTCAAAAGGATGTATTTTGACAATTTTAGGGCAATGATTTAGTGCTTTAAAATTTTGATTTAATATGGAGAATTTAATTAAAAATTTATTTATTAGATTGTAAAATATTTCTTAACATTTATAATTGAGTACAAAGTAAATTAAGTTTAAGGAAAATATTTGGTAAAATTATTTTCTTTTATCAAATTTTTTAAAAAAATCTGGTTTTTTAAAAAATTGGGGTGGTACTATTAATGAAATTCTAAACTTCATAAGTAGGATTGAGATAATAACAAATATATTATATGGTATAATAAAATATTAAAAAATTAAAATCCAAGTTCAATAGTTAAAATTGTTAATTTTTTTAAAAATAATTAGTTGGTGTGACATTTTAAAATAAAAAAACTTTGGTAGCAATGTAACTAAAAATGACATAATGAAAATGGATTTAATAAAACAATTTTAACAAAGATTAATAATTAGACTTGAATTTTGAAATTGAGTAAAATAAATGGCATAAAACATAAAAATACACGTTAGAGTTAATTAAATGGCATTTTTGGCCAAAAATAAATAAATGTCAATTTTGAATAATTTAAAAAAACTTCAATTTTATGAAATTTAAACATACATTTTGAGGTGCTTAAAATTTTTTTCCAAACTTTTATAAATTTCAAAATGCACATGTTATTAACCTTTTGGTTTAAAAATGTGATAGGTCTACGTACTCTTTACTTAATTTGTAATTTAATTCTTGTATTTCTATTTTCGTCAATTTCCTCTATTTTTAAAATTTAAAATCCAAGTTCAATTGTTAACATTGTTATTTTTAAAATTAATTTATTGGTGTTGACATTTTGAAATAAAAAACCTTGGTAGCAATGTAACTAAAAGATGACGTAATGAACATGGATTTAATAAAATAATTTCAATAGTATTAATAGTTAGACCTGAATTTTGAAAATTTATTTTGTAAAGAGAAAATATGCACATTAGATTTAAATAAAATAATATTTTTTTAGTTTAAAATTTTCTATTTTATAATAGAACCATGATTTAAATAAATGAAATTTTGAAGAATTGCCAAAAAAACTATGTAGGTGAAATTTAAATAGAGAATTTGAGAAGTGAAAGTCTCTTTCGAATTTATAAATTTTAAAATTCAAAAGGATGTATTTTGACAATTTTAGGGCAATGATTTAGTGCTTTAAAATTTTGATTTAATATGGAGAATTTAATTTAAAATTTATTTATTAGATTGCAAAATATTATAATATGTAATATAACTATATTTTAATTTCATATATTTTAATAGTATAAAACATAAAAATACATATTAGAGTTAAATAAATGACATTTTTGGCCAAAATAAATAAATTTCAATTTTGAATAATTTAAAAAAAACTTCAATTTTATGAAATTTAAACTTACATTTTGAGGTGCTTAAACTTTTTTTCAAACTTTTTATTAATTTCAAAATGCACATGTTATTAACTTTTGGTTTAAAAAATGTGATTTAACTTTTTGTAATTTAATTCTTGTATTTTTGTTTTTGGGAATTTGATCCTCTATTTTTAAATTTCAAAATCCAAGTTCAATTATTAACATTGTTATTTTTCAAAAATAATTTATTGGTGTTGACATTTTGAAATAAAAGAACTTGTTAGCAATGTAACTAAAAGATGACGTAATGAACATGGATTTAATAAAATAATTTCAACAATATTAATAGTTAGACTTGAATTTTGAAAATTTATTTTGTAAAGAGAAAAAGATGCACATTAGATTTAAATAAAAATAATATTTTTTAGTTTAAAATTTTCTTTCTTATAATAGAACCATGATTTAAATAAATGAGATTTTGAAGAATTTCCAAAAAAAAAAAACTATGTAGGTGAAATTTAAATAGAGAATTTGAGATGCTGAAAGTCTGTTTGAATTCATAAATTTTAAAATTCAAAAGGATGTATTTTGACAATTTTAGGGCAATGATTTAGTGCTTTAAAATTTTGATTTAATATGGAGAATTTAATTAAAATTTATTTATTAGATTGTAAAATATTTCTTAACATTTATAATTGAGTACAAAGTAAATTAAGTTTAAGGAAAATATTTAGTACTATTAATGAAACTCTTTTCTTTTATCAAATTTTTTTAAAAAATCTGGTTTTTAAAAAAATCGGGTGGTACTATTAATGAAATTCTAAACTTCATAAGTAGGATTGAGATAATAACAAATATATTATATGGTATAATAAAATATTAAAAAAGAAATATTTAAAAGAAATAGGTTACTGGCCATTTTTAACTTCACTTGTAGAGTTAAAAACTCCATTACTAGTACCAAATACTAATATTAAGGAATTAAATGCTAAATTAATTTCAAACATATTTAAATCTGATATGAATCAAGAAAAAATTATTTTGAAATTATATTTTATCTTAGAATGCTAAAAGAAGAAAAAAAAGGGATTAGTTTAATTAATAAAATGAATAAATAGTTATGTTAAGATTTGGACATTCTCTATTAAAATTTTATTTTATTGATGAAAATAAATATTTATATATTTCTTTCACTTACAGAAAATAAGGGATTGAGAAATTTGAAAGTTTTGTTTCTTTATCACGCTTCACCGATGGAAGCATTCCATTACAAAATTTAGTGGAGGCTTTCTCATCAGTTAAAGCCTTTCATCTACAATACAATTATCTGAACATGACTCTGGCTACTCAAGGTAAGTGAAAGTCATTATTTTCTTTTCCAAAACAGCTTACGTTTGATTAACATCTAATACCTCTTCTCATCCTTTAGAATTAAATGTGTCGAGTAATGTGGAGGAATTATATTTTGGCGGATCTACTCTCAACACCAACATTTTGCAAAGCATTGGAGTATTCGCTTCTCTTAAAACATTGTCTTTACATGATTGTGGACTTATCGGTCCCTTACCTAATCATGGTAAATAAATTTATGGGTCAAATTGACTTCTTTATGAGCCTTCTGGGATATAATATCTCCTATTATGTTTAATAGGATCAAATTTAATTAAAATTTCTTCAATGAATTTATAAATTTTTCAGGATGGTGTGATCTAAGGAACCTTGAAGTGTTGGATGTGAGTGGGAATGCACTTGAGGGGATGCTTCCTCATTGTTTCAGTAACTTGACATCTCTTCGTGAGTTAGATATTTCAGCAAACCGTTTTCAAATTCCACTATCATTCGCACCATTTGCAAACCTTTCAAACCTCAAAGTCCTTTCCGGTGATGAAAACAAGATGGTAATGGAACCTTCCTTTTATACCTCAGTCCCAAAGTTTCAATTGACCAGCATCAGTTTGTCAAAGTGCATTACATCTCAACAACTCAATCTTGAACTTCCTACCTTCCTTTACTACCAATATGACTTGAGATATGTGGATCTTTCTCATAACAATTTCAGCGGAACAGTCCCAACTTGGTTGTTAGAAAACAACACAAAGTTAGAAGTTCTCATCTTGATGGGTAATTCCTTTACTGGTCCTCTCTCATTTTCGTCAGCTCTTATTTCTAATGTATCTTCAATTGACATATCTGAAAACAAATTACAAGGTCAAATTCCGACTACTATATGTTCAACTTTTCCACATTTGTGGCGGTTATTCTTATCCAAGAATGCTTTTGAAGGTAATATCCCACTTTGTTTAAGTGTCATGAAGGACTTATCATTTTTAGATCTATCAAACAATCAATTGTATGGAAAAGTACCAGAAGAGTTGATCGCGAAAGGCTCACTGACCATTTTGAGACTATCAAATAACAAGCTCAGTGGAAATGTAGTTCCTGTGGTTCTCAACTCAAATGGGGTGCAGAATTTATATTTGGATGGAAACAATTTTTCAGGAGAGATGACAAATGTTGATTTGTCTACTTTTGAGTTTCCAAATTCAATAAGGGAAATTGATCTTAGTAACAACAAGTTGCATGGAAAGCTCCCAAGATGGATAGGGAATGCATCGTTTTTGGAGAGATTAGCTTTGTCCAACAGCGGTTTCGAGGGTTCTATTCCAATGGAATTTTGCAAGTTGAATAGGTTGGAATTTTTGGATCTTTCCCAAAATCATTTATCTGGATCTATACCGTCATGTTTTAATCCACCAAACATAGAGCATGTCCACCTCCACGGGAATAGACTGAGAGGTCCACTATCACTTGCTTTTTATAATAGCTCCTCTCTAGTGACTTTAGATCTTAGAGGAAACAATTTGACAGGTAATATTCCAAAATGGATTGACACATTTTCTTCTTTGAGTGTTCTTCTCTTGAAAGATAATCATTTTCACGGTAAAGTTCCAATTCAGTTATGCAAGTTGCATTCTTTAAGCATCATAGATCTTTCTCAAAATATGTTTTTTGGTCCTATACCTTCTTGTTTGGGAAATTTATCTCTTCCACTGAAAGAGAGAGAGAGTCTAGAAACTGGGTTCTATTTGCCATCTATAGAAGAGGATGAAACAACACTAAATTTGGGAATGGATTCTTACTATCCTGATAGCTACTTAGAAGAAGTAATAGAGTTCACAACAAAGAGTGGGCTCTTTTTGTACGAGGGCAACATCCTTTCATATATGACCGGGATTGATTTATCTTGCAACAACTTAACTGGTCATATCCCACCAGAATTAGGGAACTTGAGTGAAATCTATTCTTTAAACCTTTCACACAATAAGTTGACCGGAGTTATACCCTCGTCATTCTCAAAACTTCATCAAATTGAGAGTTTGGACCTTTCTTACAACAACTTGAGTGGCGAAATCCCCAATCAGTTGGTAGAGTTGAACTCTTTGGAGGTTTTCAGCGTGGCATACAACAACTTGTCAGGTAGTATTCCCGAACCAAAAGCTCAATTTGGGACCTTTATTGAAAACAGTTATGAAGGAAACCCTTTTCTTTGTGGACCTATACTGCATAAAAGTTGTTCCAAAACTGATTCACCATCAACGATATCAACTGTATCAGAAGATAAAGGAGAAGATGGTTTGATAGATACTTATGATTTTTGTGTGAGCTTTTTGGTTTCTTATGTAGTTGTGTTGTTGACAATTTTTGTTGTCCTTTACATAAATCCATACTGGCAAAGAGCTTGGTTTTCTCTCGTTGGGAAATGCATCACCACCTGTCGCTACTCAAATGTGGGCAATTTTCTTACTTATCACATTTTCAAGCGACGCGTTTATCTACTCAAATTGTGATTTGATTTCCATACCTAAATGTTTAATTATGCTAAGTTGAACAATAATGAATATTTTGTTGATATTTACATTTTGAATAAAAGCTCTTTTATCTTATGGTTTTATCATTTTCAACCATCTATTTCTTTTTTCTTCTATGAAATTTATTATGTATATGCAATATCTCTTTGAATTAAATTAAATTGACTGCCAAGCGTTCACTAGTGCATACTGAAAAGGAAATTTAATGTAAAATTAAACCAGAAAATTGAATCTAAAACTGGAATATTTTAAAACCTCACAAACAATACAATTCTTTAATCCTCTTTTCCTCTCAAGTCATTTTGTATCATGTTATATTTTACATAATTATTCGTATCATCAAATTTTAAAAGAAAATTAATATTTTGATATCAAACTCAGATTATGCTTTAATTCACAATGTATTTTGTATAATGTGTTATAACAATTAAATTTAAAAAAACAAGCAATTATCTTATTTTTATGCATCAGATATACATTTACATGTTAATAATTCATTGTACATAAATTTTGACATGTTCAGATATTTGAGTCATTATAATTTTATTATTTGTAATATGTCATGATAATTATAACTCGACTGGCAGTGTACTAAATAATTTTTTAAATAAAAATGATATTTTATTCTATTTACCAAATCTTTATCAACTTTATATTCTCATAAACAAAACATACATTCAAAGTTCAAATAAGTTCCACACCCATTTCTTTACTGCAATACTCAAGAATATGCTCATCATCAGAAATCTGAAATATTCCACTCTAATTAACATTATGATTCTGTAAACAACAAAAAAGTGTAATCCTTTTTTAAAGCTCTTTTTTTCTCTTTAATGAAATGGGATTGGTAAAAAATCCGCACGTGTCGTGTGTGAAGAAGGTCAGGTTGTCTATTCACACCGTAATAAGTAGCTAATTATAGTTGATCCTACAAAATCAAAATTAATTCAGGTATCTATATATTCTGAAGACTGGACACACCTTAGAAGCTCCTTCAAATTTGCAAGAACATGTCGTGGTCCTAAACTCTTTACACCGATAAAATTCAAAAGTTGCTCCATATCCTGCAATCACAGTAAAGATTATGCAATCGTTTCAGAACGAATATCATAACAAGCAAAAGGCGATCAAAATACTGTGATCTCGATAATGTTCTTTGCCGAAAAGGAACATTAACTTAACCTTAAAACATCAGTGAAGGCTCATCAGATTTGCTAGCAACCTTACATACACATGTAAAAAGCTTTGCTTTTGGATGTAAGGTGTGACTATCATCAGTCTTTCCTACTTAGCTGATAACCCTATATCTAACATTTATCAGGGCTAAGCAAATTAACATACATGATGTAAAGGAATTTGACTATAAGATCCAACAGAAAACTTAATAAAAGATAATCGACATAGAAAGTTAGAAGGCAATGCAGACTTATTACAATGATGCAAGTGGATCAAAAGAAAGCACTTCCATAAGGAATTTGCATTTAAGGCATTGTAAACAGAAAAAAAAATGACAAAACTTTTTGGAAAGTATTTTCAAAGAGGAGACAAAAACAGGGTAGAAAAAATGTTTGGTCCTTCCTTTTTCTATTTACAATTTTAGGGTGCATTCTCTACTGTGGTGAAAAAGCCTTTCTGGGTTAAGTGTTTTTACACTGCAGAAGTGTTTTTCCACTGCAGAAGTGATGAATAACACATAGCTTTTGTAGTCAAAAACTGCTTTTGGCTTTTGCATTTCGAAGTGAAAATTATCAAAATACTTTTATTTTCATTAACCATTTAAAAGGTATATGAAAATTAGATTAATTTATATTTTATATATTATTATATTAAATTGTTTAAATCTTATTTATTATTATATTTAATTTTTTTCAAAATATTTTATATATCATCAATTTTACAAATAATTTATATTAATTATTTAAAAGGTATTTAAAAGTTATATTTCATGTATCATTATATTAAATTATTTAAATATCATAAAACTTGACTAAATTTTTACTTTCTACTACCATGTCTAAAAGAGGCATTTTAACTTTCAACCGCGATTTTTGGCAGCAATGAACAACACTAAAAACTAACAAACACACTTTTCCACACCACTTTTCAATAGCACTTTTTTCTAATAGCAGTTTTGAACTAGTCCTTAGTCTATCATGCATCAACTCTTCATTTTTCTTTAACTACCCATGTCCGACTTCGAACATGGATATGGAGATATGACCAAGTCACAGTGACATAGTTTTTAGTTATGGGGAATGGGATTCGAGTGCTGGACCTCCTTTTAGATGCATGGTGGGACTTCATCACATTTTTCAAATTTGTTGATAATCCTTCATCTAATCTGCCGGTGAAGTTTATAGATAGTCTTAAGTGTCTATCACAAGAACCTAGATATGTAAATCCAATATCTTCCAAACAATTCAACCATGATATTAATAATGATGGAAGCAAGATTATCCACTATCAATGACATAAAATGAGCTGTAAATGCTGACGAACAAACATGCACTGTTTTTCCAACCTGTGGATTGAAGAGCATTGACAAGCTAACTTTGCAGACCATTTGAATCCAATAATATACATAAAAATGCCAAAGGAGAATAATTCATCTTGGAAAAAGAATTACTAGTATGCAAAAGCTTACCTTGTTTAACAAGAACACAGCATATGCTGCTCTTGTCGTGTCTTGACCTTCTAAAAACAGCGGAAATTCTGCCGGCTTTACATTTGCTGAAAGTGTTGTATCCAATGACAAATCAGAAGATGCAGGGTCTATTGAAGATGCATGGTCATTAATATATGAGCGAGAACCACCCAAGCGCAGAGGATAACGCAAGGGAACTTGTAAATAGGATGCAATCAGTGAAACAGCCTGCAAATGATGAAATAGCAGGAAACAAGAAACAATAATAGGTATGATTAAAATTATAGCCTCATCATGAGAAACAAATAATCAAGGTGCAGCCCACTAGACCATATTACCATCCTAGCAATTAAAAATTACTACAGCATCTTCAAGCAACAGGGGATTGTCGGTGGTAGGTCAAAAACCTTGATATCCACAGCTTGATATTATCAGAAAAAACAAATTCGGTAATAAATGATAACTTCACAAAAGAAATAGAACGCACATGTGCAACATATCCCAAGGCAGTTGCAGATCTCTGAACCTCCTTTTTGTCAGTGAAAAAACTCATCTTTGTAAAAGGAAGCAAGGTGAGATTCAGACCTAAAATCGTCAACGATCCTTGATTGACGGGCTTTGATGCAGAAGGATTCCCTAGTGAAGACAGGAACAAAGGAACTTCGTATCAGAACATCACCAGACACCACCTCTTTGTGGAAGTCAAAACAAAATTCAAAAAAATATAATCATGAAAGTAAGAGATATGTAAAAAGTTCATAATATTCAAGAGCAAAAAAAAAATTGTTTTGATATGAGGAGAATTGAATAGTAGATTGCTAAAAGAGGAATAACTGAATACAACCATTATAACCAAAAGAAGAGTCAAGTGATAGGTAATGGTACTTCTTAAGCTGTTTAGGAATCATAAAAGACTTGTCCAGTTGACAAAAATAACTCATTTTATTCTCCCATAGTAAAACATCATATTGGACCAACCATATTTGACATCAAAGGATATGCATATCCAGGCATGCCATTTATAGATATTGCCCGTGTTGCAAGAAGGAATTGTTCAAGAGAAAGAAGATGCTATTGTTGGTAAAGTTTTCCTCAAACCATTTTGAACATCCAAAATCTCAAGAACAAAAAAGAAAACGTAGGAGGAAATATAATACGCATCACAATGGGTTCTCGATGATATAAGTGAGAGGATAAATGTTAATTAAGAATATAAAAATAAACCACAAACTAAACAGGAAAGGCATATTGATTTCAAAACGAGACTGGCTGCTAATTAAAACCATATGCAGTGTTGTCTAGGGTGCAAGGCGCGTTCTAGGTGCTAACCTTTATATTGCCTCAAGCGCAAGGCACAAAAGGAAGTGCTAGCCTGAGTGCAGTAAAGAGCAATACGTATATGTGAGAGTTTTTGCAAGTCTGTGTGTCTATTAACATAAAAGTTTAAGTTATATAGTAACTCTAAAGTGTGGTCTGGTTTATCCACAAAACTTGCAATTTTTTTATAGGTGAATACTCAAATATTGAGAATTATAGAGTTTGATATTATCCCTTTCTTATTAGTAAAGGTATATCAAATGAAAACAGTGAAAAATAAAATAAATTATTGAGAAATTCAACAAGGCAGGCTTTTTCTAATGCCCATTGCCTTACAAAAAAAGTGTGCCTAGGTGCACCAGGCATGCGCTTGATCAAATGGACCTCACCTGGAAGGGTCCAAGGCGTTTTGTTGTATAAAACTAAGGCGTAGGCATGCCTAGGCGCATGCCTTGACGACACTGACCATATGTTGGCTTTATTGCAAAGCATTAGCAATCCAAAACTACTAGCACATTACCTAATCTACTACTGCTAGAATAGGACTCAAGTTCTTGCTCCTGTGCAGGTCCAACCAAGATCTTTACAGGATACAGTAATGAAACTTGTGATATCATATATTGTTGCCTTGCTCGAAGCATCCTTTGCACATTTTTAAGTTTAACACAACCCCTTTCTTCAGTGAGTAATCTATTTGCTTCCTGTGATAAAAACAACATATAATCAATCATGCCATGCATGCAAGACTACCAACCAACTATCTAAAAAAAGAGACAAAGAAGTAGGAGAGCAAGAAGGGGATAACCCTTGACTATGCAAAGGAATTCATAGAATGAGAATCATCTCATCTAAGCCCCTCAACCACCTTCACAAGGGGTGGAGGTGCAAAGAGAGAGATCTTATTGATCCGAGAGGAGAATATATAACATCTAAAGCTGAATAAGAAGAAACCTTCAAATATATCATAATTCAGCATTCATGATAATATAAAAAAGAAATTCCAAAGCTAATTTAAGCTAGAATAAAAATGCTTCACCTGTAATCTCTTCCTTGCTACAGAAAGAGAGGTACCAGCAACCAACAATGATCTTACTTCAGTACTAAGCATTTCCTCCTGTTTTTTAGCATGCTCTGTTGCAACTTTGCAACGAGTTGACATGTTTGCCATAACTACTTTCCTTGCCTCTAGTCTCTCATTCATTTCCTCAAGCTCGTTCAGTTTATTCAAAGACTCAGTTTTTACCTGCACAGCATGTTCCCGCCCATTAATCAGTTGGCCAATTAATTAGGTCACAGAAGACAAAACTAAATTACCACTCACCAGGTCCCCTTGAAGTGTCATATGGCTTTAACAATTCAACGTGCAATATCTAGTAGAAGTAAAATAAACATAGAAGAATGCAAATGCAATTCTTAAATGCCTTTAAATGGACAACATGAAACAGTTTAAGAGCCCTATAAAACAGAAAAGTGGAACAAAAATCTGAAAGGGAAAAAAAATGAATTGAAACAATAAATCCATCTAGTACAAACAGCAACAAATCTTGAAATAAGCTTTGGCTTTTGCCCATTAAAGCCCGGGCATCCAGCCAAGTAAACAGTGACTGCCATGTCAACTTTTTGAGACAGTAGAAAGAGCTCGAAAATCTCAATTTCAAAAAATAAGGACATAAGAAGGAAACAAAATGTACTTATTCTTACAGTAGAAGAGCAAAATGAAACTAAATGAAGCATAAGGGAACTGATGCGAATTGACATTGTTATTTTTGGGACTAAAAAGAATACGCAAATTGAATATTTAAAATTTTGTAAGGGAAAAGTTCCATTCACCAACACAATTATCGTCGCGCTTTATCCCAGTAAAGCTTAATTGACAATTTTTCTGTCTAGTGTTCTTGCTAAAGCATTTGAGCAACCCAACAGAAATCATTATATTTCAAACTGAAATGATTGGTTTTATCAATTTCACAACCTATACCGCCCAACCTAGTAAGTAATTTAGGTGCAGACACTAGAAATCTATTTTCTTTGCACTCTACAACTAAATAGCCTACCAGTTATCAATCAAACACAGCTGAAAACTTCAGTGAGGAAACATTATGTAAACTGAAAAAACTATAACTTCAACTTGATTTATAGCTCGGCAAGTTCAGGGAATTGGGACTGCCACCACCACGATCCAGTTCGATGTGAAACAGTGATCCATATCATGCATATCGGTTCCCGGAACAAGAGGTAAAACAGCAAATTAGGTAAACAATGGTCCTACTATAATTCAGAATAGCACCATTGAGCATGAAAGCTAAAATTATAGCATATTATGGGTCCTTGCTCTCTACAACTACATATAAAATTACTAAACAATATTACTACATTAAGGATCCAGAAAAACTTTGTTTCAATCGTTGATCACTTGATCCAACTATTTTACAAAGTTTATTCTTCTTTTTCCTTTCCCTTATTTTCTAAATCAGGAAAAACAGTAGCATATAAACTGGATTACTACTCCAAGTTTCTAAAATTTCAGCAATATCCCTGTTACCTTTTCACTCAAGTCACTACCCCCCAATTAAAAAATATATTCCCAGTTTCCCTTTCACGTCAAACCCCTCTTTTTTTTTCTCTACCCAAATTCAGCTTATGTTCAAAAACCCAAAATTGGTTTGCTAAAATAACATAATTTTCAAACACAAAGATAACCTAATCTTAATCAGAAAAAAAAAAAAGCATTACCTGAATTAGTGACTGGAGTTTCTCTTGAAGACTTTGTTTCTTCTCATTAGCTTCCTTAAGGGCAGAAGTTAAACTCCACAATCTGGCTAGCTCGTTGTCGAAATCTTCCCATTCAATTAGTTGCACATTTTCATGTGCAGCATTGATTTTCTTCGGGTCGGTAATTAGGGTTTTGTCTCGGCCTTGCTCTCGATTTTCCATGAAATAATTGAAGAGGAAAGCTTTCGATTCTGTAAGTTTAAGAAGGGATCATAGATCGACCTCATGGTACTGGGTCTCGCCCGGTTAGAGTGTTCTTTTTCACGCCGATCGAATCATTTTCTCGGGAAACTTTGCTAGCTAGGGGTAATTTTCTCGGGAAAATGCCGGGGTGGGGGTGGAAACAGTTTCGGGAGTTTTTATTTGGGGGAGTCTACGGTATAACAGAGAATGACAGGTGGCGGTTAACGGAGGAATCTCACGATTCATGTCATTTTCACTTTTCCGATAGAGAAATTGCTTAAATACTTTTAAAAAATAGATAATAAGATAAACTTTCATTTTACACATTTATCATGTGTTTTAAATTAATAAATTAAAAAATATTTGATGATTTTTAAGTAGGTAATTTTTTTTTATAAAAATTTGATAACTTCTTTCAAAGTTGATATAAAATGTACCATGACCCGGCTTGAAATTTAATTTGTCCTCGTCAAAAGTCCGACCCAAACAATGGAATATGACTTGCCACTCACCAATTTTCTAACCTTCCAACTTGCCAGCTTTATGTAGCAACTCGGCACCTCGCAACACTACCTCACATACAGTGGGATTTTAGTACAGATATCTACGGGTGTTTATTCGGTTAACCGACTCGAAATAACATTAACCGAATTAACCGACCTTTCAAAATCTTTAACCGTTAACTGAACTGAAATTTTTTTCAAAAAAATTAACCGAACCGAAATTTTTCGGTTAATTCAGTAGGTTAACCGAATTAACCGAAAATTATATGTTTTTTAATTTTTGGTTAAAAATTAACCAAATTAACCGAATTAATCGAATCAACCGAATTACCTGAATTAACCGAATTAACCAAATTGAATTACTACATAATTAAATTATTTTTAGACTTTTAAACTTTAGTTTTAGTCTTAGTTTTTGAATTTTATTTTTATTTATTAAATTATTTGTAACTTTTATTATTGGGTTGAGTTGGGTAATTGGGTTGGGTTGAATACTTGGGTTTAGATTGGGTTTAGGTGAATAGTGGGCCTATTTATATATTATAATTTTATTTATTAATTTTTTCGATTAACCGAAAAATTTCTGTTAACCGACCGGTTTCGAACTGAATTAACCGTTAACCGAAAAATCAAAAAATAATTAACCGACCCCCGACCGAAAAAATTCGGTTAACCGATCGATTAACCGAATTCGGTCGGTTAACCGAATTTTTTCGGTTTTACCCGAATTTTGCACACCCCTACAGATATCTCTAAGGATATGTGTCAAGCTTAAGAGAAATAATGTATCATTATACATGTTATTTAGTTACCCCTAACATGTCATATCAAAAATCATACTATAAAAATAGTCCTCACAAGAGAGGATAGAAAAAAAGTCATCAACAAAAGTAATTAAGTAACTTTTTGTAAAACAAAAGATTTTTTTTGAAGTAAATTAATCCTCCAACTTATATAAGAAATTAAGTAAAACTTTTCAAATAATAAGACATAATTTCTCGGAAAAAATAATCAAATGAGAGCTAATCAAAATAATTTATTTTTTAGGCCAAGCAATTTTACTTCAACTATTTATAGACACTTTTAATCAAATTTCATTTAACTCCCATTATAAATTTTATAAAAGGATAATATATTAAAAATACCCTTAAATTATTAGATTTTGTATAAATAAACTCTTATTTTTTTAGTTAAATAAACTCCTAAATTATTAATTTTAGTCATGAAAATGCTGATATAAAAGTATGAGAATAATTTATTAAATAAAAATTTAATTGTTTTAAAATATTTTAAATATTTATATACATAATACACTTAATTAAATTCTTTAGAAAAATTTTATATTTTTAAAATTTTATGTTGATATATTATTTCTATTTGTCTAATAAAGTGCATAACGAGGCAATAACTTTTTTTATGTATAAATTAAACAATACTACAACTTCCGAAGTTAATAAGATTATATCTATACTCACCATCACAATTAGAGATAGGGTGAGTATTTGATCGAATTGAGTCAAAAATTTTGAATTAGTCGAGTTAACAAATCTTATTTTAGCAATCGAAATCAATTTAAATTTTTTAAATCAAATCGAATCGAGTCAAAAATTTCAAGTCGAATTAACGAATCATATTATTTATACTCAATATTATGTTTACATAGACCGATTATTTAACTGGTAGACGAAGTACAAAATTATTTAACCACATAAACAATATAATGGTTTTGCCTTTTAACTTAATAGATAAATATTTATCAAAACGAAATACTTTTACCTTTTAAGTTAATGGTTTTGACTTTTAACTTTAAAAATGTAAACATTTATCAATACGACGTAGATTTACATTTTCTTATTCGGATTTTCGAATAACTAGAAATGTGTAATTCATATTCGAGTTAAATAAAAATTTTGATTTTTTATTTGAATTGATCCGAATAACTTGATTAAATCGAATAACTCAAATTGTTTAATTTAAAATTTGATTTTTTATCGAATTCTTTAGATCAAATCAAATTTTACTCACTCTTAATTAGTGATCATAACTAAATTAAAGTTGCCCCATTATGCAATTGCAAGTCTTCAAAGCCTAAAAGTTGTAACAATTCAAAATTTCAATGGAAATTAAAATTAATATTTTTATCATATATTAGTCAAAGTTTATTGCATCAACAATAAGTTAAGATAAAACCTCAAATTTTAAAATATTTTTACCTCAATATAAAATTTAAGAGCTTTCATGTATAAAAACTAAAGGTTAGAGCTTTCATGTTTAAGGGCTTATTTAGACTTCATCTTTATAAAAAAACTTAAATAAAAGTTTAAATTATATAGTTAATCACTCAATTTTAGCAAGTTTTCATTTTAGTCACTCGTTATTAATTTGGCTAATGTAAATATTACATTACACTCATTTTAGTCACCTAACTTTCATAAGATAGAATTAATTTTATTTTTCGGTAAAAAGAAAAGAAAAACTCAAAATTTGACAAGCAAGTACCTAGGTTTTATAGAAAAAAATTGAGTTTTATATGAAAAACCTACGTTTTTATTGGAATAATCATTTTTCATTTATAAAATTAATTTTAGCTTTTCAATGAAAAGAAAAACGGCCTACTTTTTACAAGAAAATCATTTTATCTTTTTAATTTCTTTTATTTTCATATTTAGAATTAAATCATTTTATCTTTTAATTTCTTCTATTTTCATATTTAGAATTAATTTTAATTTTTTTCCAATAACAATGAAAAAAACTTGGATTTTTACAATGGGTTTGTTGGGTTTCCACGGAGGATTGCTTGAGTTTTATGAATAACTCAATTCCTTAAAAAATCTAAAAAAAATTAGAAAAATAAGATTAATTAAAAAATGGACCAAAATGAAAAGTTACTAAAATTAGATAGCTAAAATGAATATATAATAGCATTTTCGTTAGCCAAATTAACATGCGACCAAAATGAAATATTATTAAAATTGAGTGATTAAAATGAAAAACTATTTAAGGAAAGTGATTTATTTAAAAAATATATATTTTTAGTGATGAAAATGAAGACTTACTATTTATTTACCTAAATAAAAGAAAAAAAGAAAATGGTTATTATACACACCCTGATTTTATGAGCAAATTCCCCAGCACAAAGCCTATTTTGACAATAACAGTTCAAATGAAAAGTCTTCGCTTACTCTTTGAACGAAACTCTTCTCCCGCTAAAACCACCTCTTCTTCCTCCAAATTCAAACGCCCAAAGCCTTCTTCCATCTCTAATGGCTCTGATTCATCACAATCATCATCATCTCAAGATCCCCTTAAAACCCATTTCTCCTCTCTCATCAAATCCACCGAAACCACCCTCCAACTCCGGCAAATCCACGCTCAAATCCTGCGCCGCCACCTCTCTTCCAGTGCCAATCTCACCACCCTCTTAATCTCCGTTTCTTCTTCCCTCAAATCCATACCATACGCGCTCTCTATTTTCAACAATTCTCACCACAAAAGCTTATTCCTTTTCAATGCTTTGATTCGTGGCTTGACGGAGAATTCTCATTTCCAATCCTCAGTTTCACATTTTCTTCTCATGTTGAGACATAGAGTTCGCCCTGATAAACTTACATACCCTTTCGTGCTCAAGTCTGTTGCGGGATTGGGTCTTCGTTTCCTTGGTCTGATCCTTCATGGGAGAATAATAAAATCTGGGGTTGAGTTCGATTCATTCGTTCGGGTTTCGTTAGTGGAAATGTATGTGAAGCTCGAGGAAATGGGTTTTGCGTTGCAAGTGTTTGATGAAAGTCCTGAGAGAAACAAGAGTGAGAGTATATTGTTGTGGAATGTGTTGATTAATGGGTGTTGTAGAGTGGGGGATTTGGAGAAAGCTACGGAGCTTTTCGAGGCTATGCCTGAAAGGAATATTGGGTCTTGGAATAGTTTTATAAATGGGCTAATGAAAAATGGGGATTTGAACAAAGCTATGCAGCTTTTTGATGAAATGAAGGAGAAGGATGTGGTTTCTTGGACTACAATTGTTAATGGGCTTTCACAGAATGGAGATCATCAGAAGGCGTTATCCATGTTCTTTAAGATGTTGGAGGTCGGTTTAAGGCCGAATGATCTTACTCTTGTTTCAGCTCTTTCCGCTTGTGCTAAAATTGGTGCACTTGAAGCTGGAGTCCGTATCCATAACTATTTTGTGGAAAATGGGCTTCGGTTGAATAAAGCAACTGCTGCTGCTTTGGTTGATATGTATGCAAAGTGTGGGAATATCCTGTCTGCTAGTAAGGTTTTTGAAGAAACAAAAGAGAAGGACATTCGTACCTGGAGTGTCATGATATGGGGTTGGGCAACCCATGGATTTTATGGACAAGCTATCCGATGCTTCAAAAAGATGATGTTTTCAGGTGTGGACTTAGTAGTTTTCATTGAGCTCAACTCTTTATTCTAATCTTTCTGAATAAACTCAAATTTGTCGTATTTGCAGGAATAAAACCCGATGCGGTGGTCTTTCTTGCCCTCCTGACTGCATGCTCACATTCTGGACAAGTAGATCTTGGGCTTAACTTCTTTGACAGCATGAGGTTTGATTACTCCATTGAGCCAACCATGAAGCATTATACGTTGGTCGTTGATTTGTTAGGCAGGGCAGGCCGACTGGATGAAGCAATGAAGTTCATACAAAGGATGCCTATAAGTCCCGATTTTGTGGCATGGGGAGCACTTTTTTGTGCTTGCAGAGCTCACAAAAATATTAAAATGGCAGAACTAGTGTCAGAAAAGCTCCTTCAGCTTGAACCTAAACATCCTGGGAGCTATGTTTTCTTGTCAAATGTTTATGCAGCTGTTGGTAGATGGGAAGATGTGGAGAGGGTAAGAATGTTGATGCAGAATCAAGCTGTTGGCAAAGATCCGGGGTGGAGTTATATTGAAGTCAATGGACAAGTGCATAGTTTTGTAGCTGGTGATCATGATCATAAGCGTGCAAGAGAAATATACTTGAAATTAGAGGAAATAGTGTCTGGTGCAAGAGAACAAGGATATATGCCTGAAACTGGGTGGGTTCTTCATAATATTGAGGAAGAAGAGAAGGAAGATGCATTAGGAAGTCACAGTGAAAAATTGGCGCTTGCCTTTGCCTTAATGAACACTTCTCCGGGGACAACTATCAGGATAGTGAAGAACTTAAGAGTTTGTGGAGATTGCCATTCTTTGATGAAATGTGCTAGTAAGATGAGCCAAAGAGAGATCATATTGAGAGATATAAAGAGATTCCACCATTTCAAGTATGGGGTCTGCTCATGTGGAGATTATTGGTAAAATGGTAAGTAACAGCAGCATTAATTTGCTTTGCTGTTAAGAACACATGATTCGTGTTTCTACTTGGTTTATTTAGAATAATGCTTTTAGTTAAAACATGGATGTAGCTACAGCAACACAAGTTTTTTTGTTTGATAATTGGTAGCAAGTACATTAAATTGCTCCAATGGACCTTTCTGCACATATGATATATGTCCCCATAAAGAACTTGGTGCTCACGGTATTGCATGACATGTAGCCGTAGGTTATTGGCTCTCTTGACTGGTATCTTACATTCCTCAAGGTCTAAAAGTTGTTCCTTCTTTTTGTCTGAAGTCCATACCTAAGAAAAGCATTGATGGGCCTTTAAAACTTTGCTCATTTCATTACATGAACTATTGGATGTTTTGTGTTCAAATTAGTTTATGCCAATAGTGAAAGTACATCCCTTTCTCCTTATCCAGTTATTCTTTTCAGTTGTCATCATCTTTCTGTGTCTTGCCTTCTGAAGTGTTTAGATGACTGCATTTCTCAATATAATTTTCATTTGACCTAAATAGTCGAAATTAAAGTCCCTTATCATGCCATTCATTACTTTGCTTCTATATGGTAGTTATTCTTCAATGTCCATGAATTGACATATATCACTGGAAGCATAATCTTACTTCTAAGCATGGGATTGACCTTCTTTAATGCAGGTTCTTCTGTAAGACTCAAACCATAGATGGGCAAGGCTTGAGAAAATAAAGTTGTAAGTGTTGAACCAGGAAGGACGATGTTGGCCATGTTATAAACTTTCCTCCAGAAAGACTAAACATCGAGGAAAAGGTTCAACCATGAGTGGCCAACTGAAACGTGCTTGGTCGAGCACATGCCAATTATCAGCTACGTGTCAAATCCCACAATTATAAATGTAGATTGGGTTCCATGCTCTAGTTAATCCATTAGATGACACGGTCCATTGAAAAGGTACTAAATTACTGATGTTTGGTCCATATATGAATCTGTTTATTTAATGGCCAGCATTAATTGTTAATTCTCTTGTTTGCGGGTGACTTTTCCTCTAGCATGCCTTATGGAAAGAAGTGTCAGTGACAACCTTTTAATCAACAGCAACTTACCCTACTAATGAGCATTTGGAGCATTTCACATCTTTGCTATGGTGAAATTGAAGCAGTTCTTGGGTGGTTTTTTAAGGGGTTAAACAAAGCTTTGTGAGACCCCAAAGTGAAGCACAGTATCTTCTAAGCTCATTTTTCTGTTCTTCTATTCTTGATTCATTTATTGAGGTATTTGCATGTATCTAATCATTAGATTCTAATGTCAGTTATTAGAATTTATAACGAAATAGAAATAACAAAATGATTCAGTTTAATTCCCATTATAACAATTATCTGTGTTTGGTTCAAAGTTCTTGCCTAACAAAAGTTGTAGATGGGATTTTATTTTTTTATGAGTCCTTATACTCTTTGCAGATTTGAATTTAACCCCTCTACTTTTATTTCTAGGAATTCAGTCCCTCAGCTTTTTGTGTTTAAAATTTAGATCTAATTATTAACATGATTAAAATTATTTTGTTAAATTTGTTGTTGACATTTTGAAATAATAAAAATACTCACTTAACAGTCATGTAGTCGAAAAATGACGTAATAAATATGAATTTGACAAAAGAATTTTAATAAAGTTAACAATTGGAGTTGTATTTTAAATCATAAATGGAAGGGATTAAATTCCCAAAAATAAAAATAGAATGATAAAATTCCAAACATACAAGGAATATAAAGACTCATGCTTATTAGACCATCTAGTCAAATCGAAAATTGATAATTTATCTAGTCTTGTGATCATAAAAGAACCTAATCCTAAACGAGCAAACCAATAAAAATAAGTGGTTTTATATATTTTCTATTTTTATTCATAATTAATGAAATTTCACCCATTTAACTTCTTTTTAATCTTACATTTAAAAAATTACCAGAGCATTACGACATGCAATTATATTCAACACCAAACAAGATTATATATATGATTTCAATCAATAATCATTCATATGGAACTTGGAACAGAACCAAAGTCCAAACCAATGAATACAATCTTTTGCATGATTAAAGGACCCCCCAAAGACTTTATCATAACAACATGGATTAACTTTGATTTTTTTTATTTTTTATTTTGTGATGGATGTAGCTTAATCAAGTGTCCCACCTTTCTTCACAAAAACAATGTAATAATATAAAACATGGTGACCAAAAAGTTTGTATTGTCAAGAACAACAATGTAAAGAAACATGGGTCCATGTTTCATGTTCATGTATGCCTTCAAACACATAAAACCAACCTCATCTTTTCAAAAAGCAACAGCTAATCTCAGTGTCTTGTTAATGGATCTTTCTTATGGCTTGGATATCTCAAAGGTATCTTGTCTAGCTGTATCTAATGTTTGTGAGTAATGACTCTATTTACTACGTAAATGTTGATGGAAGGTCCGAGTTTCATACTCTCAACCAAAAGTATTGTTTCGACCAAAGATTTTATGGTAAATTGGTCAAGTTACCAATGTCGATTCCACTTGTGAATCCGATTTTATTTAAATAAATTATTAAAATATTATAAAATCATGTTCCACCGATGGTTCAATCTGTTTTTTCTATCTCGGTTCAACTAGTTTAAATCAATTCGTGGGTTAATCTCTTTTTTGTTTTACTTTGGACCAAATTATCGATTGATTCTTGATCCAACTTTGCTTTTGAGTTTTAGACTATATTTTAAAGTTAAGTTATTTCAAGTTTATAAATTATTAAAATTAAGTATTGGCCGTTAGGTGTTTGTTAAGATATATTTCACTTCTAAGAGGAGGACTTAAGTTCAAACTTAATGCGTGTTTTTACGAATTTTGATCGGATTTAAATACTATTGATTTGTTTTTTATCAGTTCAATTTTATTTAGGATTAACTCTTTGTTAAGTTTGTTTTTCTTTTAGGATTAAAATCACAGTAGTGGATACCAGCTTTATATCGATCGTATTGGTTGGCACATATCATTCTGAACTTAAAGCAGTGTCAAATAAATTAAATTTTATTCTGGTCAAATTTTTTATGTGTTTTGATTTTTTCAACCAATTTCGAATTTTGTACTAATACATATTGATTCAATGACCTGTATCAATTAATAATAATTTTAATATTTTAATTAATTTTAATATTTTATCTTAATTATTTTTATAATTACATTTTAAAAATAAAAAAACAATCAGTTACTAAATTATTCAACTTAATTAATTTAAAATTTATATGTATATAATTGAGCTATATTTATATATATATATATATATATAATATAAAAATATTTAAAAGTTACTGATAACTCAATTTATTTAAAATTTTATTTTGTTTTATTTTTATCTTTTAACTATCTTTATTTTTTGTAATTGATTTTCTATATGAATTTTTATTTATTTGTAAGACTTTTAAAATTTTTCGCACTTTTTAAGAAAATTTTCAAAATATGAGATTAATTTTTAATTATAGCTTAGGGACTAAATTAGTTATTAAACCTTAAAATTAAGGTGCAATGTTATTTTTTAACTGAAGATATCAGCTAAGTGAAAAAAATGTAAATTTGTTAATGTTAGTGATTATTATGTAATTTTTGAAAGTTGAGTGATGGAAATCTAATTTTAAATAAAGTTTAGGGACGGTGTAGTTTACCCATTCCGAAATCAAACCCTCGAACGTTCTTCGACTTTAAACACCCGATTTTCACAACCTGTTTATTACAAATTTCTCAAATTTTGATTAATCTATTCGTTTATTTCTTTGAAAGATCAAATCTCCATTCCAATCTTGAAATGGTGAGGAAGCGAGTACCTGATTGGCTCAACAGTTCTCTCTGGTCTACAACTCCGGCGGACGATGGTCTCCACCGCTATTCCCCTTCTCCCACCACCACAACCACCACCTCTTCCGCCACCGTTTCCGAGCCAACTCTTCAGCCTCCGGCTACAGTGCCTCCTCCCGCTGCAGCCTCGAAACCTCAGTCCACTCCTACTTCTCCGAAACTCGAAATCAGAGATCCAGTTAATAAAAATAGTAACAACAATAGCGGTGGTAATGATCAAAACGGCGACTCTTCTGGCGTTTCTCCCGATGATATCTCTCGCCAGGCTCAGCTCTTGGCCGAGGTTTTTCACTTATTCTGCTTTGCTTACTGATTTTCTCCTTGTCCTTCCTTTTGGTTCTAATTTCTATTTTTTTCAGTTATCTAAGAAGGTGATAAATATGTGGGAATTACGGAGGATTGCGTCGCAGGGGATTCCTGATGGTGCAGGAATCAGATCTACTGTCTGGAAGGTATTCTTTCCCTTTCCCTTTTTGCTGTTTGTTTGCTGAGAAATTTGAAAATTGCGGAAATTCCTAGGAAAATATGGTTATTTTTTGGATTAATAGTTCAATGGGAGTTGTTTGGTTGTTGTGGCAGTTGTTGTTAGGGTATTTACCACCTGATCGTTCGCAGTGGTCTTCTGAATTAGCTAAGAAAAGGTCTCAGTACAGGCATTTTAAAGAAGAGCTCTTGATGAATCCTGTAAGTCATTTTCTTTACCTTTTTAATGATAAAATCGTGTATATAACCGTGTATGCTACTATGACCTTCATTATGTGGCTGTGCTAGTAAGTATGATATAGTTAGTTGCTTTGATTAATTCTAATGTAAAATTCCAATTTCCAACAGCATTTATATTGCATTAAGTGGATAAGGAATGAAAGAAAACTGATATTAGCAGAAAACTAATTTGGCTGTATTTTTTTTTTCTCCTAATAATAGAATGATTTCACTTGAGTATTTTTTATTTCTTTAAGTTCTCTAGTTTCTTGCATTATCATCCTGAAAAGTACTGTTATCTTGTGTGGTTGTTGCATTTCTCTTCCTTTTTTCTGTAAGAGTTTTGGGTTTCTGAATGTTTCTGTGGCTAGTCAGTCAGAAATCACAAGGAGGTTGGAGAAGTCTGTGGGTTGTGACAATGATGAATCAAAACCTGAAGGCAGGGGTCTGCTATCAAGATCACAAATAACTCATGGAGAGCATCCTTTGAGCCTTGGGAAAAGCAGTGTCTGGAATCAATTCTTCCAGGTACCTTCTTAGGCTTGATTGAAAACAAGTTTTTTTAAGCCATACTTCATCTCATGTGTTTTTAAACTTTTAATGTTGAATGCATGAAATATGACATTGTAAACACTTGGTTCACAACTTCCCATCAAATTAGTTCATTTCTTTACATCAGAGCCTGACTTCTAGGGCTTGCTTGACATTGGGGAAAGAATAATTTGACTGATAGATGGCAATTATACATTCAGAAGCTAAAAAACAATTAAGGGGTATTACAGTTAATTAAAATGCCACTGTTATGAAAATGATTCAGTAATATCTTGCAAAGTGGGACTCTGAATTCTCTGCAAATAAAAATAATTCTCACTCTGTCACGTGTTGCATTTGAAAATCTATCAGTCTAGTTTGCATTAATTAAGTTTTAACACATGAGCCAGTCCAGGAGTCTTTATGCTAGCTATTCTGAGTCAGTTTCCGCAACATGCGACCTTTAGGATATTGGCTTTAAATCTGTCGGGTACCTTTAGCTTTAATTTACTAAGAATATTGGTCTCTTTGTTATTGGCTTTCTGTATCATTATTAGAGGTTGGGGTTTGGTATTTTTATTCTTATTGTTGTTTACCAAAATAGTAGGAATGACAACAGCATCTAACTTGCAGCTCAAGCAAATCGTTTTCTATCAATGCTTGGTTGAGCATCTGTATCATTATTAGAGGTTGGGGTTTGGTATTTTTATTCTTATTGTTGTTTACCAATATAGTAGGAATGACAACAGCATCTAACTTGCAGCTCAAGCAAATCGTTTTCTATCAATGCTTGGTTGAGCATATATGAACTGCATATTATTTCCATGTTCTTATACTAGTTTATACATGACCGCAATGTAATGGAGTTCTCATTTTCAGTTAATAGAATCTGTGAATGTAATTTTTATTGATCTCATGCTTTTTCCGGGTTTTTTTTTTTTTTTTTTGTTCTGGGGGTGGTGTTATTTGTAGGACTCGGAAATCATAGAACAGATTGACCGAGATGTGATGCGCACTCATCCAGACATGCACTTCTTCTCTGGGGATTCGCAGCTTGCAAAATTTAATCAGGTAAGCATCTTCCTTCTTTTTTTTCTCTTTAATGTGATTGTTCCACTGTTTTTTTACTTTAGCACGGATGTAAATCGAAACCATTTCCGACTTATATGTCTCTTGCTTATTCAGGATGCAATGAGAAACATATTAATCGTATTTGCCAAGTTAAATCCGGGTATAAGATATGTTCAAGGGATGAATGAAATCTTGGCACCTCTATTTTATGTATTCAAAAATGACCCTGATGTGGAAATGGCGGTAAGGTCTCGTTATATTCCCTGTGCAATTCTTTTACATCAAATCTCTAACATGCTTGTGTTTTTCTTTAACAATGTTTTCTGTTTTAGTAAACATTATCTAAATAGACTAATCTATTAAATTGTAAAGAATAATTCAGTGTCTCTATGGTATCATTGCCATTTCTCCTCTTGTTTGTCTGCTTTATTATGGGTGCCAATCCATTTTTGAAAAAAAAAGGACATGCAAAAGAACAGTCATAGTTTTGATATTCATGTATTGAATATGGAAGTTTCAGAAATGGATATAAACAAGGAAATATTTTGATGAATAAAAGACTGAAAGAAAATGAACCTTTCATTGTGCAATGAGTAATCCTCACAACTCAGCATTTACTAAGCCTACTTGTTTTGTGTCCTTAATGTAAAAGGTTAAATTCTGCTATTAGTCTCTGTACTTTGCGAAAGGGTTGGATTTAGTCCCTATAATTTTATTTGATCATTTTCAATCTCTGTACTTTTTGGAGGGTCAAATTTAGTCCCTGTACTTTTCAAATTTTAAAATTTTAGTCTTGACCCAAACAGTAGCGGTAAAATCCATTTGGTTAAATTCAATTACTAGTACTATTCATACAGTTCTAGATTTAGTCTATTTTCTCCAACTGGATCATTCTAAGTCCCTATACTTTTCAAAATTTGAAATTTCAGTCGTAACATAAAATGACTGTTGTTAATCTATTAACTGGATTTTTAGTGAGTAATATGTGGAAATAATAAGCTGACATGACATTACACATGATAATATGTGTGGTGCATCAGATTTTGGAAATAGCAGAACTTTACTTAATGAATTTAACGATTATTGTTTGGTGAGGATTGAAATTTTAAAATTTGGGAAGTACAGGGACTAAAAATGACCATATAGAAGTATAGGGATTAAATTCTAGCTTTTGCCAAGTACAGGGACAAATAACAGAATTTAACCAATGTAAAATGAATCTTCCTCTTTTTTTCAGTTTTAACACCTACATTTCCTTGATCCACCAAGGCTCTTACAAACATAGCTTGATAATTTCTTTCTTGTTTCTGTTTGCGACTCCATTGCATCAACTGTCTCTTTTCTTGCCCCAAGGAACCCAAAAAGTTGTAACGAACAAAACTTCCGAATAGATTTCAGTTTTTGGAAAACGAAATATGGTGAAGCTCTTCAATCATTATTGTTATCAACTTACCTGTGTCTGAATTTTTTATTTGCACCAAAACTTATGGAGTATATACACCAACAGATAGCCGTAGACCAATTACAAAGTACCTTTGTGAAAATAACATGGATTATTTTCTTTGTTATTATGATTTATGATCAGAGTTTTGGTGTATTTTCTTCTTCATTTTCCATATTTAAGTTGCAGGCTAATGCTGAAGCCGACACATTCTTTTGTTTTGTTGAGTTATTGAGTGGATTCCGAGATCATTTCTGCCAGCAACTTGACAACAGCAATGTGGGAATTCGCTCCACAATTACTAGGTTGTCACAACTTTTGAAGGAACATGATGAAGAGCTTTGGCGTCATCTAGAGGTCACAACTAAAGTAAGATATCATTGCAAATTTTAAACATCTTTAGCGGATGGTAATTTTTTCGGCTTAAATGCTAACCGTTATGTAAAAATATCACAGGTCAACCCCCAGTTCTACGCATTTAGGTGGATCACTCTGCTTTTGACACAGGAGTTCAATTTTGCAGATAGTCTTCACATATGGGACACGCTTCTTAGTGACCCTGAAGGTCCTCTGGTATGATTGAAAATTTTACCTCACTCTTATCTCTAGAACATTGCTCGAAGCTTGTTAGCTTGCTGGATTAAATGTTCCAAATTTTACTATTATTTAATTTTTTTTGGGAAATCAAGGGAGGAGATTTGTGATTAGGGGGCGGTGCCACTCCCCGGAAATGGTGAAATTATAGTTTGGTCCCTTTAGAAGCTATAAAGTTATAAGTTAAATACAAATGATAAAATTGCATTGACCAAAAAAAATTCTGGCATCGAGAAAAACTTTTTGGCTTCACCCCAGATTTATTTAGGTGTAAAAAAAAGTATAGGAGTGATAAAATTTAGGTGCTTTTTTTTAATATTTTTTCAATAACACTTGATTTTTGCTGTTTTTAGATTGTATTTGAATTTATTCAAACACCAAACTGAACCAAACATGGATGTATTTGCAGGAGACATTGCTTCGGGTATGCTGTGCGATGTTGATTCTCATCCGTAGGCGGCTGTTAGCCGGGGATTTTACTTCAAACCTTAAGCTACTCCAGCACTATCCGTCAGCAAATATCAGCCATTTGCTGTACGTTGCGAACAAGTTGCGCACACAAGCCATAGGGTAAAAAAGCTTTTAGTAACCACGTATTTGTGTCGTGTTTTCGTCATTAGTCCGTCCCCCTCCCCTCAAACCCCATTTGTTCTTTTATTTGAGAGAGAGAGAAAAAAGCATTCAGTGCTTGTAATGTAAATTGGTGGGTGTAAATTGGTTGGGAGTAACAGCTAACATGCAGGCAGGGAGAACATTTTCTCTCTGTTTGTGTTTCATTAGAATTGTTGTGTTGAAGTTATGTAGTGTTTTGTTTTTATGGTGGATTGATTCATTTTTGCAGTGTAGTATTTTTTTTTTTAAACATTGCTTTTATCATTGGTAAACAAAGTACTTGTGCTTGCAAAATTTTCAGATTTGGCATTAAATTTTTGATGTTGATTGGAAAATTTCTATTTCGATTGTGCACAGGGAATTATATTTTCGTACTTATTTCCATGTAGCATAAAATAAATAAAGACATGTATCTAGTTCGTGCAGTTCTCAAATGTCAAAATTTCAAACAAAAACAATTAATGAATAATTAAATTCACTAAATCAAAATTTAGCACGTCTCTAACCAATCCATAAGTCATGTAATTTTAATCCTTAATTTGATTTTTTTGTGAATAATATAAGAAACAAGTTAATGTGATATTAACTTTAAAAATAATAATTTTAATAATAATCAGGATAATTTAAAAAAATACAAAAATTAAAAATAGCAAATTAAAATATAAAGCCAATATCTAATAGATTTAACTCTAAATACCTCAAATAGTATTGAAGTCAATTCCTTGTCATAACATAGTCCAATATAGTTTGCTTTTTGTTCTTTTCATTTGCAATAGAATAGACCATCCATTAAAAATTTAAGATAGCATATATGTGGGTGATATACAAACTCAATACATATTTAAGAAGCACAATCGTAATTCTGAAGATATTTTAGGTCAATCAGATATCACACAACACAATAACTCTTCTTTTTGGTGGAAAACTAAAGTGGTAAAGTTCAGTCGTAAAACAGTAACTCGAATATAGTAATTACCTCCTCAATTACAAACTCCAACTAATTTGCTCCCATGACCTGTCAGTGTAGTCCACATTGCGAGTAAAATAGCCTGCAGAACCCAATGATCTCTCAGCATCTCCAACCAAATATTCAGAAAAATAATTATTAGCTATTCTATCAATTTTTAGCATTCTCTTCTCACTATATAATGTGCTAAAACCAATCCTTTTAGGTAGAATCAGTACAATCATTGGTCTGAGTGATTCAAATTAATAAAAATTAAAAGATCATTAAAACTGATTCTATCAATCAATACCGATCCCATACTGTTAATGACCATGAAAAAAAATGGGAATAATATAACTTTTGACCCTTGAACTTGGCAAATAAGTCCACATTAGCCCTTGAACTTGATAACTAAATCCATTTTGATCCTTGAACTAGAAAATTTTAAATGTTCGTTGATGTGGTACTCTCGGGTTTGAAAAATAAATATTTTTTAGATGATGTAGTACAATTTTAAAGTGTCATATTCAATACTTTAATAACTAAACCAATGGTTGAACAAGTTACACCACCAGTTCTCGATTCAATCAATTCGACTGTTCAACCGCCGGACCAATAATAATTAAATAATTAATTATAATTTCATAAAATTCTAAAAAGAATAAAACCAATTTTACTTCACTTTTTAAATTTTTATGAATTTTTAATTAATTATTGTTAGCCCCAAGGTTGAACTGGTTGAATCAAGAATTGATGATCTTACCTGTTCAACCGTTGATTCAATTATTAAAACATTGAATATGACATCTTGAGATTGTATGACATCATTATCTATTTTTTTTATTTTTCAAGTGACGATATGGCACAATCTCAGAGTGTCACATCTTCAAACTTTTAGATTTTTCAAGTTTAAGGATCAAAATGGACTTAGTTGTCAAGTTTAAGTGCCAAGGTGAATAAAAAAAAAAATACAGGTACTAAAGCGAACTAGGTCTCAAGTTCAGAGGCCAATGTGGACCTACTTGCCTAGTTCAGGGGCCAAAAATTACATTATCCCCATTTTTTTCACGATCATTAACAAAATGGGCTTAAATGAATAACAATTTTCAAGTTTAGGGGTTAAAGTGAATCAAAAAAAGTTAAGGGGTCAATGAGGACCTATTCGCCAAGTTAAAGAGCCAAAATTACATTCTCCCTAAAAAAAAATCAAGAATCTGAATTCATATTTGAATTGACACTAACCAAATCCAAATAACCCAAAGTTAAACATACTTGACTCAAAATAACTAAAAATTTTAAAATCCTAATTGATGAGATCCAAATTGACCTCAATCAAAACTAACCCAACCATCTATATTGACAGATTAACTTGCAAACTGAAAAGTACTACAATGGTGCATTAAGGAGATATCAGTCATGAAGCTTACCTCAAAAATTCAACATGGCCAGATAAATCACTTCCTTTCTCTAGTTTCTAAGATGTATGTCACAGAATAATTCAACGCAAAATTCTCATATTTCCGTTCTACGTGTTGAATTTGTTTCCATCGAGGCTTCTAGGTCTCTATTCACTTCGTTCTCTAACTGGCTTTCTAAAATTTCCAAAACATTATCCGGAGGGCATTTGTCTGCAGGATTGCTAGGTGACATTTGACAGAAGCATTCCGGCCAAGAATTGGTATAAAATGATTCCGGTGGCACCCGCTTGTGAGGCCCACCGAAATTCGTTTTGAGCATGACACGCCTAACTGCTTGTTCAAAACCAGCAGTCTGTCCATTCTCTCGATCAATGAATATTGGAGCAAGACCTTTTCTGTCCGGTCTTATTGTAGTTCGAAAGCCATAATAGAGACGGTGACCAAGTAGGTTGTTGGCAAAGTTGCTCGGTCCATCATACGTTGGCATAAAAATGTCTGAAAGAAGACAGACCATGTAATCAACAGCCGAGCCTAACAAACCCCGTGTGTTTGCAACTAGTTCCTCTGAAGAGTCCACAGAACTGTGATTCTCAAGGCAAGGGAAAAGATCCCGAAACGGTTTCATAAAACGTTCTCCACCAAATAGTTCACCAGCGGCTAAGTATATCCGTGTAGAGTTGTCAAATCCCACAGCACGCAAGACAAGACCAACCTGCAGTTCAAACATTCATTTATGTATAAGCATCATCTCTCTATTGCCACTCTGTGTATAATAAGTCGAGAGAGGGAAATCATTGAAGGAATGATTAAGAAGATAGATTACCTCCTCTGGAGTTAGAGGGCATTTGCCAATGGCCCTTCTTTCATTATAAACAAGTCTTTTCTCTGCAAAATTTTCCTTTCTATACTTCTTCAATATACTTTGCTCTTCTGGGCTAAATATATCAAAGCACCTATAAAACATTCAACCCCATCAGCCAATCAAGTTCATTATGTATATCAAGAGATTTCTTATGTCAACCTATGCGTTTTTGTCAATAATCATTTGCAAGTATGACTTTCACAATTAATTTGGGGTTTATACATGTAAATGGTAAAGATGGCTGTATTGGAAAATAAGTCACAGAAAAAATTAACAGATTGGATTCTAATCCAAGTCATTGAGGATCAAAAAATAATGAAAAATAACTCTAGCAAAGTGCATGTTTATGTTGTTATTTCGACCAGACAGTGTGCAGGAATAATAATCATTTTATATGTTTGAACAACAGGTGCATGCATGCCTGTACTACCCTTTCCGCCTCATGTCAAAAGACCTCTTACATTATATTTTATCTAATGTGTAAAGATAAGCACAAATCCCGAGAAAAAAATTATGATCATTGCCCTCAACCTATGGCAGCTATAATGAAGTAATAAAAAAAATACACTAAGATAAGGGAAATAACATACCCGGCAAATGCAAGCATATCCATCTCAAAACGAAGATGTATCGACATGAAATGACCTTGTGCACGGAGTTTATCAACTATTGACTCACTCAACCTCATAATATTTGGCTTGAACCTTAAAGCATGATAATTAACTCTACACCTCAAACGTTGATACTCAGCATTGTCGATTTCTTCGGCAAGGCGATGTGAAAAGGGAGTTAGATAAATAGCACCGTGTTCCTTCATTTTCTTGAGAGCAACTGTTGTATACCAACTTATAGGAGCATCCCTAGGGGGGCGAATCTAAACAAAGTGAGAAAGAAGGAAGATCAGAAAAAGCAAAAAAATTCAACAACTTTGAAGATAAAATTATCTGCATGATTAATACCATTAAAGCTATCAATATTTCACCTGATGCGCTTTTATCTTCTTGGTTTTGCCATTCTTGTGAATTTCAGGTATGCTTTCCACAATTCGTACATCATACTTCAATGTCTGGATAAAATGCTCAACATCATAGATACCTTGGAAGCCACTGGAGAAATAAAGATGGTATCAGTACATTAAATTTGCAGAAGATCCACAAGGAACAAAGACAAGTGGCCATCTAATTTCAAATAAATTGAAAGATTGACAAGATTACCTGTCGTCATGCCAAAAAGAGTTTGCATCCAGCTCAGGCAGTACAAGTGTGGCATTCATGATTCGTGCAGCAAGAACCGCATTACAGATCTAAAACATCAAAAGTGATAAAATTACTATTTTATTGAGGCACACCGTTGAAGCAGTATCACCAAAATCTAATTATAGTTTAAACTTGGAAAAATTTAACATAACAATTCATCAGATTAGAGTTTTTGGACAAATTTAAGACGAACCGCACTGCGTTGCTGATTCAGACCGCCATTGCAACGAACTCGAAGATAACCATTAGTTTCCTTTGGAGGAGCTGCCAGAATATAACAATTAGAATTCTAAGAAACTTGCATCTTTAGCAAAAACCAATTCAAATAGATTTGTTTTTCTTCCGAGAATGTTTTGAGCAGTTACGGGGCCAATCAGATCGTGGAGCAGATGATGGCCTCCAGCCACCGGACTTGGCACTTTCCCAAAGCTCTTCGACATTAATCTGAATAAATATATCAGATGAAATAAGGATCAAAGGGTCAACTGATCAATACTGCTGCTGAACCAGTAAAAGTTAGAAAGGATGAGAATATATCCTAATCACTGGCTTAGCTTACACATGCAGAGAGTTCAAATTAATACAACAACCAGTCTCATGCACCATTATCCGAGTACAGAGCACCCTAAATTGGTAACAAAAGCCTATCAATAAATCTGGTTAGAGTAACCATGCATAAAAACAACTTCAGTTTCAGAAAACTGACAAATGATACTCTCATCCTTGCAATTAGCATAACACCAGAGTAAAGCAATAGATAAAGCATTTTTACTTTGACAAATTTCATGTAATAAATAGGTCAATGCAAGAATTATATGCAGATTACAAAAGCCTACAAGAGACTATCCACTACCGGCCAAATGAAGGTTTTCACAGACAGCATCCAAGAGAATCTCCTATAGCATCTATTCAATGCATTACATAATAGAAAACCCTCTCTTTATATTTAGGTCCCAGCACTCTAATAAATTTATGTTCTTCACTGGGACCGTAAATAATTAAATAGAAGGGGTGGGTTTCAAAAGAAAAAACTGAGACATTATCTAAATATTAAAACCGCCGGTCAAACTGTCAAACATCATAAGTACCAGGCTTTCTACCATCTTTTTAGCATTGAATATGACATTAGCATTACTTTATACTCATTCATCCGGTAAACCTAGCTGCCAATTAAATCAAACAATTCATTTTAATAGCATATCTATCTTTAAGTTTTAACAATCCAAAAACAAACTCAATACACTTTCTAATCAAACAGAGGAATTAAAGCTACAAACAATCACTAAGCAACATATCAAAATCAAAGAAACAAGAACAAGAAGCTTAAATTTACTCCATTTTAACTCATTAAATTTCCAAACTGAACCACAGACATCATTGCAAGTTCAAACTCTCTGATCTTTCGCCTAGCATTTTTCTCAAAAAATAAAAACAAACATCAAAATCCACAATCCAAAAATCAAAACAGATCACACTCTAAACACTACTACTAACCTCAGAAGGCTCGAGAGATCCGCGATTTCCACTAATCGTAGCCAAAAATAAAACCGAGAACGTGCAGATCAAAAGCACCACAACAACAACCGTTAGCTTAGCGTAAATTCCCTTCGATCCTCCTCCTTGCTTCCCATGCTGCCTATGTAGCCCCGGCCTACAAAAGAAATAAAAAAAAAGGAATGTTCAACAATATGCCTGTTTGGCTCAATGGAAAACGAAAGAAATAGTTAAATTTACCTCCGCATAACTAGGAATGGAAAAAGAGAACAGTGTTTCCTCCAGATCTGAAGGTTTTAGATACTATGTTGAATGCTATTTTGGATGGGATTTTAGTAGTCGCAGTGCATTTTGAGTGTAGTTTTGGAGAAGGTAAGGATGGTAATTTGGCGGTTGTTGGGTAAATGTGACACTTTATTTAATAGGCCTTCGTTTAATGGGCCGGGTCGGATTTTTACCCGTAACCTTCAAATTCAATACGGGCACTTTATATGTAACACTTGTCACTAGATAAGTGGTGCTGAGGATAATATAGATTCAGATTGGCTATAGGGGCGAAGCCAGAAAATTTATTTAGGAGGTTGAAATTAAATTGTAATTTTTACGATAATAAAAGTACAATTTTATCATTTTAATAGTTTCTATCTTTATAATTTTTTAAGGATTAAATCAAATTTTTATTATTTTAGGGGAGGTAAAGTATAATTTTACCTTTACTAAATTAAAATTTTAAAAAATTCAAAGGGCCTAAATAAATTTTTTTTTAGGGGAGCTAGAGCCCAGCCCCCGGTTTCTCCCTGATTGGCTAATTTATTAAAAAGTTTTTTATTCTTCCTTGAAATGAATTGTAATTTACCTATAAAAATGTATAAATATCAATGTAAAATGACTTAATATCTTATTAATTTTTAAAAAGTATTTGAATTAGTCAATTGAGTTTTAGTTCAATTGGTAGGGACATTGTTGCCAATACAATAAAACTTAGGTTCGAGTAGTGCATTACCTTCTTATTTATGCGAAAATGAGGGGCTATAAAAAATTCTAGGTATTGTATTTAAAAGAGCAGATACGATCAAAACCTATGATGAAATTGTTAAAAAAAATTATTTGAATTATAAATACAAATCAATTTAGGTTTTTGTTAAAAATTTATAATATTTAAAAATAAAAAGTAATAAATACCTTAAAAATCTGATAAATCGGTTGGTTACCTTTACTAGCGACATTTACTTGTTATTTTTGTTTAATATATATTTTATTATCTAAAGTAGGCAGGTGTCACAAGTGAACATGCAGTCATGCAACCACTATGCCATACATATATGGTAGATATGGCCTTCTTGACTTGTGTCTTCAGTTGTGAAGGCTCCATTTTTTATTTAACGAATGACCTACTATTCCTTACTCTCTATACAACATAAATGAAAATATTCTCAAGCCACCTCCTAAAATGATGATTATCAAAGTAATATATTAAAAAACAGGGAATAATTTGCTAAAAAGTATAGTAGAGAACCTTATATTAGGGTAAATTGCATTTTGTTAATTTACTTAGTAAATTGATAAATTAACTTTTGTATGTTAGAAAAAGTGTAAATTAGTATTTTCGTTAAAAATTCTATCTATATATGCGTTAAGTGATGATTTAGATTTTTTAAGTTTTTTTTGTGTAAGTGATGTGGGATTAAAAGATATGAGTAGGCTAAGTAAAAGAACGATGGAGACATTTGTAATAAAAGTCGGATTGAATTTTGTCCCTACTTAAAAAATACGTAAATTAATCATTGTGCTTTATACAAAGAGTAAATATATCCTTTTGCTAGAAAAACTATCTATTTATACTTTTAAGTGATGACGTGATTGATAGAGCAACTAAACACTTATGCGTGGTTTGCCACATGTGTCTTATACTGATGTGGTAGATTTTGTCACAATGTCACGTCAGCAAATATTTAAAAATGATTATAACCATTTGTTCAATATTATTTTGGACTTTCTTTATAATTTTATTAATTCTAAAAAGATTCTTAATAAATTTTAAATAATTCTTTTATGTTTCTATAATTTATTTGAAAGACCATATCCAGGATGAAATGAATTAGGACAACCATCTGTCTCACTTCATCTTGAAGGTGTTTTTAAATAATTATAAAAAATATTTATTTTTTAAGGATTTTTTTAATTTTTAAAAATATTATCACGTTAGCATGAGGTACACATGCCATGTCATGTGTTAGTATTTAGTTCTTCCGTTAGCCACATCAACATTTAATAGTAGAAATGAATAAAATTTTTAATAGAATAATACAAATGTCTTCATGGTACTTTTATCTTATCGTGCTCACCATTTAATTCCAAGGCACTTATGTTAAAAAAAAAAAATTGAAAAAGCCAAATCATTACTTAACAACATGGAAGGGTCAATTTGCACTTTTTATATGGATTAATTTGCTCATTTTTAGTAAAGGGGGCAAAATGAAATCCGCATCTTACAATAGGGCTCTCCATGGTACTTTTATCGAAATAATTTACATTATGATGATTCTAAAATTCAAGATTTTTAGGCTGTAAACATCATCTAAATTTAAATATATGAAATTATTATTATACATCCATCCGTATTCAACATATTCTCTAATTCTAGTTAAATTATTTAAAATATAAACAATTAAAATAAATATATATTAAATAACACTGAAACATTAAAAATTAAACAGTTCTTATTATTGAATATTTAATGCAATAAAATTGTTACTTTTCAAAAATATACTTAATCCTTTCACTTTTGCAATACAAAATTATCAAAGAAATAAGATTCATTAAAATAGATGAAAGTTCCTTAAGATAATAAACAGTTTTATTGCATTGAATCTGAACTGTCTAACTTCTAGAGCACATTTGGTTCACTGTAATGGAATAGAGGCGTAATGAAATAGAGGCGTAATAGGTAATTCTTTTGTTTGGTTGAATGGAATGGAATTAAGGCGTAATGGTATTCTTGTGTTTGGTTGAATGGAATAGAGGTGTAATAGCATAAGGAAAAAAACTAAAATGACTAGAATACCCTTAACAGAATTTTTTTTAGGTAGATGATTATTGTTATTGTTATTAAATTTTAATAAGATTATTAATATAAATAATAAATAATTTAATCATATTTTAACATAATTATTATTAAATATAATTTAATAAAAATATATAATTTAATAAAATTCTTAATATTAAATATTCTTATATGAATTTAATAAAATCATAATATATAATACTATAAAATATATTTTTAAAAATAAAAAATCATTTAATGTAAAACTCAATTTTTATATGAAAATAAAATTTATAAAAAATTATATTTTCTGAGAAAAATATTTATATTTATAAAAACAACATATTATCTAAAAATTTAGAGTCTATTTTATTTGCAGATTTTAAAATTGATGAAAAATAGATTTCATTCAAAAAGAAATATTTCTAAAAATTAATTTACACTTTCTTAAAAAGATAAAAGCCCGATTTCGTGTTTCATAAAAATATATTTTAGCAATTAATTTGTCAAATAAATGTATATTAAAAAGTTTATAATGTTGGTGTAAGAACATTTTCGATTTAAATATTGAGTCAAAAACAAATACATTATTTGAGTAGAAACTTTTTTTAAAATTTGTTTGAACTATTTAATCGGAGGTAAATATATAATTTTAAACAAAAATAAAAACCTTTTAAATTTAATAATTTATACTCAAACCAATTGCCGATCCTCCTTGAATGGTTGAAATGATGAAACCAAAATGAAACAAAATACGACCATTAAAAACATAAGTACCAAAATGAACATTAAAACCAAAAATAGGGACTAAAAAATATATTTACCCATCGATATAGTACCAAAATGAGATGAGCCACCAGTTCACGACCGATGGTTAAATCCTGTCTTTTCTTTTTAAACTCTGCTCACATATACAGATTCACAGGATGAGAAAATGCATCAGATTGTCTCAGCAAGTTTCAAGACATTATCCCACACTTATCCAACTATATTCCTTTTTCCTCATTTTGGGTTAAATGTTCCAAGGTATTTTCTACAATGAATCCTGTGGAATATGTAACTAACTATCCAGTCTTTCCAAATGCAAAGCTGGAATGAGATGTTAATATATACAGCATACATTAAATAAAAATAAACCAACAATGGCAAAAATCTTGTTTGTCCACAAACCTCAACATGCTGCATTCCAAAATAAGTTGCATGAGGCAAAATCTCTTATATCAATGCACATTGAGCAATAGCCAAAGCAGCAGTAGACACACTACATGGTGGTTTGCCTCTTTCATGAAAATTTTGATTCCATCAAGAAAACCAAATGATCTGAGTTTTGAAGCCAGTGTCATTCTACAACTCGACTCCTACTTCTTCCAGTGTGGCTGCCATTGAAGTAGATGCCTCTTCAAGTGTTCGCTTCTTTTGAACAGTGTTGAAGGCCTCAAGAATATCTCCTTCCTGCCATTGATCATAATCTTCCACTCCCATAGCACACTCCAAACCAGCATTTACCTGTCCACAAAATTATCAACTAAATATGAAACCAAGGAGAATTCCCGCATCCCCTAAATTATCAACCATACAATTTTAGTAAGAAAGCTGAAGATATTGATGCTGATATAGCCATTTTGCAAGATGATTGACCTAGCCTCTCTCGAAAAAGCATCTTCAAACATGATCTAGAAGTACAAGACCACAATCCAACTTTACCAAACATTAAACTTCCTATAACAGAAGTAACTTCCATAAACATTTCTCAACATAATGAAAAGGATTAACAAAACCAAGGCAAAGGCATTAAAAGCAATGCCACTGGATCTTACATTACAAAAATCAGGACAAAGATCGGCTCACTGACAAGTAAAATACTAAGATCAAAAGATGTTCCAAGGCATTGAATTAGAACCATTTCATCAGACAAATGAACAGGAGAAGCCCACTACAATTAGATGCATCTACTGTTGATACAATATATATACTATAATCAAAATCTATCCTTGGCATCCCATGAAACTGAAAAGGATTAACAAAACCAAGGCAAAGGCATTAAAAGCAATGCCACTGGATCTTACATTACAAAAATCAGGACAAAGATCGGCTCACTGACAAGTAAAATACTAAGATCAAAAGATGTTCCAAGGCATTGAATTAGAACCATTTCATCAGACAAATGAACAGGAGAAGCCCACTACAATTAGATGCATCTACTGTTGATACAATATATATACTATAATCAAAATCTATCCTTGGCATCCCATGAAACTGAAAATTCCTAATTATTATAGAAAATAGATTTAAAAAACACTTTTTAAATTTAAGAAAATTCCTAATTGTCAATCATACCATTCATACTAAAATAAATTTAAAAAAAAAACACTTTTTTTGGTTGGGGAAAGGATCCAAAAATACACTCAAAGGCAAAACACTTCCAACCACAAAGGCAATCAAAGATGAACATGAGTTCAGTCTATCATTCAAAATTTCAGTTGAGGATCACCCAGCTTCTAAGAAAATCGTCAATGCAGGTTGCTATCTTTACAAAACAAACCTTACCACACTTCATATAGTCCAAGTTGGAAACAAGTACAAAGAATTCAATATTTTGTTCATCCCACTGCTTAGCTAAACTTGACTTATTATTAATCAAATATACAATGATCTCCCATCTAAATATTCAACATAGAAACTTCTGGTTGCGGATCTTTTTATATGCAATTTTATCCATTATTTTGATTTTTTTCTCTCATCTTTATGTCAAATTACTAGGCAGCATATCAAACCCATCAAATCCTCCCAAGCACAATTATTAGATAATATTTACATACTTATCTGTAGTAGCCAATATGCCAGCAGATACATATGAGAAAGACATGAAAAAGTTTACTGGAAGAGTCAGCATGCATTAAAATTTCATATTAAAGAGAGCTGATGATAGAAACGTGAACAAAGAAAAAAAAACGGTACTATCAATCAGCAGTATACCTCTTTAACAATTTCCTTAACCCTTCGCAATGAATCAAGAACACTGACATGGACTGTGCAACCATTTCGAATGACACGGATGCCACAACCATCCACTATCTTTCCCTCTGTTACCATACATCCAGCAACACGACCACTACCACTGCTGAAAACAGCCCGAACCTCTGCAGAGCCAATTGGTACTTGTTCCTATCAAAAGAAGAGCAGTATACTGAAAGCCAGCAAGATTTTAAACAATCAGAGTATTTCACCAAAATCCGAGTATTTCACCACATGGATATATCAATAATCACACAAACTTTCCATTCAGCTGATATACAGAGATACCATGGGTTTACCTAAAACTTCCAATCAAAATCCATTTGCAAATCATACCCAACAGAACACGAACAATCCCAACTATTTTAAAGAAAATATACCTGAATGTAAGCACCTAGCAGTATGAAAAAGAAAACATATATGCATACACGAATCTTGACAATGTCCACCGTATATGATCATGAAACCCAAATCGAAAAAAACCTTAGCAATTAGCAAATCGGTTGAAATTCTCCAATTCTTCAATTACTATCAATATTAACAAGCATCCTAATTGTTCATTGGAAATGATGCTTGAGGCATAAAGATTTATACCCAAATCAAAACCTAAAACTAATAAACTAAGTACCGATCATAATTTCTAGCTACTCCCAATATTTTTATTCAAGGTAAATAAACACTTAATTAGTTTCAGAGTTTGTACGAATTTAAGGTAACATTAAATCACCCGTATTCCAATACATCAACATCAATTCTGGAAGCACATAAAGAAAGAAACCCCACTAGTCAATCCGAGAAATCTAGTTGCAATTTAGACTTAGGAACAAAGTTAACAACAAAAACGAAAAGCACAATAAACGATCTTGATAACAAAGAAAAAGCGGACGAGGCACTTACATGTCCTCTTACGAGCAGCAGGGAAAGCACAGGCAGAGCAACGGCTATTCTGGAGATGGAAGCCACGGCGGCCACACCTAACGCAGAGAGTGTGGGTCTTGTTCCTTCTTTTACCAAAACTCCCTGTTCCCTTTCCCTGCACATTACCACTTTTTTTAATTTCATTTTCAAATATACAAGTAGATCAAGGGGTGGAAAAAGAGAAATAACAGAGAAATAAACAGAGATAATCCATGAAGAAATAAAATGAAGAAAGTAAAAGAAATGAACGATCAGAACCGATGGCAGAACCGATGGAAGGGAAATGAAATTACCTGGAAGGGAAACGTGGGAGACTCGGAAGCTTGATGAGGGCAAAAAAATGGAAAAGAAGATGAAAAGCAAGCAGAATCCCTAATCCGCGCTGAGGGGCCGTAATAGCTATTACACGCAATGGAGGTAATCGGCCAGTAACCGATTCGGGCTGTAATGTGATTACAGCGAACCAAACACCCCTTTAGTTAATATTATTATCAAATATACAAATTTTCTTAAATATATGTACTAAATTGAACTAATAAATAACACTGATATTACATTAAAAATAAGTCAAATTCAAGTACCAAATAATTTATTAAGCTTGTAATATTTAATTTATCAAATTGAAAATAGTTTTACTTTTTGACATAGAAACTAAACCTAGATCCCAAAGTGAAAATATCATACATGCATAAAAAAAGTAATAAAAAAACCCAATAATTTCCATCAAATTTCAAAAATTTGAATTCACGTCCTTACAACTTTGAGTTCCTAAACAATGCATCAATCTTTGTTTATTTTTTTTATGTATTATTCCACGGTATATATCAACAAAGATGCCACGACGGAAATGAACCATGTCTTCTTGTTTGAAAGGAAAGCAATCACCATGTGTAAGACAATCACCATATTTCATCACGAACACCGCACAATCAACCAAGCTTTACGTTGTAGTACAAAAGAAAAGAAAAATAAGATAACGAGTAAATAAAAGATAAAAAAGCTACAGATTTTTTTTAGAGATGAATGCTTACTTTTTTTGCTCTGGAATATCATTACGCACTAAAAATGGCCATTCCTTTGCATCAACATAACCCAACTTTGGCAGTAGAAGAGTTGTAAACCATTGTAATATTATGTCTTTTTCGACATTATAAGACCTTATTCGAGAAGATGCTATTGGATCCAACCATGAAATCTTCTTCTCTTTGGTATCCACATAGAAAAGAACCCAATGTTTTGATAAACTCATTGGTAGAAACATCTACAATCACATATCCAAAAAAGAAAAAGGAAAAACAATTATTGTTAGTAACAATCCACGATTTAAATTACGATTGATTTTTCTTACTGTAATGTAAACAATTACATCCCAAGTATAAACTAAAAAGAAAAAAAAAATCAAGAGCTTACTTTATGTGCACCCCTTAGCTCATCAACTTTAACCCAAGCTAATACTTCTTGTTCTGTTCTTGGTCCTTCTATCAATTGAGTCTGATGATTGCAAAAATATGATACTTTATATATATATATATATATATATAGAAATATTGATAAATTTTGGCAAGATAAAAATTCTTACAGCTATTTGTGAGCCAAATGAATAGTGATTGATGTATATATTTGGAAATTTGTCAGATCTCTTCTTAAGCAATTCAAAAACGTATTAACAACCTGCATCATAACATAAAAATCAATACCATCGATTTATTTACAATCAGATTCATACTAGATTGTAGACATGATAACACTGAACACAACATGAGAAAAATATATATAATGCATAACACAAATATATGATTATGAAAATGATATAAATATACAAATTATCGAATTAATTTGTCCTTGATCATTATACATTCGATAATTACTTACCAAATCCTCAATATAGTACTCTTCTCGAGTTTCATCACCTTGGGGCATCATGAGTAGAGGTGCTAATTTCTCACCCTGGATTTTAAAATATTTATCTCGTCCAATCATTTTTCTGTGAGATATAAACGTCGTTATATAGCTAGATTATGATCATCACTTCATATTCTAATATTAACTTATCAAAACTAGCAACATACCCCTTCAACTCATTCTTTTGCCATGTATCTATCAGTTCATTCTCCTTTTCTGTAAACTCCGAGAGTAAATATGCCTTAATATCCTATAACAACAATAACCAAATAAAATCTTGATGTATGAATAAAACTAGAAGAATGTATGTATATTTATAACCAAATAAATGAAGTATGAACCTGTTCAGACCATGATCCTTGCTCTTTTAATGTTATTTCAACATCAGACTCGGAAGATGAACTCTGAAGTTGATCTGATTGATCATTGTCGGATGATGAATCACCACTCGAAACGTCCTCAACGTTTCTTCCATGATTAAGTTCTGTAACAAAAAGCTTTGTTTAATAATTTAAGCCATTCCAATGTTGAAGAAAATCATTATTCAAGTAGTTGATTTAGTTGAAAATACCTGATGATGACTTTTCTTGGTGAATGTCCCGTAAAGAAATAGTTCCCATCTTTTCATTTCAAGTAAAATAATAACATTTATTCTTTAAATAAAGAAAAAAAAAAGAGTAAAAATCAACATTCAACCTCCTACCATTTTGTTGGAAGCTTTGGATTTGTTTCCACTACTAGTTTCTCCATAACACCCATTTTTGCTACTGTTCTCTGTTTGCAGCTCTTTCAGATTCAGTCCAAGATGAGAAATAAAGAGAAAAAAAAAAAACCTTGTCAAGAAATTCAACTACAATTTAATAGCAAATTAAATAAACAAATTAACTAATGTACTTACTTCCTATTGAAATTTCTCCAGCAGGTTCATCTGAAAACATTGCAACACCATTGAATTAAAATTAAATGTATTACCATATGATATTTCAACAGTTTAATTAATTTTAAGTTAAATACTCATATTAAGATTGACATTCGAGTTTGAGTAGCATAGTAGTTAATAATAAGTATAGATTAATTACCATTGTTGTTGGAATCTCTGGCAATATCTTCAGTACTAATAGCTTTCTCACAATTCGAAGGTTTGGGTTTTTTTCTGACACAAGTGTCTTCATCCAGCTTCCTTTTTCCTTTATCCTATGAAATGAAAATGCATTAAGGTAATTCAGTTTTCAAGGCAGGCATACGAAAAAAAATTCAATGGAGACAGCTTCTAATCATATTTTATGTACAATGCCTACCATAGTTTGTGTGGGTTCATGATTTTCTCCATCATCTGTGATGGCAAATCAACACTGGTAAGTGATAAGATAATGTAATACTAAAGAACAGAGAAGACCCTAAATAAAGTGTAGGAAAATATAATTGAAGGATCTAAACAAATTAAGAGTAAAGACTTACTTCCTTTTGGAGTTTCCAACCAGTTTTCACTGCATACCAAAGCTTCCATGCTCTCAGGATTCAAGATATTGTAGGCTGGATTATTGATCGTGGCCTTAATATTTGAACATGGTATGAAAATTGATACCGGAATCGCGAGGAAATCTCGAGCCA